>NC_058091.1:159972500-160597500 GCF_020171115.1 Neogale vison | reverse complement strand
GATAAAAATAAAAAGGTATAAACTAGACTAAACTAAACTAAAATTTTAAAAAAAGGAATTCAAAAAATAAAAATGCAAAAGAAGAAACATAGGTGTATGTATCAAAAAGTTCAGGTTAGAAAGGTATTATGGAATTTGATGTACTGTACAACTCACTGTGATGGTAAATAAGTTTAAAAAATTACGTATGTGTAAAAAAAATTTAAAAAAATGAACCAGAATAGTGTGAACGAGTGAACAATACAAGTTTTCCTTTGAAGTAGTGGTTGTTCTCTTGTAGTCCTTTTTTTTTTCCTCTTTTTTTTCTTTCTTGGTTTGTTTTCTGGTGGAGGGGCCTGCCACATGGATTGTCAGTCAGTGATGTTTCCTGAGTTAAGTCCTCCCGCCTCCCTCAAGGGGTTGGGCTATGAGGAAACTGTTTTTTTTTTTTTTTTTTTCAGGCTTTTGTTCTCTGGCGGTTTATATGTTTGTTCACTTTTTTTTTTCTTTCACCTTGACAGCCTTTGATGGTTTTTGTAGTTTTAGAGGAAAACAAACCGCACCCTGATCTTCCTCTCAGAGAGAAGCCTCAGTCTGGGTGCAGAGCCTAAATAAGTTCCCCCTTGGCCGCTGCCAGAGCAGGTTCCAAGTTTCAGACCCTGGGGGTGCAGGATCTTTTGCTTGTACCCAAAGCCAAGGCAGTGGCAGCTGTCTGGGAGCCCCCGACCACCAGAGAGGTTCCAAGCAGCGATCGCACACTGAGATTTTGCCGCTGGCCCAGGCTGGGAGTGCCCGGATTGCGAGCACCTCTTTCCGAGGTGGTGCATGTCTCAGGCACTGAGAAGGGGGCACTGGTCCGTAAGCACCAGGCTGGGCTTTTGCGCACCTCTGTCAGAGGGGAGTTTGGGGTGTGCGGCTTAGGCTTTGAAACAATGGCGGGGGTCAAAGAGCGCCAGCCAGGCCTTTGTAACTCAGGGGAGCATGAGGGACGTATGCATGTATCTCAAGCTTTGTGGTAGGGCTCGCACTTTCTGCCTACCGGTGTGGCTCCCATCCCCTCACAGGAACTAGAACCACGCATTATTGGGTGCACAGGCGGCTTAGGGACCAAGAGCTGGTTTCTTCGCTGCACTCTCTCTGCCTCAGCACCAGGGAAGTTGTCCTGGAATCGGGGACTTAAGTTCCTGTCCCCAGCCGCCCCGATTCCCACAATTTCCCCCCGCGATCCTTTGCTCTTTTGGAGTGCCTTCAATCAGTCTCCAAGTTAATGCTGGTCCCCAGACGCAGGGCACTCTCGCTCGTATTGGGGTATTACTTTCCAACCGGTCGCCTCTGGTGGCTCCCTCCCCCTTTTGTTTATCTTCCGATATCAGTCCCCCATTCCAATTCCGCTTTACCTACCCACTGGCGTCTTCTGCCCTTGTAGAGATCCAAACGTGTATATACCTGATCTCAGGCTGATTTCATGGGTGAATGGAGTTCTTTGGTAGGTAATCAGCTCACTTTGGGGTACCGGCTGAAAAGGCGCCTCCTCCTATTCCACCACCATCTTCTCCCCCCCCTCCATGAAAGTCTCAATGTGGTTTTAATGTGAATCTCCCTGATGGCTAATGATGATGAATATTTTTTTCATGAGTCTGATAGACATTTGTATGTCTTCATTGGAGAAGTCTGTTCATATCTTCGGCCCATTTTTGATGTGATTATCTGTTTTGTGTGCGTTGAGTTTGAGGAGTTCTTTATAGATCCTGGATATCAACCTTTGTCTATACTGTCATTTGCAAATATCGTCTCCCATTTCGTGGGTTGCCTCCTTGTTTTGTTGACTGTTTCCTTTCTTGTGCACAAGGTTTTGATCTTGAGGAAGTTCCAAAAGTTCATTTTTGCTTTTGTTTCTCTTGCCTTTGGAGACATATCTTGAAGGAATTTGCTGTGACTGATATCAAAGGATCCTGCCTATGTTCTCTAGGATTCTGATAGATTCCTGACTCATGTTGAAGTCTTTTATTCATTTCAAGTGTATCTTTGTGTACGGTGTAAGAGAATGGTCGAGTTTCATTCTATATATAGCTGTCCAGTTTTCCCAGCACCATTTATTGAAGAGACCATTTTTTTCCACTGTATATTTTTTCCTGCTTTGTCAAACATTATTTGAACATAGAATTGAGGGTCCATATATGGGCCACAGTTCCACTACTCTGTTCCACTGGTCTATGTGTCTGTTTTTACGCCAGTACCATGCTGTCTGGTGATCACAGCTTGGTAGTAAAGCTTGAAATCAGGTAACATGGTACTGCCAGTTTTATTTTTGTTTTTCAACATTTCCTTAGAAATTTGGGGTCTCTTCTGATTCAAGCTGTTTGAAGAATACCGGTGGAATTTTGATTGGAATGACATTAAAGGTATAGATAACTCTGGGCAGTATAGACATTTAATAATGTTTATTCCTCTGATCCAAGTGCATGGAATGGTCTTCCATCTTTTGGTGTCCTCAAGTTCTTTCATGAATATTCTGTAGCTCCACAGTACAGATCCTTTACCTCCTTGATTAGGTTTATTCCCAATTATCTTATGGTTCTTGGTGCTAGAGTGAATGGAATCAATTCTCCAATTTCCCTTTCTGTATTTTCATTGTCAGTGTATAAGAAAGCCACTGATTTCTGCACATTGACTTTGTATCCTGCCACGTTGCTGAATTGCTGTATGAGTTCTAGTAGTTTGGGGATGGAGTCTTTTGGGTTTTCCATATAAAGAATCATGTCATCTGCAAAGAGAGAGAGTTTGACTTCTTCATTGCCAATTTGGATACCATTTATTTCTCTTTGTTGTCTGATTGCTGTTGCTAGGACTTCTAATACTATGTGGAACAAGAGTGGTGAGAGTGGGAATCTTTGTCGTGTTCCTGACCTCAATGGGAAGGCTGCAAGCTTTTTGCCATTGAGGATGATATTTGCTGTGGGTCTTTCAAAGATAGATTTAAGGAAGTTCAGGAATGTTCCCTCTATCCCTATACTTTGAAGTGTTTTAATCAGGAATGGAAGCTGGGTATTGTCGTATGCTTTTTCTGCATCAGTGAGAGGACTGTGTGGTTCTTCTCTTTTCTCTTATTGATTTGTTTTATCACATTGATTGATTTGCGAATGTGGAACCATCCTTGTGACCCAGGGATGAATTCCACCTCGTCATGGTGGATAATGATTTTAATGTGCTGTTGGATCCTGATTGCTATGATCTTGTTGAGAATCTTTGCATCCATATTCATCAGTGATATTGGTCTGAAATTCTCCTTTCTGGTAGGGTCTTTGCTTGGTTTGGGGATTAGGGTAATGCTGGCTTCATAGAAAGAGACTGGAAGTTTTCCTTCTGCTTCAGTTTTTTTTGAAACAGCTTCAGGAGAATAGGTGTTATTTCTTCTTGGAAGGTTTGGTAGAATTCCCCAGGGAATCTGTCAGGTCCTGTACTCTTTTTTTTTTTTTTTTGGTGGGGGGAGGTTTTTGATCACTGCCTCAATCTAGTTACTAGATATCAGTCTATTCAGGCTGTCAATTTCTTCCTGTTTCCATTTTGGGAGTTTATAATTTTCCCGGAATGCATCCATTTCATCTAAGTTGCTTAACTTATTCACATATAACTGTTGATAATAATTTCTGATGATTGTTTCTACTTCCTTTGTGTTAGTTGTGATCTCTCCCTTTTCATTCATAATTTTATGAATTTGAGCTTTCTCTCTTTTATTTTGGATTAGTGTGGCCAATGGTTTATAGATCTTATTGACTCTTTCAAAAACCCAGCTTCTGGTTTCATTGATACATTCTACTGTATCTCTAGTTTCTACCTCATTGATCTCTGCTCTAACCTTCATTATTTCCCTTCTTATCTGTGGAGTTGGTTTTGTTTGTTGTTGATTCCCCAGATCTTTAAGGTGTAGAGACAGTTGGTGTATTCTGGATTTTTCACTTTTTTTGATGGAGGCTTGGTTGGCTATGTATTTCCCCCTGAGGACCACCTTTGATGTATCCTATAGGTTTTTGACCAAAGTCTTCATTCTCATTGGTTTCCATGAATTGTTTCAGTTCTTCTTTGATCTCCTGGTTGATCCAAGCATTCTTAATCAAATTGGTCTTTAGCTTCCAGGTGTTTGAGTTCCTTCCAAGATTTTCCTTGTGATTGAGCTCCAGTTTCAAAGTACTGTGATCTGAGAATATTCAGGAAATAATGTGAGTCTTTTCGTATCTGTTCAGTCCTGATTTGTGATATATGGTCTACTCTGGAGAAGGTCCCATGTGCACTTGAGAAGAATGAGTACTCTTTTGTTTTAGGGTGGAATATTCTGTATATATCTATGAGGTCCATCTGGTCCAATGTTTCATTCAATGCTCTTGTATCTTTATTGATTTTCTGCTTCAGTGATCTGTCTATTACTGAGAGATGCATGTTAAGATCTCCTACTATTAATTTATTCATATCAATATGACTCTTTATCTTGATTAACCTTTTCATATGTAATTGGAAGCTTCCATATTGTGGGCATAGATATTTACAATTGTTAGATAATCTTTTGCATAGTCCCTTTAAGAATGATGTAATCTCCTTCTGTATCTCTGACTGCAGTCTTTAGTTTAAAATCTAATTTATCTGATATGAGAATCGCTACTCTGACCTTCTTTTGAGCCCCATTGGTATGAAAGATGCTTCCCCTTCCCTTCCCTTTCAGTCTGGGTGTATCTTTAGGTTCAAAATGGGTCTCTTGTAGACAACATATGGATGGGTCCTGTCGTCTTCTCCAATATGCAACCCTGAGTCATTTTATGGGTGCATTTAGGCCAGTCACATTGAGAGTGATTATTGATAAATACATTTTTATTGACATCGTGTTACCTTTGAAGTCTTTCTTTCTTATGATTGTCTCTATGTTTCTGTTCAATGCTATTCTTAGGATTTTTCCTCTTTTATAGAACCCCCCTTAACATTTCCTACAGTGTCAGCTTTGTGGTTGCATACCACAAAGATACCACAAAGATACCTTGCTGGTCTTGGAAACTCTTTATCTCTCCATCCATTTTGAATTTCAGTCTTCCTGGGTAAAATATGCTTGGCTGCATATTCTTATTTAGTGCCCTGAATATATCGTGCTAGCCCGTTCTGGCTTGTCACGTTTCATGGACAGGTCTGACGTTATTCTAATGGGCTTCCCTCTGTACATAAGGAGCTTCTTTGTCCTAGCTGCCTTCAAGAGGGTCTGTCTACAATTATAATTCTTCATTCTTGCTCTTACGTGTCTTAAGGACTTTCAAGAATCTGTATTTTAGGGGGAGACCATTCTGCCTCTAGTACATGAATGCTGGTTCCATTCACGAGATTGGGAAAATTTTCATGAAGAACTTGTTCCACTATATTATCTATACTTCTTTCTTTCTCCTCCCCTTCAAGGATTCCTTTAATTCTGACGTTGGAACATTTCATGGCATCATTTATTTCCCTGATTCTGTTTTCGTGGCTTCTAGTCTGTTTGTTCCAGGCTTCCTCCTGTTCCTTTCTCTCTATCTGTTTGTCCTCCAGATCACTAATTCTATCTTCTGTCTCAGTTACCCTAGCTTTGAGAGAATTTAGATTAGATTGGAACTCATTGATAGCATTGTGAACATCATCCCTGGTTTCTTTCAGTTTGGCCCTAATCAATTGCATTTGGTCATCCATGGCTTTCTCCAACCTAGCTATTGCCTGGATAATTGTTAGCCTGAATTCCTTTTCCGACATATTGTCTTTTTAAGTAGCCATTAGAATTGCTGCAGAAGGCCCATCCTCTGAATTTTTCTTCTAATGGGCATTCCTCCTCCTAGTCATTTTGGTGAGAGATTGCTTAATGGATGTAGCTGGATGTATCAACCATGGTGTATTCAAGGTTCACCCTGCAACTCTTCTGAGCAATCAGGAATCCCCACCCAAATGAAAGAAAAAAATAAAGAGAGAAAAAAGAAAAGAAAAAGAAAAGAAAGCAGAGAGAGAGATGATAGAGAGGAAAAAAGAAAGATAAAAGAGTAGACTCATCTGAGGGGTATGAAGCTGTGGTGGTTGGGAGGTTGGGGGAACCAGGTGGTGGGTAATAGAGAGGGCACAGATTGCATGGAGCACTGGGTGTGGTGCTAAAATAATGAATACTGTTATGCTGAAAATAAATTAAAAAAAAAAGAGATTGAAGTCTCAGCCCAAATGGGCCCCAAGGAAAGATATATGACATATACAAACAATAACAGACAAACAAAAAGACTGATAAAAGTGTATGACAGGATATATATATATATATATATATATATATATATATATATATATGCAAAGGAAAAAAAAAGAACCTCGTCCAAAAGAACCCCAAGTATAAAATTTATATACTATCAGGACAAACACAAGTACACAGAAACACTGGAAGAAGAAAAGATGGGAGAGTGGTTATAAATTCTCAGTGTGGGCGAGGAAGTTTATTTTGATTGTTCTTGGATGTATCTTGATATCTTTGTTAAAGGACTGAACTTTCCTAAGATAAATAGGGTTTAAAAATTGGTTTCCCTATAGGGGTAGCATTGACTGGGGAAAGGGGATTACCTTGTAGTTTAACTCTATATGAATATGAAAAAATAAAAATTAAAAAAGAATAAAATAAACTAAACTGAACTAAAATTAAGAAAAAATTAAAATAAATAGAAAAGCAAAATAAAAACACGGGTATATGTATCAAGAAGTTCAGGTTAAAAAGTTATTATGGAATTTGATGCACTGGACATCTCACTGTGATGATAAATAGGTTAAAGAAATTATCTATATAAAAAAATTAACCACAATAGTGGGAATGAATTAAAAATAAAAGTTGTATCTGTGAAGTAGTGGTGGTTGTTCCCTTGTCGTCTTTTGTTTTTCTTTTTCCTTGTTGGTTTCCTGGGGGAAGGGCCTGTCACGTGGGTTTTCAGGCAATGTTGCCTGAGCTAAGTCCTCCCGCCCCTTTTCAAGAGGGCAGGCTCTGAGGAAACAGTTCTTCCAGGCTTTTGTTCTTCCAGGCTTTTGTTCACCAGTGTTCATAGCAACATTATTCATAATAACTAAAAAAAAAAAAGGAATCCACCCAAATCCTCATAGAAATATGAATGGATAAACACAATGTGATATACATGTACAATGGACTATTATTTGGTCTTTAAAAAAAAGAATTATCTCTTTCCATTTGTGATTACATGGATGTAACTAGAATATATTATGCTAAGTGAAATAAGCCAGGTAGAGAAAGATAAATACCATAAGATTTCACTCATATGTGGAATTTAAGAAATAAGACAAAAATAGGGGAAGGGGAAGAAATATAGGGAAGCCAACCATAAAGGACTTTAACTACAGAGAACACTCTGAGTATTGATGGATGGAGTTGTGTGGGGGTTGGGTTGGATGGGTGATGGGCATTAAGGAGGGCACTTGCAATGAGCACTGGGTGTTACATATAAGTGGTGAATCACTAAGCTATACCTAAAATCAATATTAGACTATATGTAAATTAACTAGAATTTAAATAAAAATTGAAAAATAAAAAAAATTCTTATACAAGCTACACATTAGTGAAGCTTGACAATACTTTTATTTTAATATTTTATTTACTTTATTTGACATAGAGAAAGACAGTGAGAAAGGGCTCAAGCAGGAGGAGTGGGAGAGGGAGAAGCAATTTTCCTGTTGAGCAGGTAGCTCAGTAGGGTGCTCTATGGAGGTCTTGATTTCAGGACCCTGGGATCATGACCTGAGGAGAAGGCAGACACTCAACAAGTAAGCCATCCAGGTGCCCCAATTTTTCCAAGTTAAATAAGACAGAAAATGACTAGTGTCATGATTCTATTTTTATGAGGTACTTAGTATAGGGAAATTCATTGAAGCAGAAAGTAGAATCATGTTTAGAAGGACAGTAAAGAGGAGAGAACAGGAATTTATTTTATTTTAATTTTTTAAAGATTTATTTATTTATTTGACAGAAAAAAAAAAAAAAAACAGAGAAAGAGAGGGAACACAAGGAGAGGGAGAAGCAGGCCTCCTGCCAAGCAGGGAGCCTGATGTGGGACTCCATCCCAGCATCCTGGGATCATGGCCTGAGCAGAAGGCAGATGCTTGATGACTGAGCCACCCAGGTGCCCAAGGAATTTATTGCTTATAGGATGAAAAGATATAATTTGGAATGATGAAAATCTTATAGAGATGGATTTTGTTGATGGTTCTGTAAAATGTGAATGTACCTAATATGAAGAATTGTACAGTTGAAAATAGTAAATTTGATGTTACATATATTTTTATTACAGGAAAAAAAACTTTTAAAAAAGGATCTAAACTAGGCTGAGAATATCCTTTCCTTAAAAATAAAACAAAAAACCACATATAGTCAAAGAAAATATTGGAGAGTATAGGAAATCTAAAAATATTTAAGCACTACCTGCATAAAAGACATTGTTATTGAATATTATTTAAATAGTATACCAACAAAGAAAGTAATAATATAACCATATCAATAATAATAATTAGTATTTAAAATTTTTAAATGATTCATAATTTGATAGTAATTTCTAGCATAGGGGCAATAATTAAAAATAAATAATATCAAAAAAAAATCACATGTAAATTGTGATGTTATAAAAATTTCTTTTTATGTGTTTATATTGCATATATCACATCCCATTTCACTGTATGAAGTTTTATAGGAATATACTCCTATGTCCAAAATAAATTAATATGTAGACTCATTATTTTTATGTACTTAATAAATAACAAACTATAAAATATATGACTCCATAAAATTTTAGAGACTTAATATTCACAATGTCTGAATAAATAAATTAGTTTCCCCACTGAATTGACCTTTAACACATCTGTGAAAACATCTAAACAAATTATCATAATTCATTTTCCAACTTTGGCCTAAGACCATGTTGATTTAACCTACATTATTCAAGTCTCAGTGGACATTCCCAAGTGAACATACACAGAAAACACCAAGTGTTTTCCTTAATCTCCAAAGATGTCCTAAAATCATGATTGTTGTTTAGTCTTTATGGAATTACCTAAAATGTCAACTGCAGGGATGAGAAATAAGTATATATATTGGTTTGAAAACACTGAAAACACTGAAAGAAGTCTATTCAAAAAAATGACTCTGTCCATATGATAAGTGGAGGACCAATGTCAAACCAGTAAGTTTGTAAAAGTTGGAGATAATAAAAGGTTCATGTCTTAATTGAATTTTTATTTCTCATTTAAAAGTGGAGATACTTCTGTGTTTTAAGATAATTGTGTTTAGAACTAATTAAGACCTACCTTTTATAAACTAATAGAATAAGCAATTGTTATATCCAGGCATCTCATTAATGACAGAACTTTAAAACAAAATTGTGTGTGAAAAAAGTGAGTTTAAAGGATTAACTATAAAAAATAAAATATATAAGTAAAATATATATATATTACATTTCTTTATAGAATTCTAAAAAAAAATAATTGATTGCCTAAATGTCTCTATACTTAAATTATCTTGAAACCTACAACATTAATCCTTAAATAATTCTGGAAAGAAATGGTGTTATTCCTGACAATATATTTTGAATTAACAGTGAAATATGCTGAATTTGAAAATATAATCAATGGCTGATGTTATCTATGACCATGCATAAGCATCTTTCCCAGACTCCTGCTGAATAAAACTAAGATGTGCATTAAATGATACTAGACTCATGATCACTTTAAGAATAATAATATGATCATTTTAAAATGATAATTCTGTGTGACAAAAATATATTAAATATATGAATGCAAATGGACCTTCACATGTGACATTTTATTTGTTTGAAGCAAGACACTTCTAGAAAAATGACTGAATTTGAGAGATATATATTATCCATTGAGAAAGGGAACATAGTATCCAGAGCTTATAATGGATCCTCTACAGGTTAAGGATATTGCAGCTAAATAAAGAAAGTTTTAGTATGACATATGTAACATGTATTTTACCCTACAAGAGTACAGCTGTTTTTTATGCAAGCATGGGATATGATGAGATAGCTGTTGATTTTCTGGAGTTAATTATTTTGACATTGTAGATTATTTACTGGATTGAAATCATTCCAGATTTAAGATAAACAGTTAGAAAATGAGTTACATAATCTATATAAAAATTGGTCAAGTTCAGAGTCAGAATATCTAAGTGGAGTTTGGGTGGGACTGACTATACTTTTTAAAACAAAAAAGTGATTTTGAAGTTACTTCATAACTGTTCCTCTAGATGGGAAGAAGATGAGAATCTTTGTAAGAGATAGGGTTGAGTCATATTGGGGTAGGCTTTAAATGGTCTCACATGAAATTCAATGAATAAACCTAGCAGTGTTGCTTATTCACACTTCATAAATTCAGTAAAATTCAATAAACTTGCTTATTCACACTTCATATGGATCTGCTCTTTCTAATTAAATATTTTCTTGCCCAGATTTTATTCAAAAGTATCAAAGGGAATTTATAATAAATGTTATATAGAAATGACTAAATTTTTCTGCCTGTGGAGGCAGTATTATATTTTCTCAATGTAAATGACACCTGGAAATAATTCAGACATTCATAGATATAGTGGATATATTATGGTTATTTTTTAAGCATAAATTTTACACAATTGTACTACATTCTGTGTTTAACTCTTGTATTATATCTTTATTTTCTGCACATACCCTTAACCTTCTCTTGAAATAATCATTACATTTGTGTTAACAACATAGGATACTTTCTGAAAATCAAATAGTTCAGTCAAACAATTTGGGAACAATGTCACTGAGAAATCTAAGGATTGCAGGTGTATGGAAAAATTTGATACAATGTTAATTATGTTAATTTTATGGACAATGATGATGATGAAGATGGTAAAAAAGTCCTAGCTAGTGTTCACTGCTCACTCATATAACTCACATATGACATATTCAGTATAAATTATCTCAATCAATCTTGTAATAACTTGGTTTTTTTCCGATTTATTGAGGTATAACATATATATATATATATATATATATATATATATATATAGCACAACTTGATGACTTAAATTAAGTTAAAATAATCACTGATTTAAGTGATTTAAGTTATTTTAACTGATTTAAATTAAAATAATCACTGCTAGTTAACAACATCCATCACCTCACACTGCCTCACATAGTTAGTTATTTTATTTATTTATTTTTGCTTGTGAGAATACCACCAAATGGTGAAATCTACTCTTCCACCAAATTTCAAATACACAGTATTAACAGTTTACATAGCTTTAGATTATTAGATCTACAGAACTTATTTATCTTGTATAATGTAAACTGTGGCCTTTGACCTACATCTTCCTATGTCATCCTCCCTTTATCCAATGACCAGCATTCAACTATTTATTTCTAATTTTTTTAAAGATTTTACTTGTTTATTTGACAGAGAGAGATCACAAGTAGGCAGAGAGGCAGGCAGAGAGAGGAGGAAGCAGGCTCCCTGCTGAGCAGAGAGCCTGATGTGGGGCTCGATCCCAGGCCCCTGGGATCATGACCTGAGCTGAAGGCAGAGGCTTTAACCCACTGAGCCACCCAGGTGCCCCTTTATTTCTAAATTTTGACTGTTTTAGATTCCACATACCAACGCAATTTGGCACTGTTATGTCTTTCTGTGTCCTACTTATTTTATATAGCTTAATATCCTCTAGGTCCATGTAATTTTGTGGTTGTTATGATATATTTCATTTATCAATTCATTTGTCAATGGACATGTAAGGTAATTTCCATACATTAGATATTATTAATAATACTTCAACAATGATTATAGGAGTGCAAGTGTCTCTTCATATAACTGATTTCATTTTATTTGGGTATATTCACAGAAGTGGAATTGTTGGATCATATGATAGTTTCGTTTCTCACTTCTTGAGGATCCTTTATACTGTTTTCCATCATGGCTGTACCAATTCACATTCCTATCAATAGTACTCAAGTGTGTCTTTTTCTTCACATACTCTTCAATACTTGTTTTTTGTTTTGTTTTGTTTTGTTAATGGCCATTCTAACAAGTGTGAGATTATATTTCACTGTGACTTTGATTTGCTCTACTTATGAAAGTCTCACAGAGCTGAATTCACTAATCCAAGCTTACATTTTCAGTAAGTGGCAGAACTAGAATTAGATCTAGTATTGACTCCAGATTTTCTGCAACATGCTTGTGTAATACAGTAAAATAGATGTATCTTCAATCACCTGAATCCAAATTCAAAGTGTATCTGATAAATTAGATATTTCTCAATATCTGTCTTCCTATTACCCTATTTATGTATCAATGCTGAATCAAATTGTGGAATTAGATAAAGTTATATTAAGAAACACATGGATATATGCATACATAAATCCTGGACATTTTTGATACCTTTTTACAATAAAATCCTTATAGTTCAAAAGCTCTATAACCTATTAAACAACTAAAAACATGCATTGCTTAAATATTTAAAAAGATTATTAGTTCTTAAGTCACCACACTATTATGAACTATATATTCTTGGTCTCTTTATAGAAGAATCTGTTGTGGACAAATGTGAAAGGATGAAAAAAATAATATATGACTCCATGCAGATACCATAAAGAACTGGGCTTAGCTATAGGATTCTCCTCACAATCATCTCTTTCAGAGTCTATAAAAGCCATTTTACAATTATGTAAATTCTAGGCAACTGGTAGCAATGTGAAGCAATTACTATCTATCAACATGAAAATATGAGTATGACCAAACATTTCAAAAACTAAGATAAACTGTGTGGAAACAATAGGTTCAAATTTGTCCTGGAAAATATGATTTGATAGATGTTTTATAGGATCCCTCCCTTATAATGAGTAAGAAATTCACTTTTGGTAAAGTTCAGCAGTCTCATCTATGTCAGTTCTTGAAAAGAGAGGAAATACTCCAATTTTATATGGAAACTAGTAGAGACTTTTTTTTTTGCATTCAGAGTATTTTATTTTTTTAAAGGTTTTATTTATTTATTTCACAGGGAGAGACACAGCAAGAGAGGGAACACAAACAGGGGAAGTGGAAGAGGGGAAATCAGTCTTCCTGCTGAGCAGGGACCCCAATATGGGGCTCAATCCCAGAACCCTGGGATCATGACCTGAGCTGAAAGGAGACATTTAATGACTGAACCATCTAGGCACCCCATTCATATTCTTTTGAAAAGTTTGATGATATTCGTTATAAAATTTCCAGCAAAGCAATGTAAGATTTCCTTGGTAAAGGCACATTTTTTATGGGTTTGTCTGTGTTTCTGTAACATTTATTTATGGAAAATTCATTTGAACTTTATTTATTTTTGTGTATCATGAATCATTTTTTTAGATTTTTAAAATTATTTATGTTCAATTAGCTAACATATAGTACATCGTTAGCTTTTGATGTAGTATTCAAGGAGTAGTTTGTTGTGTATAACATCCAATGCTCATCAAAATACATGCCCTCCTTTATACCCATCACCTGGTTACCCCATCCCTCCACTCACCCATCTGTAACCTGCAATTTGTTTTTTGGAGGAGTCCAGAGTCTCTCATGATTTGTAAATTCATATTATTGCTACAACTATGCAAATCCTCATGCCAAATCTAATGTGACCAGACTTATTCAGGGATATATATATATATATATATATATATATATATATATATATTTGGTTTGCTTCAGAAGGAATTTTTATATCATCTGGTATCTAGTGGATACCTCTTCATATCTACAGCTAGATCACTATATAGTTTTAAATAATTTACTTCCAATCACTGGGAATCTGCTTTTCATCCTTAAAATAATGAGTCTATATATAAAAAATCTATTTCTTCTGTATACAAATGAATACCAAATGTGATTTTTTTCAGTTTTTGTTTGCAGTTGAACAGTAACATGGAGACATAGAAAAATAACACGTTAAGAAAAATAATGCTTATTAAATGCATGTGATGGTAACATGAATTTTATTCTTGAACTGGGCATCAGTTGATGGCTTTTCCTCATTATGATGTTGCAATGAACTGAATATACATATTTACAATCTACTTTACAGAGCGGATAATATAGAGAAGAGTGTTTTTTTTTTCTTCTGAAAAAAGGAACCTAGGGACACCTTGGTATTGGGCCAGAACATGAACTGGAGTTTATTTAGAGAATCTAGGAGTTGTATTCTCTAAGCCATTTATTAAAGTTGCAGTGAAAAAGTCATAGTATGATTAAGACATCAAATAAAAGGAAACAGACAAGAATCTTGAAATGAGCAAAAAATAAACAGTAAACCAACTTATTTGGATGTGGAGGAACTCAAAAACATTCTTAACTCTCATCTATATTGAATTTTTTTTATTTAATAGCTTTTATTTTTTTTCTTTTCTTTACCTTATTAAAATTTTGAGCTGTTAAAATAGTTTTAGTTCAGAACTGTTACCTAAATTTTTGAGGGATAAAATAAGATAAACTTAAATACAAATTTAATATAAAAACATCTATCTCCATATCCGGCATACAATTTACTAGCAGAAAAACATGGAAAGTAACTTACATCTCTGAATCTTGATTTATTATCGTTTGCACACATTTCCAAACCAAAAGGGTGGTTATATCTAACTCAAATTTTAAATAAAATTTATTACTGGCACAAATTCTTGACACATATCAGGTTCCCACCAGTGGATATGGTGAGTAAAAATGTATAGTTCTATTTTCTCTTCCATGAATGGACTTTGTTCAGCCTTAAGGCTTAGTTCTCCAAATTACTAAGGAACCACTTCTTTCTTTTTTTATCCACTGTATATTGTCAATAATGTTGATTACAAAGCCAAAATGTTTTAGTGAAATTTAAAATATCACAACAGGTAAAAATCTTTGTAAGTGGTTTTAAATAGAATATTATTTCATTGGGTAAAATCAAAATAAAGGGGAAACAATCTAATTCATTTTTACATACAAAAAATAGTGCTCTTTACTTTACACCTTGACTCAGGAATTCAATACCATACTGGATTTCCATGTCAGATGCAATACTTCTTTTTTTTACCAATTTATTTATTTTCAGAAAAACAGTATTCATTATTTTTTCACCACACCCAGTGCTCCATGCAAGCCGTGCCCTCTATATTACCGACCACCTGGTACCCCAACCTCCCACACCCTCGCCACTTCAAACCCCTCAGACTGTTTTTCAGAGTCCATAGCCTCTCATGGTTCACCTCCCCTTCCAATTTACCCAAATTCCCTACTCCTCTCTAACGCCCCTTGCCCTCCATGCTATTTGTTATGCTCCACAAATAAGTGAAACCATATGATAATTGACTCTCTCTGCTTGACTGATTTCACTCAGCATAATCTCTTCCAGTCCCGTCCATGTTGCTACAAAAGTTGGATATTCGTCCTTTCTGATGGAGGCATAATACTCCATAGTGTATATGGACCACATCTTCCTTATCCATTCATCCGTTGAATGGCATCTTGGTTCTTTCCATAGTTTGGCGACTGTGGCCATTGCTGCTATAAACATTGGGGTACAGATGGCCCTTCTTTTCACAACATCTGTATCTTTGGGGTAAATACCCAGGAGTGCAATTGCAGGGTCGTAGGGAAGCTCTATTTTTAATTTCTTGAGGAATCTCCACACTGTTCTCCAAAGAGGCTGCACCAACTTGCATTCCCACCAACAGTGGAAGAGGGTTCCCATTTCTCCACATCCTCTCCAACACATGTTGTTTCCTGTTTTGTTAATTTTGGCCATTCTAACTGGTGTAAGGTGATATCTCAATGTGGTTTTAATTTGAATCTCCCTGAAGGCTAATGATGATGAACATTTTTTCATGTGTCTGATAGCCATTTGTATTTCTTGATTGAAGAAGTGTCTGTTCATATCTTCTGCCCATTTTTTGATGTGTTTGCCTGTTTCGTGTGGGTTGAGTTTGAGGAGTTCATTATAGATCCTGGATATCAACCTTTTGTCTGTACTGTCATTTGCAAATATCTTCTCCCGTTCCTTGGGTTGCCTCTTTGTTTTTTTGAATGTTTCCTTTGCTGTGCAGAAGCTTTTGATTTTGATGAAGTTTATTTTCGCTTTTGTTTCATTTGCCTTTGGAGACGTATCTTGAAAGAAGTTGCTGTGGCTGATATCAAAGAGATTACTGCCTATGTTCTCCTCTAAGATTCTGATAGATTCCTGTCTCACGTTGAGGTCTTTTATCCATTTTGAGTTGATCTTTGTGTACGGTGTAAGAGAATGGTCGAGTTTCATTCTTCTACATATAGCTGTCCAGTTTTCCCAGCACCATTTATTGAAGAGATTGTCTTTTTTCCACTGTATATTTTTTCCTGTTTTGTCGAAGATTAATTGACCATAGAGTTGAGGGTCCATATCAGGGCTCTCTACTCTGTTCCACTGGTCTATGTGTCTGTTTTTATGCCAGTACCATGCTGTCTTGGTGATCACAGCTTTGTAATAAAGCTTGAAATCAGGTAACGTGATGCCGCCAGCTTTATTTTTGTTTTCAACATTTCCTTAGCGATTCGGGGTCTCTTCTGATTCCATACAAATTTTAGGATTATTTGCTCCAGCTCTTTGAAGAATGCCGGTGGAATTTTGATCGGAATGGCATTAAAAGTATAGATTGCTCTAGGCAGTATAGACATTTTAACAATGTTTATTCTTCCGATCCAAGAGCATGGAATGATCTTCCATCTTTTTGTGTCTTCTTCAATTTCTTTCATGAGTGTTTTGTAGTTCCTCAAGTACAGATCCTTTACCTCTTTAGTTAGGTTTATTCCCAGGTATCTTATGGTTCTTGGTGCTATAGTAAATGGAATCGATTCTCTAATTTCCCTTTCTGTATTTTCATTGTTAATGTATAAGAAAGCCACTGATTTTTGCACATTAACTTTGTATCCTGCCACGTTGCTGAATTGCTGTATGAGTTCTAGTAGTTTGGGGGTGGAGTCTTTTGGGTTTTCCATATAAAGAATCATGTCATCTGCGAAGAGAGAGAGTTTGACTTCTTCATTACCAATTTGGATACCTTTTATTTCTCTCTGTTGTCTGATTGCTGTTGCTAGGACTTCTAATACTATGTTGAACAAGAGTGGTGAAAGTGGGCATCCTTGTCTTGTTCCTGATCTCAATGGGTAGGCTGCAAGCTTTTTCCCATTGAGGATGATATTTGCTGTGGGTCTTTCATAGATAGATTTGATGAGGTTCAGGAATGTTCCCTCTATCCCTATACTTTGAAGCGTTTTAATCAGGAACGGATGTTGGATTTTGTCAAATGCTTTTTCTGCATCAATTGAGAGGACCATGTGGTTCTTCTCTCTTCTCATATTAATTTGTTGTATCACATTGATTGATTTACGAATGTTGAACCATCCTTGTAGAACAGGGATGAATCCCACCTGATCATGCTGGATAATCTTTTTAATGTGTTGTTGGATCCTGTTGGCTAGGATCTTGTTGAGAATCTTAGCATCCATATTCATCAGTGATATTGGTCTGAAATTCTCCTTTTTGGTAGGGTCCTTGCCTGGTTTGGGGATCAGGGTAATGCTGGCTTTATAGAAAGAGTCTGGAAGTTTTCCTTCTGCTTCAATTTTTTGAAACAGCTTCAGGAGAATAGGTGTTATTTCTTCTTGGAAGGTTTGGTAGAATTCCCCAGGGAATCCGTCAGGTCCTGGGCTCTTGTTTTTTGGGAGGTTTTTGATCACTGATTCAATATCGTTATTAGATATTGGTCTATTCAGGTTGTCGATTTCTTCGTGGCTCAATTTTGGGAATTTATATTTTTCCAGGAATGCATCCATTTCATCTAGGTTGCTAAGCTTATTGGCATATAACTGTTCATAATAACTTCTGATGATTGTTTCTACTTCCTTGGTGTTAGTTGTGATCTCTCCCTTTTCATTCATAATTTTATGAATTTGGGATTTCTCTCTTTTCTTTTGGATTAGTGTAGCCAGTGGCTTATCGATCTTATTGATTCTTTCAAAAAACCAGCTTCTAGTTTCATTGATACTTTTACTGTATCTCTGGTTTCTCCCTCATTGATCTCAGCTCTAATCTTGCTGATTTCCCTTCTTATGTGTGGAGGTAGTTTGATTTGTTGTTGATCCTCCAGTTCTTTAAGGTGTAGAGACAGCTGGTGTGTTCTGGATTTTTCAATTTTTTTTGAGCAAGGCTTGGATGGCTATATATTTTCCCCTTAGGACCACCTTTGCTGTATCCCATAGGTTTTGGACCGAAGTGTCTTCATTCTCATTGGTTTCCATGAATTGTTTCAGTTCTTCTTTGATCTCCTGGTTGATCCAAGCATTCTTAAGCAAGGTGGTCTTTAGCTTCCAGGTGTTTGAGTTCCTTCAGAAATTTTCCTTGTGATTGAGCTCCAGTTACAAAGCATTGTGATCTGAGAATATGCAGGGAATAATTTCAGTCTTTTGGTATCGGCTGAGTCCTGATTTGTGACCCAGTATGTGGTCTATTTGGAGAAGTTTCCATGTACACTTGAGAAGAATGGGTATTCTGCTGTTTTAGGGTGGAATGTTCTGTATATATCTATGAGGTCCATCTAGTCCAATGTCTCATTCAATGCTCTTGTTTCTTTATTGATTTTCTGCTTCGATGATCTGTCTAGTTCTGAAAGAGGCGTGTTAAGATCTCCTACGATTTGTGTATTCATATCAATATGACTCTTTATCTTGATTAACAGTTTTCTTAAGTAATTGGCTGCTCCCATATTGGGAGCATAGATATTTATAATTGTTAGATCATCTTGGTGGATAGTCCCTTTAAGGATTATGTAGTGTCCTTCTGTATCTCTGACTACAGTCTTTAGTTTGAAGTCTAATTTATCTGATATGAGAATCGCTACCCCAGCCTTCTTTTGAGTCCCATTGTCATGAAAGATGCTTCTCCACCCCTTCACTTTCAGTCTGCGTGTATCTTTAGGTTCAAAATGGGTCTCTTGTAGACAGCATATGGATGGGTCCTGTCGTTTTATCCAATCTGCACCCTGTTCCGTTTTATGGGTGCATTTAGGCCATTCACATTGAGAGTGATTATTGATAGATACGTTTTTATTGACATCGAGTTACCTTTGAAGTCCTTCTTTCTGTAGAATGTCTCTATATTTCTGTTCAATGGTATTCTTGGTATTTTTCTTCTTTTATAGAACCCCCCTTAATATTTCCTGCAGTGTCAGCTTGGTGGTTGCATAGTCTTTTAAGCCTTGCCGGTCTTGGAATCTCTTTATCTCTCCATCCATTTTGAATGTCAGTCTTGCTGGATAAAGTATTCTTGGCTGCATGTTCTTCTCATTTAGTGCCCTGAATATATCTTGCCAGCCTCTTCTGGCTTGCCAGGTCTCTGTGGACAGGTCTGACGTTATTCTGATGGGCTTCCTTCTGTAAGTAAGGAGCCTCTTTGCCCTGGCATCTTTCAAGAGATTATACCTACAATTATAATTTCTCAACTTGACTATCAGGTGTCGTGATGTTTTATTGGAGTGTATAATCTTGGGTGGAGACCGTTCAGCCTCTAGTACATGAACGCTGGTTTCATTCGCGAGTCTAGGAAAATTTTCATGAAGGACTTTTTCCACGATATCTTCTAGATTACTTTCTTTCTCCTCCCCTTCAGGAATTCCAATAATTCTGACCTTGGAACGCTTCATGGCATCATTTATTTCCCTAATTCTGCTTTCGTGGGATCTAAGCTGTTTGTTCCAGGCTTCCTCCTGATCCTTTCTCTCTATCTGTTTGTCTTCCAGATCACTAATTCTATCTTCTGTCTCAGTTACCCTAGCTTTGAGAGAGTTTAGATTGGATTGGAACTCATTGAGAGCTTTGTGGACCTCCTCCCTGGTAGCTTTGAGCTCCGCCCTAACATTGTGAACATCCTGTCTGTTTGCTTTCAGTTCGGCCCTAATCAATTCTGTTTGGTCATCCATGGCTTTCTAGCTATTGCCAGGATAACTGTTAGCCTGAATTCTCTTTCCGACATATTGTCTATGTTGATAGCCGTTAGCTCTATTGCAGAAGGTCTATCCTCTGTATTTTTCTTCTGTTGGGCATTCCTCCTCCTAGTCATTTTGGTGGGAGAAGACTGAACAGATGTAGCTGGATGTATCAACTCTGGTGCAGTCAAGGTGCACCCTGGAACACTTTCTGATCTCCGTCTCAGATAGAAGCCTCAGTCTGGGTGCAGAAGCTGAATAAATGCCCTCTTGGACACTGGCAGTGCAGGTTCCAAGTTAAAGACCCAGGGGGCGCAGGATCTTTTGCTCGTCCCCAAAGCCAAGGCAGTGGCGGCTGTCTGGGAGCTCCTGACCGCCAGAGAGGTTCCAAGCAGCGATCGCACACTGAGATTTTGCTGCCGGCCCGGGCTGGGAGTGCCCGGCTTGCGCATATCTCTTTTCAGAGGCGGCTGTGGGTCTGGCGCGCGTCTGGGGCACTGAGAACGGGGCGCTGGTCCATAAGCCGCCGGCTGGGCTTTTGCTCGCCTCTGTCCGGGGAAGAGTTTCACCTCAGCGGCTTAGACTTTGAAACAATGGCGCGGGTCAAGAAGCGCCACCGGGCCTTAGTGACCCAGGAGAGCTCGATGGACGTGCGTGCGCATATCAAGCTTTGTGGTAGGGCTAGCGCGTGTTCTGCAGACAGGCGTAGCTCCCATCCCCTCACAGGAGCCGGAACCCCCGCGCTCTGGGGCGAGCTGGTGGCTTAGGGACCAGGAGCCGGTTTCACCGCCGCACTCTCTCTGCCTCCGCTCCTGGGAGGCCGTCTGGGACCGGGGACTTAAGCCCCTGTCCCTAGCCGCCCCGATTCCCACAATTTGCCCCCGCGATCCTTTGCTCTTTTGGAGTGCTTTCAACCAGTCTCCAAGTTAATGCTGGTCCCCAGACGCAGGGCACTCTCACTCCTATCGGGCTATTACTTTTGCACCGGTCGCCTCTGCTGGCTCCCTCCCCCTTTTGTTTATCTTCTGATATCAGTCTGCTGTTCCCATTTGGCTTTACCTGCTCACTGGTGTCTTCTGCCCCTGTAGAGATCCAGACGTGTTTAATTCTGATCTCAGGCTGATTTCATGGGTGACCGGAGTTCTTTGGTAGGTAATCAGCTCACTTTGGGGTACCAGCTGAAAAGACGCCTCTTCCTAGTACCCTGCCATCCTCTTCCCCCTGCAATACTTCTTTAAGTGATATCACATGGCAAGTTATTAGCATGTAAGAACAAAGAGACCTAGATCGTCAAAATGATGCTGTATTAGTAGTCATGTGACATCAAAGGTAAAACATATTTGCCATTCACGATTTCCGTTCTGTGTTTTTTTTTTTCTTGTGGTTAAGTAGAGATAATACCATCTACCTCATTTAATCTTTTTCTAATTTAAATTCAATTAGCCAAGACATAATGCAGCATTATTTTTTTTTAAGATTTTATTTATTTATTTGACAGACAGAGATCACAAGTAGGCAGAGAGGCAGGCAGAGAGAGAGAGAGGAGGAAGCAGGCTCCCTGCTGAGCAGAGAGCCCAATGTGGGACCCTATCCCAGGACCCTGAGATCATGACCTGAGCTGAAGGCAGCAGCTTAACCCACTGAGCCACCCAGGCGCCCTGCAGCATTATTTTTTGATAAAGTGTTCAATGATTCATTAGTTGTATCTCATGAAATCTTTGCCATAGCTGGTCAAGTAGAAAATGCAAATGGTAGTAATACTACCAATGTTAATTTCTTTGGTAACTACAAATAATTCATTTTTAATCCTGTCAATAATTGAAACTAATAATGGAAATTATATCCTATGACATCAGTCCAATATGTTGGTATGCCAACTGACACACTGAAATAACTATACAAGTTTTCCTCTGAAAGTTGACAATGACTGCATAGTAACTGAAATTAATTGCTCTGTATATAACCAGGAAAATGATCTAGGTTTTTCATAATAGATTTAGAGATTGACATATGCAGTATTTAGAGTACATGCAAGTTATTAACTAAAATAATTATCTAATAATTAAATAATTAACATCAATTTAATATTTTATCCAAATAATGCTAGGATAGGGCATTAACAAACTATAGGTAAAATTATGGTTCCATCACCAACTCCTCCAGAAGCTCAAGACAAGAATTTAAATTATTTTATAATTTTCCTTTTTTTGATATTTTAAACAATATGCTTACCATCTAATGGTTGATTTCTAAACCCAAAGACAAGATCATAATTTGTATCTCAGGCCACTATGGATTTTGTGTTGCCACCTCCCTATGTTACCCCATTTTCCTCTTCCTTCCCCCCTCATTCAACATACTTACATCCCATTTTATTTTCAGATACATGCATTGACAGCATTGTTACATCTTTAGAACCTATTGGTTGCATATGTAGTATATAACTACTGATGCTGATTTATTTACATTTTTGTATATCTTTCTCCTCATATTACTATACTTTCACTCAAAAATACATTAAGACCTCTTTTTAGAAGATATTGAGAATCATTAAGAATTTTTTTTCAGAAAGATAATTTTTTTCAGAAAGATAATCTATTTAATAGATTATTTCTCATTTATTATATTTATTGCATTCTATTTGAATATTGTATCTCATATATAATGGCTCTGAGAAAAGTTTTTGCTTAGTAGTATTCACCTGAAAATATTCATGTCACATTCATTATCAGGATTGACTAGAAGTATATATTAGGTCATATTTAAAAAAATATTATCATCATTATATAAAGATTTATTTATTTGAGAGAAAGATAGAGCTTGCATGAGTGGGGGGCCATAGAGGGAGATAATTTTTCCAGTAGAGTCCCAACTGAGTGCAGAAGCTAACTAAGGGCTCAATCTCATGACCTGTGAGGTAATGACCTGAGCCAAAATCAAGATTTGGCAACTTAACCAACCAAGCCAACCAAGGGTTCTTATTTTGAATCATCTTATATTAATCCTCTCATTCTCTTATCTGTTCTGAATCTCAGAATTCGTTTCATTATTGTTTTTTTTTTCTTTACGGTTAGTTTTCTTCAACTTATCTTTTGAAACTCTCATTACATTAATTATATAATTATTTTCCTTTTAGTTTTCAAAAGCCCTTTATTGTTATCTGGCATTTTCATTTTATGTAACCCATGATGATTTTACTTTGGATGTAACAACTTCTCATATTTATCTGAAAAGATATATTTTGTAACGTTTTTATGAATTTATTCTGATCATTTTTATCTTGATGAGTGTGTGTGCATGTACCTCTGTCCTTCATGTAATGACTTCCCCAACAGTCTTATGGCTTTGAACCTAAAAGACTATTAGAAAATGAAGCACTACACTCCTTTCTCATCACAGCATGCTGGGCTTACTCACTGATGATATTTCTTCCGGATATCTTCACCACTAATTCCCATATAGAATACTCTCAAAATGCCATTCCTCCTTTTCATTATAAGTGATCATATCTTAAATTTTCTATCTACCAAAAACTTCTTATTTTTTTCATCTATGAATTCCTCCTCTGGTCTCTTTCCCAATTTCTTTACACTTATACAGACCCCCCCTCCTCCTTTTTCTCCTCCTCCTTCTCCTTCTTCTTTTAATTTGACTTAGTTGACACAGAGCACAGTAGTTTTCTGGAGTAGAATTCAGTGTTTAACTACTTACATACTAAAACAAGTGTTCATCACAAGATGTACCATCTTTAATATGCATTACCAAACTAGCCCATCCTCCACCCCAACCCTCTATCAATGCTCAGTTTGTTCTCTATATTTAAGAGTCTTTCATGGCTTGCTAGAAAGGTTGATTCCTAGTTACCTTATTGTTTTTGGTACAGTTTCAAATGAGATCAATTCCGTGATTTCTTTTTTTTTTTCTGCTTTATTTTTTCTGCTCTATTATTTCTGCTCTTTTTTCTGCTCTATAGATATGCAAGAGATTTCTGAAAATTGATTTTATATATTGTGGATATGCAGAATTCATGTATTAGTTCTAGCAATTTTCTGGTAGAATAGCTGTAAATGGTGGAGGTTTTATGTCTTCTTGTCAATTTGGAGTTTCTTCTTTATTTTGTTCTTTAATTACTTATGCTGAGACTTACAGTACTATGTTGAACAACTTGTTTCTGACCTTAGGGTAAAATATCATAGTGTTTTCCCATTAAGGATGATACTAGATGTGAGTCACTTATATATAGCCTTAATGATGTTGAAGTATGGTCTACCTATCCTGCATGGTTGAGGGTTTTTATTAAGAAATAACAAAAAGAAACGATTCTCTAATTCTTCCAATGCTTTCTGTGCCTCTATTGACAAGATTATATCGTTCTTCTCCTTCCTTTTATTGATATGGTGTATGATGATGATCAATCTGTGAACATTGAACTATCCCTGCATCTCAGGAATAAATCCACTTCATTCTGGTGAATATTTCTTTTAATTTATTGTTGAATTTGATTTTATTGAAAATTTTTGCATTGGTATTCATTAGTGATATTGAACTTTAATACTGTTTTTTAACAGGTCTCTCTCTGATTCTGGAATCAAGATGATACTGATTTAATAGAATGAGTTTGGAAGTTTTCTTTCCATTTCTATCCCTTGGAGCAGTTGGAGAAGAATAGGTAACTCTATTTTTTTATTAAATTAATTTATTAATTTTCAGAAAAACAGTATTCATTATTTTTTCACCACACTCAGTGCTCCATGCAATCCGTGCCCTCTATAATACCGACCACCTGGTACCCCAACCTCCCACCCCCCACTTCAAACACCTCAGATTGTTTTTCAGAGTCCATAGTCTCTCATGATTCACGTCCTCTTTCAATTTACCCCAACTCCCTTCTCCTCTCTAACACCCCTTGTCCTCCATGATATTTTTTATGCTCCAGAAATAAGTGAAACCATATGATAATTGACTCTCTCTGCTTGACTTATTTCACTCAGTATAATCTCTTCCAGTCCCGTCCATGTTGCTACAAAAGTTGGGTATTCGTCCTTTCTGATGGAGGCATAATACTCCATAGTGTATATGGACCACATCTTCCTTATCCATTCATCCGTTGAAGGGCATCTTGGTTCTTTCCATAGTTTGGCGACTGTGGCCATTGCTGCTATAAACATTGGGGTACAGATGACACTTCTTTTCACTACATCTGTATCTTTGGGGTAAATACCCAGGAGTGCAATTGCAGGGTCGTAGGGAAGCTCTATTTGTAATTTTTTGAGGAATCTCCACACTGTTCTTCAAAGAGGCTGCACCAACTTGCATTCCCACCAACAGTGTAAGAGGGTTCCCCTTTCTCCACATCCTCTCCAACACATGTTGTTTCCTGTTTTGTTAATTTTGGCCATTCTAACTGGTGTAAGGTGATATCTCAATGTGGTTTTAATTTGAAGCTCCCTGAGGGCTAATGATGATGAGCATTTTTTCATGTGTCTGATAGCCATTTGTATGTCTTGATGGGAGAAGTGTCTGTTCATATCTTCTGCCCATTTTTTGATGTGTTTGTCTGTTTCGTGTGGGTTGAGTTTGAGGAGTTCATTATAGATCCTGGATATCAACCTTTTGTCTGTACTGTCATTTGCAAATATCTTCTCCCATTCCGTGGGTTGCCTCTTTGTTTTTTTTTGACTGTTTCCTTTGCTGTGCAGAAGCTTTTGATTTTGATGAAGTCCCAGAAGTATATTTTCGCTTTTGTTTCCTTTGCCTTTGGAGACGTATCTTGAAAGAAGTTGCTGTGGCTGATATCAAAGAGATTACTGCCTATTTTCTCCTCTAAGATTCTGATAGATTCCTGTCTCATGTTGAGGTCTTTTATCCATTTTGAGTTGATCTTTGTGTACGGTGTAAGAGAATGGTCGAGTTTCATTCTTCTACATATAGCTGTCCAGTTTTCCCAGCAGCATTTATTGAAGAGACTGTCTTTTTTCCTCTGTATATTTTTTCCTGTTTTGTCAAAGATTAATTGACCATAGAGTTGAGGGTCCATATCAGGGCTCTCTACTCTGTTCCACTGGTCTATGTGTCTGTTTTTATGCCAGTACCATGCTGTCTTGGTGATCACAGCTTTGTAATAAAGCTTGAAATCAGGTAAAGTGATGCCGCCAGCTTTATTTTTGTTTTTCAACATTTCCTTAGCGATTCGGGGTCTCTTCTGATTCCATACAAATTTTAGGATTATTTGCTCCAGCTCTTTGAAGAATGCCGGTGGAATTTTGAACGGAATGGCAATAAAAGTATAGATTGCTCTAGGCAGTATAGACATTTTAACAATGTTTATTCTTCCGATCCAAGAGCATGGAATGGTCTTCCATCTTTTTGTGTCTTCTTCAATTTCTTTCATGAGTGTTTTGTAGTTCCTCAAGTACAGATCCTTCACCTCTTTAGTTAGGTTTATTCCCAGGTATCTTATGGTTCTTGGTGCTATAGTAAATGGAATCGATTCTCTAATTTCCCTTTCTATATTTTCTATATCAGAGAATCATCTCAGTCTTTTGGTATAGGCTGAGTCCTGATTTGTGACCCAGTATGTGGTCTATTCTGGAGAAGGTTCCGTGTTCACTTGAGAAGAATGAGTATTCTGTTGTTTTAGGGTGGAATGTTTTGTATATATCTATGAGGTCCATCTGGTCCAATGTTTCATTCAATGCTCTTATGTCTTTATTGATTTTCTGCTTCGATGATCTGTCTAGTTATGAAAGAGGCGTGTTAAGATCTCCTACGATTAGTGTATTCATATCAATATGACTCTTTATCTTGATTAACAGTTTTCTTAAGTAATTGGCTGCTCCCATATTGGGAGCATAGATATTTATAATTGTTAGATCATCTTGGTGGATAGTCCCTTTAAGGATTATGTAGTGTCCTTCTGTATCTCTGACTACAGTCTTTAGTTTGAAGTCTAATTTATCTGATATGAGAATCGCTACCCCAGCCTTCTTTTGAGTCCCATTGTCATGAAAGATGCTTCTCCACCCCTTCACTTTCAATCTGCGTGTATCTTTAGGTTCAAAATGGGTCTCTTGTAGACAGCATATGGATGGGTCCTGTCGTTTTATCGAATCTGCAACCCTGTGCCATTTTATGGGTGCATTTAGGCCATTCACATTGAGAGTGATTATTGATAGATACGTTTTTATTGACATCGAGTTACCTTTGAAGTCTTTCTTTCTGTAGACTGTCTCTATACTTCTTTTCAACGCTATTCTTGGTATTTTTCCTCTTTTATAGAACCCCCCTTAATATTTCCTGCAGTGTCGGCTTGGTGGTTGCATAGTCTTTTAAGCCTTGCCGGTCTTGGAAACTCTTTATCTCTCCATCCATTTTGAATGTCAGTCTTGCTGGATAAAGTATTTTTGGCTGCATGTTCTTCTCATTTAGTGCCCTGAATATATCTTGCCAGCCTCTTCTGGCTTGCCAGGTCTCTGTGGACAGGTCTGACATTATTCTGATGGGCTTCCCTCTGTAATTAAGGAGCCTCTTTGCCCTGGCAGCTTTCAAGAGATTATACCTACAATTATAATTCCTCAATTTGACTATCAGGTGTCGTGATGTTTTTTTGGAGTGTATAATCTTGGGTGGAGACCGTTCAGCCTCTAGTACATGAATGCTGGTTTCATTCGCGAGATTCAGAAAATTTTCATGAAAGACTTGTTCCACGATATCTTCTAGACTTCTTTCTTTCTCCTCCCCTTCAGGAATTCCAATAATTCTGACGTTGGAACGCTTCATGGCATCATTTATTTCCCTAATTCTGCTTTCGTGGGATCTAAGCTGTTTGTTCCAGGCTTCCCCCTGATCCTTTCTCTCTATCTGTTTGTCTTCCATATCACTAATTCTATCTTCTGTCTCAGTTACCCTAGCTTTGAGATAGTTTAGATTGGATTGGAACTCACTGAGAGCATTGTGGACCTCCTCCCTGGTCGCTTTGAGCTCCGCCCTAACATTGTGAACATCCTGTCTGGTCGCTTTCAGTTCGGCCCTAATCAATTCTGTTTGGTCATCCATGGCTTTCTCCAACCTAGCTATTGCCAGGATAATTGTTAGCCTGAATTCTCTTTCCGACATATTGTCTATGTTGATAGCCGTTAGCTCTATTGCAGAAGGTCCATCCTCTGTATTTTTCTTCTGTTGGGCATTCCTCCTCCTAGTCATTTTGGTGGGAGAAGACTGAACAGATGTAGCTGGATGTATCAACTCTGGTGCAGTCAAGGTGCACCCTGGAACACTTCCTGATCTCCGTCTCAGATAGAAGCCTCAGTCTGGGTGCAGAAGCTGAATAAATTCCCCCTTGGACGCTGGCAGTGCAGGTTCCAAGTTAAAGACACTGGGGGCGCAGGATCTTTTGCTCGTCCCCAAAGCCAAGGCAGTGGCGGATATCTGGGAGCTCCTGCCCGCCAGAGAGGTTCCAAGCAGCGATCGCACACTGAAATTTTGCTGCCGGCCCGGGCTCGGAGTGCCTGGCTTGCGCGCACCTCTTTACAGAGGCGGCTGTGGGTCGGGCTCGCGTCTGGGACACTGAGAACGGGGCGCTGGTCCATAAGCCGCCGGCTGGGCTTTTGCTCGCCTCTGTCCGGGGAAGAGTTTCGCGCAGGTGCGGCTTAGACTTTGAAACAATGGCTTGGGTCAAGAAGCGCCCCCGGGCCTTAGAAACCCAGGAGAGCTGGAGGGACGTGCGCATCTCAAGCTTTGTGGTAGGGCTAGTGTGCGTTCTGCAGACCGGCGCAGCTCCCATCCCCCTCACAGGAGCCGGAACCCCTGCGCTCTGGGGCGCACTGGTGGCTTAGGGACCAGGAGCCGGTTTTTCCGCCGCACTCTCTCTGTCTCCGCGCCTGGGAGGCCGTCTGGGACCGGGGACTTAAGCCCCTGTCCCTAGCCACCCCGATTCCCACAATTTGCCCCCGCGATCCTTTGCTCTTTTGGAGTGCTTTCAACCAGTCTCCAAGTTAATGCTGGTCCCCAGACGCAGGGCACTCTCGCTCGTATCGGGGTATTACTTTTGCACCGGTCGCCTCAGCTGGCTCTCTCCCCCTTTTGTTTATCTTCTGATATCAGTCCGCTGATCCCATTCCGCTTTACCTGCTCACTGGCGTCTTCTGCCCCTGTAGAGATCCAGACGTGTATAATTCTGATCTCAGGCTGATTTCATGGGTGATCGGAGTTCTTTGGTAGGTAATCAGCTCACTTTGGGGTACCAGCTGAAAAGACGCCTCTTCCTAGTACCCCGCCATTTTGTCCCCCCCACATTAGTGATTTTAATTATTTTTTTCTGCTTTCTTTTTTTTCCAATTTATTTATTTTCAGAAAAACAGTATTCATTATTTTTTCACCACACCCAGTGTTCCATGCAAGCCGTGCCCTCTATAATACACACCACCTAGTACCCAAACCTCCCCCCCCCGCCACTTCAAACCCCTCAGACTGTTTTTCAGAGTCCACAGTCTCTCATGGCTCACCTCCCCTTCCAATTTACCCAAATTCCCTGCTCCTCTCTTACGCCTCTTGTCCTCTATGCTATTTGTTATGCTCCACAAATAAGTGAAACCATATGATAATTGACTCTCTCTGCTTGACTTATTTCACTCAGCATAATCTCTTCCAGTCCCGTCCATGTTGCTACAAAAGTTGGGTATTCATCCTTTCTGATGGAGGCATAATACTCCATAGTGTATATGGACCACATCTTCCTTATCCATTCATCCGTTGAAGGGCATCTTGGTTCTTTCCATAGTTTGGCGACTGTTGCCATTGCTGCTATAAACATTGGGGTACAGATGGCCCTTCTTTTCACGACATCTGTGTCTTTGGGGTAAATACCCAGGAGTTCTGCTTTCTTTTTGATAAGTCTGGCTTGGGATTATAAATTTTATTAATTCTTTAAAAGAATAAATTCTTAGTTTTGTTAATCTGATCTATTTTGTTGTGTTGTTTTGTTTATTTGCTTCTGTATCATTTATTTCTAAACTGGCTATATTTTTTCCATTCTTCTGTTGGCTTTAGGCTTTATATGCCTTTCTTTTTTTTTATTCATTTAGGTATAAATTAAAGCTGTGTATTTAAGACCTTTCCAAATTTTTGAGGTAGGTCTGTATTGCTATATACTTCCTTCTTACAACTGCTTTGCTGCATTATAAAATTTTTGGACTTTGTGTTTTCATTTTCATTTGCTTCCATTTTTTTCTATTTCTTCATTAATTTCCTGGTTAGCCCATTCATTATTTAATAAGATGTTCTTTAACCTCCATGCATTTGTGGTTTTGCAAGTTTTTTCATGTGGTTGACTTAGGTTTCATAGTGTTGTGATCTGAAAAAATTCATGGTATGTTCTCAGTCATTTTGTACATATTGAGGGCTGATTTGTGACCCATATTGTGATCTATTCTAGAGAATGTTTCATGTGTTCTCAAAAAGAATGGGTATTCTGCTGCTTTAGGCTGTGATGTACTGAATATATGTCAAGACCATTTGGTCCAGGGTGTCATTCAGAGCCATTGTGTTCTTGTTGATTTTCTGCTTAGGTGATCTGTTCATTGCTGTAAGGGGGTGTTAACAACCCCTAGTATTATTTTATTATTATTAGTGAATTTGTTTTTATTTACATTTAATTGATTTATATATTTGGGGGCATAAATATTTACACTTGTTAGATCTTCTTTTTGGATAAAACTCTTAATTATGACAAAATGCCATTCTTCATCTCTAGTTACAGTGTCTGTTTAAAATCTATTTTGTCTGATATAAGTATGGTTACTCTAGCTTTATTTTGATGTCCATCATCATGATAGATTATTCTCCATCCTCTTACCTTCAATCTGAAGGTGTGTGTGTGTGTATACACACACACAGTTGCGTGCAGACACACTATAGACTATTACTAAACCATTGAAAGTGAAATATTACCATTTTCAGTGACATAGATGTTATGCTAAGTGAAATAAGTCAATCTGAGAATGAGAATTATCCTATGATTCCATTTATATGTGGAAATTAAGAAACAAAATAATGGGCCATTGCAGATGGGAAAAATAAAATAAGATGAAAACAGATGGAGACAAATCATAAAAGACTCTTATCTACAGGAAAGAAACTGAAGTATGATGTAGAGAAGGTGGGTGCATGATGGGGTAACAGGATGATGGCCATTAAAGTGGGCACATGATGTAATGAGCAGTAGATGTTATATGTAAGAGATAAATAACTGAACTATACCTCTGAAACTAATGATACACTATATGTTAATTAATCAAATTTGAAAATAATAAAAATATAAAATAAAAATCTCTTATAGGCAATGTATAGATGTACTATTTTCAATCCATTCTGACATTCTGTCTTTTTATTGGATAATTTAGCTCATTCACATTCAAAATTATTATTGATAGGTATGAATTTAGTTCTATTTTGTATTCTGTAGAGTTGGGGTTTCTGGTGATGTTCTCTGGTCATTTCTCGTCTTCATTTTTGTTTTGTTTTGCTTTGTTTAGTTTTCCACCACTCAACTCAAAAAGTCACCTTTAAAATTTTTGCAAGTCTAGTTTAGTGGTCATGAACTCCTTTCATGTTTATGTGTTTGGGAAATTTCATCTCTCCTATTATGAATGATGGCCTTACTGGATAAAGAATTCTTAGCTGTATATTTTTCCCATTCAACATATTCAATATTTCTTCCACTATTTTCAAGGCCTGCCATATTTCTGTGGACAGATCTGCCAACCTGATCTGTTTTCCCTTTAAAGACATTGGCTTTTTTTTTTCTGCTTTCAGCATTCTTTCCTTGTCTGTAGAGCTTGTGAATTTGAATGTGAGGTGCCTTGGTAATGGTCAGCTTTTGTTGAATTTAATGGAAGTTCTCAGATTTTGAGGTCTGTGTTTTCTCCAGATTAGGGAAGCATTCAGTTATAATTTGTTTGAATAAACTTTCACCACTTTTTTCTCTCTCTTCATCTCTGGGACTTCTATGATATTAATGTTATTACATTCTAATAAGTAACCAAATTCCCAAACTTTCACTTTGTGTTCCCTGACTTTTGTTTCCCTCTTCTTTTCAGCTTCATTATTTTCCATAATATTTTCATCTAGATTACTAAGTTACCCCTCTGTTTTGTTCATCTTCATTTTTATGGCCTCTACTTGGAATCGCATGTCAGTTGTAGCATTTTTAATTTCAACCTTGACTAGATTTTAGCTCTTTTATCTTTGCAGTAAGAGATTTTCTAGTGTCTTCTCTGCTTTTCCCAAACCCAACTACTATACATAGTCATTGTTTTAAATTCTAGATAAGACAACTTCCTTATATCTGTATTGATTAAATCTCTGGCCATGAGTTCTGCTTCTTGCTATTTCTTTTGGGATGAATTTTTCTCTCTCATCATTTGGTCCAGAAGAGAAAAGAAGAAATAAGTAGAACAAAACAACCAACCACCCAAACAAACAAACAAACAAAACCAAGAACAACAAAAACAAAGGGAAAAAAATCTATGTCCTTGGTATGTTTGGGCTACTTGTTAAAAAAACAAAAACAAAAACAAACAAATAGACAAAAGAACCCTCTAGATTCCAACATAAATAATAATGATGATTAATGATGATGATGTAATAATAAGAAAGTAAAAATAAATATAAGTTACATAGATATACAAAGTGTATATATACAAATATAAATGAAAATAAAAAAAAAATAAAATGAATTATGAAAAATGAGAAACTAGGAGAAAAATAATATTAAAAAACAAGGAGTTGGGGCGCCTGGGTGGCTCAGTGGGTTAAGCCGCTGCCTTCGGCTCAGGTCATGATCTCAGGGTCCTGGGATCGAGTCCCGCATTGGGCTCTCTGCTCAGCAGGGAGCCTGCTTCTCTCTCTCTCTCTCTGCCTGCCTCTCCATCTACTTGTGATTTCTCTCTGTCAAATAAGTAAATAAAATCTTTTAAAAAAAAGAAAAAAAAAACAAGGAGTAAAATAAAATAGCACCTAGATACTATTTTCTCCTAGAGCTGAAGCTTTGCAGCACTTTATGGTTATTAAACTTTCTGTGAGCAAATTGTTCATTGTGATCTTCAGGAGGAAAGACGTGTTGTGCTGATTCTCAGTGAATTTGCCCTAGTGGAAATGCACTAGAGCAAGGACTGTTGTAAGCAGCTCTGGTCTCCATGTTGTGCTGTTTCTTTGTTTGTTTGTTTGTTTCTGTTTAGCACTGTTGGGTGAGATGAATATTGTGGTGATTTTCTCTCTAGCTTTGGAGATGAAATTTTGTGCCACCCCACTATTCAGGGAGCCCCACATAAGAGAAATCAATCACTCCTGTGTGGTTTGTTTCCATTAGAACCCCACCTTCACTTTGTCTGTGGCAGGTTTTTATCTCAGGCATATGACTAACTTACACATCTCCATATTTTAGGGCCTGGCATCGTGTGGACCCCTGCTGATCCTTCAGGAGAGGGTCTCACCAGGCTTTTGCTGTTTGCTGAGTTGTCTCAAGAGAAGTGCTTACACCGTTGTGTAGCTTCACAGTTTATAACAAAACAGAACAGAAATCCAGTGCCAACACTCGCTGCTCTCAGCTGGCTCCCACTCTCTTATCTCTGAGAACATTGCAGCTCTTTTAAACCAGCGAATCCTCAGGCCATACTGTCACACCTGTGAGTCCACGTCACTTTGAAACCTAAACACCCTTAAGCAGGACACATATCCCACTGTAGTAACCTTCTAAAAGTTCAGATTTTGTCCTCCACTGCTTCTAATACTTTTCTATAGCCTCCATAATCAGGATCCCTTCCCACTGCCTTATCCACAGCTATATCTCTGGTCATTTTTCTACTTGTAGATTTGCAGTTTTTGTTCTTTCAGACCTTGAATTGATTTATTCATTTTTCAGAATGATTTGACAACTATATAGCTGTGTTCAAGGAATTAGATAAGTTTAAGGCCCCCCTAATTCTCCATCATGTTAAGTCCTCCTTAACATGAAAAACATGTTAAAACATTAAAAAACAACATTTTTCTACTTGTTTAATATTATGTTAACTGAGTTTTATGACAGAGGGGAGACACATATATTTGTTGAATTCACATTTATTTAGAATGAAATGAGTTTTAAATACACAAAAACAAACAAAAAAGGAACAAGTAAAAAAAGATGTGTCATAACACAGTGCATAATATCATGTAACTATTGGGAAACAGAGGAACAGAATGCAAATCTTTTTTCAAAGAACTTGAACAGAGTCATGGAAATTACAAAAAATTAAAGACTACGTTCTTTTGAAAAGTGTTTACATAAACTAGTGTTTTTGGAAGTTATATGAGAAGGAAGAATAAAATTGTTTCTGTGAAAATAGTATTATGCAAAAATAATTCATTGTATATTTCTGCAGAAAAAAAGGAAAAAATGACACTTGCCAAAAAGCTTGATTTGGCAGGCTTTTTGAGCAGAAATCAAAAGATATGAATATATATCTGCAGTATGACTTGATAGACTACTATAATTTCAGAAATATTGGGCTTAATTATTAAACAAGTATCCCCTAAGAGTCATAAAATTGTATTCAAATCAGTCTGTAATTTAATTCATTTATATTGATTTATAATGACTACATATAAGGTACAACTTCTGATTTTGTTAATAGTTAAATTTATGTAGTGAAATAAAATATACATATCTTAATAAAGTCATTAAAAATGACTAATTCTCACAAATTTACATATTTCTATAAAATATTTTTTAAATATTTGGACATAGATGTTTGGCTTATAAAATTTTATCTATGAGGGAAAAATGTGAGCTTTTTTAAACTAAGTATTAATTATTATTTTTCGATTTTTAAAAAAGATTAATCATTTGAAAAAGAGTGCAGGATTCCAGGGTCCTGAGATCACGACCTGAGCGAAAAGCAACCTCTTAACAGACTGAGCCACTCTGATTATTATTACTATTTTATTTTACTTATTTTTAATTATTTTATTTTACTTTTTACAATTATTTATTTTACTATTTTAAGTTGCAGTGTCTCCTTAATAAATCTCAGTGTAATTTAAATAACAAATTAATAAGAATTTATTTTTTATACTTTATGTGTGTCTGTCTTTAAGGGACTCTAAATTAATGCCCCATGGAATATAATAACCAAACTTCTACAGATTTCTTCTTATCGGGGTTGTTTCCACCATCAAGAACTGGCTTGTTCTTCTTCATTCTCATTGTTCTCATTTTCCAAATGGCTCTTTTTGGCAACCTGTCCATGATCATCCTTATCCTTGTAGATACCCATCTCCACACACCAATGTATTTTCTACTTAGTCAGCTCTCCCTCATGGACCTAAACTTCATCTCCACTATTGTCCCCAAGATGGCTATTGATTATCTCTTTGGGAATAAGACTATTTCTTTCATTTGGTGTGGGGTTCAGAGCTTCTTCTTCTTGACTTTGGCGGGTGGAGAGGGATTACTATTGGCTTCAATGGCCTACGATCGCTATGTGGCTATTTGTTTTCCTCTCCACTACCCCATTCATATGAGTAAAAGAATATGTGCTTTGATGATAACAGGATGTTGGATAATGAGTTCAATCAACTCCTGTGCCCACACTGCATATGTCCTCAATATATCTTACTGTCGATCCAGGACCATCAACCATTTCTTCTGTGATGTTCCTGCCATGTTGACTCTGGCCTGCATGGACACCTGGGTGTATGAGTACACAGTGTTTGTGAGCACCACCCTGTTCCTTGTGTTTCCTTTCATTGGCATTGTATGTTCCTATGGCCGGGTTCTCTTTGCCATTTACCACATGCGGTCAGCAGAGGGCAGGAAGAAGGCCTATTCAACCTGCAGCACCCATCTCACTGTGGTGACTTTCTACTATGCACCCTTTGCTTACACTTATTTACGTCCAAGATCCTTCCGCTCTCCAACAGAGGACAAGGTTTTGGCTGTCTTCTACACCATCCTGACCCCCATGCTCAACCCCATCATCTACAGCCTGAGAAACAAGGAGGTGATAGGGGCCCTGAGAAGAGTTATTCAGAGGATATGCTCTGTAAAAATGTAGAGAACGTTCTCATTATTAGTCCTCTGGTCAGAAGTAGATTACTTGCACCTGGTATAGTCTTAGCAATATTATTCCAGGATTAAAGCAGGGACTAAAATAATTTAGGAGATTAAAATAATTGAGATTTGACAAAATGTATATTCTTTATCACTTTTTCTGTTTTCTTTGTGATAATTTTTCAATAAAGAAAAAGGTCATTATTTCCTCCTAACTTTTGGGCAAAAAGGTTTTGCTAATATGTAGAAGTGAAAATGGAAACAATCCAGCTTGATGGTATTATCCAGTACATTACTTTAAATATACATAGCATATATCCTTATAATAATTAAAAGAGAACAAAACAACAATACATGTAATACCATTGCCAGACCTCTATAAAAATAGTATATCTTGTATCTACTTATCAATATCGATAGATAAATATTTGTTTTATTTCTATTACAGTTTACTCTTAAATAATGAACAATGGTTCTCCTAATTCCCAGTTTTCAGGGAAAATGATAGATATTAGAGATTAAGGATAAATTTATAAACATGAAAATTATAAACTTATAAACATGAACTTAGAAGTCGTCCCACATTAGAAAGTATATTAACTAGCCATCAGGGAGATTCAAATTAAAACTAAATTGAGATATCACCTTACACCAGTTAGAATGGCCAAAATTAGCAAGACAAGAAAGCACATGTGTTGGAGAAGATGTGGAGAAAGGGGAACCCTCTTACACTGTTGGTGGGAATGCAAGTTGGTGCAGCCTCTTTGGAGAACAGTGTGGAGATTCCTCAAGAAATTAAAAATAAAAAAAAAATAAAAAAAAAAGAAATTAAAAATAGAACTTCCCTATGACCCTGCAATTGCACTCCTGGGTATTTACCCCAAAGACACAGATGTTGTGAAAAGAAGGGCCATCTGTACCCCAATGTTTATAGCAGCAATGGCCACGGTCACCAAACTGTGGAAAGAACCAAGATGCCCTTCAACGGATGAATGGATAAGGAAGATGTGGTCCATATACACTATGGAGTATTATGCCTCCATCAGAAAGGACGAATACCCAACTTTTGTAGCAACATGGATGGGACTGGAAGAGATTATGCTGAGTGAAATAAGCCAAGCTGAGAGAGTCAATTATCATATGGTTTCACTTATTTGTGGGGCATAACAAAAATCATGGAGGACATGGGGAGTTAGAAAGAAGGGGGTTGGGGTAAATTGGGAGGGGAAGTGAATCATGAGAGACTATGGACTCTGAAAAACAATCTGAGGGGTTTGAAGTGGCAGGGGGTGGGAGGTCGGGGTACCAGGTGATAAGTATTATACAGGGCATGGATTGCATGGAGCACTGTGTGTGGTTAAAAAATAATGATACTGTTATGCTGAAAATAAATAAATAAATAAAATGCTTAAGAAAAGAAAAAAAGAAAGTATATTAAGTTTATATATCTTATGAAAGGGACCCTGATGAAGATGACTCATAAGAAAACAACCTATTACAGGTATACCACATAGGAATAATTATGATTGGGTTCTTATTTTTTAATAAGAACCATAGTATAAAAAAACTGATGGAATTTATGTACTTTATAGTGCTGAGTAAATAATCAGAGCCACTTCCAAAGAATTCCTCTAAGCACTGAAATTTTACATCCCCCAAAGACATTCTTGACCTTTGTTGAAGATAATTTCTGTTATGGATATTTCATTATACATTTTGTATTCTCATAACTCTAATCAATGAGAATTGGGGGTTTGATTTGGGTGAATTATGTACCACAGTTTTATATAATTTTATATATTTTATTTATATAATAATAAATTATATATATACATATATATATATAGAATATATATATATTCCTTATTATCTCTTTCCTCAGAAAATAGAGAATATAACAGAATTAGCCTATCAACAGTGATGGTTTTATATATATATATAATATATATATACACATACATATATATGTATGTTTGTGTATATATATGTATATAAATATATATGTATGTATGTTTCACGTTTATATATATACATATATATATAAAACCATCACTGTTGATGGGCTAATTCTGTTATATTCTCTATTTTCTGAGAAAAGAGATAAATAAGGAAGCTAGAATAAAAATGCAAGAATCTCTGTATTATCCCAAACATCACAGTGATTTATCACTGATGTATTCAAATTGGAAATAAGAATTTTCTTCAAAAATAAAGATCCACATTCTAGAGTGTATATATAAGCTTGGATATTTTTATACTAAAACTAAGTGAGCCTTTAGAGATTTATAGACTGTTTACTGATTATGAGCTTGATTTGCAATAGCATAAGTATAAATTTCCCGAAAATATATAATGGGAAATATTCTTATTACAAGAAACTATATGATAGTGGCGCCTGGGTGGCTCAGTGGGTTAAAGTCTCTGCCTTCAGCTCAGGTCATGATCTCAGGGTCCTGGGATCAAGCCCCATGTCAGGCTCTCTGCTCAGCACAGAGCCTCCTTCCCCCCTCTCTCTATCTCTGCCTCCCTCTGCCTGCTTATAATCTATCTCTCTGTGTCAAATAAATAAGTAAAATCTTTAAAAGAAAAAATAAACTATATGATAATATGGTAATATTTTCAAAAGTAAGCATTTGCTTGAGATGGAACACTTACTTCTTATCACATAATTTTCAAATCCGCAAAAAAGAAGATATTCACTGCTTAATTTCAGGGACCAAATTCTTATTAAACATTTACCAGCAAGCTTTTTCCATTAAATCATTTTGGGATTTGAAATGTGATTATCTAGGTTCTTAACTAAAGGGAATTCATTTTTTAACAAATGTAAATTCAGTCCAACTTAAGAACAAAATACTATATTAAACAAAAGTGAAGGGTGAGGAGCTAAGATGACACTTTAGTAAGAGATCCTAAGCTCATCTCATTCTTTGAACTCAACTAGGTGTCTATCAAATCATTATTAATACCCTAGAAATTGGCTTGAGGACTGATTGAACAAATTCCACAAATAAAAGAATAGGCTGCATTGAGGAAGGCAGGGAGTACATAGTTGTGGTTTGCAGGGCAAATAGATCATGAGTGCTATGGAAGAGAGAAAGCCCTATTCAAAGAGAATATTCAAGGAAATGTTCATGGAGAAGACTTCCTCTAACCCTTTGGCTGGGGAAAAGACAGGGGTTCAGTTTAAAGGTCTGCAAACTTGACTGAGATAGATTCATGCATGTGCTACCCTACTTATGCAGAGAAGGCAGGCAAGCAGCCAGAGGCAGAGAGAATGATCTGAGGACCACCTATGGGGGCAGATTATTCATTTCTAGAACATGTTCATGAAAGGTAACTTTCATGGAGAACCACTCTGGAGACAAAGGAACCAGCCAGTACCATTTTCGTCCCCTGAACTTCAGCATAAATGTAGAGCCACCTTACCGGGGCAGCTGCACCACAAAACTGGATGCTGAACCTGCTAGCTCCTAATCTCATGTCCCTGCACTCTGGCACAACTGAACTTCTAAGTAAAACCTACCTCAATCCCAACATAAGGAAACCCTCTCCCAGAAAACCACAGCAGGTCCCTGCTCACATTATATTCCAAAAGCCTGGATTTTTGTTTCTTGTTTTGTTTTTGTTTTTGTTTGGTTTTATTTTAATTTATTTATTTTATTTAGAGTAGGAGAGAAAAAAAGAGAGAGAGAGATAAGGCAAGGGGAGGGTACAGGGAGAGGAATAAGCAACCTGCCCCCTGAGCAGAGAGCCCGATGCAGGGCTTAGTCTCAAGACCAGTCTTAGTCTCAAGATCATGACCTTAGCCAAAATTGGAAATCAGAAAATTAATTGATTGAGCCACCCAGGTGCCCCAAAAGCCTGCAGTTTTAAAAGTCAGAAAGCTTGGGGAATGGATGAAGATGTCATATATATATAGTCGGATACTACTCAGTCATCAGGAAATGAAATCTCTTCATTTGCAATGTTGTTGATGGTACTAGAGGGTATTATGTTAAGAGAAAAAAGTCAATTAGGTAATGGGAATTATATAATCTCACCTATATGTGGAATTTAAGAAAAACAAACCAGAGGATCATAGGGGAATAGAGGATAAATAAAACAAGACAAAATCAGAGAAAGAGATAAACTATAAGAGACTCTCAAACATAGGAAACAAAGTGAGGTTTGCTGGAGAGGAGGGGATTGGAGGGATAGAATTTCTGGGTGATGGACATTAAGGGGGTACATGAAGTAATGAGTACTGGGTATTATATAAGACTGATGAATCATTGACCCCCTACACCTGAAACTAATAATATATTATATGTTAATTGCTTAAATTTAAACAAAAAAATCAGCAAGACTTGGCTGAGATAGAGGCCTGAGGGCACTGTGTGAATCATGGATAGAAGGGAGATAAATAACCCACAGTCAGAGAAGATGAAAACAATGACTGAAGATGTTCCAGGACACAGAGGGGAGATCATTGACTCTTCGAGGAGTGCTTCCCTGAAAGCAGCAAGCATGGAGACCCCTCTCCTGAGGAAAAGGATGGCTGGAACAATTTCCTTCCCCCACTTCTGGGGTAGACAACAGGAGGCAAAAAGCACAGGGACTACACTGGCTACATAATCTGTTTACATTGGGTCCTACACCCCTGAATTCTGGTAACACTACCTTTTCTGGTCAAAATAGCCTTAGTTCCAGCATGGAAAGCCCCTTTCACACAAAACCAGCAGAAGAGGGCGCCTGGGTGGCTCAGTGGGTTAAAGCCTCTGCCTTCGGCTCAGGTCATGATCCCAGAGTTCTGGGATCAAGCCCCACATCGGGCTCTCTGCTCAGTGGAGAGCCTGCTTCCCTTCCTCTCTCTCTGCCTGCCTCTCTGCCTGCTTGTGATCTCTGTCTGTCAAATAAATAAAATCTTAAAAAAAAAAAAACAGCAGAAGAACCTGTCCACACCAAGTCTACTGATCATAGAGCTCTCCTAGGCTTCAGTTCTAATAGTAATAATACTAGTTCTCATTTAACAAGCAGTCCAGATCACACCTAGTTAAATTCCCACACTCTGACCAAGAACCAAACTGTCCACTGCGGGCAAGGACAACCTCTTTAGATTACTGGTCCAAAGGATACAGCAGCCAAAACACTCCAATAGAATGCATGCACGACACACCAGAGATACCCCCTGAAACATGAAACCATGGAAACTATACAGTTTCTTTTTTTTTTTTTTTTGGAGCTGCTGGCCTTTAATTTATACAGTTTATTTATCATAAAGCCATTACTCTCAGGGGCAGGAATCAAACAGGATTTTGTAACACAGAGATGAAGACAGAGACATTTACAAAAGCTAAGATAGTAGAACTAATCACAAATGAAAAAACACAAGGTCACAGTGAGAGACCTGAGTGGAATTGATAGAAGTAATGGGCCTGATGGAGAATTTGAAGCAATAGCCATAAGAGCACTCACTGGGCTTGAGAAAAGAATGGAAGGGAGGCCCTTACTGCAGAGATAAAATGGTTAAAAAGAAAGAGAAACAGTCAGAAATGAAACTTGGGATACCTGGGTGGCACTGTTGGTTAAATATCCAACTCTTGATTTTGTCTCAGGTCACCATTTCAGGGTCTGGAGATCAAGTATGTGTAGTTCTTCACAGTCAGTGGGGGATTTGTTTCTCTCTCTCTCTCTAACTTTCTCCCTGATTGTGTTCTTCCTCTCTAAAATAAATAATACTTTTTAAAAAGAAAGAAATGAAAACTAGAGTAACTGAGATTCAAAACACACTGAATTCAATGAACACAAGGATGGAAGAAGCAGAGAAATTAATAAGTGAAATAAAAAATAAAATACTAGAAAGTAATGAAGCTTAATAACAGAGAGAGAGAGAAGTATTATAGAACTTGAGAACAGGCTTAGGGAACTTAGTGAGGGAATTATATAGCAGTGCTGGCTTACCTCAAAAAGCAACAATAATCTCAAATAAATAACTTTTTTTTACATTTAAAGTAGCTATGATAGATATTATAAAGTCTAAATCCAGCAGAAAGTGAGAAAAAAATAAAGATTATAGCAGAAACAAATGATATAGAAACTTAAAGAATAAATGAATTCAATGAAACCAGGTACTGGATCTCTGAAAAATTAATCAAATTGCTAAGTCCTTAGGCAGACATATTAAAAAAAGGGATAAAGGACCCAAATAAATAAAAACACAAATGAGACAGAAGAAATAACAATTAATACCACCAAAATACAATGATTATAAAAGAATATTAGGAAAAATTATACACCAAACAACTAGAAAACCTGGATGAAATGGATAAATTTCTACATAAATATCAACTAGCAAAACTGGAATAAAAGAAATAAAAAATTTGAAAGGACTGATAACCAGCAGAGAAAATGAAGAAGTGGGGGGGGGCAAGATGGCAGGGTACTAGGAAGAGGCGTCTTTTCAGCTGGTACCCCAAAGTGAGATGATTACCTACCAAAGAACTCCGATCACCCATGAAATCAGCCTGAGATCAGAATTGTACACGTCTGGATCTCTACAGGGGCAGAAGACACCAGTGACCAGGTAAAGTGGAATGGGAACGGTGGACTGATATCAGAAGATAAACCAAAGGGGGAGAGAGCCACCAGAGACGACCGGTGGGAAAGTAATACCCCAATACGAGCGAGAGTGTCCTGCGTCTGGGGACCAGAATTAACTTGGAGACTGGTTGAAAGCACTCCAAAAGAGCAAAGGATTGCAGGGGGAAATTATGGGAATCGGGGCGGCTAGAGACAGGAGCTTAAGTCCCCGGTCCCAGACGGCCTCCCTGGCGTGGAGGCAGAGAGTGCGGCAGAGAAACCAGCTACTGGTCCCTAAGCCGCCAGCGTGCCCCAGAGTGAGTGGGTTCCGGCTCCTGTGAGGGGATGGGAGCTGCGCCGGTCTGCAGAACGCGCGCTAGTCCTACCACAAAGCTTGAGATGCGCGCGCACATCCATCGAGCTCTCCTGGGTCACTAAGGCCCGGGGACGCTTCTTGACCCGCGCCATTGTTTCAAAGTCTAAGCCCCGGGTGCGCGAAACTCTTCCCCGACAGAGGCCCGCAAAAGCCCAGCATGCGGCTTACGGAGCAGCGCCCCGTTCTCAGTGCCCCAGACATGCGCCCGACCCACAGCCACCTCTGAAAAGAGGTGCGCACAAGCCGGACACTCCCAGCCCAGGCTTGCGGCAAAATCTCAGTGTGTGATCGCTGCTTGGAACCTCTCTGGCGGTCAGGAGCTCCCTGACAGACGCCACTGCCTTGGCTTTGGGTAGGAGCAAAAGATCCTGTGACCCCAGGGTCTGCAACTTGGAAACTGCATTGCCAGCGTCCAAGGGGGAATTTATTCAGCTTCTGCACCCAGACTGAGGCTTCTCTCTGAGACGGAGATCAGGAAGTGTTCCAGGGTGCACCTTGACTGCACCAGAGTTGATACATCCAGCTACATCTGTTCAGTCTTCTCCCACCAAAATGACTAGGAGGAGGAATGCCCAACAGAAGAAAAATACAGAGGATGGACCTTCTGCAACAGAGCTAAAGGCTATCAACATAGACAATATGTCAGAAAGAGAATTCAGGCTAACAATTATCCAGGCAATAGCTAGGTTGGAGAAAGCCATGGATGACCAAACAGAATTGATTAGGGCCGAACTGAAAGCGACCAGACAGGATGTTCACAATGTTAGGGCGGAGCTTAAAGTTACCAGGGAGGAGGTCCACAATGCTCTCAATGAGTTCCAATCTAATCTAAATTCTCTCAAAGCTAGGATAACTGAGACAGAAGATAGAATTAGTGATATGGAAGACAAACAGATAGAGAAAGGATCAGGAGGAAGCCTGGAACAAACAGCTTAGATCTCACGAAAGCAGAATCAGGGAAATAAATGATGCCATGAAGCGTTCCAACGTCAGAATTATTGGAATTCATGAAGGGGAGGAGAAAGAAAGAAATCTAGAAGATATCGTGGAAAAAGACCTTCATGAAAATTTTCCGAATCTCGCGAATGAAAACAGCGTTCATGTACTAGAGGCTGAACGGTCTCCACCCAAGATTATACACTCCAAAAAAACATCAAGACACCTGACAGTCAAATTGAGAAATTATAATTGTAGGTATAATCTCTTGAAATCCGCCAGGGCAAAGAGGCTCCTTACTTACAGAGGGAAGCTCATCAAAATAACGTCAGACCTGTCCACAGAGACCTGGCAAGCCAGAAGAGGCTGGCAAGATATATTCAAGGCACTAAATGAGAAGAATATGCAACCAAGAATACTTTATCCAGCAAGACTGACATTCAAAATGGATGGAGAGATAAAGAGTTTCCAAGACCGGCAAGGCTTAAAATACTATGCAACCACCAAGCCGACACTGCAGGAAATATTAAGGGGGGTTCTATAAAAGAGTAAAAAAAAACAAGAATAGCATTGAACAGAAATGTAGAGACAGTCTACAGAAAGAAGGACTTCAAAGGTAACTCGATGTCAATAAAAACGTATCTATCAATAATCACTCTCAATGTGAATGTCCTAAATGCACCCATAAAATGGCACAGGGTTGCAGATTGGATAAAACGACAGGACCCATCCATATGCTGTCTACAAGAGACCCATTTTGAACCTAAAGATACACGCAGACTGAAAGTGAAGGGGTGGAGAAGCATCTTTCATGCCAATGGGACTAAAAGAAGGCTGGGGTAGCGATTCTCATATCAGATAAATTAGACTTCAAACTAAAGACTGTAGTCAGAGATACAGAAGGACACTACATAATCCTTAAAGGGACTATCCACCAAGAAGATCTAACAATTGTAAATATCTATGCTCCCAATATGGGAGCAGCCAATTACTTAAGAAAACTGTTAATCAAGATAAAGAGTCATATTGATATGAATACACTAATCGTAGAAGATCTTAACACGCCACTTTCAGAATTAGACAGATCATCGAAGCAGAAAATCAATAAAGAAACAAGAGCATTGAATGACACCTTGGAGCAGATGGACCTCATAGATATATACAGAACATTCCACCCTAAAACAGCAGAATACTCATTCTTCTCAAGTGCACACGGAACCTTCTCCAGAATAGACCACATACTGGGTCACAAATCAGGACTCAACCGATACCAAAAGACCGAGATGATTCCCTGCATATTCTCAGATCACAATGCTTTGAAACTGGAGCTCAATCACAAGGACAAGTTCCGAAGGAACTCAAACACCTGGAAGCTAAAGAACACCTTGCATAAGAATGCTTGGATCAACCAGGAGATCAAAGAAGAACTGAAACAATTCATGGAAACCAATGAGAATGAAGACACTTCGGTCCAAAACGTATGGGATACATCAAAGGCGGTACTAAGGGGAAAATATATAGCCATCCAAGCCTTGCCAAAAAAAAATTGAAAAATCCAGTACACACCAGCTGTCTCTACACCTTAAAGAACTGGAGGATCAACAACAAATAAAACCAACTCCACACATAAGAAGGGAAATCATCAAGATTAGAGCTGAGATCAATGAGGGAGAAACAAGAGATACAGTAGAACGTATCAATGAAACTAGAAGCTGGTTTTTTGAAAGAATCAATAAGATCGATAAGCCACTGGCTACACTAATCCGAAAGAAAAGAGAGAAATCCCAAATTCATAAAATTATGAATGAAAAGGGAGAGATCACAACTAATGCCAAGGAAGTAGAAACAATCATCAGAAGTTATTACGAACAGTTATATGCCAATAAGCTTAGCAACCTAGATGAAATGGATGCATTCCTGGAAAAATATAAACAACCAAAATTGAACCAGGAAGAAATTGACAACCTGAATAGACCGATATCTAATAATGAGATTGAATCAGTGATCAAAAACCTCCCAAAAAACAAGAGCCCAGGACCTGACGGATTCCCTGGGGAATTCTACCAAACCTTCGAAGAAGAAATAACACCTATTCTCCTGAAGCTGTTTCAAAATTTGAAGCAGAAGGAAAACTTCCAGACTCTTTCTGTGAAGCCAGCATTACCCTGATCCCCAAACCAGGCAAGGACCCTACCAAAAAGGAGAATTTCAGACCAATATCACTGATGAATATGGATGCTAAGATTCTCAACAAGATCCTAGCCAACAGGATCAAACAGCACATTAAAAAGATTATCCACCATGATCAGCTGGGATTCATCCCTGGGCTACAAGGATGGTTCAACATTCGCAAATCAATGTGATACAACAAATTAATATGAGAAGAGAGAAGAACCACATGGTCCTCTCAATTGATGCAGAAAAAGCATTTGACAAAATCCAACATCCGTTCCTGATTAAAACGCTTCAAAGTATAGGGATAGAGGGAACATTCCTGAACCTCATCAAATCTATCTATGAAAGACCCACAGCAAGTATCATCCTCAATGGGAAAAAGCTTGCAGCCTTCCCATTGAGATCAGGAACAAGACAAGGATGCCCACTTTCACCACTCTTGTTCAACATAGTATTAGAAGTCCTAGCAACAGCAATCAGACAACAGAGAGAAATAAAAGATATCCAAATTGGTAATGAAGAAGTCAAACTCTCTCTCTTCGCAGATGACATGATTCTTTATATGCAAAATCCAAAAGACTCCACCCCCAAACTACTAGAAACTCTACAATGAAAATACAGAAAGGGAAATTAGAGAATCGATTCCATTTACTATAGCACCAAGAACCATAAGATACCTGGGAATAAACCTAACTAAAGAGGTAAAGGATCTGTACTTGAGGAACTAGAAAACACTCATGAAAGAAATTGAAGAAGAAACAAAAAGATGGAAGACCATTCCATGCTCTTGGATCGGAAGAATAAACATTGTTAAAATGTCTATACTGCCTAGAGCAATCTATACTTTTAATGCCATTCCGATCAAAATTCCACCAGCATTCTTCAAAGAGCTGGAGCAAATAATCCTAAATTTTGTATGGAATCAGAAGAGACCCCGAATCTCTAAGGAAATGTTAAAAAACAAAAATAAAGCTGGCGGCATCACCTTACCTGATTTCAAGCTTTATTACAAAGCTGTGATCACCAAGACAGCCTGGTACTGGAATAAAAACAGATACATAGACCAATGGAACAGAGTAGAGAGCCCGGATATGGACCCTCAACTCTATGGTCAATTAATCTTTGACAAAACAGGAAAAAATATACAGTGGAGAAAAGACAGTCTCTTCAATAAATGGTGCTGGGAAAGCTGGACAGCTATATGTAGAAGAATGAAACTCGACCATTCTCTTACACCGTACACAAAGATCAACTCAAAATGGATAAAAGACCTCAACGTGAGACAACGTGAGACAGGAATCCATCAGAATCTTAGAGGAGAACATAGGCAGTAATCTCTTTGATATCAGCCACAGCAAATTCTTTCAAGATACGTCTCCAATGGCAAAGGAAACAAAAGCGAAAATATACTTCTGGGACTTCATCAAAATCAAAAGCTTCTGCACAGCAAAGGAAACAGTCAAAAAAACTAAGAGGCAACCCACGGAATGGGAGAAGATATTTGCAAATGACAGTACAGACAAATGGTTGATATCCAGGTTCTATAATGAACTCCTCAAACTCAACCCACATGAAACAGACAAACACATCAAAAAATGGGCAGAAGATATGAACAGACACTTCTCCAATCAAGACATACAAATGGCTATGAGACACATGAAAAAATGCTCATCATCATTAGCCCTCAGGGAGATTCAAATTAAAACCACATTGAGATATCACCTTACACCAGTTAGAATGGCCAAAATTAACAAAACAGGAAACAACATGTGTTGGAGAGGATGTGGAGAAAGGGGAACCCTCTTACACTGTTGGTGGGAATGCAAGTTGGTGCAGCCTCTTTGAAGAACAGTGTGGAGATTCCTCAAGAAATTACAAATAGAGCTTCCCTACGACCCTGCCATTGCACTCCTGGGTATTTACCCCAAAGATACAGATGTTGTGAAAAGAAGGGCCATCTGTACCCCAATATTTATAGCAGCAATGGCCACAGTCGCCTAACTATGGAAAGAACCAAGATGCCCTTCAACGGATGAATGGATAAGGAAGATGTGGTCCATATACACTATGGAGTATTATGCCTCCATCAGCAGGGATGAATACCCAACTTTTGTAGCAACATGGACGGGACTGGAGGAGATTATACTGAGTGAGATCAGTCAAGCAGAGAGAGTCAATTATCATATGGTTTCACTTATTTGTGGAGCATACCAAATATCATGGAGGACAAGGGGCGTTAGAGAGGAGTAGGGAATTTGGGTAAATTGGAAGGGGAGGTGAACCATGAGAGACTATGGACTCTGAAAAACAGTCTGAGGGGTTTGAAGTGGAGGGGGGGTGGGAGGTTGGGGTACCAGGTGGTGGGTTTTATAGAGGGCACGGCTTGCATGTAGCACTGGGTGTGGTGAAAAAATAATGAATACTGTTTTTCTGAAAATAAATAAATTGGAAAAAAAAGAAAAGAAAATGAAGAAGTAATTAAAACTCCCCAGAAACAGAGATCTAGGGTCAGATGGCTTTACATAATTCTACCAAACATTTAAAGAAAAATTAATACTTATTCTCAAATTATTCTAAAAAATCAAAATGGAAGGAAAATTTTCAATTTCATTCTATGAGGTCAGCATTCCCTCAGCAATACCCTTATAACAAAACCACATAACGACTCCAGTAACAAAGAGAATGATAGCCCAGTGTCTCTGATAAACATGGATGCAAGAATTCTCAGTAAAATACTAGCAAATATAATCCAACATTTCATTAAAAATATCATTCATCATGTGCAGTGGGATTTATTCCTGGGTTGCAACGGTTGTTAGATATTGGGAAATATGTGAACATAATGCACCGCATTAATAAAAGAAATTATAAGAAACATATGATTCTTTCAATAAATGCAGAAGAAACATTTTACAAAGCACAGCATCCAAACTGTTGGGAAAAATGAAGGACCATGTCGAGAGGAATGAAACTGGACTATTTTCATAGACTATACACAAACATAAACTGAAAATGGATGAAAGACCTTAATGTGAAACAGGAATCCATCAAAATCTTAGAATAGAAGAGAGACAGCAACCTCTTTGACCACAGCGACAGCAACTTCTTATTAGACACATCTCCAAAGGCAAGGGAAACCCAAGGGAAATTGAACTATAGGGATTTCATCAAAATACAAAGCTTTTTCACAGCAAAGAAAACAGTCAACAAAACTAAAAAGCAATCTACAGAACGGGAAAAGATATTTGCTAATTACATTATCAGATAAAGGGCTAGTATCCCAAATCTACAAAGAACTTCTCAAACTCAACACCTAAAAAAAAAAATCCAGTGGAGAAATGGACAGAAGGCATCAACAGACATTTCTTCAAAGAAGACATACAAATGGCCAACAGACACTTGGAAGAATGATCCACATCACTTAGGATCAGGGAAATACAAATCAAAACCACAATGAGATACCACCCCACACCAGTCAGAAAGGCTAAAATTGACAACAAATGTTGGGAAGAATGTAGAGAAAAGAGAACCCTCTCACACTGTTGATAGGAATGCAACCTGGTACAGCCACTCTGGAAAACAGTACAGAGGCTGCTCACAAAGTTAAAAAAAATAGAACTAGTCTATGAGCTAGCAATTGCACTTGTAGGTGTGCAGAGGATACAAAATTAGTGATCTGATGGGGCACAAGCACCCTAATGTTTTTGGCTGCATTGTCCACTATAGCCAAACTGAAAATGACTTGATGTACACAATGGATGAATGGAGAAAGATGTTGTGTATAGACAATGAAATATTACTCAACCATAAAAAATAATGAAATACTGCATTTGGAACAATGGGGATGGAAATAGAGGCCATTATGCTAAATGAAATAAGTCAGTAAGAGAAAGACAAAAACCATGTGATTTAACTGTTATGTGAAGCTTAAGAAACAAAACTGATGAACATAAGGAAAAAGAAGTAAGAATAAAGTAGGAAAAAAACAGAGAGGGAGACAGACAAACCATAATGGATCAATTATAGAAAACAAATTGCAGGCTGCTGGAGGGGACATGGATAAGGAGATGGTGTAATTTCTTGATGTGCATTGATGAGGGCACTCTATATATTGAGCCCTGGGGGATATATGCAACTGATGAATCACTAAATTCCAAACCTCAATTAATAACAAACTCTAGGTTTACTAGCTTGAATTTAAATAAAACAAACAAACAAACAAAATAAGATAGAGGAATAAGAAATGCACTTGTCATGATGACATCACTAAGTAATGTGTGGAATTGTTCAATCACTATATTGTACACCTAAAACTGATATAAAATTGTATGATAAATATACTTGAATAAAATAAATTATACCAAAATAAAATAAAAATAAAATTCAGGTTTGTACTCAAAAGCCCAATGTAAATGTATTAGAGCCAGCCCCAGATATTTTTAAAATGTAATTATGGTTTTTGAAATATTGAATCCACTGGGGTAACGTTCAACAGCATGTCCATTAATGGGCTGAACCATGATCAATCCAGCATAGTGTAAAAGTAAAAGGATAAAATAAGAATCAATGTGCAATAAAGCTTGAAATCAGGTAACGTGATGCTGCCAGATTTATTTTTGTTTTTCAACATTTCCTTAGCGATTTAGGTTCTATTCTGATTCCATACAAATTTTAGGATTATTTGCTCCAGCTCTTTGAAGAATGCTGGTGGAATTTTGATCGGAATGGCATTAAAAGTATAGATTGCTCTAGGCAGTATAGACATTTTAACAATGTTTATTCTTCCGATCCAAGAGCATGGAATGGTCTTCCATCTATTTGTGTCTTCTTCAATTTCTTTCATGAGTGTTCTGTAGTTCCTCAAGTACAGATCCTTTACCGCTTTGGTTAGGTTCATTCCCAGGTATCTTATGGTTCTTGGTGCTAAAGTAAATGGAATCAATTCTCTAATTTCCCTTTCTGTATTTTCATTGTTAGTGTATAAGAAAGCCACTGATTTCTGCACATTGACTTTGTATCCTGCCACGTTGCTGAATTGCTTTATGAGTTCTAGTAGTTTGGGGGTGGAGTCTTTTGGGTTTTCCATATAAAGAATCATGTCATCTGCGAAGAGAGAGAGTTTGACTTCTTCATTACCAATTTGGATACCATTTATTTCTCTCTGTTGTCTGATTGCTGTTGCTAGGACTTCTAATACTATGTTGAACAAGAGTGGTTAAAGTGGGAATCTTGTCTTGTTCCTGATCTCAATGGGAAGGCTGCAAGCTTTTTCCCATTGAGGATGATATTTGCTGTAGGTCTTTCATAGATAGATTTGATGAAGTTCAGGAATGTTCCCTCTATCCCTATACTTTGAAGCGTTTTAATCAGGAATGAATGCTGGATTTTGTCAAATGCTTTTTCTGCATCAATTGAGAGGACCATGTGGTTCTTCTCTCTTCTCATATTAATTTGTTGTATCACATTGATTGATTTGCGAATGTTGAACCATCCTTGTAGCCCAGGGATGAATCCCAGCTGATCATGGTGGATAATCTTTTTAATGTGCTGTTTGATCCTGTTGGCTAGGATCTTGTTGAGAATCTTAGCATCCATATTCATCAGTGATATTGGTCTGAAATTCTCCTTTTTGGTAGGGTCCTTCCCTGGTTTGGCGATTAGGGTAATGCTGGCTTCATAGAAAGAGTCTGGAAGTTTTCCTTCTGCTTCAATTTCTTGAAACATCTTCAGGAGAATAGGTGTTATTTCTTCTTGGAAGGTTTGGTAGAATTCCCCAGGGAATCCGTCAGGTCCTAGGCTCTTGTTTTTTGGGAGGTTTTTGATCACTACTTTAATCTCGTTATTAGATATCAGGCTATTCAGGTTGTCAATTTCATCCTGGTTCAATTTTGGTAGTTTATATTTTACCAGGAATGCATCCATTTCATCTAGGTTGCTAAGTTTATTGGCATATAACTGTTCGTAATAACTTCTGATGATTGTTTCTACTTCCTTGGCGTTAGTTGTGATCTTTCCCTTTTCATTCATAATTTTATGAATTTGGGATTTCTCTCTTTTCTTTCGGATTAGTGTAGCCAGTGGCTTATCGATCTTATTGATTCTTTCAAAAAGCCAGCTTCTAGTTACACTGATACGTTCTACTGTATCTCTGGTTTCTCCCTCATTGATCTCAGCTCTAATCTTGATGATTTCCCTTCTTATGTGTGGAGTTGGTTTGATTTGTTGTTGATCCTCGAGTTCTTTAAGGTGTAGAGACAACTGGTGTGTTCTGGATTTTTCAATTTCTTTGAGGGAGGCTTGGATGGCTATGTATTTTCCCCTTAGGACCGCCTTTGCTGTATCCCATACGTTTTGGACCGAAGTGTCTTCATTCTCATTGGTTTCCATGAATTGTTTCAGTTCTTCTTTGATCTCCTGGTTGATCCAAGCATTCTTAAGCAAGGTGGTCTTTAGCTTCCAGGTGTTTGAGTTCCTTCGGAACTTGTCCTTGTGATTGAGCTCCAGTTTCAAAGCATTGTGATCTGAGAATATGCAGGGAATCATCTCGGTCTTTTGGTATCGGTTGAGTCCTGATTTGTGACCCAGTATGTGGTCTATTCTGGAGAAGGTTCCGTGTGCACTTGAGAAGAATGAGTATTCTGCTGTTTTAGGGTGGAATGTTCTGTATATATCTATGAGGTCCATCTGCTCCAAGGTGTCATTCAATGCTCTTGTTTCTTTATTGATTTTCTGCTTCGATGATCTGTCTAATTCTGAAAGTGGCGTGTTAAGATCTCCTACGATTAGTGTATTCATATCAATATGACTCTTTATCTTGATTAACAGTTTTCTTAAGTAATTGGCTGCTCCCATATTGGAAGCATAGATATTTACAATTGTTAGATCATCTTGGTGGATAGTCCCTTTAAGGATTATGTAGTGTCCTTCTGTATCTCTGACTACAGTCTTTAGTTTGAAGTCTAATTTATCTGATATGAGAATCGCTACCCCAGCCATCTTTTGAGTCCCATTGGCATGAAAGATGCTTCTCCACTTTCAGTCTGCGTGTATCTTTAGGTTCAAAATGGGTCTCTTGTAGACAGCATATGGATGGGTCCTGTCGTTTTATCCAATCTGCAACCCTGTGCCGTTTTATGGGTGCAATTAGGCCTTTCACATTGAGAGTGATTATTTTTTTAAAGATTTTATTTATTCATTTTGACAGAGAGAAATCACAAGTAGACAGAGAGGCAGGCAGAGAGAGAGAGGGAAGCAGGCTCCCTGCTGAGCAGAGAGCCCGATGCGCGACTCGATCCCAGGACCCTGAGATCATGACCCGAGCCGAAGTCAGCGGCTTAACCAACTGAGCCACCCAGGCGCCCGAGAGTGATTATTGATTGATACGTTTTTATTGACATCGAGTTACCTTTGTAGTCTTTCTTTCTGTAGACTGTCTCTATATTTCTGTTCAATGCTATTCTTGGGATTTTTCCTCTTTTATAGAACCCCCCCTAATATTTCCTGCAGTATCGGCTTGGTGGTTGCATAGTCTTTTAAGCCTTGCCGGTCTTGGAAACTCTTTATCTCTCCATCCGTTTTGAATGTCAGTGTTGCTGGATAAAGTATTTTTGGCTGCATGTTCTTCTCATTTAGTGCCCTGAATATATCTTGCCAGCCTCTTCTGGCTTGCCAGGTCTCTGTGGACAGGTCTGATGTTATTCTGATGGGCTTCCCTCTGTAAGTAAGGAGCCTCTTTGCCCTGGCGGCTTTCAAGAGATTATACCTACAATTATAATTTCTCAACTTGACTATCAGGTGTCGTGATGTTTTTTTGGAGTGTATAATCTTGGGTGGAGACCATTCAGCTTCTAGTACATGAACGCTGGTTTCATTTGCGAGATTCAGAAAATTTTTATTAAGGACTTGTTCCACGATATCTTCTAGACTTCTTTCTTTCTCCTCCCCTTCAGGGATTCCAATAATTCTGACGTTGGAACACTTCATGGCATCATTTATTTCCCTGATTCTGCTTTCGTGGGATCTAAGCCATTTGTTCCAGGCTTCCTCCTGATCCTTTCTCTCTATCTGTTTGTCTCCAGATCACTAATTCTATCTTCTGTCTCAGTTTCCGTAGCTTTGAGAGAGTTTAGATTGGATTGGAACTCATTGAGAGCATTGTGGACCTCCTCCCTGGGTCCTTTAAGCTCCGCCCTAACATTGTAAACATCCTGTCTGGTCGCTTTCAGTTCGGCCGTAATCAATTCTGTTTGGTCATCCATGGCTTTCTCCAACCTAGCTATTGCCTGGATAATTGTTAGCCTGAATTCTCTTTCTGACATATTGTCTATGTTGATAGCCGTTAGCTCTGTTGCAGAAGGTCCATCCTCTGTATTTTTCTTCTGTTGGGCATTCCTCCTCCTCATCATTTTGGTGGGAGAAGACTGAACAGATGTAGCTGGATGTATCAACTCTGGTGCAGTCAAGGTGCACCCTGGAACACTTCCTGATCTCCGTCTCAGAGAGAAGCCTCAGTCTGGGTGCAGAAGCTGAATAAATTCCCCCTTGGCTGATGGCAGAGCAGGTTCCAATTTACAGACCCTGGGGGTGCAGGATCTTTTGCTCGTACCCAAAGCCAAGGCAGTGGCGGCTGTTGGGAGCTCCCGACCACCAGAGAGGTTCCAAGCAGCAAATGCACACTGAGATTTTGCCACTGGCCTGGGCTGGGAGTGACCGGCTTGCGCGCACCTCTTTTCAGAGGCGGCTATGGGCCAGGCGCGCATCTGGAGCACTGAAAATGGGGCGCTGGTCCGTAAGCCCCAGGATGGGCTTTTGCGCACCTCTGTCAGGGGAAGAGTTTCAGGTGCTCGGCTTAGGCTTTGAAACAATGATGCGGGTCAAAGAGCGCCGGTGGGGCCTTTGTAAGTCAGGGCAGCTTGAGAGATGTGCGCATGTATCTCAAGCTTTGTGGCAGGGCTCGCGCATTCTGCCACCTGGCGCGGCTCCCATTTCCTCACAGGAACTAGAACCCACGCATTCTAGGTTGTGCTGGCAGCTTAGGGACCAAGAGCTGGTTTCTCCGCTGCACTCTCTCTGCCTCAGCAGCAGGGAGGCTGTCTGGGACCGGGGACTTAAGCCCCTGTCCCTAGCCACCCTGATTCCCACAATTTCTTCCCGTGATCCTTTGCTCTTTTGGAGTGCTTTCAACCAGTCTCCAAGTTAATGCTGGTCCCCAAACACAGGGCACTCTCGCTTGTATTGGGGTATTACTTTCCAACCGGTCGCCTCTGGTGGCTCCCTCCCCCTTTTGTTTATCTTCCGATATCAGTCCGTTGTTCCCATTCCGCTTTACCTGCCCGCTGGCGTCTTCTGCCCCTGTAGAGATCCAGACGTGTATAATTCTGATCTCAGGCTGATTTCATGGGTGATCGGAGTTCTTTGGTAGGTAATCAGCTCACTTTGGGGTACCGGCTGAAAAGGTGCCTCTTCCTACTCCCCCGCCGTCTTGTCCCCCGATAGTTTCCAGTGGCTTTCTTATACACTAACAATGAATATACAGTAAGAGAAAGTAGAGAATTGATTCCATTTACTCTAGCACCAAGAAACATAAGATACCTGGGAATAAACCTAACCAACGAGGTAAAGGATCTGTATATGAGGAACTCCAGAACACTCATGAAAGAAATTGAAGAAGACACAAAAAGATGTAAGATCACTCCATGCTCTTGGATTGCAAGAATAAACATTGTTAAAATGTAAATATTTCCTAGAGCAATCTATACTTTTAATGACATTCTGATCAAAATTCCACTGGTCTTGTTCAAAGAGCTGGAGCAAATAATCAAAAAAAAAATCATATGGAATCAGGAGAGACCCCGAATCACTAAGGAAATGTTGAAAAACAAAAATAAAATGGGGACATCATGCTACCCAATTTCAAGCTTTATTACAGAGCTGTGATCACAAGACAGCATGGTACTGGCAAAAAAGCAGACATATAGCCCAGTTATGGACCCTCAACTCTATGGGCAAATAATCTTCGACAAAACAAGAAAACATATACAGTGGAAAAAGGACAGTCTCTTCAATAAATGGTGCTGGGAAAACTGGGCAGCTATATGTAGAAGAATGAAACTCGACCATTCTCTTATACCGTACAGAAAGATAAACTCAAAATGGATAAAAGACCTCAATGTGAGACAGGAATCCATCAGAATCCTAGAGGAGAACATAGGCAGTAATCTCTTCGATATCAGCCACAGCAACTTCTTCAAGAGATGTCTCCAAAGGCAAAAGAAACAAAAGCCAAAATAAACTGGGACGTCATCAAAATCAAAAGCTTCTGCACAGCAAAGGAAACAGTCAAAAAAAAAAAAAATAAGAGGCAACCCACGGAATGGGAGAAGATATTTGCAAATGACAGTATAGCCAAAAGGTTGATATCCAGGATTTATAAAGAACACCTGAAACTCAACACACACAAAACAGATAATCATATCAAAAAATGGGCAGAGGATATGAACAGAAACTTCTACAATGAAGACATACAAATGGCTATCAGACACACAAAAGAAATGTTCATCATCACTAGCCCTCAGGGAGATTCAAATTAAAACCACATTGAGATATCACCTTACACCAGTTAGAATGGCCAAAATTAGCAAGACAGGAAACAACATGTGTTGGAGAGGATGTGGAGAAAGGGAAACCCTCTCACACTGTTGCTGGGAATGCAGGTTGGTGCAGCCTCTTTGGAGAACAGTGTGGAGATTCCTCAGAAAATTAAAAATAGGATTTCCCTATGACCCTGCCATTGCACTCCTGGGTATTTACCCCAAAGATACAGATATAGTGAAAAGAACGGCCATCTGTACCCCAATGTTTATAGCAGCAATGGCCATGGTCGCCAAACTGTAGAAAGAAACAAGATGCCCTTTGATGGACAAATGGATAAGGAAGATGTGGTCCATATACACTATGGAGTTTTATGCCTCCATCAGAAAGGATGAATACCCAACTTTTGTAGCAACATGGACAGGAGTGGAAGAGATTATGCTGAGTGAGATCAGTCAAGCAGAGTGAGACAATTAGCATATGGTTTCGCTTTTTTGTGGAGCATAACAAATAGCATGTAGGACATGGGGAATTAGAGAGGAGAAGGGATTTGGGGGAAATTGGAAGGGGAGGTGAACCATGAGAGACTATGGACTCTAAAAAACAATCTGAGAGGTTGATTTGGTGGGTGGGTGGGAGGTTGGGGTACCAGGTGGTGGGTATTATAGAGGACACAGCTTGCATGGAGCACTGGGTGTGGTGAAAAAATAATGAATAATGTTATGCCAAATATAAATAAAAAAGAAATAAAAAAAAGAAAGCTGAAATGGGAGGCCTTATATCAGATCAATTAGATTTTAAGCCAAACTGTATAATAAGAGGTGAGGAAGGACACTATACCATACTCAAAATTCTGCCTAACAAGATATAAAATTTTAAAGATCTATACCCCTACCATGGGGGCAGCCAACATTATAAACCACTTAATAACAAAATCAAACACATTGACAATAATACAATAATATTAGGGGATTTAACTCTCCCCTCATTGAAATGGACAGATCATCCAAGCATAAGATAAACAAGGACATAAAGGCCTTAAAAAACACACTGGACCAGATGGACATCACAGATATATTGAGAACATTCCATCTTAAAGCAGCAGAATACGTATTCTTCTCAGGTGCCCATGGAACATGCTCCAGAATAGATCACATACTGGGTCACAAATCAGGCCTCAACCAGTATCAAAATATTGGGATCATTCCCTGCATATTTTCAGACCACAATGCTCTGAAACTAGAACTCAGTCACTAGTGGAAATTGGAAAGAACCCAAATAAATGGAGACTAAAGAGCATCCTTCTAAAGAATAAATGGGTCAACCAGGAAATTAAAGAAGAATTGAAAAAAATCATGGAAACAAATTATAATGAAAACACAACCATTAAAAATCTGTGGGACACAGCAAAGGCAGTCCTGACAGGAAGATATATAGTGGTACAGGCCTTTCTCAAGAAACAAGAAAGGTCTCAAATACACAGCCTAACCCTACACCTAAGGAGTTGAAGAAAGAACAGCAAAGAAAGCCTAAACCCAGCAGGAGAAGAGAAATCATAAATATCAGAGTAGAAATCAATGAAATAGATTCAAAAATAATTAGAACATATCAACAAAACTAGGATCTGGTTCTTTGAATTAATAAGATTGATAAACTCCTGGCCAGACTTATCCAAAAGAAAAGAGGAACCAAATAAATAAAATAATGAATGAAAGAGGAGAGATCACAACCAACACCAAAGAAATACAACCAATTAGAAGAACATATTATGAGCAACTATACACCAGCAAATTTGACAATCTGGAAGAAATGGATGCAATCCAAGACACATATAAACTACCACAACCAAACCAGAAAGAAATAGAAAACCTGAACAGACCCATAAGCAGTAAGGAAATTGAAGCATTCATCAAAATCTCTCAACAAACAAGAGCCCAGGGCCATACAGCTTCCCAGGGGAATTCTACCAAACATTTAAAGAAGAATTAAGTCTTATTCTCCTGAAACTGTTCCAAAAAAATAGAAATGGAAGGAAAACTTCCAAACTCATTGTGTGAGGCCAGCATTACCTTGATCCCAGAGCCAAACAAGGATCCCATCAAAAAGAATTACAGACCAGTATCTTTGATGAATACAGATCCGAAAATACTCACCAAAACAATAACCTAAAGGATCAAATGGTCCATTAAAAGGATTATTCACCACGACTAAGTGGGATTTAATCAAGGGCTGCAAGGTTGGTTCAACATATCTGCAAATCAATCAATGTGATACAGTACATTAATAAAAGAGAGAAGAACCATATGATACTCTCAATAGATGATGAAAAAGCATTTGACAAAGTAAAGCATCCCTTCCTGACCAAAACTCTTCAAAGTGTAGGAATAAAGGATATATACCTCAATATCATCAAAACCATCTATGAAAAACCCACTTCCAATATCCTTCTCAATGGAGAAAAACTGAGAGTTTTTCTGCTAAGGTCAGGAACACAGCAGGGATGTCTATTATCACCAGTGCAATTCAACATAGTTCTAGAAGTCCTAGCCTCAGCAATCAGACAACCAAAAGAAAATTAAAGGCATCCAAATTGGCAAAGATTAAGTCAAACTATCACTCTTTGCAGATGATATGATACTATATGTGGAAAACCCAAAAGACTGCACTCCAAATCTGCTAGAACTTGTACAGGAATTCAGTAAAGTGTCAGGATATAAAATGAGTGCCCAGAAATCAGTTGCATTTCTTTACACCAACATCAAGGCAGAAGAAAGAGAAATTAAGGAGTCAATTCCATTTACAATTGCACGCAAAACCATAAGACACCTAGGAATAAACCTAACCAAAGAGGCGAAGAATCTATACTCAGAAAAAAATAAAGTACTCATGAAAGAAATTGAGGAAAACACAAAGAAATGGAAAAATGTTCCATGCTCGTGGACTGGATGAACAAATATTGTGAAAATGTCTATGCTACCTTAAGAAATCTACACAGTTAATGCATCCCTATCAATATCCCATCCATTATCTTTTCAAATAAATGAAATAAATAATCCTAAAATTTAAATGGAACCAGAAAAGACCTCAAAATGCCTGTGGAATATTATAAAAGAAATCCAAAGTTGGTGGCATCACAGTTCCAAACTTCAAGCTCTATTACAAAGCTGTCATCATCAAGACAGTATGGTACTGGCACAAAAGCACACATAGATCATTGGAACAGAGTAGAGAGCACAGAAATAGACCCCAAACTCTACGATCAACTTATCACTGAAAAAGCAGGAAAGAATGTGCAGTGGAAAAAAGACAGTCTCTTCAACAAATGGTGTTGGGAAAATTGGACAGCCACATGCATAAAAAAGAAACTGGACAATTTCCTTACACCACACATGAAAATAAACTCAAAATTCATGAAGGACCTCCATGTGAGAAAGGAATCTATCAAAATCCTTGAGGAGAATACAGGCAACAACTTCTTCGACCTCAACCGCAGCAACTTCTTCGTAGGAACATTGCCAAAGGCAAGGGAAGCAAGGGCAAAAATGAACTATTGAGACTTCATTAAGATTAAAAGCTTTTGCACAGCAAAGGAAACAGGTAACAGAACCAAAAGAAAACTGGCGGAATGGGAGAAGATATTTGCAAATGACATATTGGATAAAGGGCTAGTATCCAAAATCAATAAAGAACTTATCAAACTCAACACACAATGAGCAAAGAATACAGTCAAGAAATGAGCAGATGACCGCAAAGAAGACATCCAGATGGTCAACAGAACATGAAAAAGTGCTCCACATCACTCAGCATCAGGGGAATAAAAATCAAAACCACAATGAGATAACACCACATACCAGTCAGAATGGCTCTAATTAACAAGTCAGGATATGACAGATGCTGTTGAGGATGGAGGGAAAGGGGAACCCTCCTACACTGTTGGTGGGAAGGTAAGATCGTGGAACCACTATGGAAAACAGCATTCCTCAAAAAGTTGAAAATAGAGCTACCCTACAACCCAGCAATCGCACTACTGGGTATTTACCCTAAAGATACAAATGTAGTGATCAGAAGTGGCACATGCACCCAAAAGTTTATAGCGGCAATGTCCACAATAGCCAAACTATGGAAAGAACCTAGATGTCTATCAACAGATGAATGGATAAAAAGATATTATATATACTATGCAGCCACCAAAAGAAATGAAATCTTGCCATTTGTGATGACACAGATGGAACTAGAGGGTATTATGCTTAGTGAAATAAGTCACTTGGAGAAAAACAACTATCATATGATCTCCTTGATATGAGGAAGTTGAGATGCAATGTGGAGGGCTTGCAGGGTAGGATAAGAATATTTCCATTCAATGCTATTCTTGGGCTTTTTCCTCCTTTAAAGAAGCCCCCTTAATATCTCCTGCAGTATCAGCTTGGTGGTTGCATTGTCTTTTAAGCCTTGCCAGTCCAGGAAACTCTTTATCTCTCCATCCATTTTGAATGTCAGTGTTGCTGGATAAAGTCTTCTTGGCTGCATGTTCTTCTCATTCAGTGCCCTGAATATATCTTGCCAGCCCTTTCTGGCTTACCAGGTCTCTGTGGACAGGTCTGACATTATTCTGATTGGCTTTCCTTATGTAAGGATCTTCTTTGTCCTAGCTGCTTTCAAGAAGTTCTGCCAACAATTACAATTCTTCATTCTTACTATTAGATGTCTCGAAGACTTTCAAGAATCTGCAATCTTGGGGGGAAACCTTTCAGCCTCAAGTACATGAACGCTGATTCCATTCACGAGATTTGGAAAATTTTCATGAAGAACTTGTTCCAGTATATCTTCTAGACTTCTTTCTTTCACCTGCCCTTCAGGGAGTCCAATAATTCTGACGTTGGAACGTTTCATGGCATCATTTATTTCCCTGATTCTGTTTTCATGGCTTCTAAGCTGTTTGTTCCAGGCTTCCTCCTGATCCTTTCTCTCTATCTGTTTGTCTTCCAGATCACTAATTCTATCTTCTGTCTCAGTTACTCTAGTGCTCAGAGAATTTAGATTAGATTGGAACTCATTGAGAGCATTGTGAACCTCCTCCCTGGTACCTTTCAGCTCTTCCCTAATATTGAAAACATAATCTCTGGTCATTTTCAGTTCGGCCCTAATCATTTCCGTTTGGTCACCCATGGCTTTCTCCAACCTAGCTATTGCTTGGATAATTGTTAGCCTGAATTCTCTTTCCGACATAGTGTCTATGTTGAGAGCCGTTAGCTCTGTTGCAGAAGGTCCATCCTCTGTATTTTTCTTCTGTTGGGCATTCCTCCTCCTAGTCATTTTGGTGAGAGATGGCTGAACGGGTGTAGCTGGGTGTACTCACTGTGGTGCAGTCAAGGTGCACCCTGGAATGCTTCTGAGCAATCAGGGTTCCCCACCCAAATGAGAGGAAAAAGAAAAGGAAAAGAAAAAAAAAGAGACAGGGAGAGAGACAGGAAAGAAAGTTGAGATAAAAGAGAAGGTTCAGCCCAAATGTGCCCCAAGGTAAGATTTATGAAGTATACAAACAGACACAGACAAACAAAAAGACTGGTAAAAGTATATGACAAGAGAAAAAATAATATATATATATTTGCATATATATATCTTCCTTTATTTGCATATATATATGCAAATAAAGGAAGAACCTCGTCAAAAAGAACCCCGAGTGTATGATTTATATACTATCAGGATAAATACAAAAACACAGAAATACTGGTGGAAGAAAAAGATGGGAGAATGGTTGTAATTTCTCAGTGTGGGTGAGGAAGGTTGTTTTGATTCTTCCTGGCTGTATCTTGATATCTTTATTAAAGGATTCAACTTTCCTAAGATAAGGGGGGGATTAGGAATTGGTTTACCTATAGGGGTGGCATTTACTGGGGACAGGGGATTACCTTAAAGTTTAACTCTATATGAATATTAGAAAATAAAAATTAAAAAAGGAATAAACTAGACTAAACTAAAATTAAAAAAAAGAAATTTAAAAATAGAAATGCAAAAGGAAAACACAGGTGTATATATCAAAAAGTTCAGGTTAAAAGGTTATTATGGAATTTGATGTACTGTACATCTCACTATGATGGTAAATAGGTTAAAAATTATCTATATAATAGTAAAAAATTAACTATATAAAAAATGAGCCAGAATAGTGGGAACGAATTAATAATAAAAATTGTCCTATGAAGTAGTGTTGGTTGTTCTCTTGTCGTCTTTTTTTTTTTTCCTTTCCTGGTTGGTTTTCTGGGGGAGGGGCCTACCACGTGGGTTTTCAGTCAATAATGTTCTCTCAGTTAAATCCTCACACCCCCCTCAAGGGGGTGGGCTCTGAGGGAACAGTTTTTTTCAGGCTTTTGTTCTCTGGAGGTTTTTATATTTGTTCACTTTTGTTTTTCTCTCTTGCCTTGACCACTTTTGATGGTTTTTGTATGTTTAGAGGAAAGCAAACTGCACCCTGACCTCCCTCTCAGAGAGAAGCCTTAGTCTGGCTGCAGAGCCCAAATAAATCCCCCCTTGGCCGCTGGCAGAGTAGGTTCCCAGTCGCGGTCCCTGGGGACTCAGGATTTTTTGCTTGTACCCAAAACCACGGCAGTGGTGGCTGTCTGGGCAGCTCCAGACTGCCAGAGAAGTTCCAAGCAGCGATCACACACTGAGATTTTCCTCCTGGCCCAGTGTATGCAGACCTAAATGTAAATTGTTACAAACTTGAGAAGCAAATGAATGTATTAGAATTCAATCATAAAAATATATATAATGAATAATTAAAGGGATGCTGGTTGGCTTATTCTAATGAGATCCAGTGATATCTCATCTTTTATCTCAGTGGGGAAAATAAATTAGTGTCAACTCTCAAATCAGAGATAAGAGATGAGGTCAGAGTCTCAAAGGCTTTAGAATCTGAGAAATGAAATTTAGGCACATATCAAAGTCTGACGTCCTGGAGAATCCCATGAGCTTTATAAGGGTCCATTTGAACCTGTGTTAAGAGCCTTGCCCTTTATCAGAGAAAGTATTGTCAGAGACAAAGGACATTAGGGACCCTTTCTCATCTTAAAACATGGAGGCAGAACAAGGAAAACACATACTGGCGTGTTGCATGTCAGAGATGCTCAATCAAAAATCATTGTGAGTTTGATGGGAAGGGGGACACAGCATTATGTTCTTTAGATCATCCATGTCATTGTAAATGACAAGACTTCATTCTCTTTTATAGCCAAGTAATATCATATATATATATATATATTTTAATCAAAATAAAATGTCTAATACCTTTTTATCCTTTTGGAAGTCTTGTACTTTGTCATTAATTCAATTTTACATTATTAAGTAATTACTTATCAAGGAGAAATATGAAATAAAACTTTCAAAAAATCATTTTTATAAGTGCTCTTGTTATACAGGGACTACCTTGTCTGAAGTCAATGGGAGTGATCCAGAATTTCTATTTCCTATTAGATATTTAAAGTGTTTGATATTGGGACCTTTGAATGGCTCAATTGGCTGAGCGCCCACTCTTGATTTCAATGCAGGTTGTGATTTCAGTGTGCTGGAACAAACCTTACATCAAACCTATTTGCTGTGGGTCTTTCATAGATAGACTTGATAAAGTTAAGGAATGTTCCCTCTATCCCTATACTTTGAAGCGTTTTAATTAGGAACGGATGCTGGATTTTGTCAAATGCTTTTTCTGCATCAATTGAGAGGACCATGTGGTACTTCTCTCTTCTCATATTAATTTGTTCTATCATATTGATTGATTTGCGAATGTTGAACCATCCTTGTAGCCCAGGGATGAATCCCAGCTGATCATGGTGGATAATCTTTTTAATGTGCTGTTGGATCCTGTTGCCTAGGATCTTGTTGAGAATCTTAGCATCCATATTCATCAGTGATATTGGTCTGAAGTTCTCCTTTTTGGTAGGGTCCTTGCCTGGTTTGGGGATCAGGGTAATGCTGGCTTCATAGAAAGAGTCAGGAAGCTTTCCTTCTGCTTCAATTTTTTGAAACAGCTTCAGGAAAATAGGTGTTATTTCTTCTTGGAAGGTTTGGTAGAATTCCTCAGGGAATCCATCAGGTCCTGGGCTCTTGTTTTTTTGGGAGGTTTTTGATCAATGCTTCAATCTCTTTACTAGATATTGGTCTATTAACATTGTCAATTTCTACGGGTTCAATTTTGAGAGTTTATAGTTTTCCAGGAATGCATCCATTTCATCTAGGTTGCTTAGCTTATTGGCATATAACTGTAAATAATAACTTCTGAAGATAAGAGCTGAGATCAATGAGGGAGAACCAGAGATACAGTAGAACGTATCAATGAAACTAGAAGCTGGTTTTTTGAAAGAATCAATAAGATCGATAAGCCACTGGCTACACTAATCCAAAAGAAAAGAGAGAAAGCCCAAATTCATAAAATTATGAATGAAAAGGGAGAGATCACAACTAACACCAAGAAGTAGAAACAATCATCAGAAGTTATTATGAACAGTTATATGCCAATAAGCTTAGCAACCTAGATGAAATGGATGCATTCCTGGAAAAATATAAACTCCCAAGATTGAACCACGAAGAAATCGACAACCTGAATAGACCGATATCTAATAACGAGATTGAATCAGTGATCAAAAACCTCCCAGAAAACAAGAGCCCAGGACCTGACGGATTCCCTGGGGAATTCTACCAAACCTTCCAAGAAGAAATAACACCTATTCTCCTGAAGCTGTTTCAAAAAATTGAAGCAGAAGGAAAACTTCCAGACTCTTTCTGTGAAGTCAGCATTACCCTGATCCCCAAACCAGGCAAGGACCCTACCAAAAAGGAGAATTTCAGACCAATATCACTGATGAATATGGATGCTAAGATTCTCAACAAGATCCTAGGCAACAGGATCCAACAGCACATTAAAAAGATTATCCACCATGATCAGCTGGGATTCATCCCTGGGATAAAAGGATGGTTCAACATTCGCAAATCAATCAATGTGATACAACAAATTAATATGAGAAGAGAGAAGAACCACATGGTCCTCTCAATTGATGCAGAAAAAACATTTGACAAAATCCAACATCCGGGGTGCCTGGGTGGCTCAGTGGGTTAAGCCGCTGCCTTCGGCTCAGGTCATGATCTCAGGGTCCTGGGATCGAGTCCCACGTTGGGCTCTCTGCTCAGCGGGGAGCCTGCTTCCCTCTTTCTCTCTCTCTCTGCCTGCCTCTCTGTCTACTTGTAATCTCTGTCTGTCAAACAAACAAATAAAATCTTTAAAAAAAAATCCAACATCCGTTCCTGATTAACGCTTCAAAGTATTGGGATAGAGGGAACATTTCTGAACCTCATCAAATCTATCTATGAAAGAACCACAGCAAATATCATCCTCAATGGAAAAAGCTTGCAGCCTTCGCATTGAGATCAGGAACAAGACAAGGATGACCACTTTCACCCCTCTTGTTCAACATAGTATTAGAAGTCCTAGCAACAGCAATCAGACAACAGAGAAAAATAAAAGGTATCCAAATTGGTAATGAAGAAGTCAAACTCTCTCTCTTCGCAGATGACATGATTCTTTATATGGAAAACCCAAAAGACTCCACCCCCAAACTACTAGAACTCATAAAGCAATTCAGCAACGTGGCAGGATACAAAGTCAATGTGCATAAATCAGTGGCTTTCTTATACAGTAACAATGAAAATACAGAAAGGGGAATTAGAGAATCGATTCCATTTACTATAGCACCAAGAACCATAAGATACCTGGGAATAAACCTAACTAAATAGGTAACGGATCTGTACTTGAGGAACTACAGAACACTCATGAAAGAAATTGAAGAAGACACAAATAGATAGAAGACCATTCCATGCTCTTGGATCTGAAGAATAAACATTGTTAAAATGTCTATACTGCCTAGAGCAATCTACACTTTTAATGCCATTCCGATCAAAATTCCACCGGCATTCTTCAAAGAGCTGGAACAAATAATCCTAAAATTTGTATGGAATCAGAAGAGACCCCGAATCGCTAAGGAAATGTTGAAAAACAAAAATAAAGCTGGCGGCATCACCTTACCTGTTTTCAAGCTTTATTACAAAGCTGTGGTCACCAAGACAGCATGGTACTGGCATAAAAACAGACACATAGACCAGTGGAACAGAGTAGAGAGCCCAAATATGGACCCTCAACTCTATGGTCTATTAATCTTTGACAAAACAGGAAAAAATATACAGTGGAAAAAAGACAGTCTCTTCAATAAATGGTGCTGGGAAAACTGGACAGCTATATGTAGAAGAATGAAACTCGACCATTCTCTTACACCGTACACAAAGATCAACTCAAAATGGATAAAAGACCTCAACGTGAAACAGGAATCCATCAGAATCTTAGAGGAGAAAATAGGCAGTAATCTCTTTGATATCAGCCACAGCAACTTCTTTCAAGATACGTCTCCAAAGGCAAAGGAAACAAAAGCGAAAATAAACTTCTGGGACTTCATCAAAATCAAAAGCTTCTGCACAGCAAAGGAAACAGTCAAAAAAACTAAGAGGCAACCCACGGAATGGGAGAAGATATTTGCAAATGACAGTACAGGCAAAAGGTTGATATCCAGGATCTATAATGAACTCCTCAAACTCAACCCACACGAAACAGACAAACACATCAAAAAATGGGCAGAAGATATGAACAGACACTTCTCCAATCAAGAAATACAAATGGCTATCAGACACATGAAAAAATGCTCATCATCATTAGCCCTCAGGGAGATTCAAATTAAAACCACATTGAGATATCACCTTACACCAGTTAGAATGGCCAAAATTAACGAAACAGGAAACAGCTTGTGTTGGAGAGGATGTGGAGAAAGGGGAACCCTCTTACACTGTTGGTGGGAATGCAAGTTGGTGCAGCCTCTTTGGAGAACAGTGTGGAGATTCCTCAAGAAATTACAAATAGAGCTTCCCTACGACCCTGCAATTGCACTCCTGGGTATTTACCCCAAAGATAACAGATGTCGTGAAAAGAAGGGCCATCTGTACCCCAATGTTCATAGCAGCAATGGCCACAGTCGCCAAACTATGGAAAGAACCTAGATGCCCTTCAACGGATGAATGGATAAGGAAGATGTGGTCCATATACACTATGGAGTATTATGCCTCCATCAGAAAGGATGAATACCCAACTTTTGTAGCAACATGGACGGGACTGGAAGAGATTATTGAGTGAATTCAGTCAAGCAGAGAGAGTCAATTTTCATATGGTTTCACTTATTTGTGGAGCATAACAAATAGCATGGAGGACAGGGGGCATTAGAGAGGAGTAGGGAATTTGGGTAAATTGGAAGGGGAGGTGAACCATGAGAGACTATGGACTCTGAAAAAACAGTCTGAGGGGTTTGAAGTGGCGGGGGTGTGGGAGGTTGGGGTACCAGGTGGTGGGTATTATAGAGGGCACGGCTTGCATGGAGCAATGGGTGTGGTGAAAAAATAATGAATAATGTTTTTCTGAAAATAAATAAATTGGAAAAAAAAAAGAAATGCTGGAAATCTTAACCATAAACAAGGATGTGTTACAGTTGAAACTCTTATATATTAATTGAAATATATATTCATATAATTACAAAAAAATAATAATAACTTCTGATGATTGTTTCTACCCCTTGGAATTCCTTGTGATCTCACCCTTTTCATTAATAATTTTATGAATTTGGGCTTTTTTCTTTTCTTTTGGATTAGTGTGTCCAAGTGGTTTATAGATCTTATGGATTCTTTCAAAAAACCAGCTTCTAGTTTCATTGATACATTCTACTGTATCTCTGGTTTCTACCTCATTTACCTCAGCCCTCATCTTGATTATTTCCCTTCTTATGTGTGGAGTTGGCTTGATTTGTTGTTGATTCTCCAGTTCTTTAAGTTGTAGAGACAGCTGCTGTGTTCTGGATTTTTCTTTTTTTTTTTTCTTTTTTTTTTTTTTTTTTTTGAGGGATGCTTGGATGGCTATGTATTTCCCCCTCAGGACCTCCTTGTTGTATCCCATAGTTTATTGACCAAAATGTCTTCATTCTCATTGGTTTCCATGAATTGTTTCAGTTCTTCTTTGATCTCCTGGTTGATCCAAGCATTCTTAAGCAAGGTGGTATTTAGCTTCCAGGTGTTTGAGTTCCTTCGGAAATTTTCCTTGTGATTGAGCTCCAATTTCAAAGCACTGTGATCTGAGAATGTGCAGGGAATAATCTGTCTTTTGGTATCGGTTGAGTCCTGATTTGTGACCCAATATGTGGTCTATTCTGGAGAAGGTTCCACGTGCCCTTAGAAGAATGAGTATTCTCTTGTTTTAGGGTGGAATTTTCTGTATATATCTATGAGTTCCATCTGGTCCAGTGTGTCATTCAATGCTCTTGTTTCTTTATTGATTTTCTGCTTCAATGATATGTCTACTTCTGAGAGAGTCATGTTAAGATCTCCAACGATAAGTGTATTCATATCAATATGACTCTTTATCTAGATTAACAGTTTTCTTAAGTAATTGGCTGCTCCCAATTGGGGGCATAGATATTTACAATTGTTACATCATCTTGGTGGGTAGTCTGTTTAAGTATGATATAGTGTCCTTCTGTATCTCTGACTACAGTCTTTAGTTTAAAATCTAATTTATCTGACATGAGAATCGCTACCCCAGCCTTCTTTTGAGGCCCATTCACATGAAAGATGCTTCTCCATCCCTTCACTTTAAGTCTGGGTGTATCTTTAGGTCAAAATGGGTCTCTTGTAGACAACATATGGATGGGTCCTGTCGTCTTCTTCAATATGCAACCCTGTGTCATTTTATGGGTGCATTTAGGCCAGTCACATTGAGAGTGATTATTAATAGATATGTTTTTATTGACATCGTGTTACCTTTGAAGTCTTTCTTTCTTATGATTGTCTCTATGTTTCTGTTCAATAATATTCTTAGGATTTTTCCTCTTTTATAGAACCCCCCTTAATATTTCCTGCAGTGTCAGCTTGGTGGTTGCATACTCTTTTAACCCTTGCCGGTCTTGGAAAATCTTTATCTCTCCATCCATTTTGAATGTCAGTCTTGCTGGATAAAGTATTCTTGCCTGCAAGTTCTTCTCATTAATGGCCTGAATATGTCTTGCCAGCCCTTTCTGGCTTGCCAGTTCTCTGTGGACAAGTCTGACATTATTCTGATGGGCTTTCCTCTGTAAGTAAGGAGCCTCTTTTTCCTACCAGCTTTGAATAGATTATAACTACAATTATGCTTCCTCAATTTTACTATCAGGTGCCTTGGTGTTTTTTTGGAATGTATAATCTTTGGTGGAGACCTTTCAGTCTCTAGGACATGAATGCTGGTTCCATTCACAAGATTGGGAGAATTTTCATGAATAACTTGTTCCACTATACCCTATAGACTTATTTTTTTCTCCTCACCTTCAGGAATTCCAATAATTCTAACGTTGGAACATTTCATGGCATCATTTATTTCCATGATTCTGTTTTCGTGGCTTCTAAGTTGTTTGTTCCAGGCTTCCTCCTGATCCTTTCTATCTGTTTGTTCTCCAGAACACTAATTCTATCTTCTGTCGCAGTTACCCTAGCTTTGAGAGAATTTAGATTAGTTTGGAACTCATTGAGAGCATTGTGTAGTTCATCCCTGGTAGCTTTCAGCTCGGCCCTAACATTGTGAACATCCTTTCTTGTCGCTTCAATTCGGCCCTGATCAATTCCGTTTGGTCATCCATAGCTTTCTCCAACATAGCTATTGCCTGGATAATTGTTAGCCTGAATTTTCTTTCTGACATATTGTCTATGTTGATAGCCATTAGCTCTGTTCCTGAAGGTCCATCCTCTGTGTTTTTCTTCTTTTTGGCATTCCTCCTCCTAGTCATTTTGGTGGGAGATGACTGAACAGATGTAGCTGGATGTATCGACCATGGTGCAGTCAAGGTGCACCCTGGAAGACTTCTGAGCAATCAGGATTCCATACCTGAACAAGAGACAAAAAGAAAGAAAAAGAAAAAAGAGAGGGAGAAACAGGAAAGAAAAGTTAGATGAAAAAGAAGGTTCCGCCCAAATGGGCCCCAATGTACGATTTATGAAGTATATAAAAAACAAACAAACAAACAAACAAAATGACTGATAAAAGTATATTACATAAGAAAAAAATATGCAAATAAAGGAAAAACCTCATCAAAAAGAACCCTAAGTATAAGATTTATATACTATCAGGACAAACACAAAAACATAGTGGTGGAAGAAAAAGATGGGAGAGTGGTTATAAATTCTCAGCGTGGGTGAGGGAGGTTGTTTTGATTCTTCCTGGATGTATCTTGAAATCTGTGTTAAAAAACTCAACCTTCCTAAGATAAAACATGATTAAAATTGGTTTACCTATAGGGGTAGTATTGATTGGGGAAAGGGGGTTACTTTGTAGTTTAACTCTATATGAATATTAGAAAATAAAAATAAAAAGGAATAAACTAGACTAAACTAAACTAAAATTAATTAAAAAAAAAGAAATTCAGGAATGTTCCCTCTATCCCTATACTTTGAGGCGTTTTAATCAGGAATGGATGCTGGATTTTGTCAGAGGTTTTTCTGCATCAATTGAGAGGACCATGTGGTTCTTCTCTCTTCTCATATTAATTTGTTCTATCACATTGATTGATTTGAGAATGTTGAACCATCCTTGTAGCCCAGGGATGAATCCCAGCTGATCATGGTGGATAATATTTTTAATGTGCTGTTGGATCCTGTTGGCTAGGATCTTGTTGAGAAACTTAGCATCCATATTCATCAGTGATATTGGTCTGAAGTTCTCCTTTTTGGTAGGGTCCTTGCCTGGTTTGGGGATCAGGGTAATGCTGGCTTCATAGAAAGAGTCTGGAAGTTTTCCTTCTGCTTCAATATTTTGAAACAGCTTCAGGAGAATAGGTGTTATTTCTTCTTGGAAGGTTTGGTAGAATTCCCCAGGGAATCCGTCAGGTCCTGGGCTCTTGTTTTTTGGGAGATTTTTGATCACTGCTTCAATCTCGTTATTAGATATCGGTCTATTCAGGTTGTCAATTTCTTCGTGGCTCAATTTTGGGAGTTTATATTTTTCCAGGAATGCATCCATTTCATCTAGGTTGCTAAGCTTATTGGCATATAACTGTTCGTAATAACTTCTGATGATTGTTTCTACTTCCTTGGTGTTAGTTGTGATCTCTCCCTTTTCATTCATAATTTTATGAATTTGGGCTTTCTCTCTTTTCTTTTGGATTAGTGTAGTCAGTGGCTTATCGATCTTATTGATTCTTTCAAAAAACCAGCTTCTAGTTTCATTGATACGTTCTACTGTATCTCTGGTTTCTCCCTCATTGATCTCAGCTCTAATCTTGATGATTTCCCTTCTTATGTGTGGGTTGGTTTGATTTGTTGTTGATCCTCCAGTTCTTTAAGGTGTAGAGACAGCTGGTGTGTTCTGGATTTTTCAGTTTTTTTGAGAAAGGCTTGGATGGCTATATATTTTCCCCTTAGGACCGCCTTTGCTGTATCCCATAGGTTTGGGACCGAAGTGTCTTCATTCTCATTGGTTTCCATGAATTGTTTCAGTTCTTCTTTGATCTCCTGGTTGATCCAAGCATTCTTAAGCAAGGTGGACTTTAGCTACCAGGTGTTTGAGTTTCTTTGGAACTTTTCCTTGTGATTGAGCTCCAGTTTCAAAGCATTGTGATCTGAGAATATGCAGGGAATAATCTCAGTCTTTTGGTATCGGTTGAGTCCTGATTTTTGACCCAGTATGTGGTCTATTCTGGAGAAGGTTCCGTGTGCACTTGAGATGAATGAGTATTCTGTTGTTTTAGGGTGGAATGTTCTGTATATATATCTATGAGGTCCATCTGGTCCAATGTTTCATTCAATGCTCTTGTTTCTTTATTGATTTTCTGCTTCGATGATCTGTCTAATTCTGAAAGAGGCGTGTTAAGATCTCCTACGATTAGTGCATTCATATCAATATGACTCTTTATCTTGATTAACAGTTTTCTTAAGTAATTGGCTGCTCCCAGAAAACCCAAAAGACTCCACCCCCAAACTACTAGAACTCATACAGCAATTCAGCAACGTGGCAGGATACAAAGTCAATGTGCAGAAATCAGTGCCTTTCTTATTCACTAACAATGAAAATACAGAAAGGGAAATTAGAGAATCGATTCCATTTACTATAGCACCAAGAACCATAAGATACCTGGGAATAAACCTAACTAAATAGGTAACAGATCTGTACTTGAGGAACTACAGAACACTCATGAAAGAAATTGAAGAAGACACAAATAGATAGAAGACCATTCCATGCTCTATGATCGGAAGAATAAACATTGTTAAAATGTCTATACTACCTAGAGCAATCTACACTTTTAATGCCATTCCGATCAAAATTCCACCGGCATTATTCAAAGAGCTGGAGCAAATAATCCTAAAATTTGTATGGAATCAGAAGAGACCCCGAATCGCTAAGGAAATGTTGAAAAACAAAAATAAAGCTGGCGGCATCACCTTACCTGTTTTCAAGCTTTATTACAAAGCTGTGGTCACCAAGACAGCATGGTACTGGCATAAAAACAGACACATAGACCAGTGGAACAGAGTAGAGAGCCCAGATATGGACCCTCAACTCTATGGTCGATTAATCTTTGACAAAACAGGAAAAAATATACAGTGGAAAAAAGACAGTCTCTTCAATTAATGGTGCTGAGAAAACTGGACAGCTATATGTAGAAGAATGAAACTCGACCATTCTCTTACACCGTACACAAAGATCAACTCAAAATGGATAAAAGACCTCAACGTGAGACAGGAATCCATCAGAATCTTAGAGGAGAACATAGGCAGTAATCTTTTGGATATCAGCCACAGCAACTTCTTTCAAGATACGTCTCCAAAGGCAAAGGAAACAAAAGCAAAAATAAACTTCTGGGACTTCATCAAAATCAAAAGCTTCTGCACAGCAAAGGAAAGAGTCAAAAAAACAAAGAGGCAACCCACGGAATGGGAGAAGATATTTGCAAATGACAGTACAGACAAAAGGTTGATATCCAGGATCTATAATGAACTGCTCAAACTCAACCCACACGAAACAGAAAAACACATCAAAAAATGGGCAGAAGATATGAACAGACACTTCTCCTATCAAGACATACAAATGGCTATCAGACACATGAAAAAATGCTCATCATCATTAGCCCTCAGGGAGATTCAAATTAAAACCACATTGAGATATCACCTTACACCAGTTAGAATGGCCAAAATTAACAAAACGGGAAACAACATGTGTTGGAGGGGATGTGGAGAAAGGGGAACCCTCTTCCACTGTTGGTGGGAATGCAAGTTGGTGCAGCCTCTTTGAAGAACAGTGTGGAGATTCCTCAAGAAATTACAAATAGAGCTTCCCTACGACCCTGCAATTGCACTCCTGGGTATTAACCCCAAAGAGACACAGATGTCGTGAAAAGAAGGGCCATCTGTACCCCAATGTTTATAGCAGCAATGGCCACAGTCGCCAAACTATGGAAAGAACCAAGATGCCCTTCAACGGATGAATGGGTAAGGAAGATGTGGTCCAAATACACTATGGAGTATTATGCCTCCATCAGCAAGGATGAATACCCAACTTTTGTAGCAACATGGACGGGACTGGAAGAGATTATGCTGAGTGAAATCAGTCAAGTAGAGAGAGTCAATTATCATATGGTTTCACTTATTTGTGGAGCATAACAAATAGCATGGAGGACAAGGGGTGTTAGAGAGGAGTAGGGAATTTTGGTAAATTGGAAGGGTCGGTGAACCATGAGAGACTATGGACACTGAAAAACAATCAGAGGGGTTTGAAGTGGCCGGGGGTTGGGAGGTTGGGGTACCAGGTGGTGGGTATTATAGAGGGCACGGCTTGCATGGAGCAGTGGGTGTGGTGAAAAAATAATGAATACTGTTTTTCTGAAAATAAATAAATAAATAATAATTAAAAAAAAAGAAATTCAAAAAATAGAAATGTAAAAGAAAAACACAGGTGTATGTATCAAAAAGCTCATGTTAGGGGACAAGATGGCGGGGTACTAGGAAGAGGCGTCTTTTCAGCTGGTACCCCAAAGTGAGCTGATTACCTACCAAAGAACTCTGATCACCCATGAAATCAGCCTGAGATCAGAATTATGCACGTCTGGATCTCTACAGGGGCAGAAGACGCCAGTGAGCAGGTAAAGCGGAATGGGAACAGCGGACTGATATCGGAAGATAAACAAAAGGGGGAGGGAGCCACCAGAGGCGACCGGTGCAAAAGTAATACCCCGATACGAGCGAGAGTGCCCTGCGTCTGGGGACCAGCATTAACTCGGAGACTGGTTGAAAGCACTCCAAAAGAGCAAAGGATCGCGGGGGCAAACTGTGGGAATCGGGGCGGCTAGGGACAGGGGCTTGAGTCCCCGGTCCCAGACGGCCTCCCCGGCGCGGAGGCAGAGAGAGTGCAGCGGAGAAACCGGCTCCTGGTCCCTAAGCCGCCAGCGTGCCCCAGAGCGCGGGGTTCTGGCTCCTGTGATGGGATGGGAGCCGGTCTGCAGAACGCGCGCTAGCCCTACCACAAAGCTTGAGATGCGCGTGCACGTCGCTCCAGCTCTCCTGGGTTTCTAAGGCCCTGGGGCGCTTCTTGACCCGGGCCATTGTTTCAAAGTCTAAGCCTCGCGCCCGCGAAACTCTTCCCCGGACAGAGGCGCGCAAAAGCCCAGCCTGCGGCTTACGGACCAGCGCCCCGTTCTCAGTGCCCCAGACGCGCGCCCGACCCACAGCCGCCTCTGAAAAGAGGTACGCGCAAGCCGGGCACTCCCAGCCCCGGCCAGCGGCAAAATCTCAGTGTGCGATCGCTGCTTGGAACCTCTCTGGCGGTCGGGAGCTCCCAGACAGCCGCCACTGCCTTGGCTTTGGGGACTAGCAAAAGATCCTGCACCCCCAGGGTCTTTAACTTGGAACCTGCACTGCCAGCATCCAAGGGGGAATTTATTCAGCTTCTGCACCCAGACTGAGGCTTCTGAGACGGAGATCAGGAAGTGTTCCAGGGTGCACCTTGACTGCACCAGAGTTGATACATCCAGCTACATCTGTTCAGTCTTCTCCCACCAAAATGACTAGGAGGAGGAATGCCCAACAGAAGAAAAATACATAGGATGGAACTTCTGCCACAGAGCTAACGGCTATCAACATAGACAATATGTCGGAAAGAGAATTCAGGCTAACAATTATCCAGGCAATAGCTAGGTTGGAGAAAGCCATGGATGACCAAACAGAATAGATTAGGGCAAAACTGAAAGCGACCAGACAGGATGTTCACAATGTTAGGGCGGAGCTGAAACCTACCAGGGAGGAGGTCCACAATGCTCTCAATGAGTTCCAATCCAATCTAAACTCTCTCAAAGCTAGGGTAACTGAGACAGAAGATAGAATTAGTGATCTGGAAGACAAACAGATAGAGAGAAAGAATCAGGAGGAAGCCTGGAACAAACAGCTTAGATCCCACGAAAGCAGAATTAGGGAAATAAGTGATGCCATGAAGCGTTCCAACGTCATAATTATTGGAATTCCTGAAGGGGAGGAGAAAGAAAGAAGTCTAGAAGATGTCGTGGAACAAGTCCTTCATTAAAACTTTCCGAATCTCGCAAATGAAACCAGCGTTCATGTACTAGAAGCTGAACGGTCTCCACCCAAGATTATACACTCCAAAAAAACATCACGACACCTGATAGTCAAATTGAGAAATTATAATTGTAGGTATAATCTCTTGAAAGCTGCCAGGGCAAAGAGGCTCCTTACTTACAGAGGGAAGCCCATCAGAATAACGTCAGACCTGTCCACAGAGACCTGGCAAGCCAGAAGAGGCTGGCAAGATATATTCAGGGCACTAAATGAGAAGAACATGCAACCAAGAATACTTTATCCAGCAAGACTGACATTCAAAATGGATGGAGAGATAAAGAGTTTCCAAGACCGGCAAGACTTAAAAGACTATGCAACCACCAAGCCGATACTGCAGGAAATATTAAGGGGGGTTCTATAAAAGAGGAAAAATCCCAAGAATAGCATTGAACAGAAATATAGAGACAGTCTACAGAAAGAAAGATTTCAAAGGTAACTCGATGTCAATAAAAACGTATCTATCAATAATCACTCTCAATGTGAATGGCCTCAATGCACCCATAAAATGGCACAGGGTTGCAGATTGGATAAAACGACAGGACCCATCTATATGCTGTCTACAAGAGACCCATTTTGAACCTAAAGATACACGCAGACTGAAAGTGAAGGGGTGGAGAAGCATCTTTCATGCCAATGGGACTCAAAAGAAGGCTGGGGTAGCGATTCTCATATCAGATAAATTAGACTTCAAACTAAAGACTGTAGTCAGAGATACAGAAGGACACTACATAATCCTTAAAGGGACTATCCACCAAGATGATCTAACTATTGTAAATATCTATGCTCCCAATATGGGAGCAGCCAATTACTTAAGAAAACTGTTAATCAAGATAAAGAGTCATATTGATATGAATACACTAATCGTAGGTGATCTTAACACGCCTCTTTCAGAATTAGACAGATCATCGAAGCAGAAAATCAATAAAGAAACAAGAGCATTGAACGACACATTGGACCAGATGGACCTCATAGATATATACAGAACATTCCACCCTAAAACAGCAGAATACTCATTCTTCTCAAGTGCACACGGAACCTTCTCCAGAATAGACCACATACTGGGTCACAAATCAGGACTCAGCCGATACCAAAAGACTGAGATTATTCCCTGCATATTCTCAGATCACAATGCTTTGAAACTGGAGCTCAATCACAAGGAAAAGTTCAGAAGGAACTCAAACACCTGGAAGCTAAAGACCACCTTGCTTAAGAATGCTTGGATCAACCAGGAGATCAAAGAAGAACTGAAACAATTCATGGAAACCAATGAGAATGAAGACATTTCGGTCCAAAACCTATGGGATACAGCAAAGGCGGTCCTAAGGGGAAAATATATAGCCATCCAAGCCTTGCTCAAAAAAATTGAAAAATCCAGAACACACCAGCTGTCTCTACACCTTAAAGAACTGGAGGATCAACAACAAATCAAACCAACTCCGAACATAAGAAGGGAAATCATCAAGATTAGAGCTGAGATCAATGAGGGAGAAACCAGAGATACAGTAGAACGTATCAATGAAACTAGAAGCTGGTTTTTTGAAAGAATCAATAAGATCGATAAGCCACTGGCTACACTAATCCAAAAGAAAAGAGAGAAATCCCAAATTCATAAAATTATGAATGAAAGGGGAGAGATCACAACTAACACCAAGGAAGTAGAAACAATCATCAGAAGTTACTACGAACAGTTATATGCCAATAAGCTTAGCAACCTTGATGAAATGGATGCATTCCTGGAAAAATATAAACTACCAAAATTGAACCAGGAAGAAATCAACAACCTGAATAGACCGATATCTAATAACGAGATTGAAGCAGTGATCAAAAATCTCCCAAAAAACAAGAGCCCAGGACCTGACGGATTCCCTGGGGAATTCTACCAAACCTTCCAAGAAGAAATAACACCTATTCTCCTGAAGCTGTTTCAAAAAATTGAAGCAGAAGGAAAACTTCCAGACTCTTCTATGAAGCCAGCATTACCCTGATCCCCAAACCAGGCAAGGACCATACCAAAAAGGAGAATTTCAGACCAATATCACTGATGAATATGGATGCTAAGATTCTCAACAAGATCCTAGCCAACAGGATCCAACAACACATTAAAAAGATTATCCACCATGATCAGGTGGGATTCATCCCTGGGCTACAAGGATGGTTCAACATTCGTAAATCAATCAATGTGATACAACAAATTAATAGGAGAAGAGAGAAGAACCACATGGTCCTCTCAATTGATGCAGAAAAAGCATTTGACAAAATCCAACATCCGTTCCTGATTAAAACGCTTCAAAGTATAGGGATAGAGGGAACATTCCTGAACCTCATCAAATCTATCTATGAAAGACCCACAGCAAATATCATCCTCAATGGGAAAAAGCTTGCAGCCTTCCCGTTGAGATCAGGAACAAGACAAGGATGCCCACTTTCACCACTCTTGTTCAACATAGTATTAGAAGTCCTAGCAACAGCAATCAGACAACAGAGAGAAATAAATGGTATCCAAATTGGTAATGAAGAAGTCAAACTCTCTCTCTTCGCAGATGACATGATTCTTTATATGGAAAACCCAAAAGACTCCACCCCCAAACTACTAGAACTCAGACAGCAATTCAGCAGCGTGGCAGGATACAAAGTCAATGTGCAGAAATCAGTGGCTTTCTTATACACTAACAAGGAAAATACAGAAAGGGAAATTAGAGAATCGATTCCATTTACTATAGCACCAAGAACCATAAGATACCTGGGAATAAACCTAACTAAAGAGGTAAAGGATCTATACTTGAGGAACTATAGAACACTCATGAAAGAAACTGAAGAAGACACAAAAAGATGGAAGACCATTCCATGCTCTTGGATCGGAAGAATAAACATCGTTAAAATGTCTATACTGCCTAGAGCAATCTATACTTTTAATGCCATTCCGATTAAAATTCCACCGGCATTCTTCAAAGAGCTGGAGCAAATAATCCTAAAATTTGTATGGAATCAGAAGAGACCCCGAATCGCTAAGGAAACGTTGAAAAACAAAAATAAAGCTGGCGGCATCACCTTACCTGATTTCAAGCTTTATTACAAAGCTGTGATCACCAAGACAGCATGGTACTGGCATAAAAACAGACACATAGACCAGTGGAACAGAGTAGAGAGCCCTGATATGGACCCTCAACTCTATGGTCAATTAATCTTTGACAAAACAGGAAAAAATATACAGTGGAAAAAAGACAGTCTCTTCAATAAATGGTGCTGGGAAAACTGGACAGCTATATGTAGAAGAATGAAACTCGACCATTCTCTTACACCGTACACAAAGATCAACTCAAAATGGATAAAAGACCTCAACGTGAGACAGGAATCTATCAGAATCTTAGAGGAGAACATAGGCAGTAATCTCTTCGATATCAGCCACAGCAACTTCTTTCAAGATACGTCTCCAAAGGCAAAGGAAACAAAAGCGAAAATAGACTTCTGGGACTTCATCAAAATCAAAAGCTTCTGCACAGCAAAGGAAACAGTCAAAAAAACAAAGAGGCAACCCACGGAATGGGAGAAGATATTTGCAAATGACAGTACAGACAAAAGGTTGATATCCAGGATCTATAATGAACTCCTCAAACTCAACCCACACGAAACAGACAAACACATCAAAAAATGGGCAGAAGATATGAACAGACACTTCTCCAATCAAGAAATACAAATGGCTATCAGACACATGAAAAAATGCTCATCATCATTAGCCCTCAGGGAGATTCAAATTAAAACCACATTGAGATATCACCTTACACCAGTTAGAATGGCCAAAATTAACAAAACAGGAAACAACATGTGTTGGAGAGGATGTGGAGAAAGGGGAACCCTCTTACACTGTTGGTGGGAATGCAAGTTGGTGCAGCCTCTTTGGAGAACAGTGTGGAGATTCCTCAAGAAATTAAAAATAGAGCTTCCCTACGACCCTGCAATTGCACTCCTGGGTATTTACCCCAAAGATACAGATGTCGTGAAAAGAAGGGCCATCTGTACCCCAATGTTTATATCAGCAATGGCCACAGTCGCCAAACTATGGAAAGAACCAAGATGCCCTTCAACGGATGAATGGATAAGGAAGATGTGGTCCATATACACTATGGAGTATTATGCCTCCATCAGAAAGGACGAATATCCAACTTTTGTAGCAACATGGACGGGACTGGAAGAGATTATGCTGAGTGAAATCAGTCAAGCAGAGAGAGTCAATTATCATATGGTTTCACTCATTTGTGGAGCATAACCAATAGCATGGAGGACAAGGGGCGTTAGAGAGTAGTAGGGAATTTGGGTAAATTGGAAGGGGAGGTGAACCATGAGAGACTATGGACTCTGAAAAACAGTCTGAGGGGTTTGAAGTGGCGGGGGGGTGGGAGGTTGGGGTACCAGGTGGTGGGTATTATAGAGGGCACAGCTTGCATGGAGCACTGGGTGTGGTGAAAAAATAATGAATACTGTTTCTGAAAATAAATAAATTGGAAAAAAAAAAGTTCTTGTTAGAAGATTATTATGGAATTTGATGTACTGGACAGCTCACTGTGATTGTAAATAGGTTAAAATATTATCTATATATAAAAAATGAACCAGAATAGTGGGAACGAGTTAAAAATATAAGTTGTCCTATGAAGTAGTGGTGGTTGTTCTCTTGCAGTCTTTTATTATTTTTTTTTCTTTCTTGGTTTGTTCTCTGGGGGAGGGGCCTGCCACGTGGGTTTTCAGTCAATGATGTTCCCTGAGTTAAGTCCCCCCGCCCCCCTCAAGGGGGTGAGCTCTGAGGAAAAAAAATTTTTTTCAGGCTTTTGTTCTCTGGCGGTTTTTATGTTTGTTCATTTTTTTTTTTCCTTTCACCTTGACTGCTTTAATGGTTTTTTTAGTTTTAGAGGAAAGCAGACTGCAATCTGACCTCCCTCTCAGAGAGAAGCTTCATTCTGGCTGCAGAGCCCAGATGAGTTCCCCCTTTGCCGCTGGCAGAGCAGTTTCAGAGTCACGGTCCCTGGGGAAGCAGAATCTTTTGCTTGTACCCAAAACCACAGCAGCAGCAGTCTGGGAGCTCCAGACCACCAAAGAGATTCCAAGCAGGGATCACACACTGAGATTTTCCCGCTGGCTTGGGCTGGGAGTGCCTGGTCTTTCTGGGTCTAAGAGTGCCCAGCTTGTGTGCACCTCTTTCAGGGGCGGCTATGGGTCGCACCTGCGCATCTCAGGCACTGAGAAAGGGGCACAGGTCCGAAAGCACCAGGCTGGGCTTTTGCGCACCTCTGTCAGATGAGGGATTGGGATGCCTGCCTTAGGCTCTGAAACAATGGCGCGGGTCAAAGAGCATCGACTGGGCCTTTGTAACTCTCTCAGGTGAGTATGAGGGACTCACACTCGTATCTCAGGCTTTGTAGCAGGGCTTGCACGTTCTGCCGTCCAGCGTGGCTCCCATCCTCTCACAGGAGCCCGAACCCACGCATTCTCTGGTGCGTTGGAGGCTTAGGGACCAAGACCTGGTTTCTCTGCTGCATTCCTTCTGGCTCAGCGCCAGGGGAGGCTGTCCTGGGACCAGGACTTAAGCCCCTTTCCCTAGCCGCTGGGATTCCTACACTTCCAATGCCCCCCCCCCACACGATCCTTTGCTCTTTTTGAGTGGTTTCAAGCAGTCTCCAAGTTAATGCTGGTCCCCAGATGCAGAGCACTCTCGTATTGGGGTATTACTTTCCAACCAGTCGGCTCCTTCCCCCTTTTGTTTATCTTCCGATATCAGTCTGCCGTTCCCACTCCCGTTTACCTGCCCACTGTCATCTTGTGCCCCCATAGAGATCCAGACATGTATAATTCTGATCTCAGGCTGATTTCATGGGTGATCGGAGTTCCTTGGTAGGTAATCAGCTCACTTTAGGGTACAGGTTGAAAAGGTGCCTCCTCCTACTCCCCCGCCATCTTGTCCCCCCTCCATCTATCTATCTATCTATCTATCTATCTATCTATATATGTATGGCATAAAGCAGTGAGCTGTGATTCTGCAGGCAGATAGCAGAAGATAAAAGGAAGGAGGAAGGAGCTGCCATAAGCTCTGGCACTGGGAAGGTGAAATAACAGGAGAGCAAAATTGTCCCAAAATTGTACTCAATACATCTTTATGTACTTAAACAACATATTGAGTTATAAACTTTGAATTAATATATCTGTGGAAATGAGTACTATGTTTCTACTTTATATAACATTATCTTGAATCAAAAACCCTTAGAATCAACTTCCATGCATACAATCCAGATTTCTTCCAACATAAGTTGTCAGTATCCTGTGACTCATTTAGTGCATAAACACTGTTTTTAATACAAGTACTTCTTTGTATATTCCATTGAAATTTTAATCTCCCTATGTCACTGGAAGAACTGAGAAAAATTTAGAAATATGTCAAAAAGAGAATTTCACATCCTTGTACAGAATTCTCACAGGTGAATCCAATAGAATATTTCTTTGTGTGGGTTACTTGATTCTCTCAAATAAGGGGTATGCTGTGATGTTAGTTGATTCTCTCAAATAAGGGGGATAGCTTGGAATTCTTACATTATCAAAAATGTTCAGAGGCTTCAGGTTCCTATTTGCCAGCCATTTTGAATCTACATAAATGTCTTCAATCCATTTTCCAGTGTCCCAATCTTCCCTAACAATGTCCTTCCCTATCAATGTCCTTCCCTTTGTGTAAGATTTTGGATGATCTCTTTACATATGAATTTAGGGTAAATCATAGTAGTGTAATTGCTGGGTTGAAGGGTACCTCTCCTTTCACCTTTTTGAGGAACATCCATACTGTTTTCCAGAGTGACTATACCAGTGGATATTCCCACCAACAATGTAGGAGTATTGCCATTTCTATGCATTCTCTCAAAAATTTTATGTTTCCTGTTTTGTTAATTTTATGCATTTCTGGCTGGTGTGATATGGTATCTCATTTGGGTTTTGATATGAATTTCCCTAGTGCCAAGTGATGTTGAGCATGTTTCTTGTGTCTTTTTACCACTTGTATGTCTTCTTTGGAGAAGTGTCTGGTCATATCCACTGCCCATTTCTTTACAGGATTATGTGTTCTTTGGTCTTTAGTTTGATAAGTTATTTATAGATCCTAAATTCTAGCCCTTTATCTGATATGCCCTTTACAAATAACTTCTCCCATTCTGTAGGTTGCATTTAAGGTTTGTTGACTGTTTCTTTTATTTCTTTTTTTTAAGATTTTATTTATTTATTTATTTATTTGATAGACAGAAATCACAAGTTGGCAGAGATGAAGGCAGAGAGAGAGGGAGAAGCAGGCTTCTTGCTGAGCAGAGCCCAATGCAGGGCTTGATCTCAGGACCCTGAGATCATGACCTGAGCTGAAGGCAGAGTCTTTAACCCACTGAGCCATCCAGGTGCCCCAACTGACTGTTTCCTTTCTTGTGTGGAAGGTTTTCATTTTGATGAAGCCCCAATGGTTCACTTATGCTTTTGTTTCCCTTGCTTTTAGAGACATGTCTTGGAAGAAGTTCCTGTGGCCAATGTCAAAGAAGTTACTGCTTGTGTTCTCCTCTAGAATTTTGATAGATTTTTATCTCACATTTAGGTCTATCATCCATTTTGAGTCTATTTTTGTGTATGGTGTAAGAGAAAGCTCCAATTTCATTCTACTGCATGTGGCTGTCTGATATTCCCAGCACTATTTATTGAAGACACTGTGCTTTGTGCATTGGATATTCTTTTTTTGCATGGTAGAAATTAAGTTGACCATACAGTTGAGGATCTACCTCTGGGCTCTCTATTTTATTCTATTGATCTATACATCTGTTTTTGTGCCACTACCATACTGGTCACAGCTTTGTATTATAGCATGAATTCTGGCACTGTGATGCCCCAAGGTTTGATTTTCTTTTTAAACTTTCCTTTGGCTATGTGGGGGTCTTTCTGGCTCTATATAAATTTGGGGACTGTTTGTTCCAGCTCTGTGAAAAAAAAAGTCGATGACATTTTTTTAAAATTTTTTGAAGATTTTATTTATCTATTTGACAGACAGAGATTACAAGTAGGCAGAGAGGCAGGCAGAGAGAGAGGAGGAAGCAAGCTCCCCATGGAGCAGAAAGCCCAATGTGGGGCTCTATCTCAGGACCCTCAGATCATGACCTGAGCTGAAGGCAGAGGCTTTAAACCACTGAGCCACCCAGGCGCCCCAGTCGATGGCATTTTGATAAGGATTGCACTGAATGCATAGATTGCTTGGGGTAGCATAGACATTAATATATTTTTTTTATTCCAACTTCTGAGCATGGAATGTTTTTCCAATTCTTTGTGTTTTTCTCAATTTATTTCATAAGTTTTCTGTAGCTTTCAGTGTACAGATCATTTACTGCTTTGGTAAGGTTTATTCCTAGGTATCTTACGGTTTTGGGTGCAATTCTAAATGGGATCAACTCCTGAATTTCTCTTTCATCTGTCTCATTGTCAGTGTATAGAAATGCAACATATTTCTGTACATTGATTTTAAGTCCTGCCAAATTGATAAATTCCTGTGTTTGTTTTAGCAATTGTGGGATTGAGGGTTTGGGTATCCCACATACAGTATCATGGCATCTCTGTAGAGTGGGAGTTTAACTTCTTCTTTGCCAATTTGGATATATTTTATTTCTTTTTGTTTTCTGATTCCTGAGGTTAGGACTTCTATTACTGTGTTCAATAACAGTGGTGATAGTGGGCATCCCTGCCGTATTCCTGACATTAGAGAAACAGATTTCAGCTTTTCCCAATTGTGAATGATAGTCGATGTGGACTTACATTGAATTATTGTCAATATGTCCACCTTATATTATTAAGGTAGATTCCCTCTATCCCTACACTATGAAGACTTTTAATCAAGAAAGAATGCGGTATTTTGTCAATTATTTTGCATCAATTAAGAAGATCATATGTTTCTTTTCCTTTCTTTTGTTAATGTGATGTACCACACTGATTGATTTGTAGATATTGAACCACCCTTGAAGCCCAGGAATAAATCCCATTTTGTTGTGGTGAATAATATTTCTAATGCACTGTGGGATCCTATTGGCTAGTATCTTGGTGAGAGTTTTGGCACCCATATTCATCATGGATATTGGTCTGTAATTCTTCTTTTTGATTGGATCTTTGTCTCGTTTTGGGATCAAGGTAATGCTGGCCTGATAGAAAGAGTTTAGAAGTTTTCCATATGTTTCTACTTTTTGAAACAGCTTCAGAAGAGTAGGCATTTTCTCTCCTTTAAATGATTGGAGAATTCCCCCAGGAAGCCATCTGGTTCTGGATTCTTGAGTTCTGTGAGATTTTTTTTTATTACTATTTCAATTTCCTTGCTGGTGATGTGTCTGTTCAGGTCTTCTGTTTCCTCCTGCTTCAGATTTGGTAGCTCATAAATTTCCAAAAATGCATCCATTTCTTACTGATTTTCTAATTTGTTTGCATTTAATTGCTCATAATATGCTTTTAAAATTGTATTTCCTTGATGTTGGCTGTGTTCTTTAATTTTTCATTCATGATTTTATTAATTTGAGTCCTTCTCTTTTCTATATAATAAGGTTGGCTAGGGAAATAAGTCAAGCGGAGAAAGACAACTATCATATGATCTCCCTGATATAAGGAAGTGGTGATGCAACATGGGGGCTTAAGGGGGTAGGAGAAGAATAAATGAAACAAGATGGGATTGGGAGGGAGACAAAATATAAGTGACTCTTAATCCCACAAAACAAACTGAGGGTTGCTGGGGGGAGGGGGGTTGGGAGAAGGGGGGTGGGATTATGGACATTGGGGAGGGTATGTGCTTTGGTGAGTGCTGTGAAGTGTGAAGTGCTGTGAAGTACCAGGTGATTCACAGACCTGTACCCCTGGGGATAAAAATATATTATGTTTATAAAAAATAAAAAATAAAAAAATAAAAGGATATAAAACTCCAAAAAAATAAGGTTGGCTAGGGATTTATTGATTTATTAATTATTTCAGAGAACCAGCTGTTATTATCATTGATATGTCCCACTGTTCTTTTGGTTTCTCTTTCATTGATTTCTGCTCTAATCTTTACTATTTTTCTTCTACTGGATTTCGGCTTTACTTCCTCCTTAAGAATAAAATCGTGGTGGTGGTCAAAAAAAAAAAAAAAAGAAAACAAGTAAAATGAAATAATAAAAATAGAAAATATGGATCAATTTTTTTAAGTGAGGATACTAATGGGGATATTGAATGAAGGGAAGAATCCTTTAGAGAGCAATAACCCATCCCTGAATGTAGGCATTAGGCTTTGATTCCAAAGTAAAAGAGCATAAGACAGTTTTCAGTAACGTGAAAATTCAAAAAATGGAGATAGTGGATGGTAGTGTGTGTGTGTTGATTTCTCCATGGATTTAGACATCAGTGTAATGTTGGCCTCATAAGATGAATTTCAGCTTGTTCCATATTTTTAAATTTTTGAAGAGTTTGAGAAGAATTGTTAATTCCTCTTTAAAAGTTTGGTAGAATTTTCCATTGAAACCTTTGGCTGACTCTGGGATTTTTACTTTTGGGAGTTTTTTATTATTAGTTCAATATCTCTATTTGTTTTTTGTCTGCTCATATTTTCTATTTCTTCAGGATTTTATCCTGCTTCATTGCATTTTTTAGGATATTGCTCTCTTTTCCATATCATCTAATTTGCTGGCATATAATTCATTATAGCAGTTTCTTATGGTAGTTTTAATTTCTTTTTAAAGATATTTAATTTGTTTATTTGAAAGAGAGACAGAGAGACAGAGAGCATAGGAAAAACAGAGGAAGAAGCAGACTCACCACTGAGTGGGGTAGCCAATGCAAGTTTCAATGCCAGGACCCTAGGATCACGACCTAAACCAAGGGCTAGTGCTTAACTGGCAGAACCACCAAGGCACCATGGTGATTTAATTTCTGTAGCGCCAATTGTATTGCTTTGCCTATCATTTTAGTGTTTGAGTCTTTTTTTTTTTTTTTTTTTTTAGTCTGGTTTTGGAGGTTTAAAACCTTTAAGTAAGGTTTTTGAAATTTGTATTTTCATTCTAGAAACCAAAACTTAATTCATTTTCTTTTCTTTTCTATTCCTTATTTCATTTACCTTTTCTCTAATCTTCACTATGTTTTTCCTTCTGAAAATGTAAGGTTTAGTTTGTTCATCTCCTAGTTCCCTTAGTAGTAAATTTAGGCTTCTGATTTGAGATAATTCTGTTTTATGTGGGTATATAATGCAATAAATTTCCCTCTTGGAACTACTTTTGCTGTATCCCAGAAATGTTGCTCTGCTGATTCCTTTTAATTTAATTTATTTTGTCTTAAAATATTTTATAATTTTCTTGCATCATTGGTTGTTCAAGGTTCTACAGTTTAATTCCATATATTTAGCTTTCCTTCCTTTATTGATTTCTTATTTTATTCCATTGTGATAAAGATGATGCTTGGTATGATTTCAGGCCTAGATTTGTTAAGGTTTGTTTTAGAACATAACATGGGATCTATTCTGAAGAAAGTTCCATTGTGCTTTGGGAAGGATTTGTATTCTGCTGATATGTGTAATGATCTGTCTGTGTCTTTTTGGTTCATATGGTCTATAATGTTATTTACATCTACTGTTCCTTTATTGATTTCCTGTTGAATATAATACATTATTGAAAATTTGTATTAATTTATGCAATTGTTATTTTCTTGGTTTTCATTTCTTCCTTCAAAACTTGCATAGATCTAAAATCTTTTAAAAAAAACTTTATTTTATTTTTTTCAATGTTCCAAGTTTCATTGTTTATGTACCACACCCAGTGTTCCATGCAATATGTGCCCTCTTTAGTACCCACCACCAGACACATCCAACCCCCCACTCGCTCCCCTCCAAAACCCTCAGTTTGTTTCTCTGAGTCCACAGTGTTTCATTGTTCTTCTTTCCCACTGATTTCCCCCAACTCTCTTCTCCTTTCCTTCATAGATCCAAATTCTTTAACAAAATATTAGCAAACAGCACATTTAAAGGATTATATCCATTTAGAATGCAAGGATATTTCTGCATACACAAATCAATTAATATGATTGATTACCTTAGAGGAATAAATTTATTATGTAATAATAAATTAAAAAGCATGCACACATATATGTTAACAATATCTCAACAGATGAAAAAATGTATTTGAAAATATCCAAAATTATTTAAATAAAAATTCTCAGAAGCAAAGAATTTAAGAAATGTATCTTGACATAATACTGGCGATATACAAAAGTCTATAACTAACAGGAGATTAATTGATGCATTGTTTTTATACAACTATTCAGCCAAAAGCAGAGGCTATATCTTTTGAACACCAGTGATTAGTCTCACAAGGAAAATTCCCACTGACATACTTCTTTAGGTTGCAACTTAAAGTAGATATTTGTTGATTGTGCTGCCACCTGGCATTTTCTCCAATTGAGTTGTCTAGTTGAGATATACTCTCCCCTTTCATACATATGAATGATAAGCCATTATGTGTATTAGATTAAATGTGAAGTTATCCAGCTACTTATCATGAGCTCCTAATAACCTCCCAAGGTTTCAGAAAGGACTTGGAAGATTAGATGAAGACAATTAAAAACTAATACAACTGGTAACAAGATGGTGGGGAAGTAGGAGGAGGCTCCATTTTAACCCGTAAACTAAAGTGAGCTGATTACCTACCAAAGAACTCTGATCACCCATGAAATCAGCTTGAGATCAGAATTATACAGGTCTGGATCTCTATGGGGGCACAAGATGCCAGTGGGCAGGTAAAGTGGAGTGGGAACGTCGGGCTGATATCGGAAGATAAACAAAAGGGGGAGGGAGCCACCAGAGGTGACCCATTGGAAAGTAATACCCCAATATGAGAGTACCCTGCATCTGGGGACCAGCATTAACTTGGAGTCTGGTTGAAAGCACTCCAAAGGAGCAAAGGATTGTTGGGGGGATTGTGGGAATTAGGGAAGTTAGGGACAGGGGCTAAAGTCCCCAGCCCCATGACAGCCACCCCTGGGGCTGAGCCAGGGAGAGTACAGCGAGGAAACCAGGTCTTGGTCCCTGAGCCTGCCAGCACACCTGAGAGCATGTGGGATCTGGCTCCCATGAGGGGCTAGTAGCCTCACCAACCAGCAGAAACATAGCATTTTTGCAGTCCGCATGTGAGTGCCATGCCATGCTATCAGAGCCTGCATCATTCCCAATGCCCTCCCCTGAGAGAGGTGGACGTAGGCACCAGCCCAGTGCTCTTGGACCCAGAAAGACCAGGCATTCCCAGCCCAGGTCAGCAGGAAAATCTCAGTGTGCGATCACTGCTTGGAACCTCTCTGGCAGTCTGGAGCTTCCCAGACAGCTGCCTCTGTCGTGGTTTGGGGTACAAGCAGGAGTTCCTGAGTCCCCAGGGACTGAGACTTGGAACGTGCTTTGTCAGCAGCTGAGAGGGAACTTACGTGCTCTGGAGCACCCAGAGGGGAACAGACTGAAGTTTCTCTCTGAGAGGGAGGTCTGGGTGCAGTTTTCTTTCCTCTAAACCAACAAAAACCATCAAAAGCTGTCAAGATGAGAGAAAAACAAAACAAAACAAAACAAATAAATAAACATAAAACCTCCAGAGAACAAAAGCCTGAAAAACCGGTTTCCTTAGAGTCCACCCCTTTGAGGGGGGCAGGAGGACTTAACTCAGGAAACATTGCCTGAAAACTCACGTGGCAGGCCCTCACCCAGAAAGCCAAACAGGAAAAAAAAAATAAAAAAAAAAAAATAAAAGACGACAAGAGAACAACCACCACTACTTCATAGACACAACTTTTATTTTTAATTCATTCTCACTATTCTGTTTTTTTATATAGATAATTTTTTAACCTATTTAGGATCACAGTGAGATGTCCAGTACATCAAACTGCATAATAACCTTTTAAACTGATCTTTTGGATACATACACCTGTGCTTTTCTTTTGCTTTTCTATTTTTTTTTAATTTTAGTTTAGTTTAGTTTATTCTTTTTTTCCTTTTTATTTTTTAATATTCATATAGAGTTAAACTTCAAGGTAATCCTCTTTCCCCAATCAATGTTACCCCTATAGGTAAATCAATTTTTAATATCTCTTTATCTTAGGAAAGTTGAGTCCTTTAACAAAGATAGCAAGATACATCCAGGAGGAATCAAAATAACCTTCCTTGCCCACACTGAGAATTTACAACCACTCTCCCATCTTTTTCTTCTGCCAGTGTTTCTGTGTATTTGTGTTTGTCCTGATAGTATATAAATCTTATACTTGGGGTTCTTTTTTATTTTATTTGCTTCTATATATATATTTTTTCTCTTGTCATATACTTTTACCAGTCTTTTTGTTTGTCTGTTTTTGTTTGTCTACTTCATAAATCTTACCTTAAGGCCCATTTGGGCTCAGCCTTCTCTTTTATCTTTCTTTTTTTCCTCTCTCTCTCTCTCTCTCTTTTCTTTTTCTTTTCTTTTCTTTTTTCTCTCCTTCTTTTTTCTTTTGTTTAGGTGGGGAATCCTGATTGCCCAGAAGCATCCCAGGGTGCACCTTGACTGTTCCACCGTCAATACATCCAGCTACATCTGTTGAGCCATCTCTCACCAAAATGACTAGGAGGAAGAATGCCCAACAGAAGAAAAGTTCAGAGGATGGGCCTTCTGCAACAGAGCTAATGGCTATCAACATAGACAATATGTTGGAAAGGGAATTCATGCTAACAATTATCCAAGCAACAGTTAGGTTGGAGAAAGTCATGAATGACCAAATGGAATTGATTAAGGCATAACTGAAAGCCACCAGGGATGAGCTTCACAATGCTCTCAATGAGTTCCAATCTAATCTAAATTCTCTAAAAGCTAGGGTAACTGAGACAGAAGGTAGAATTAGTGATCTAGAGGACAAGCAGATAGAGAGAAAGGAACAGGAGGAAGCCTGGAACAAATAGCTTAGAAGCCAAAAAAAACAGAATCAGGGAAATAAATGATGACATGAAATGTTCCAACATCAGAATTATTGGAATCCCTGGAGGGGAGAAGAAAGAAAGAAGTCTAGAAGATATAGTGGAACAAGTTGTCCATGAAAATTTTCCCAATCTCGCTAATGGAACCAGCGTTCATGTACTAGAGACAGAACGGTCTCTCCCTGAGATTATATATTCTCGAAAGACCTCGAGACACCTAATAGTAAGAGTGAAGAAGCATAATTGTAGGCAGGCCCTCTTGAAGGCAGCTAGGACAAAGAAGCCCCTTATGTACAGAGGAAAGCCCATCAGAATAACGTCAGACCTGTCCACAGAGACCTGGCAAGCCAGAAAGGGCTGGCAAGATATATTCAGGGCACTAAATGAGAAGAGCATGCCACCAAGAATACTTTATCCAGCAAGGCTGATATTCAAAATGAATAGATATATAAAGAGTTTCCAAGACTGGCAAGGCTTGAAAGAGTATGCAACCACCAAGCCGACACTGCAGGAAATATTAAGGGGTGTTCTATAAAAGAGGAAAAATCCCAAGAATAGCATTGAACAGAAATATAGAGACAGTCTACAGAAAGAAAGACTTCAAAGTTAACATGATGTCAATAAAAACGTATCTATCAATAATCACTCTCAATGTGAATGGCCTAAATGTGCCCATAAAACGGCACAGGGTTGCAGATTAGAAAAAAGACAGGACCCATCCATATGTTGTCTACAAGAGACCCCTTTCGAATCTAAGGATACACCTTAGACCACACAACAGTGTGTGAATGCACTAGAAGACACTGAGTCAGGTGTTTAAAAATTCAGATTTCTGTTATATTAATTTTATCCTAACAATATTTATTCTTTAACGATTGTATATTAGAGAAAGCACAGGTGGGGGAGGGGCAGAGGCAGAGGGAGAAGCAGGCTCCCTGCTGAGCAGAGCGTGGAGCCCCATGCACAGATTGATCACAGGTGCCTGAAACCGTAACCTGAGTCACAGGCAGATGCATAACCGACTGATCCACCCAGCTACCCAGGCACCCCTGTGCTAATAATATTTTAAAAATCAGCTGTGTTGGGACACTTGGGTGGCTCAGTCAGTTAAGCCACTGCCTTCGGCTCAGGTCATGATTCCAGGGTCCTGGGAATGAGCTCCACATCAGATTTCTTGCTTGTCGAGGAGCCTGCTTCTCCCTCTGCCTGCCACTCTCACTGCTTGTGCAATCACTCGCTCGCACTCTCTCTCTGACAGATAAATGAATAAAATCTTTTTAAAAAATCAGCTGTGTTGTATTTTCTACTGTTGGCTCATGGTGAACAAAAATGACCTTGTCTTTTCCCTGCCATCCCAGTCCCTGGGTCTCCCCGTTCCTGGTGGGATTCCCCAGCCCTGGGGGAGTGCTGGCCTTTGATGCATGAGGGATAAGTGAGAAGGTGGGTCCCCACTCCCACACTGAGTCTGAGAGGGCTGGATGTACAACGGAGAGGTCACATGAATACTAATGGGGGCTGACACTGACACGGGCCTGGGCAGCCTGGCAAGGGCTCCCAGACTTACAGGTTGAGTCAGGGTCTCAGAACCACCATGTGGCACCATGAGGCTGAAGGAGCAGTGGTCCAGACTAGGAGAAACAAAAGAGCACCTAAATGATAACAACACAGATTGGGCCAAAGTCCCCAGTGCAGTGCACGCAGGTGGGGCAGATCCAGATCCAACAAGAACTAAGGAAGACCATGGGTGATGTGGCCCATGCACAGCTGGCAAGGAGCCCTTCCCTACAGTTACAACCTCTTAACAGCTCAGTCCTATTACCATTTCTTCCCTCAATACCTTCTCCCCACTCTGCTGTCTGAGAAACCCAGGCCCATCTTTATTTTCATCCAATTTTCTCAGGGAAGTTTTCTTTTGGTTGCAAGCCCACCTGCATCACATCTTTATAAACTGTACCTTCTGCACATAACTGAGTTCAAGTTTGCTCTGTGATCCAAGTGGAAACTCCTTCTCTCTGATAAGGGAACAGAATGGATTATCAGTTTGACTGCAATGTTTACTCTCTGTCCATGAAGTTCTTCCTGTTTCTTTGCTTTTTATAGCTTGGAAGGACCCTTCTCTTCTGTTGGTGCTCTTTGTTGGGTTCTTTCTTTGTGTCCTGATACTTCGGCATTTCTCTTTGCACATTCTGAATGCTTCATCTTCTTCCATTTCCTCGTGTGTTTTGTCTCTGCCTCTCAGTGTCTTCATGTGTGAAATTTCAGGAGTGTGTAGTCTTTCTCATGCTGCTTCAGTTTGACCTCTGTGATGACCTATTTTTCTCCCATTCTGAGCTTGTCTGACATATTTTAGATTTTTTTTTTATTTTTTAAGATTTTATTTACTTTTTTGACAGACAGAGATCACAAGTAGGCAAAGAGTCAGGCAGGGAGAGAGAGGGAAGCAGGCTCCCTGCTGAGCATGAAGCCCGATGCAGGGCTTGATCCAGGACTCTGGGATCATGACTAAGGCAGAAGCTTAACCCACTGAGCCAACCAGGCACCCCTAGAATGGTTGTATTTTTAAGTGGTTACTACACCCAGTGGGGCCTCTAACTCACAACCCTGAGATCAGAAGTCACATGCTCCACTGACTGGGCCAGCCACCACCCCTTTCTTGATATTTTTCAATCCTTCTGTTGACTCACTATTGCCTCTACAAGGTTGTTTTTCTACTTTGGGTTTCCTTTAGAGAGGTGATTGGTTTTTGTTTCTGTTTTCTTTATTCCTGCAGAAATATTTGAGAAAATTCAGTGGTAAAAAGCATTTGGCATGGGTTTTTCAGGGCACCTGTCCTTGGCTCTCTCCTTCTTTGCATCAGGTGGTATTTCTACACAGATCTCATGCAAATTCCCATTTGGAAACTCATGACAGAATAAGGTTCTTTCCGGAATGGATATTGGCACATGTCACTGAAGCAGGATGAAATGTTAATTATCTTTCAGAGTAACAGGATTTTCCTTATAACTGAGGGCTGGATGAGTGTCTTCAGCTTTACAGCCCCGAGTCGGAGAGAACAGGAAGCTGTAGGAACAGTCTCACAGCAATGTCTCTGTCACCGCAGCCCCCCACAGAGGTGCTCTGGCCAGGTGGTTGAGTCTTTTTCCCCTTGCCACACTCTGCTTCCCAGAACCAAACTCCCACACGGGCTCCACCTGCCAGACTGCACCTCACATTGCTGGAGCTGACACAGGCTTTGCATTTGCAACTTGGAGCGGGGACTTATCAATCCTCCCAGAGAGCTACAACCAAGGACATCCCCCTCCTCACTGCATTTTGCTCCCATTCAATTCCTAGTGGCTTCTGCACTGTCAGATGCTGTGTGGGCTGGGACACAAATGCCTCCTACTTACCACTAAGATCGTCTTGTTTTCTGTTTTTATTTTCCTTGTTGGCTTTGGTGCCTTTGGAAAGGAGAAATCCAGCTTCGTGCAGACTTCTTCAGGGTGGATTTGCCCTAATATCTTAATCCCCTTACTGCTTAGATGAACAGACTTGTCATCTGCAGCTTGCAGTTGAGAGCCGAGATTGATGTAGAAATATGTGCCAAGAGTGCTGGCAGCCAGCCTCTGCTCAGGAAGTACCAGCCTCTTCAAAACATCCTGGCCCTTTACCAGGGCCCTGAGTAGGTTACATTTCCATGCCCACTGGAAGTTGGGTGCAGCTGTGGGACTGATTTTGGCTAGTGAAATGTGAGAACATGTGGCACTTGCAAACAAAAGGTTTCAGATCCCACGTGTAGTCTGCCTGTTTTCTTAACTGATGAACTTTACCAGTTTAATGGACCAGTTGCAGGTTCTCTGCAAAACTGTGAGGAGCCAACTTCCTCATCCCTGCAGCCATCTCACCTTCCTATCTCTAGACCTACAAGCAGAGTCAGACCCCAGCAGGCCCCGAGTACCCAATTACAAGGTCAAAATAGGAAGGTCCAACTCAATAAGTGAGCAGAAACATTTGATGCTTTATATTGGGAAAAAAAATCAAAGAAATATGGGTGAACTGATCCTGGAAGTGTTTGGCCAGAAGGAGAGACACAATCCCAGATTGGCTGGCATGTGCGATCAAGGTCTGATGGGCTAGCTAGGGAGCTAGGATGGATTCAGTGCTCGCCTCTGCTGCCCACACAAAAGCTGGAGTCCACCGAGGTCTGCACTAAGGTAAGTGAAGCTCCCAGACATCCCCTGGAATAAGAGAAAGGTAAGAAATCCCAATGGAGAGGTAGGTGATAGGTGGTGACACCAACCTGTCCTCCCATATCCTCCTCCCGGGGCTCTGGGGACAGGCGTCACTGGACACAGGCTTGTGGAGATGGACTGTGTCTGCTGGTGCCCAAGATGTCCTTCTGTCCTCAGGTCCCTGGAATTGCCCATCCTTGTCCAGGACTTGTGTCCTTTTCTTCAGTCTCTGGGCAACGTCAGCCTTTGGGGATCACTGTGCACGCAACTCCTTCTGGGAAGAAGGTGGACATGTCTCAGGCTCTGGAGCAGGCTTTGGGGCCCTCACTGCTTCTGCCATCGCATCTGCCCAGGAGTGTTTGCCAGCCCTGGGCCAGCGGCCAGTTCTGCATCCTGAGACGGTGCCCAAGCAGCAGGCTGAGAGAAGGTCACCAGCCTGACTGCCTGTCCCTGTGCCTTCTTGAAGGGAACAGCCCACGGCCTTCCGGAGTGGCATCAAGCCAGCTGGAGAATGGTCTCCCGCTCTTGGGCTCTGACCCGAGTGCTGGTCACACTGGCAGGGAGAACGAGTGTGCAGCTGGCTGTCCTTGGGAAGGGATGCCTGTGTTCGCTTTCCCTCTGGGGCATCCACGGGATGGAGACGGAGCAGCTCTAGTCTGTGGGGACCCGGCTCGGCCTCTAGAGCTGCTTCCATGGCTGGCTTGAGACCTGCCGTGGGGCAAATTCTAGGGCATGATCCAGTTCTAGATCTTGACGGACTGCAGGAAGAGCTCCCAGACCCTCTTCCTGGGGTCAGCCGGAGGGGGTCACAAGCCTTCAAGCTTGACATCCTCATGGGGAGGTCGGGGTGGAGCCACAGGATGCTGGGCAACAGAGATTATAACCACATGCGTACAATTGCACGTAACATTTTGACTCCCATGAGTTTCTTATCCAAGGGTTGCACTTAAAACTCTGGAATTTGGATTTCTCTTTAAAAATCAATTCTGGGGGTGCCTGGGTGGCTCAGTGGGTTAAGTGACTGCCTTCATCTCAGGTCATGATCCTGGAATACCAGGATGGAGTCCCATATCAGGCTCCCTGCTGGGCAAGGAGTCTGCTTCTCCCTCTGACCTTCTCCTCCCTCATGCTCTCTCTCTGTCTCTCTGTCAAATAAATAAATAAAATCTTTAAAAAAATAAAATCTGGGGGTGCCATGGTGGCTCCGTGGGATAAGCCTCTGCCTTCAGCTCACTCATGATCTCAGGGTCCTGGGATTGAGCCCCACATTGGGCTGTCTGCTCAGAGCCTGCTTCCCCCTGTATCTCTGCCAGCCTCACTTTCTACTTGTGATTCCTCTCTCTGTGTCAAAAAAAGAAATAAAATATTAAGGAAAGAAAGAAAGGAAGGAAGGAAGGAAGGAAGGAAGGAAGGAAGGAAGGAAGGAAGGAAAAAAAGAAAGAAAGGAAGGAAGGAAGAAAGAAAGAAAGAAAGGAAGGAAGGAAGAAAATCAACTCTGGTGTGCCACCAGTCACTGAAGCACTCAGTCACTGAAGCATCTGCCTTTGGCTCAGGTCCTGAACTCAGAGTCCTGGGATCCTGTCCTGCATTGGGCTCCCTGCACAAATGGGAATCAGCTTCTCCCTCTGCCCTTCCCCCATGTCATTCCCTCCCTCTAAATTAAATAAATAAATGCTTTTTCAAAAGAAAGAAACAAAAACAACATGAAATAAAATCATGTCTGGCCACGGGGAACTGGCCCCCCAAGGCAGGGAGGTGAGCTGCAGGGAGGTAGTCACCTCAGCTTCCGGGAGCTGAGTCAGGACTTGTCTGCATGCTCCACATGGTTTCTACATGCATCCAGGTCAACTTCAGAGGACACACTGTGTGCCTTGGAAGGCAGGAACCCTGCTCAGAGAGGATTCTCTGGGTCCGAGCCCCTGCAGCACCACAGGAAAGATGTCCTTGGCAGGTGGTGAGTCTGGACTGAAGGTATTCTGTGCCCTTGCCTGTGTGTGTGTTCCTGGGAGGGCCTCTGTCCCACTTGACAAGGGTCTGCCTGTAGCGTGGCTCTGGGTCCTTGTGTGCCCCCTGTCCCAGCTGGTGAGTGGGGCGACAAGGAATGCAAGGGCTGGAGACACCCATGCCCTCTCCCAGAGGGGCTCAGGTGATCTGGACTGAGCAGTGCCATCGGCTCCCCCAGGGGCCCGGGGCAAAGGATGGGGCTGAGGCTCTGTGGACCATGCACAGGACCTCTGACATGCCTGCAGCCATCCCTCAAGAGCCCAGCTGAGCCCAATTGAGTCCTGGCGACACTCAGCTTGGGGTCACCCACGCAATGCTCCCCGACTACAAGGACACACTGAGGCTGCCTGAGCTCTGGCTGCCAACACCCTAGGGGTCCTCCTAATTTTTGATGCAAAAGGGGGTGGAAACAAAACCCAAACGCTCCAGCTCCTAACCTGGCCTCAGGATGCCACAGCCCGTAGGCCCCATGGCCATTTTGCAGACCTCCTGGCCATCAGCTTGGCAAGACTCCATCCCTCATATTCTGGGTGCTTAGCATGTTGCCAGGTCCTGAGGGCTGCCTCCAACCTCTTTCTTCTGACCCCTTGTCACCTTCACCATATGCAGTCCCTTTCTGCTCCCCAGCTGGGCAGAGAGAGAGAGAGAGAGAGAGAGAGAGAAAGTGTGTGTGTGTGTGTGTGTGTGTGTGTGTGTGCGCACACACTGTTTTCAGGTTTTCCAGCTGCAGTTGCCAGGCTGGTGCTTACCACCAGTGGTCAGGCTGTGCCCACTGTGCTCAGGGTAGCCATGCTAGCAGGGAGGGGACACCCAGGGGTCATGCTGGGTGTCCCCTGCATCTCCTCCAACAGGCTCCTTCTTTTAGGAGCCTCCATATGCACCTTGTGAGCTGCTCTGGGGCAGGAGGGGCTCTGACACAGTCTCATGGATGCACTGAGCTACGTGCCCCTCACACACAGAAGCAGGAAAGGGAACCCAACACAAATCTGTCCTCAAAGTAAGGAAAATGGTTGCACCAGGCCTTGCGGGGGCAGTGGGTGAGCTGTGAGGGTGTCAATGTATGGACAGAAGATGGGGTGAAGGGTGAGCAGGGAGCAGCTGTGGGAGGAGGACCTCGGGGGCTCTGGCATGAAGAGGAAGTTGGGGAAGGGGTCCCCAGGAAGTGGTGACTTCACTTCCCTGACCACAGAGCCCAACAGAATCGGAACCCACGTCACTAGGCACCCACATTCCAGGGACGCATCCCTGTGCAGCTCATTGCTTCAGACATCGTCCAACCAACACCATGTTCACATGTTGCCTCCCCATCGCGGGACAGTGGAGACGGAGGACAGTGTGCCTGGCTAACCATTCCCCTCCCTTGGGAGGTTGTTTCTGGGCTGCCCAATGCCTCTGACCATTCGGCCGAAAGGAGATAAAGGTGACGCTGGGAGGCCAGAGCCGGCCAACCAGCGCCACGTGTTATCATCGACGGGCACAGCCCCGGGTCCCCTAACCCCCTGCGTTTGTGTGTGTGTGTGTGTGTGTGTGTGTGTTTGTGTGTGTGTGAGTGTGTGCCAGTGTGTGGGGGTATGTGTGGGTGTGCATGCATGTGTATCTAAAGAGGGCTCACGTGGGGTGGGCCTTCCTGAGCAGGAGTAGGTGGATGAGTGTTCAGATGCCCAGTGGGCAGCTCACGGGCAATGTCAAGACTGGCTGGGAGGAACGGGGTATGGGGAACACCAGCTCTTGGCCAGGGTTGATCCCGAGAGCCCTGCAGGGGTGGATCTCAGGACCGGGTGCACGGCTGTGCACGCACACGTCTGTGTCTGATGTGGGAGCAGCAGGGCACTGGGCAACAGGACAGTGTGGTCGGCTGGGTGGGGCTGTGATGCCTCCGGGCCAGCGACCGGTCCCTGTCTTTGCAGAAGGACACAGATGAGGAGAAGACGCAGGCGGACACGACCTCCTCTCTGACCCAGGAGTCCGCAGGCCCAGGAAAGGCTTCTGAACCTCCCAGGCCACCTGCGGAAGCCGAGCCTGAGGGTTAGAAGACCGGGGCTGAGTGCCTGGGCATGTGTGGGGATGGGTCAGTGCTGGGCCCACAGGGACAAGCCCCACAGGCTGGTGTGGGGCCAGCAGCAAGGACTGGGCTCTGAGAACCCAGCAGGTGCACAGCACTTGGGGAGCCATCCTGCTGAGGGTTCCTTCTTGGCTGCGGCTTCTCTGGGAGAAGGACCCCGCCTGGGTCCTATCTGCACCAAGGCACATGCAGAGGCAGGCAAGCTGGGACCTTCTCTCCTCTCACAGCTGCTCCATCTAAGGAGCTCAGGCTCCTTAGAGCTCAGGCTCAGCCCATGCCCCTGCTCCTGCCCTTTGCCCTGCCCCAGCCCCTGCAAGGACTGATTCCCCTTGCCTGGCCCCTGCCACTTCCCCTGCCCGTGACTCTGGTCCCCACAGCAGCAGGAGCCTGGGATTGGGGAACAGTGCCTGCCGCCACTTCAGCCGTGGACCAGCAGCCAGCAGGGGACCAGGAACCGGGTCACGGAGAGCCTGACGCTGCCCAGGAAGAGCTGGTGCCTGCTCCTGCCCCAGGCCCTGCTCCTGCTCCAGCTCCTCTCATGATCCTGCCCCTTCCCCTGTCCCTGCCTGGGCCCCTCATCCTGCCACAGGCCCAGTTCCTTCCCTGGATCCTGCACTGGCCAGCACCACTGCACCAGACCAGCTCCAAGCCCTGCCGCTGCCCCTGCCCCTGTCCCTGCCACGTCCCCTGCTCCTGCCTTGGCCACTGCCCCTTCTCCGACCTGTGACCCTCTTACTGCCCCACACCCAGCCCAGGCCCCTGCTCCCTCCCTTTCCCCTGCCCCAGCCCCTGCAAGGACTTATTCCCCTTGCCTGGCCCCTGCCCGTTCCCCTGCCCATGACTCTGCCCTTCTCCTTGCCCCACACCCAGCTCTTGTCCCTGATCCTGCCCCTTCACCTGCCTCAACCGAGGCTATGCTCTCTCCTACCTCTTTTAAATAAATAAAATGTATCGTCTTCCATGGGACCCGGCCTGAGCACTCAGTCCATCCCTGGTGCCATCACCCCCACAGCCCAGAACATCACTGTGGCACATCTCCTTCCCCCAAAAGGGACCCTGAGCCCAAGTCCTCCCTGCCTATTGCTCCCCCAGCCTGGCCCCTTGCAATGCCTCAGCTGCTTTCTCTCTTGCTTCCTTCACCTTTTCTGGACCTTTCTGGGAGAGGAATCACCCAGAAGGTGCCCTGGTGTCTGCCCACCTCTTTGCAAAGGGGCTGGGTTTTGCCCTGGGTGCTTTGACATGGAGCTTCCCTCCTGCCATACCGAAACCCCCGAAGGATGCAAGAGGAGATGGCATCATGGAGGCCCCTGGAGTGGATAGGGGCCCAATGTCAGGGCTGAGACCCCTGTTCCCGCGGGGACACCACTGCCTGACCCCAGACACCACATGGCTGCTTCCTCCTGGGGCCCGCACACACACCAGGGCAAGGCAGAGAGCTGGAAGACACCCCACACACAGCACATGCATCGCCCACAACCCGAGGCCAGAGAAAGCTTTCCCTGGCCTCTGGTCCCAACCAGGCTCCAAGTCCCTGGGTCCCCCAACGACAGAGACTGGAAGCATGCAAGTCACGGGGGTGGTGGCGGATAGGCACGCGGGGAGCATGTGTTTGCCATGCAGGACAAGGGGGAGGGGAAGGCCTCTGGCCAAGGAAACCCTAGGGGAGCAGTGCGCGCCCCCTCATACCGGCAGGGGTCTGGCCTGAGGACCAGCAGCTCTGGGGAGAACGTACGGACAAGGAGGTTCCGGTCAGGTCCCCTGGAGAGAAGGGGGACGGGCACCCCTGTCTGGGACCACAGTGGGCAGCACCCATCCCAGGCCGCAGGGGCACCCATCACCTAGCAGTGCTCGTCCTGGGATTCAGCCCGGAAACTGTGGTGCGGTGTTTCACGCCAGAAGGGAGAGAGCAGGGGGAGACCCGGGGGAGAGCTGGGAATGGAACGCCGCTCATTCCCGAGCACACGGACACCATCCTTGGTCCCAGTCCTCAGGAGAGAATGTCCTGGAGCTACTGTCCCAGTCTTGTCAGGGGCACGGGGTTCGCGTGATGACTGGAGCTGAGTTGACTACACACCCAGCATCACGAAACATTTACAATCTTCCTGCTACATCTAAGGGAAACTAGTTTTGGGGTGTTTTTTTCACTTTTTCTTTTTTTAGTATTATCCTTTTTGGTTTGTGCAGCTCCACTTGCATTTCCGAGGGCGGGCAGAGAGTTTGGTCCTCGTGCCTGCAGAGACCTGCTCTTCACAAGCCCCCGGGAAAGGCCGGTTCTTTTCAAGATACAAAACTTCACGTCCCGATGGTGCCACCAGGCCCCCTGGCTGCTTAGACAGGGGCAGAGCGGGGTTTTCTTTTGTTTTTTCTTGGAAAAGCCGGAGATCCTGGAGAGACAGAGACTCGGAGCTGGGTGGTGTCATCGGGGCCGCGCTCTCATCCATGCTGCTGCGGGGGCCATTCTGACTTCCCTCCACTGGACGCGTTTCCTCCAGGTCCTGAGCCAGCCAGGTTCAAGGATGCTTCGGAAGCTCTGTCTTCCGTCATAGGTCAAAAGCCACGTCTAAAACACAGCAGAAAGGAAAGAAGGTCTGACAGGACCAGATGTCGGTTGCTGTTTACTTTCCATTCCACTTTCCAAAAAACTCCCAGAGAGCAGCTCGAGGTCCCAGAGTGCATGCAGAGCCCCGGGCGTGAGGCTCACCCAGGAGAGCCCAGAGAAGTGGCGCCCGGCTGGGCAGTTTCTCTTTCTTGGACCAAAGTTAGAAATTGCCCTTTGTGGGGATTGATGGGGCATGTGCACGTGCAGACATACGTACAGTTTTGAAATAATTGCATTAATTTTAAAATAGTACAAAGAATCTTTGTACTTCATCAGATTCACAGTTGTTAAAGTTTCGTCCAGTGTTACTGTTCTCTCTCACCCTGTGATTCGGCTGTCTGTGAGCACACGTGTGCACATGTGTATGGTATGCATGCATCCGTGTGTCTGCATGGACATGCATGTGTGTATTTGCATGTTGTCCTTAATCGGCTGAGGAAGTCGCAGGCGGCGTGCAGCTCCCCTGAGTGACTTGGATGTGGGGGATCGGGAGCAGGGGAGGGCGGACGGGCACTGAGCACTTCCCACAGGGGGTCTCGTGCTGAGCCCCATGGTCCCCACTTTCCGCAGCAGGTGTGGGGCCGCCTTCCTCCAGACCCACGGTGGACTCTCTTAGCCAGCTTTTCTCTGCTCAGACCCAGGCTTGTGTCCTGGGTGCGGGTGCGGACGGGGCAGGCTGTGTCCTCCCGGGGCAGCTTTAGGAGGTGTGCGGTGCCACGCGTCCCACCACCATGACCTGGACGCCGGGGATGGGGCTGGAACGTGGATTCCACATTGCCTGATGGGGCAGCTGTGGGGACAGGCATGTTTCTGGGTTTGGAAGGTGGAGGCCATTCTCTCTGACATGAGCTCCTTCTGCCTCCCCGGGGCGCGCGTGGCCTACGAGCCGGGAGCCCCGCTGGGGGGGTGAGCGCTCTGGTGGCAGCATTGCCCGGAGCCTCCTGGGTCCGGTGCCTTTACACCGTGAACCTGTTTTGGGCTGTGGGTTCAGGTCTGAGCAGGAAGCTGTGTGTTCTGGCGCTGAACCAAGTTGCAGAACGCTTGGCGGTCTTGTCTCTGGCCTTTGCCTCCCGCAGTGGTCTCGGGCCCGCTAGGCCAGGGCAGGGGACAGCAGCCTGTTCTCCGTGCACTTTCTCTCCGAGGGTTTCCACCACCGCTCTGCACACTTCAGCGCCTGGGAAGGGCCGCGTGTAGCCTCTGCCACCTTCCCAGCCAGGCCTGTCCTGGGCGGATGTGGCACGGCATGAAGCCGGGTGTTTGTGGGATGGGGTAGTCGTGGGCAGGTGGGAGGGACCTGAGTAGAGCGGGCCCTGGAGGTGGGACGAGGGACAAGGGGGCACCGGAGGGTATACGGGCCGCAGAGGGCAATGATGCCATGGTGTGAAGCCAGCGCAGGGTTGAGAGGACAGGGGTGTGGCGCATTCAGGGAGGAGGCGGCTGTCCTGTGTGTTGGTGGGGAGCCCAGGCGAGGCTGGGGGGCTGCTGAGCCAGGAGGATGCAGTGCCAAGGCCAAGACTTGCCCATGGAGGGAGGAGGCCTGCCATGAGGCCGTGGATTGTGTCATCGACGTGCCCTGAAGGCCGGTGATGTTTCTCAGGATGTGCCTGGCATCTCCTGAGCCAGAGCCAACTGCTCACACCCCGCTTACTCGTTTCAGACTGCAGGACCAGGGGATAGTTCAATGCCTTTTCACACCACTTCTGAGGCAGGCGATCACTGGGGTTCAGCTACCAGGAGGATGAGCCCATTGGGGAAGCAGGCCCCGAAGGGGACACCGAGGTATGGCCATCCCTGAGGCAGAGTCCTAGGCTCTGGGCGGGGGCGCCGGCGGCACGTGTGACACGCTGAGGTCTGTTGGCGGCTTCTCCTTCTCCCCCATGCAGCATCGGGAAACACAGGAAGTACCCAGGAAATGCCACACCCCCCTCCCGCGAGCGCCCACAGATGCCAGGGACAAACGACTTCAAGGGCTCCATTCACGAAGTGCAGAAGACCATCAGAGACCTCAGAGAGCAGGTAACTGTCCCTGCATGTCCCGTCCCACACCACAGATGATGTTCCTGCTCCCAAGGCCCTCCCGTGTGAAGTCGGCTCCAGCTCCCCGAGCGGGAGCCTCCTGTCTGGGTGGCTCTTCTCTTGTGGCCTGTCCCCAGCCCAGCCACAGGGGGCTGCGCTCCGGTTCCCCAGTGGCCAGTGAGCCCTCACTGTGGGCTGTCCACAGGCGCCACTGTGACGGCTGTGGGGTCCCTGGAGCCGCTGTAGACATCGTAGGCCAGGAGGGCCTGAGGGCTGGGCCCACGGAGAATTCAAGCCTCGGTCCTATTCCAGAGCCACTTCTCCGGGAGTGTCGCTCTAATCCTTGTCCCCAGGGAGGAGTCAGCAGGCATTCTGTGGTCTGGTCCCCCAGATGTGGGGGTGGGCACCGGCTCCGAGGGTCTCCCCACTGGGCTCTTCTCCAGGCCTGTCCTGGGCCTGGACAGCTCTGGTCTCAGCAGACGGCCTGCAGGCCTGTGAGCACAGAGAGATGGGAGGCCGGGTGGGAGGGGACATGGGCGCCAGACAGAGGGCGGGGTTCATGGCACCAGGAGAGAAGCCCCTCGACCCTCACCTACAGCCAGAGAGACGGCCAGGCTGTGAGGCACAGGGCCTCCTGGGGACTCAGCCCTGGACAGGCGGGTGCTGTGGGTCCTAGAGACAGTCACTCCAGGCCGGCTGGCTGGACCGGTGACCACGAGGTGTGCACAGGGGAGTGGCGTGCAGAAAGGAGGGGTCATACTCTGCAGATGGGTCAGTGGGAGCAGAGACAGGAAGGGGAATGGGTGGCCTGAGGCCAGCCAGCTGCCAGCCCCTCTGGCCCCTCCTTTCGCATCTGCCAGCCCCGCCCTCCACGCCTACCGGTCCCTCTCTCTGCGCCCGCCAGCCCCGCCCCTGTGCTCACCAGCTTCCCCTGCTGCTCACACCTGTGACCCCATCTGTGGCTTCTCCCAGCTGCGGGATGGAATAACACTGGTGTGCATCCCCTCCAGCTGCACACCTCACACTCCAGGGCAGGGCTGCTCGCTGGGCAGGGCCACGGGGTGTTGAGAGACACGGACAGAACCTCTGCCCTGATGGTTCCTCCTGGCGGGGCTGGGGACAGTCACCTCTGACTATGCAGGGCCTAGCTTGGTTCATGCAGATGTGCTCCCACCCTCGTTGTCTCCTGGGGAGACGCTGGGCAAGGTCTGTCTTTGCAGCTTCCGGCTTGAAATCCTGTCTGCAGCCACCGAGGACAGCCCCCCATTGCCCCAGCAGCCCTGCCTGGCCCATGGCTGTTGTCCACGGGGCCTCAGGGGTCCTCCGTCCTTCACAACTTGGAAGGCAGCTCTGAGGTCTGGAGATGCCAAGATCTGTGCTAACGAGGGCCCGAGTGCATGAGGCGGCTCCCTTCAGAGAGGAGAGCCACTTCAGCTGTGACCCTTCAGCTGAGACCCACCCGCGCCCAGGCCCAGGGCGGACAGCGCTCCGGTCACCGGGCTGCAGGGCAAGGTGGCCTGGACCAGGGAGGCCGTGTGGTTGTGCAGCCCGGAGGCCGGGCCGTGATCGGCATGTTGTCACACGGGGTAGGTGGAGAATGTTACCTGCCAGGAGCACGTGGGGTCTCTGTGTGTTGAATCCGATCTCCGTGCCCGGACTTTGATCAGAGCAGACCTCCCAGCAGGTGCTCCCTGGAGCGGCCATGCCCGGTTGTGTCCCTTCTCTGTGAGGGTCATGAGATTTGGTGCCTTCAGCGGAAACCCCGCTCCAGGACGGGTAGATGAGGTGGGAGTCCTGCGGGCTGCCGGGCCCTCCACAGCACAGCGAGAAGCACGTCCAGCCATGCAGCCGCTGTCCTCATCAGCAGCCGCAGCAGGGGTGGAGGAGGGTCGCACTGGGATGCCTGTGCCTCGGGATGGTGACTGGTCGGGGCTGTCTGTGTCCAGGAGTCTCTGTGCAGAAAGTTCCCGCAAGTCCCATGGGAGCCTCTCCCATCCCCTCCATGCTTCTGTTCTTTCCCCCGAGCTGCCATCGCCACAGCCCCTGCCCCTTGATGCCCGACATGGCAGGTCTTGCCCAGGGCTGTCCCGGAGGTCTCAGGACCTGAAGTGTCCTCGCTGGACAGGAGGAGGTGGCGCCCCAGAGCTCAGACCATCCTCCCCCAGCAAGCAGGGCAGGTAGGTGTTTGCTTTGCTGAAGATTAAGAGGTTGGAGTTGCGGCTTAGCTCCACGGACTAGGCGGACGCGGATGGGGGCCTCACACCAATGGCGCCAAGTGGAGGCAGGACGCGGGCTCTGTCTGTGAGTGCTGGGTGCATCTGGGGCTCTGCCGTGGGCAGCGGTGCACAGGCTGTGCTGTGAGATGGGGGGGTCCCATTCAGGAGGTGCTCTAACCCCCGGAGCTCTGCTCGCGGTGGGCCTGCACACCCCCAGCCCAGGCTGCCTCGGGGTGTTTGCACCAGTGAAGTGGGTGGGCCTGTGAGGTGGTTCTCAGTCCCCAGAGAAAGGGGACGGAGGTGCCGTGGTGGCCACGTCAGCCATGGTGTCCAGGCCCAGGCTTCAGGGAAGCGCGTGTGTTTGGTGATGTGGGGATAGGAAGGGGTGTCCCTTGTGGGTGTCCCTACTTTGTCCCCTGGTGGACACCCCAGATGTGAATCTGGGGGCTATGCTGAGCCCGTATGAGGTCCTGAGCTCTCCAGGGCAGGTGTGCAGAGGGGGTGGGGCGGGAACCTTGGGAGGGAGTACAGGGGTCCGCCGCTGTGGGTCAGCTGGGGCGTCGGCTGCAGTACAGACTGCACCGAGGAGCCCAGACCGGTCACGGTCGGAGGGGCCGACAAGCAGGGGGCAAGGCACAGGCCACGTGCACCAGGAAGTGACAGGTCCTGGTGCCTCTCTCTCCCAGGATGGACAGGTCACCAGCTTCGTGGAGGCCTGCCTGCCTGCTGACTGCTCAGCGCCTGTGAAAGCCCGTGGGGCCTGCTGTGTGGTCTGCTTGAGACACGGCCTGGGGAGGAAGCCTTAGGCTCAGCGAGGCCTTCAGGGCCCTCCACACATCCTCGAGACCAAGACCCGGCACAGGGCATGCGGAAGGGAGGGACCCCCTCCGTCTTGGCGGAGCACAGGTGCTCAGAGCAGAGCATTCAGAGAAGAGAAACCAAGGACACGTGTCCTGACTTCACGTTAGATTCTCAGGTCTTTATTTAATGTTTTTGATGAAATATTGGTGCTACTATTAAGTTGCACAGTTAAGTCATTTAGGCTTCTAAATTCACTTCCCTACATATCACTGTTTCTTTTCGACCAAAAGTGAGTCCCGCTTGGTTCTACACCTGGAGCTTGTAGATGAGCCCCCACCCCCACCCCCACCAGCCCCGCAGCCAGGGCAGGTCACAGAGCAACCAGACGATGCACACTGTGCTGGGAAGGGAAGACTGGTGCGTGGCCGACGGACAGACTCGCAGGAGAGCCGGGGTGACGGGCTGGGCAGTGAGTGCCAGCATGTCGTCCCTGAATGGATGGCCCCGTTTGCCTGCGGCTTCCAGCAGCTCGCCCGTGAGAGTGAGATGAAGCCACATGCAGAAAGGCAGAAATAGGCTGGTTTTCACTAGCATTCATGTGATGCTGCCCGGTGCAGGCCAGACATGAAGTTTGTTCCTGCAGAAGGCCGGGCCCGCGCCGGGGACCCACGACACACACTGGGCTCTGGTCCCAGCTGAGCACTGCAGACTTCTCTGCACGGAGGGACTTCCTACGTTCAGGTCATGTGAATGCCTTAAAGAAACAACACCGACCCCTTTACCTCATTTGTATTTTTGAAATGCATGACGTTGTATGAGACTTTGAACATGTTCTAGGTATCAGGAATGACAGAAAAATCACTTCCCACTACACAAAAGTTGTCTTAGAATTCCGAGAAAAGCAACCATCATACCTCATGGTCTCTCTCTTCATAATCGACCAGCAGCCTCCTCCTTGTTCTAGCATGAGGTAATGCGTGTCCTGAGGAGCATGCACAGACGCGGGTCCCCCGTGCGACCCCCGAGGACGCAGGTGGTCCCAGTATGTGGTGGCCAGTCCAGGGTGGCGTGCTGTGGGCTGGCCGTCACCCTGGAAGCCTGGAGGCAGGTCTCTGGGGATCGGGCATGTGGTGGGCAGGTTCAGAGCCCAGTCTGGCTTGGCGCAGGCGTCCTTCCGGAAGCAGGAGACCCCAGGCTCTGACCGGGCTCCCACGACCACGGGGTGGGGCGAGCACTCCCGTCGTGAGTGTCCACAGTGGCTTTAAACACGGCCGAACTGACTCCTTGGCTTCGGATGCCAAGTGGCAAATACCAGCTTGTGTCTTGCGGGGCGTGGGGCATCTTTGGGGATATCAAGGTTTGACCACCAAGCCTTAGAGCTGTTTCTGACAGCGAGAGAGTGGATAACCGTGCGCCCAGCATGGTGGTTAGGAAAGCTGCTCAGGCATCTGGGGACAGGGTGGCACCTGTGCACGGGGGTCTGCCATTCACAGGCGGCCATGTATCCTTGCCACAGATGCGCACACATGTGGGTCAGGATGTGGGGTAGGACCGTGCTCTAGGCAGGGTGGGGAGGGTGACTGTCTGCAACTCACGGTGAGGGTGTGTGACTGTGGCGGGAGCGTTGTAGTGGTTTCATCGCATACTCTGTGTCCGAGCTGCAGGTAGGGCCCCAAGGGACCCTCTGCGGCCACTGTGGGGGGATCACAGCCTCGCGAAGCAAATGTAAATATTTATTTACTTTCTGACTGTAGCCGACAGCCAAGTGCCTTCTGTGTTCATTGTAATCAGTTCATTACCAAAGAAACGTTTGCACTATGTACTGATGCTGTCAGTTCAAATAAATGGGCCATGTTTTCAAATGGGGACTGGTGTTCTTCTTCCTGTCAAGCCTGTCATCGGGGCGACCGCTTGCTGGCCGTGAGTGGCCAACAGCAGGTGGGGAAGGGGACGGCTCCTGGAGAAAGCCAGACTGCTCCGGGCACTGTGTCCTGGGCAAATGTGAGATGGGAGAAGCAAGGAGAAAGGACAAGAGGGGTGTTAATGTGTGTTTGGACCTCCCGGCAGCCTGGAGGGGTGTTAATGTGGGCTCTGACCTCCCGGCAACCTGGAGGGTGTTAACGTGGGCTCTGTCCTCCCAGGCAGCCTGGATGCTCTCACAGGGCCAACGCCTGGGTCTGGACAGGAGTGACTGGGGTCTCAGGTGAGCCTGTGGCAGCTGCCCCTGCCTCCGGGCACGTCGTGCTGTGGACGAGGACATGTCCTTGTCAGAGGGACTGTGTTGCTGCAGCAGACACGTGCTGTGGCAGGGACGGGTCCTGTGACAGGAGGGTCCCCTGAGGGACCATGCCACAGGGCCGCAGGGGACACCATTCCCTGCTCTGGGCTCCGGGTGCAGGGTAGGAGAGGACACCACTCCAAGGGGAACCAGAGCGAACTGTGGCATCTTCACGAGGCCGAGAGAAAGTCACTACCGTGGACAGAATTATCATGAGAAGAACATTTGAAATACTGAGGAAAATTAAATGAGTTTCTGAAATTGTCAAATTGCTTCAAAATCTGACACTTGAGCTGCTCGCGTGTGTGTGCCGAGTTTCAGGAGTGGTGGTGCCCCGTCGACTGCTGCTGTGACAGGGTGTCCCGTCGGTCTTGGGGCCGCACACCGACAGGCGGGCCTCCCCTCGTGGGGACGCGGGGAGCTCGAAGCCACCTGCTTTCCACTCTCATGGGGTTCAGCCAGCTTTCCGCAGACGCACATCTGCTTCGTGTGACGTCGGAGATTATCCATTCCTCTTAAGCTCGACTGCTTCAAGGTCGTCATGAGATGAAGCTTGGGGGGCACGTGTCCAAGTAGAGCAGCAGCAGTGCATCGGCTGAGGGTCCCGAGGACTCTGGGTGGGGTGCCTTTCACCTGCCTGGCCTCGGTCCCCCTCGCTGGAGAGGGGATCACGGTGGAGCCGTGTGGAACCTGCGAGGTTCCCTGGGGAGCCAGCTCCGCCAGCGACTCTGCAGCCGCTCCTGCCTGGGGCTGTCCTTCTCAAGAGCCGTCAGCTGGGCACTGTTCGGGGCAAGCAGACACAGCACCGGCCTTGGTCCGCGGATGGGCCGTCAGCACGCCCCAGGTCCCGGCACCCCACTGGCCGCCTTCCCTGCTGTGCGTGTTCAATGGCTTGCCAGGTGCCTGCTGTGGCCAGCTCTGTGGGGCTGCGGGCGGGAGTGGGCAGACAGTGGGTGCGGACACAGGACCAGGCCAGGAGTGACGGCCATGAGGACCGAGGTCTCTCGACTCTGTGTGGTGTGACCTCTTCACGGAGACCCACACGGCCAGCTCCTCACCTGTCGGCAGCTATCACACACGCGCACTGCATCAGCCGTGTTGACAGATGGGATCAGGTCCAAGGGATGCCCCGTGGTGACGCATGCGGTGCCCTTTGCTTCCCAGAGTCCCGTCTGCAGTGGGAGGGCAGATGCACTGTCCCCATGTCAGTGACGAAGAGCGGCTTGCATGTCCGCAGGCACCCAGGCAGAGCCACAGGCCCCATCCAAATCACCTGCCTCAGTTTCCCCCAAGCCGGCGCTGGAGGGAAATGTGCGTCTCATGCCCCTGTTGCTGGGAAGTGGTTCCTGTGGGACAGACCATCCGGGGGCCTGGACCTGAAGCACCCCCCACCCCGCGGGAGGGACGTGCAGCTGGCGCTCCTGGTGCCACAAATTCAGTGTGGACAGCGCGGGGGGGCAGTTAGCAGGAGGGTAAGGGCGTCCCGGCGAGGAGGGGGCACTGGCGGGTGGGTGGGGGCCCCCGAGAAGAGGGGTCCCAGAGAGCAGAGGGAGCATTGGTGGATGCGGGGCAGGGCATCTCGCTTGTTTTTCCGGCCCATCCGCCCCACAGCACACTCAGCCCCATAAGCAAATGACTGAGCCACGTGTCTCCCCTTCAGGTCTCATGTGGCACCAATAGTTTCTTCTGAGAACAGGAAGGAGGGCCGGGCTACCAGCAAGTGTGAGCCTGGCTATAAGTCGCTGGCCCCAGGTCCCAGAGAGCGTGGGCAACATCACCTGCAGGTGTGGGACCTGGGGGCTTGAGGGGTCAGCGGGTTCATGGTCGAAGGCAGACCCCAAGGGAAGGATGGGCCTGGACTCGCCCGTGACTGCCCCCGGTGGTGTGCCCACAGACATTGCTGGTTGTCTCTGTTGGGTGCAGACCCAGGCTCTGGGATCACGGTGGAGCCGTGCCCGGGTCCCCCTACACACGCGTGGGCCCTTCGGCAGGTGTCTCGTGAGCGGGACTGAGGAGCCCACCCTTGGACTTACCCACCCCACGAATGGCGGTGCAGGAGAAGGGAAGCAACCACAGTCACGGCTCCCGTTCACAGGTAGGATGTCAGGTGTGCAGAGACGGCGAACCCCGGACCAAATGCCTCATGACCTGTAAGTGTGGGGGCGGCGAGATTTGGGGGAAAGTGCTCTCAGTCGGAAGGCGCTGGGCCACGGCTAGCCTCGCCTGGGGGAGCACTGAATTAGGGGACCCCACACGGGGAACCCAGACACATGGGGGTGCTGGTGTGGGTGGTGCATCGCAAGCCTGGCCTCCTGCCTGACCCCTTCAGAAAGTGACCTTGAGGGTTAGTGAAAATGCTCTTTCTGGTGGGTGCTGTGCTTTGAGAGGCAATTTGCCTGGTCCTCTCAAATTGTGTGCAGGCCCAGCCCACTGAGCACTGTGGGGCTGTCCTGCTGCCGGACCCTCCGCTGAGAGGCTGGACTCTGGAGCCGTCCCTCGCCTGGGAGGGGATGTGACCCTCGTGCACACAGAGCAGCTGGTCTTCCATGCAGCAACCGCCAGGGTCACTCTGGGGTGGACGCTATGGGACCCCGGTCAGATGCTAAGCACGGGTCTGAGGGACGGCCGCTGTCGTGCGTGCTGTGGGCTGACCAGACCTGGCCAGCATGGTTGGGCAGGAAGGCGGCCGGTGGGGGAGTGCGACCCCAGTGGAGGAGGGTGCCGTGTGCAGCCAGCCGCCCCTCCCCGTCCGGGCCCGCCCTGCCGCACCACCCTGTCCTCGGGACTCCCCAGGTTCTGTTTCCTGACAGGGACCTGTCATTCCTGGCCCTTGGTGTCTCCCGCCAGGTGACAGTCTCCCCAGACCGTGGCCCCCGCTACTATCTTGCCTCTGGCAGAACCGCAGCCAAGATGCGGGATAAGTCACGGTGCCGTTGAGGCTGCCGCTATGTGCCGACAGAGCAGGGAGGTCACGGCAGACGGGCTGCACCGTCACTGGGGGCCCTTTCTGTGGTGTCGCTGTCTCTGCCCCCGCGGCACCCCCCATAGGCTGCTTGCATGAGGCAGACACGTGGTATCAGATCGCTTCTGGAATTTTCAGGATTACGCTGTGCAGAGCCCGTGTGCCTGGTTGGAGTTTGACTGCCCAACAGCAGTGAGTGTGGGCATCGCGCTCATGCTCTGTGGGACGGACGTGGGGTCGGTAACAGAAGGAAGGAGGAGCACATCCCTCCCTGGCGGGGTGGGGTGTGATGCTCGTGGAGCGAGGTCTTCTCTCTGATGGGTTTCTGGACAGAAGTTTGCTTTTTACTTACACATCCCACTAATTTGCACGGCTGCAGACTCAGCCACAGAAGCAACCTGGATGTTGAAATCAGTTCACCTCTTTGTGGAGACACTAGGTCCGGGGGAGACGTGGGGCTCCGGTGTCCCACGGACCCTCCTGGCTTCTGTCCCAAAGAGAAGTTAGGGCCCGGCATGGCCCCCCCATGCACACAGTGCTCTCCTTGTAGGTGAAGATGTCATGGCATTGTTTGCTGGGATTCCCCACATCCAGAGGGCCATGAATCCATCAGGCCAGACCAATTCCCTCACTGCAGGGAACAGAGCTCACAGAGCCCCTGGTACAGGACCCTGAAGGCCCCCCAGCTGGGCAGCAGGTGGAAGGCAGGCCAGTGATGTGGCCGATTCAGACAGCAGTTTTGAGGAGCCTTCACTTTCTGTTTGGGTCAGTGACCCCCCTCTGAGGTCCCCAAGCTGGGGCTGGCCCTCCTTGCTCTCATGGGGCCCGGAAAGGTGACCAGACCAGGGAACACCTTGCAGGCCAAGTGGTGACACCAGCCCCACAAGGGGAAGGGCCAGAGGCAGGCACGGGGTGCCTAGGACACCTCGCTCAGATTCTGCCTGGGACCCCCCCCCAGGCCAAGGAACCCCCCATTGGTGGACCCGAAGGGCCCCCAGCTGTCCAGCACCTCCTTTCCCCAGGCTGTAAATCAGGGATATCTGCTTTCCTCACTGCATAGTTTCCTTCTTCCTGGGAACACTTTGTCTCTGCCACATGAGCACAGGGACTGGACGCCATCCAGCTCTTCCATGCGGCCCTCCGCCCTCCCCCTGAAGCAGGGGCCCCCTGGACCCCGAGAGCAAGCCCCACCCTTCTCTGCCTGACACCAGACCCCCAGCCCCCAGGGCAGGATGCCTTGCAGGCCCAAGGGCGGGGGCCCGGTCGGAGCATTCTGGCGGCACCTGTGCATGTGACGATGTCCACGCTAGCCCCTCATGTCCCCTGCGCTGCTGCACTGTGCAGGCCCCGGGCAGAGCTTCACAGGGCAGCTGTGTCCTTCTCCCCTGCAAATGTTGACCGAGCCCCGCCTGAGGCCCTGGGTGCTGGAGGGCACTTCCCCTCACCCCCAGAGGAGCACAGGCCCTATGGTGTATGGTGTCAGAGGTGAGCATGGGCCCAGGGGCCCCAGGATGAGGTCCCTCCACCCAGGCAGGGGCTGGGCTGAACCTGGGGAGAGGGGCCTGCTGGGGGCGGGGCCAAGAGAGGAGCCTCCTACCAGGCACGGAGGAGGGGCTGGCGGGGCCTGGGCTTGAGGCGGGCCCAGAAGAACCCCGTGAGGGTTGAGGAAAGGAGGGCTGTGGGAAGGGGTCCGCCGGCAGCAGGAGGGGAAGGCCTGTGGGCTCCCCAGCCACGGGGTCCCTTCCCATTGGCGTCAGCCTCTAGCAAGGGACTGGGGGTCTGTCCATGGGATCTCCCGCTGTCCCCCACAGACCGCCCACACAGCTGGAGCCCCTTCAAGCGTCAGGGACAGTCTGGGGACGCAGGGAGAACCCCACCCCCTGCCACTAAGGCCACCTTTAGTAGAACTGATTTTTTTAAATTCAACCGTGTTTTTGAGGAAAGACAAAGTGCGTGAGGTCGGGCAGTCATCTGCAGAAAGGTGGCCGTGGGGCAGCCCCTGCTGGTTCTGTCGGAATCTGCAGCTTCTCTGCAGACCTGTGCCCCCAGCCAGAGGAGGCCCGGTGGCTGGTCATGCTCCGGAAGCTGTGGCCCTGGGGGACGTGCAGAGGTGCCCACCATACCGTGTCTCAGGGGTCTTGCTGGGTAGGAATCCTGTGCGTTTGACCCCATTGTGCCCGACTCGCAGGAAAGCTGCAGGAACACAGTACAACGTTTGTCAGGTGCCTGGTTGCCGCTGGCCACATGACCTCATGCGCTTGTTATTTTAGCCTGAACCTTTTTCTCCTTCATCTTCTGCTACCTTTAACGTGACATCTGCCTTGGTGACAATTTCCAGTGGGTCTGACCCAACCGAAAGGTGATTCCTCCAGATTTGCCAGGAGTATCCTGCATAGAAATCTGGTTTCCTGGAATTATTACTCAGTCTTCCTCAGTGATCTGAATTGTCCATTAACCGGAAGTGGATGTCTCTATTCCTATCAAGTTCTGGAATCTTCCAACCGGGACCGTTTCTGTTAGGAAGGCTTGCGTGTGAGCTCTGGGACGTGTTGGTATTTGGTGACAGAAGGAGCACTTTGGGCCTAAAATTAATCCAGGAACCACCCATGTGGGCTGCTCGGGCCATGTTCTAGGTGCTTCTGTGTCTTATCGGGGGCATCTCCCCGCCTCCCCAGATATGCCTCCGGTCACCATCGCTCTCCCAGCCCCGAGGCCTGTCAGGTCGCAGCAGAAATTTCTGGGGACCAGATGAGAGGGTGCTTCCCTCTTGTCCCACAGCCACCTTCGTGCAAACAGGCCATTCCATTTCCTCATCAGCCATGAGCCATGTCCCCACATCCTGTGGCTCACTGACCAGCCAGATGGGGCTTGGCTCTGTGTGACATCGTCCAAAGCCACATTTCCTCGCAGGGAGCAGAGGCAGTGACATCTGGCATGGCCACGCAGATGGCTCCCTGAGGTGTTTCTCCAGCCCAGATCCATCCCCTGAGATCAGGTCTTGCCACGCACCACCATTCCCTGGAGAATGTAGGCATGGAGAGTGTCACTCCCCAGCCACAGGCCACCTCTGTCACCTGCCGCCCACACTGAGTTCTAAAGTGAGGCTCCGGCACTTGTGGGGTGAACGTTTGGTCCTAGGACAGCAAGTGCATCACCCGCCCGGCACTGAGGTCGCCCCTGGGTCCATCCAGCCCTGGGTCTCATGGACCAGGTTCCCACAGGCGGTCTCGGGCCAGCCCCTGGCGCTGCCATCCCGACAGTCCCCCCACCCTGAGCAGCATGCCCCGAGCTGCACCCCACCCGCGGTCACAGGAGGGGTGCTGCGCAGCCTGCAAAGGTCCTTCCTGTGCCTGGCGGGGTTGCACCCTGGGTGGCAAACACACGACTCAGCGAGTCCCTCCAGATGCGGCTCCATCACGTAGCCTGGCCCCCAGCACCCCACGGGCCCATGTCCGTGCGGACGGGTCAGAGCCACAGTTCTCATGGGGCCTGTCACCCTGGGGACACTGACGTGCCTGCGGACCCTGGCAGTGGCTTCAGCTGATGGTGGGCAGCCGGCAGCAGTGGGGACAGGGTTCTCGTGGACAGCCAACACTGCCCACAGCACCCGCAGTGTCCTGGTCGGAAGCCTGGGCTATGATTGGCCCATCCCCTAAAGCCCTGTGGGGACTCAACTCAAATCCTCCCCTGCCTTCTCGGGCTCCCCGTCCCCTCACTGGCACTGTGTCACACCCCTTCCTTCACCCAGAGGGGCCCACACCACTCCCTCTTCCTCTGTGGCCTGGGCTGCTGACTTCCTGGGGCTCCAGGCCTGCTGTGGCCTTGGTCTGCAGCCTTGGCCCCAGAAGCCACCAATGCATGGGGAGCATCTCGACTGTGCAGCCACGTCCTTGGAGAAGGCTTCCCCGACCTCCACTTCCCAGTGCCCCTTTCTGCGGCTGTGGCTGCTGCTGGCCTCCCTATTCCTGACCTCAGGGCACGGCTGTCACCCTGAAAGGATCTCAGAGCCCTTTGCTTACTGTTGTTGCATTGGTGACTGGGTTCAGCAGCCGAGTTCCCCGTGAAGGTGGAAAATTACAACAGGAAACCCAGATATGAGTCCCTTTCCAAAGACAGGGAATTGTTTTTCCCTCCTAAGTTAGGAGCCAGGCAGTTGTCATCCTCATGCTCTCAGGGTGGCTTCTGGGGCTCCTGCCATTGTTCGTTCATTCCAAGCAGAAGGAAGAATGTAGGGCCAGGAGCAAAGTTTTGTCTGGAGACTTGCCAGAGAAACCCCCCACTTCTGCCCCCGCCCTGGTCATAAGGCATAGGATGCGGCAGTCCTGAGGACACAGCTCTGAGCATGGAGGCGTCCCCCCTGTCTGCCTGCTCAAGCATTGGGGAAAGAGGAGGCACTTCCTGGCAGCTGTGGGTCATGGGCCACCCCCACCCTGAGTGGCTCCGGGCCACAGGTGCAGGATGGAGAGTCATGTCGACAGACTCTCCAGTGCCACACACACCCTGGGGAGGTAGGTTGGCAGTTGCCTGAGTGCCCACTGGACGAGGCTGTGTTGGTGTCCCCCGCAGCTGCTCCCATAATGGCCTGGGCAGGGCAGACCCACTCCTCAGGCTTGGATGTGGGGCTGGTCCCCCAGATGGTGGTTGAATGGCTGCTTCCCACGGGGGCACCGCCCAGGATGGCTACCTTGGGCAGCATGAGAGCCTCATGGTTTGTCAGGACTCAGAGCCCCGTGCTTTTGCCTCGGGACCAAGGCTCCCTGGTCTGAGCGCGTCTGTGGGCACCAGTCCCGTCCCACCCATCGGAGCTTGGCCGCCAGGCAGTCAGCTGCATGGCCTGGAGGCATCTGGGGAGCAGCTCCGTGTCCTCTGCCTGGCCTGGGAGAGGAGCGGGAATGGAAGGCCATGTCCTTGTCTGGACATCCCGTTCCTTCCCACCTGGTGGCAGCCGCCTTCAACCCCGCCACACACCAGACATGGCCACTCGAACCGCACAGCATCCCTTCCAGGGAACGGAGGTGGCCAGAGGACTGGGGCTCCCTTGGGGCCATGGCTGCAGCCACTAGATGGGACGAACATCCGTGAGGAGCGCTTGGGGGTGGGGGCATCTCCACCTGTGGCGGGGACCTGGTGTCCCTCTTCTGGAACCTGCCACATAGTGACACATCTGTCTCCACCCAGGCAGGAGGCGGAAATGGTCTCTGACATGTATCTGGAGTGGAGGAAGGGTGGGCTCTGTCATTTCTGGAACACCAACCCCCCCACCCTGTGGTGTCATCCCTGCGTCCCCTGGACCTGGGTCAGGCTGGGTGGGCCAGGTCCCCGTAGTCTGGGCTGCTGGGCGGGGCTGCTTACATCCAGAGATGCTCTGAAGCCACTGGAAAAGTCAGGAACGAGGCCAGTGCTGGACCCAGTGCCCCATGAGAGATGTGTGGGGACGGCACTGGCCCACTGGAAGGGATAGCCTTTGTCTCACCCACTGTGAGCCCAGCCACGCAGCCACAGCCCACCCCGTGCAAAGGCCTCCCTGAACCCATGCCCAGGGGGCACAGCTTTCCATGGAGCTGAATTCTAGGCGAGTGTGGCCTCCCCTTGAATGCTTCCATGACAGGGAGCTCAACCCTCCACAGGCCTTCAACACTTGAGCTCAGCCGCAAACACCGGAATGTCCATTTTTAACATTGATCCAAAATAAGCTTTTCTGAAACTTCCATTCCTGGGTTCACCTGGGCTTTCACGTGTAGAATACGGATGAGCCCCCTCAGAACCCAGACCATGGGCCAGGTGTCTGTCACCGGCTGTAAGGGACTCCTCGATCACACGCAGCTCCGGGCCTCCGAGGAGGGATGGCTCTGAGGACACGGCTGCCTGTCCCTCCGCGGTGCAGATGTCCTCCTCCTCACCCACACATAGGCACCCACAGAGCTGAGGGCTCTCCCGGGCCGGAGAAGTCTCTGCAGACCGAGCGTCCGCAGTAAACATCCCCAGTGCACATGAAGACGTGGGCCAGGTGGTTGCGGAGTCATCACTGGCTGGTGCGGACAGGGGTGGGCGGCCACCCCTGCAAGCCGGAGCCTGCCTGTGGTCCTTCCACAGACGCTCTCCTGGGCGGCTCCGGGCTGAAGGTCAGCGCTTGGCTGCTGGGCAGCTTCCTGGCTGAGACCAGCCATCCACACAGAGGCGGGCAGCTTTGCGCCGGAGGGCCTTGGCGGGATGTCCGTGTTGAAGGACGGGGTTGGAACAGCCCTGGGGGGGCAGTCTGGGTTGTCCTTCTGGGATGGGGAGAAGGGCTGGGGCCCCAATCACACGACCCCTGTCCCACAGCCTTCAACTGCTGACCATGGGCCCGTGGAAGCACCAGCTCGGCCCACCTTGGACCTTGTTCCTGGTCCTGTGGGGCCAGTGCTCTGCCCCCTCCCCATGAATAACCGCGGGACTCGCGGGCCTCGGGAGGGAGAGGCTGGGGCCAGCAGAGTGGGGAAGGTGCTGGAGCAGAGTCTGAAGGAAGCCAGGGGTCCCTGTGACTCCTGGAAACACGGGTCCGGATCCGCAGACTCAACAGCCTGAGACACCACCCTGGGGTTCTTGGTCTCCCGTGCAGCCACCGCGGCTGAGGGGGTGTTGTGGACGGGGGCACGGACATGCCTGCTATGGGGCGTGGCCTGGGGGAGCCACACAACCCCGGGCACGGCACCCATGAGGCAGTGCCGCCTTCAAACTGAGCCCGCAGCTAAAGGCCTGGGGCTGGGAGCCGAGGTGGCCTCTAGTCCAGGACGGGCACCCTGGGGTCTGTGGTGTCCTGAGGAGCGGACTCGGGGTCCCGCAGATGGACCCACCCTGCACACCGCCGGGATGAGCGCATGTGTCGTCACGGATGCCGACGCATGACACGGACCTGGCTTCGGGGTGCAGCTGTGCGTCGCGTCCCGGAAAAGCAGATGCGCGGAGCCCAGCCCCATGTTTGTGATGTGGCGAAGCGAGTGGGTTTCTCTGCTCACCTGAGGGTTGGGTAGGCTCCACCCTGGGGGGTGGCTTCTGCACCGGCTCTGGGAGTCACCGGCCTGAGGACATGACTCGGGTCCACCCGCAGGAAACAGAGTCTTACTCACTGTCTCTCCAACGGTCTTGAAGGACTGGTCTCTCTGCTGTCACTTCCCCACCGGAGCTTGGAGGTTATTCCTGGGCTCGTCCCCCTCCCAGCAGGGGCTGCAGGGGGCTGTGTGGAGCAGGGAGGGGAGAACCCCTGGCTGTGTGGGCTCAAGGCCCTGCCTCTGGGCTGCTCCCCCCTGACCCCGTGCATGCAGCGGTTCATGGCAGGAGGAGCCGAGTGCCACCCTGGACATAACAAGAGTTCACCTCGACACTCCCCCACTGCCACATGCAAAAGCACAAGTTTATAACCAAATTTTCTGGTAAAATGTGCTTTTCCGGTTAGCAGGTCCATCGGTCCCCCTGGGTGTGAAGCGTCTCCCATCCAGGTCAGGACTCCCCGGGGAGCTGTGGTGTCACTCCTCGGAGACGTCCCTGAACCCTGCAAGGACCAAACCGTTGCAGCTCACAGAGTCACGGTGTGGCTTTTCTCAAGGGGATTGGGAACAGGCCTTTGCCCAGGAGGTGCACTGGGGCTGCAGGCTCTTCCTGGGCCTAGTGGGAGCATCCCTTGCCTGCTGGACCGCAGTCTCTCCAGACATGAAGCTGTGCGAGGAGACGTGAGGAACCAGGGCAGCAGGCTGGTTTGAGGAAGCGTTTTGGGGTTTGCTGAGCTCCCGCGGGTCATGCTGGTCACTGGGACGGCGTCCAACTGCGGCGGACAGTCCCCGGCAGAAGCACGCTGCACTGACAACCGGGGTCCAAGCCGGGACAGAAGCCTTCCAGTGACTCCGTGGGACCCTGAGATTCCAGCCGAACGACCACGGCCAGAAGTTTGGGGAGGGAGGCCCCCTGTGCCCCTCTGTTCGTCCTCATCCCCTACACTGACCTCAGCCTCCTGGACATACAACTCGGGCTTCCCCTGCCAGAAGAGTTTCCTCCAACAGAACACACTGTTTCAGGATGGCAGACCCCACACCAGAAGGACTTCAGGGAATCTTCCTTGATGTTCCAGCTAGAGCCGACTCACAGACATGGGCCCACGGCTCCCCACATCTCCGTGTGCTGTCAGTGCAGACCTCCAGCAGGGACACAGACCAGGGATGGCGCCGGAGTCTACGTGTGTGCGCCTTCCTCCTCGGAGCGGCTGCCACATGTGTGTGTGCGGGTGCAGAACCAGGGCCTGGGTCTGACCTTCCCACTGATCACGCCATTCAGCTGCGGGCTTCCCATGCATTCGGGCCGTCGGTGACCATCCCCACAGCACCGTGCGCCAGCCACATGCTGGCTCAGACGGTGCATCCACCATGGGCCCCCCGGGGTTGGGCCCCATTTGGGGCCCCGTGCACCATGTGGCCATGGACTCCGAAAGCATGGGCTCAGCTTCATCAGAAACTGCCGGAAGGTTTTCCAAACCGGTTTTGCCGGTCTGCATCCTGCTGGCAGTGGCAGGTCCCCGGGTCCCCAGATGTCCCCTGTTAGGGGACGCGGCCTCTCGGGTGGCCTGCGCACCAGCGTGGTCATGGCCAGTAGTCTGAACGCCCTCTCCCTGGGCCTGTCCTCACGTAGCTGGTCGGGTCTGTCGGCGGTTCCTGGTCCCGTGCATGTTCCACACAGCAGTCCTCCTTCAGGGACACGTGCCCTGGCCCGTTCCCTTACTCGCACCTCTCCTTCTGGGCACCTGTCTCTTGTGCAGTTTCCATTGGGTCCTAGTTACCAAGCCTCCCTTTATGGGCTTTTCCCATCCTGTTGGAGAAGTCTTGTGGACCATTAATGTATCCTTATGTGCCGTCCTCCAGAAACCTCATTCCCCTGACACGCGGCTCCATCCGAAGACCCAGGACCCCAGATCATGACCTGAGCTGAAGGCAGGCACTTAACAAATGAACCCCCCAGGGACCCTGGAAAGTAGTTTTAGGTAGAACATGTCCATGGGATGGTTGGCACTTGTCCACACGCGTGCGCAGCTGACCTGGCCAACCCCTGGTCAGGGGGTTGCTGCATCTCAGCCGGGGTAGGACAGGTGCGGTCCCTGAGGTGCTGCTTCACCTGGTTTCCTGCACCGAGACCACACGGTCATGGTTCGTGTCTGGGAGTGGGGCCCGTCAGCCGTGTCCTCTTGAAGACTGTCCTGGCCATTCTCGGTCCAGTCCCTGCTGCCCGTCAGCCTGTCACCGCCTGCAAGGGAGCAAGATCTGCCAGGAGCTTGATCTGCTGTTGCACCGAGTCTGTAATTCAGTGTGGGCTCCACCAACATTTTTTTTAAAAAGAATTTATTTATTTATTTGACAGAGAGAAATCACAAGTAGGCAGAGAGGCAGGCAGAGAGAGGAGGGAAGCAGGCTCCCCACTGAGCAGAGACCCTGATGTGGGGCTCGATCCCAGGACCTTGAGATCATGACCTGAGCCGAAGGCAGAGGCTTTAACCCACTGAGCCACCCAGGCGCCCCATCCACTGACATTTTTAACAACATTCAATCATCTCATTCATAAATACAAAAATGTCCTACATTAACTTATGACTACATTAACTTACGACTTCTTTCAGTGATTTTTCTAAACGTTTGACACACTGTTGTCAGGCATATTTCCCTTTATTGCTATTTTATGTTACTGCAAATGTTGTTTCTTTAAAAAGATTAACTTTCTAGGGGCGCCTGGGTGGCTCAGTAGGCTAAAGCCTCTGCCTTTGGCTCAGGTCATGATCTCAAGGTCCTGGGATCGAGCCCCGCATCAGGCTCTCTGCTTAGCAGGGAGCCTGCTTCCCTTCCTCTCTCTCTGCCTGCCTCTCTGCCTACTAGTGATCTCTGTCTGTCAAATAAATAAGTAAAATCTTAAAAAAAAATAACTTTCTAGCTGTGTGCTCCCTGTATATAGAAATGAAGTTCAATTTTGGACACTGGTGTCCAACAACCTTGATAAATTCAGTTAGTGATCCTAATGGCTTTTAAAAAGTATTCTTTTAGGTTTCCCATATTTATGGTCTTTTCTGTCTGGAAGGCCAGTTTGTCTGCTTTCAGTCCCCATGGCATTGGGCCTTGCTGGCCACCAGCCTGGTGGGTCTCAGCTAAATGGAGGCTTCCAGGCAGCAAGCCCCCAATCTCCCCTGCATACAGTCAGTGCTCAGTAATTACTTGTTGCTTGAGTATTTTTTAATCTAACTATTAAAGTAAACTTGGGTTTTTATCTGCCGTTTAGTACCCTTTTAGAAATATTTCCTTCGCACTATGTAATGATACCAAATGCCCATGTGGGCTCCCGTGGTCCTCAATGCGGTGTTCACCAACCCGGACACGGGTGTGCTTTCCTGGGCATTACTGACACCGTGTTTGTGACTCTAATGCTGAGTTTGAGGACACGGGTTAGTCCACGGTTAATGGTGTCTTCACGTGGTACCATGTCCCCTCCCCGTTAACTGTATTTTGTGCAAGAATGCCCTCCCTGACGTTATTCCTCCCTCTGGAAGCTCCATGGGCCAGGGAAGGGGTGGGGACCCGGTTCTTGAGCGAATGTCCACCCCGGGTGCGGTCCAGGAGCCGCGGACCCTTCTCTGGCTGGTCCGGTCCGGCAGTGCACCCTCCCACTTCAGGAGCCCCTCTGTCCGGGACCATTCATCCTGCACCTTCCCTGCCACCTCCGAGGTCAGGTTGTGACGTGGACCATGGAGCTTTGTACTTGTGGGCAGTTGGGTTGGCTGGGGGGAGGGGTAGGCTGGTTGTGGGGAAGCCGGCTGCGGGGAGGGCCTGGTGGGCTGGTGGGAGACCCACACTCCCTTCTGACTATCATGCACTGATGGCCGTTTGCTGTCTGCACATTTGGTCATCCAGAGTGACCACTAGCACCTGGTGACTGGTGCACAGTCATCCTCCTCTCCTCCCTCACCTTCCATCTCAAGGAAAAGAAAACTCTGGAACCACAAAGTGAGTGATGTTCATTCTTCCATGAAGTCCCTTATTTCCATCTTATTATGAAATGTGTCAGGTTTTTAGGGACACCCAGGGGCAGTCCCTGAGCTGGAGCTCACCAGGGATGGGGGCATTGTCTGCTGTTGCCAGGTCCCAGTGGTCTATACATGGCATGTTTCTCTCAGTGACCCCTCGCGCCGTGGGTGGCTGCTTCACACTCACACGGGAGCCAACAGCCTGCATGTCCAAGCGAGTGCTAGCGAGGACCCCGTGGAGATGCCAGGAGCTCTGTGACCCTTCTCCCCTGTCCCAGCTGCAGGTTTTGGTTTATTTCCTAGTTTAAGAGTCTTAGACTTGATGTGTCTTCTAGTTTGACAGTCCTCCACATTTGCATTATTTTAATCCTTTTTCTACTGGCTTTAATCATACTTATCAGAAAATTGAACCTTGACTTGGGGCAGAAGTGGTTTTCCTGGTGATTTATTTCCCCAGGAACACATGTTGACTACGCCCAGTTGGAGATGTCATGTCCATCATCTTCCCGGCAAACAGCAAAAGTCTCACATAGAATTTCCTGTCACCGTGACTCTCTCCCCTGTGTGTCCCTGGAGTTTGGGGACACTTCCCTCTCAGGGGCCTATGCTTTTCTTCTGCCCATCCCCTGGCTTTCCTGTGATTCTGTCGCCCTGGAACTTAGAGTCCCCTCAGGTGCATCACATTTCGTCTCAGGGACTTTTCTAGGACAGGTGAGCTCGTGGATGTCACTTCTGTCTTGGGTACCAGGGTCCCAGTGGGTTAGAATTGTGACCAGTGATGCCGTTTGCTTGTTTTGAGGGAACCGTGCCGGGTACGGTCCCTGCTCCTGCCCTGACCCTCCCTTCGGCCCGCATCTAGGGGGCTTTGCACGTCTGCCTCCCACATGACAGGCTCACGTGCCCCTATGTCTGGCACACTCTTCCCCTTCTCATGCTCTAGCCCTGCATCTGCCTTTCTGCCCGTCCGGAGCTGCGTCTCTGCTGTGATTCTACTCATTCTTTTTCTCAGAATTTCCAGGAACCTGTGCCAAATGCTCATTTCTCAGTGTTAATTCCATACACCGTCCATAAAATTAAACCAAGCCTTCCCCGGGTCTTGTCAGTCGCCCGTAACAGCAAGCAACCAAGAGAGCTTGGAAAGCGTGTTGTTCCTGGGGTCGTGGCCACCCCTCATGGGGACGGTCATGGCGTCACACTGCCTATGTGGATGCCACACCCAGGCCCTGGTGTCCCCGTGCACACTGAGCGGAGAAAATGGAGATTTCCTCTTCCTTTGGGTGACCAAGGTCATGGTGTCCTTGTCCCCAGGACCCCACTCTCCTGAGCTCAGCTGGGGTTTGTCCATCAAGGGCACAGCCCGCAGGGTGCAGTGGGCTGGTCCGGGGTGCTTTCCCGCAGCGGCTGGTTTCCCGCAGCCCTTGGTTTCGCGTGGAGCCTCCTGTCAGTCCCGCTGGTGGAAGGGGCGCTTGCGTGCCCATCCATGAACAGACTCCGGGCCCCACGTCCGGGCACCTGCAGCTTCACTGCGGGTGCACCGCGGGCCCGTGTTCTAGAACCTGCTGAGGGCCAGCCAGCCTCACCCCGGGGGCGAAGGCCCACGAGCTCTGGCTGCACTCTCGCCCGCAAGTTAACACAGCACCTGCCTGACGCGTGTCCCGTTTGAGGCCCTCATCCAGCGCGGACCGTCACTCGTTCACTCACGGCCGGCGAGGGCGCCCGCACCGGGAGGAGGCGCGTCTGATGTGCGGGTTTCTTCTGAGGCACCGCCCAGCTGTCCTGCCTGGAACCGCCCACAGGGACCTCAGCCCTGGGATGCGTGGCCAGTTTAACCCGAGAACGCCCGCCAGCCGGCGCAGTGCTCTCCGCCCTGCTCCGCGGTTCCCAGGAGGCGGCTGCCCGTGTCCTGAACCAAAATGATGTTAGTTCACTCAGGTCATCTTCTCTCGTCAGGTGTGACCCCCCAGAGCTTCACCCGCGGCCGCCCAGCCCTCCCGCTCACCTCCTCACCATCCCTCAGTTTCTGGGGCTCATGCTCGCTGCTGATGTTTTTTAAGGAACACTTTTTCCACCATAAAAATAGCTTTTTCCCTAACAATTAAACATCCAAATGCCTGAGTCAGGGGGCGTCACCATGGACATGGGGCTCAGTCCACACAGGGTGCCAGTGGGCACAGGTGATGGGAGGCGGGGTCACCCACAGGGCCATGAGAGCTGACGGGCAGGTGATCTGAGGAAAGCACCACAATCAGCATCTCCTTACAGGTGAATCCGGGGCCTCCCACTCATGCTGACGGACACGCATGCTCTCTCCATGACGAAAACTTAGGATGTCCTGTCTCACGTTGCAAAGCCCCCATCCTCTCGAACTGCCTTGGACCCTGCGGGGGACACCAGCTTCGTGGCTCACCTGAGTGCTCCCCTCTGTTCTGGGCTGGCAGAGACGCTTCTGCCGAGGACGAAGCTGTCCTGGTCCCCACTGCAGGCCCCGTGCCCTGGCCCCCACCTGGCTGCCCAGAGGTCGGCATGTGGCCAGTGTAGCCACAGTCCCGGGGAGCGGGGGATGCTCTGCATGAAAACCACTGGCTCCCGGCACACCCTGGGGCGAGCTCCAGAGGCTGCCAGACCGATTTCCAGAGGCCTGTGGAAATAACATGGAGTGTTCTCCACCCTCTGAGAAAACAGCTTTTCTAGCTTCTGTTTTCATCTTTAGCAGGGCCAAGTCGTAGGATGGCTCTGGCTGCCACAGGTCAGTGTGGGGTGCCTGCCAGGGGCTGCAGCAAGGGCCCTAGGTGACGCTTGCTGAACGGACCTGCCTCGAGCTCTGGCTAATACTCCACAGGCAACATGCTCGGCCCCATGCACCCTTGCACTGCGGCTCTGCACCTGGATTTTGCAGACGAGGGAACCACACTCAGAAAAGCAAAGCATCCTGCCCGAGGTCCAAGGCTGGGAGGTGGCAGCCCCACAGAGGGGGTGCTGGTCAGTGCTCGCAGCTGGCTCTCAGATGGGGTCCTGTTCTGTGGCGGCTTCCGATTTCACTCTGGCCGACCAGCTCACAGATCTAGAAATTCAGCTCCAGCTCACCCTGCAGGCCGGAACCCCAGCCCCGGGAACGCAGGCCTCTGCTACCCGGGGCTCAGCCCTGGCGACTCCCAGTGGAGGCCCAGGTGGGCGCAGACGCAGGCCCGCTGTCCTAGCCCGAAGACCTCCTGGGCATGCAGGTGGATTTTCATCACCCTCTGCTGTGGGGTAGCCGTGGCCACAGCCGTGGGACCCGGGGTGGACATCATGTTTCTTGGGGACAGGATGTGGGCTCAGTTCCAGCTGCTTTGGCTTGCCAGCAATCAGCAGGCCTGGCGGCCAGGAAGCGGTGGGAGTCAGGGGCGGGGAGGGAGGGAATGAGCTGGTGGTCAGTGCCCCACGCTCCATCTGAAGCCCAGAGCCGCACCAAGCAGGCCCATCCCAGAGGGCACACCCTGCCAGCTCTGGAAAGCGGTGGAGGCACTCTCTGCCCTCTGCCAGCAGCACATCTGAGTGCCCACCGAGGCCACACTCTGGACACAGACTTCCGAAGTGCCCGGTGGGTGATCACACATGCCAGAGAACTGACCATTTGGGCAGCAAGGGAGACATGCAAACACGGGACCTGCGATGCCTCAGGGAGACACAAAGCATCTGGAGAAAACAGAGAAACAGCCCAGGGCGGAGGTCATATGGGAGAAGTTGTGATGGGACACTTCCAGGCCATTCCAGACCCCCAGGAAAGGAAGGGAAGGAGGACATGCTGGAGAGAGGGGTCCTGAGGAAAACCCCTGGTATCGGGACCAGAAAGGCGCTCCGTCCTGGGGCCCCCACAGCCCCTCCATGTGCGCGCGTGCTCTCACCCCTGACCAGGACCCTCTTGGAGCAGTGCTGAGTGCTGGTGGGCATGACTGGCCCCTGGGGAGAATGGTTCCAGAGCTCAGGAAAGACCATCCAGGACGGGCGACAAGGGCCCAGAGCAGTGCCAGCAGTGCCTGGAGCTCTTCCTCCCACAGCAAAGTGATCTCCGCGGGGCCAGCCTTGGGGACCACAGACTTCCTGTCTCAGCAAATGTGAATTCAAGGCCACTCTGGGTTCCCCATGCACTCCCTGGAGTGGGCAGGACTCAACGTTGATTGCAGAACCTTCCAGAAGGGAGGGTGAGGTGTTGAGAGCAGGGTCTGGGAATTTGGGATTCATGCGTCTTTCCGTGCCTCAGTCTCCTCTTGTGCCAATGGGGAGGAAGCGGCTCCTGCCTCTGCGTGCGTCTCCCGTCCTAAGAGCAGGGTCTCTGCAGCAGCAGGGAGCACACAGACCCCACACCTCACTCTCCTGCCGTGAGCGGGGTGGGTGGTGAGGACCAGGGTCAGTGCTGGGTGCCCCGCTTCCACCTGCCCGCTCATGTTAAAGCCCCTGTGGGAGCAGGAACCCCACTCAGAGACCTGGCCTTGGTGCAGCCAGCAAGCACGGGGTTCCCCCCTCACCTCCCTCGGCACCTTCCTTCCAGGGTCCCTCCCAAGGGCCACCAGCAGCAGAGGCCCAACTCCAGAACAAATTCCCCCCTAGCAGCGAGTGCAACTGTGTTTGCAGTGGCCCCCCTACCTCTGTGGCTGGAGGAGCTCCCAACACCCACTCCCCTTGGGCCTCGCCCAGTGGGGAGGGTCAAGAGAGGAGAGGATGCAAGCCCCAGGGAGGTCATGGCCCCTGTGGCGGTCTTGGGGGGAGCTCCACCTCTTGCCCTGCGGCAGCTCTGCAGACAGACCTGAGCACCTCACCCCTTATCAGGGGCTCTCCCTGGCTGAGCGGGCAGAAGATGACGGATCATACAAGGCCCGGCCGGCCGAGAGGGCACAGGGGCCCTCGCTGACCCAGCCTGTCCTGATGGCCTAGCCTGCCCCTCCCACCTTTCCTATGCCTTGAATCTGAGCCTCAACCCCCAGGAGGTGCTCATTTCCCAGGCATCCCCCGGGGTGGGCAGGAGGCAGACGTGCTGACAAAGGTCCCCTGTCCTCATGTTCACCTGCCTGTTCCCAAGGGGCCCTGTCCAAGAACCCGGGAAGCAGAGGAACAGCAACCGTTGCTTCGATGGGGACGTTCTCACCGGCAGGACACATGTGTGTCACTCATGACCTGATGCTGGCCGTCCCTAGGTCAGTACAGGGACAACCAGATGCTGGGCAGGCTCTGCCTGGACAGGTGCGGTCTCACCTGTTGGATCCATGTACAGGTGGGCGGATGTGGTAGAGGACTGGTTGAGGTCCTGGGCCCCAATGAAGGTGAACAAACCCCTGACCACTATCCTGGGCAGCTCCTCGCGGTGGAGCCCAAACCAGTCTTTTCTCCTCCTCTCAGGGGGAGAGGCCAGTTCAAGGGGACAGTGGTGGGTGACCTCACATCTGGGCTTGCAGCTGGGCTCTGCTTGGACTCCACGGCCCCGTCCACCTTCTGGTCCGGCCCAGAGCGTGGGGGGACCTGCTCCGGCTCAGCAGCACTAGCGTGGGGAGAGCCCCATGACCACGCCACCCCACGGACACCCGTCTGCCCACGTGCTGTCGCTTCCCTTGTTAGCACAGCCACGCAGGGACCACCTCCGGAGGGGCCGGCTGGCACCTGCCTGCAGCCTCGCCAACGGGCCGTGCTCTGGGGGTCACCGGCACAAACCCCAGATCAAACCACACCGAAAAGTTCTGCCAAACCAGTGAACACACGCCCACGCCCCAGACAGTCCACCCTTCTTCTCCAGGACCCGAAACTGCACAAAGAAAATGCCCACAAGCCTGCTACTGGGGGCTGGGAATCCTCCTTCTTCTCTCCCCTCCCCCTCCCCCTCCCCCCTCCCTCCCTCCCTCTCCCTTCCCCCTCCCCCCCCTCCCCCTCCCTCCCCCCTCCCCTCCTTGGGGCGTGGCCTACCCGCCCCGCCCCTGCCCCTCCACACAGGACGTGGCTATCGAGCCCCGCCCCCTCAATTGGGCGTGGCCTCCCATGCCGCGCCCTGCCCCACCCAGTCCCAAGATATCAGCCCCGCCACTCCATGGGGCGTGGCCTCCCAGCCCCGCCCCCCCAAAGGCCGAGGGTCCCAATGGCGCAGAGCCCGGTGTGCACTGGTCCCCTGGTCGCCTGACCCCGGCCCGCAGAGGGCACGGGAGTTCCTGTTGGCGCGAACTTGCTGCGCTGCGTAGTGGACTCACGTGAAGCAGGAGCTCGAGTTCTGGGCAGCGGCGGAGACCGCGGAGCTTCCCGCGGGGCCTTCCCCGGGGGTTCCAGGTGCAGCGGGTGTGCGGAGGTCAGGGTGCCCAGAGGTCAGGGGACCCGGAGGTCAGGGAGTGTGGATGTTGGGGTGCATGGGGGGTCGGAGCGCTTGGAGGTCAGGTCAGGCAGGGTCCCCGTGCAGTGAGTCTCCATCCCCGCCTAGTTTGCCCAGGGATGCGGCGGCGTCCCCCGTGGGTCCCCAGCACACACAGCTGTGTCCACATGACCCGCTCCCCAGCTTCAGACTGGGCACCTGCGCTGGCTTCCGGTGGAGGCTGGGCTGTCCTGGCTGCCGGGACGGGATGATGAACCAGAGATGGGACACTGGAACAGGGCCGGGTCCCACCCTTGCAGGTGGCCCCACCCAAAGGGCCACGCCACTGGGACTCGGACCAATGCAGGCATCCTCAGTGATGTCGCTGCAGGCTCGTGTTCCAGCCCCGTGGCCAGAAACCACTGTCTGTGCCTCAGTTTCTTCCTGGTCAGATGCGGAAGGAATGGTGAGCTGGGAGGCTCTGCCCAGACCACATTGTTTGTTTTTTTCAGCCAGAGGTTTGGAGCCTTGTTCCCCTGGTGGGTGCTGGAGGTCAGGTGGGGTGACCAGTGCGATGTTGGACGTCTGGGGTCGGCCCAGAGACCACACACTGACCTCCTTCCCAGAAGGCACACTGGTCACTATGTGCCCCCCTCACCTGGTCACGCTGAGCTCTCCAGGGGCAGCTCTTCTAAGTGCCTCAGGCCTCTGGCTAGAGCCCTGAATGAGACTGGAGAAAAGGTCAGTCCATTACCACACTAGGGACATCTAGGGACAAATCTGTCCCATGTCCCGGCAGACCCGGGCGGTTCAGAGAGGTGGTGGGACTTGGTACCTTGCACAGCGACAGGTTTGATGTGCCAGCTGCTGCTCTCAGAGGTAACGTCCAAACCAGGCTTTGCTCCAGAAGAGCCGCGAGCATATCTAGTACCGTGTCGGCCTCAAGAGTCAGTCCATTAGTGATGCCTGGGTGGCTCAGTGGGTTAAGCCTCTGCCTTCGGCTCAGGTCATGATCTCAGGGTCCTGGGATCAAGCCCCACATTGGGCTCTCTGCTCAGCAGGGAGCCTACTTCCCCCTCTCTCTCTGCCTGCCTCTCTGCCTACTTGTGATTTATATCTGTCAAATAAATAATAAAATCTTAAAAAAAAAGAGTCAGTTGATTACTGCGATCTGTGGCTGGAGCTGGCCTGCCTGAGACGTCCTGCTCAGTCCTGGACGCCCAGCTCAGAGCATGCTGGCTGGTGTGGAACACACCTCCCCATTACTGTGGGCTGGGTGACTCTTTTCTTAGGGGCTTCCAGGTGTTGTGGGGGTGAGGACCTTCCTTGGGGTGGGTCTCCGTCACCCAGGCTTGCTGCTGAACCTGGGAAACGCACTCTGCACCTTCCAGAGACCCAGGCTGGTCTCTGGCTCAGCCAGGGGCAGGCGCATCCATAAGGGCCAGGGGGGCGGGCTCCTGCCCAAGCCCCAGCTGGCTGTCATAGAGAGACAAGTTCGGGGCTGGGAGGAGGAGGGCTTGGGGAGGTTGAGCAGAGGCTCCTGCCTGTCCTAGTTCTTTGGTTTCCAGATTCCAAGAAGTTCTATCCCCACCAGCTCTGCTCCCCGGCTGGGGGAGGGTGGTCGCGTGGGTTCATTCTTTTTTGCTTTTGCACCAAAATCAGCTGCAACAAAAGTCCGAACATGTCGACAGTGGAAACCAAACCCTTTATCTACCCGGACCTTTGGAAATAGGTCTACAATAGGACATGATTTCGTTCCTCTAATTTATAAAAAATGCACGTTAATAAAAGCAAAACTTTTCCAGAATCACATTTTGTAGAGAAATGGGTGTCAACCAGAGTCTGCTCTGCTGGGTAGGTAAAATTGTATCCAATTTGCGCTTCATGCTACGCAGTACGTGGTCTCTGTGGGGCCAGCCAGGCCCTGGGCAGACTCTTTTCTCAGGGAGGCTGGACCCCACCACCCAGGGCACGCTGCCTTGGCCAGAAGCCACTACAAGGTGAACTTCAAATAAGAAGGGGCAGATGTACTTTGTTGTGAAAGAACACTTTACACGATGTTTTGGTAAGTCCTTTGTTTCTCTTTCTGACAGTTTTTGTCATTGTCCCAAGGGGTCGCCTCCGGGGTGAGGGTTGCCACAGTCCATCCTTCCCTAGGTACTTAAGCCCCTAACAAAGCAGGTCCAGGAAGCTGCTGTCTGGCACTGTGTGCTGTCCTGAGCATAGCCTGACTGGGAAGGCGCCTGCCTCCGGGTCCCAGAAAAGCAATGGGGATGGGTTGTGTTTCCAGATGTTCCCAGCAGGTGGTGCTGTCGGCCAAGGAAAACGGGACATTCCCAGGACCGCTGCCGGCCTCTGTCCTAAAGGAGAGAGGTCTAAGCAGGGGTCATGCCCCACCCACAGCCCTGGGCTCCCGCTGGGGCGCTCATGGGGTGACGTTCACGCTATGGGCATGTCCAGTGAGGGAGGCCTGGCTCCCACTGCATGATCCAGTCTGATGGCCCCAAACAGCTCCCGCACCATCAGGAGTCCAGCTTTGGTGGAGATGCTGGGGCGGTTAGTTCCAGGTGGACGGGCAGGTGGATGGGCAAAGAGCCGTGGGAACGGCGTTGCCAGCCCTCCTCAGGACGCAGAGCAGTTCCCAGCTCACACCCGGGACTCAGCTGCTCTGCTGCGAAATGAAGGGGCCTTACAAAGTGACCTTTGGGGGGACGTCCGGGGCTAACATCGCGTGAGGCTGATTGTCCCCAGGAGGCCAACAGTTTTCACAGTCACCCTCTTGGGAATAGCCAAGGAGGAAAGGAAACGGGCCGGGGACAGTGACACAGGGGCCTGGGAAGGGAGCGGACGGACCCCTGCATACTCAGTCCAAGTGCTTCGATCACAACAAAACTGTCGCTAATCCTGACAGCACGTCCCCCAGAACTGTGCCAGCAAAGTTACCAAAACCCCAAACAATCTGACTGCATGAGAGTGAAGATCCCCTACAAGTGACAAGAGGGGAGCACATAAGGCCCAGCTCAGGGTCCCTGGGGTCGTGGCCTGTCGATACTTAATTATCCTGGGACCCTCACGATCCGGGACAGTCCCTTCTGGCTCCCTCGTTGTTCATCAGGAGCTTATGAGGTGACACTAAGCACATGGGCACCACGGCACGAAAGACCAGCTCCCAGAGCAGACAGCGCAGGGACTGGCAACCACTGTCCCTGTCCTGGCCCTGATGCCGGTGGAAGTTGGAGCGGCCGCAGAGGTAGACGGGCCTTCAGGGCTCTCTCCATTCCCATCTTTCCTCCGGAAATTCCGCGGAGTCCGAGCCCGGGATGCCTTGTGTCCCAGGCCCAGAAGCACGCGCTCCGTGGTGTTTGTGGGCTCTGAGGGGGACGTGGGCTCCTCGTGGTGAGGGGACCCGTGGGCTTTCCCCAGGGAGCCTCTGGCAGCAGTTTAATCGCTGTGACTGTCAGACTGACAGAAGTAAGATCTGGGTCACCAGCTTCTGCGCAAAGCAGCATTGTGGCCAGGTCACAAGCAGTGGGACCTGTGTCACAGATGTTCCCGTTTCCTCCGCCACGTCCTCCCTCCTGGCATGTCAGGAAGAGCTGCCCAGGCCTGAGCGGGTCTCTGTCACTAACTGCGCTCCACATTCCGGGGCAGGGCAGGCTTCCCATCTCCCATCTTCCCATCTCCCAGAGGGGCTGGCAGGGACGGACCACCTGGGCAGGGGACTCAGCCAGCCACTCGGTCATTTGTGTAGAAAACTAGGGCCATGACGATCACTGCTTTGTGGGGGTTCACAGCCCCTTGATGCCGCTGAGGCCAGAAACCCACGGGGGGTGTCGGGCTGTTACCTGGGGGTGTGCCAGTGTCCGGAGCAGGGCCTGGCAGTCCCCTCGGGGTGACACAGATCTGAAGAGCCAACCTCCTCCCACTGCTGCCTGCAGGGAGGGCCGCCGGGGGGACGCAGTCAGGAGAGGAAGCTGCCCGCAAGGAGGACTGCCGGTAGGGGACACTGCCAAGAGGGGACACCTCCAGGAGGGGATGTAGCAGGAAGGGGCACAGGCGTGGAGCGTCCATGGCTCAGAGGTGGCTGAGATGCAGGATGCAGGGAAGGGGGTGGGTGGGCAGGAAACAGGGAGGAAGGAGGAGGAAGGGCGACAGGACCCTGGGGAAGACAGCCCTGAGTACAGGGAAGATGGCGTGTCCCGGCACGTTGGATGGGACGGAGTGGCTTGTGAGCATGTGGACGCGTGTGGAGGCCACTCTGGGAGGAGGAGTGGGTCAGGCTGGTGCGCACAGCCCGTGGCCATGTGGCCTAGGGTTTCCTCGCCCGTGCCGGGTCATGATTTGAGCAGGCGCTAAGTCAGCCTCGATTTGGGAAATGGCCTCAGTGGTGATTTTGGAAACTCGGAACTGCTGTCATGCAGTGACCTGGGTCAAGGTATCCTGCTTGGTGTCCGACAATGGGCAGGGCCGCCATCGTCCACCCTGTCACCTGCCTGTGAAAGCGAGCGTGAAGGACACGTGACTCTGGCTTGGGGAGCAGTGCATGCTTTATTCAGGATGGACACACCAGGATCGAGGTTGTTTCCAGAGTGAACCTCCTCCCCCTTGTCGTGTGGGAAGGGGGTTCCCGTCCCGAGAAGGACCATCCACTCCCAGGAATCAGCCCGCAGCCGCCCTGTCACACCTGGCTTCTGAGCGTGTCCCTGCAGTTCCTACTGGCAGGGAAGGACTTGGCATCCGCAGGCCGGGTCCTGTGCGAGAGAACTGGCTCTGGGCATGTGGACAGACCAGGCACCCGCCAGGGCCCCAGGGTCTCACTCAGCTACTTGGGGGCCCAGGGACACGCGGGGTTCCAGGGTGTCTGGAAGGGTCCTTGTGTGTGCATTCCAATGGGGCGTTTCGGTTCCCTGCTTCGGGATGGACGCGGGTCCTGCTCTGTGGCGGGACGCGTCGGGGGCAGGGCCAGCCAGCTATGAGTGTCCCAGGGCCGGCTGCCCACCTAGGTCTCGGACAGGCGTGCGCACACCCGACTTCAGTGTCACCCGTCCTGTGGTCATGCACACGAAGTAAAAATAGCCACACACGAGTCTAGATCAGGTGTCTCCACACTACTTGGAATGACTCCATTTTTTAATAAAAAGTGTTTTCTAAAAGTCAACATTTCCTTTCAGTTTCTAGCTGTCATGTTCGGCCGAGACTTGGGGTGACACGGAGGCAAGCGCCTGCCCTGGTGTCCGTTCCGACCCAGTTTGCACAAATGGGAAGCATCGTCCCGGCTCCCACCCCGGCTTACTCATTCTAGTATGTCTGCACTCTCTAAACAAAGTAGGTTACACCTGTCATAAGTCATCCTCCTGGAAAAACGCAGCTTGCACGAGCCGTGATCGCACAGCAAGTGTGTGCAGAGAGGGACTGGACCGGCGTGGGCAGCCATGCAGGGTCAGGGGACCAGGGTCTCCGTGATGGCTTCCTGGTCTGAATGGGAATGTGGAAGAGTGGGGACCCTGTGCCCACCCAGGCGTGCACCCACCTGCCCTGCACCCCAAGTGGCGGCAGCAGGCTGTGATGCGTTCGTGTCCCGGCAAGTGCCGAGACCCAGCTGGCAGGTTCCTCTTCCACCCGAGCCTGAAATGCACATTGAGGCTTTCCAGCTGGCGTGTGCCCTGTGGACAAGCACACACCTGCTGACGGAGGTCATGACTCAGGTGAACGCCCAGGGCCCGTCACACACATTGTCATGCTGTCACTGTGACTGGAGGGGGTGCTGGGACCCCGGGCACCTCCTGATCCATCCAGGGAGGAGCCCAGGGCCACTCTTAACTGGAAGACAGCACCAGGTGCGGCGTGGCCTGCACCGTTCTCTGTCGGCTGAGGGGTGTCAGGAGGCTGCACAGTCTGTCCTGTGCCAGGAGCCCCGGCCGCAGCCCATGAACACCCTGCCCAGAGACACCCCCAGCCCCAGTCCTGCCGAATTTGTATGATCCCACTTCTGATTTGTGTAGGTGGGTTCGGAAAATCACTGTCCCCAGGAGGAGAAGCTGAACTAGGGGCAGGCCCCTGTCCCCACTTTCTGCGTTCTGTTTTCCAGGCAACTGCATGCACGTGGCATCTGGATGCAGATTTCCTGAGCTGGGACCATCTGGGAAGCGCACTGTGCTCCTCTCCAGCTGGAGCCAGTCCTGGCTGAAGCTCTCCCTCGTCAGACCCTCCCAAAGCTGGGGGCCCCCAGGGTGAGAACAGACCCCCAGGGCGCCAGCAGCACCAGAGGCATCAGAAGGAAGTCAGGAAACGTGATGGGAGGAATAGACGTGGATAGGACGCACTGGGACCCCCGGGCGCACTGAAAGCCACATGCAGAGGGGACGAGCCAGCGACACATGTCTGCATGAAAAAGAAGAAAGACTTTGGCTAAACCACGTAACTTGGCAGCCAGGGGAGCAGGAGCACGGAGCAGCGGAGCCCGAGCTGCGGAGGGAAGGACAGGGACACCAGAGCAGAGGTAACTCAGGGGTGCGGCGCAACCTCACCCCTGCCTCCACCCCCACCCAGCAATCTGTGAGTTCGGAGCCCCGTGGAAGCGGGAGTGGGCACGTCCTCCATGGAGCCAGGACAGTGGGCCGGGCACATGGCACCATCCTCCCAGAAGCCCACCAGGCTGTGGGAACTTTGGATGAAGCCACGCAGCCTCATGGTGAAGGGCTGGGAGGGAAGCAGGTGTCCCAATGCCAGGGCGTTTGTGGATTGTGGGTGTGGAGTTCCTGGTGTGGACACAGCGGGCCGAGGGGCCGGGGGGAGCCCCACCCACAGGCTGTCTGGCGAGAGCTTCTGCAGAGGGCAGTCCCTCAGGGTGGCCACTTGGGCCAGGACCCCTCCCTCTGCACCTTGTGCCCTTCCAATCCTTGAGGACAAATTCCTTCCCTTTCTAAGCTTCCCTCTCCCTGGGAGGACCAAAACCAGGAGGCTTCAGGCTCTTGACCAAATTCACGACCAAAGGCCTTCTGCTGTGGGGAGGGGAGGGGAGCGGATCCTGGATGGGGCGCGTGGGGGCACTTCTGGGCGTGGCTGTAGGTTCACCTCCCCGAGGGCTTAGGTGCTGTCCATCTGTCCGCACAGAGGCCATGGGCCAGCAAGTCAGCGTCCGCCTGTCTGTGCCACTCTGAGCACCTCTCCGGCCCGATGGCTCTGCTCTCTGCTGCCTCTGGTGACCAGCGACGCAGCCAAACTTTGGGGTGGGTATGAAGGCTCCAGAGTCTAGACTCCAGAGCAGTGGACAGTCTCTTCCCAAGTGCCCATTTGACAGAGGGCTGTCCATCTGAACAAGAACCCCTTTTCCTTGTGTGGGGCCTGAGGCATCTTTGTATCATGGTACGGCGGCCGAGGTCTGATGGAGACGATACGTGACCTTAAGTCATGGGGATATTGGATTTTCACAGTGTGGATGTTCAGTCCACGGGATCGCAGCTCCCAGCCCCTCCGCTGGTGTGTGCCCATGGCCTGGCTCATTTTCACTGAGCGGCGGGTGGCCGGCTACGGCTTTCAGTTACTGCCCGTGTCGGAGCTTCTAAGACCAGGTGGTCCATAAAACAGGCACCTTCCTGCCGCCAGACCCGCCGAAAACTAGAGACGCTGCTCAGCAGTTGATGTGATGGCCAGCAGTCAGCAGGGCTGCCCTGAAGATGATGTTGCTGCTGACCAGTCAGTGGTTTGTTGGTATGACAGCCTGGCGGTCTCGGCTCTGACAGTGACGGTCCAGACGGTCATGGTCCGGATGGTGATAGTCCTGACAATCCTGACGGTGACGGTCTAGACGGTCATGGTCCAGATGGTGATAGTCCTGACAATCCTGACGGTGACGGTCCAGTCATGGTCCGGATGATGATAGTCCTGACAATCCTGACGGTGACGGTCCAGTCATGGTCCGGATGATGATAGTCCTGACCATCCTGACGGTGACGGTCCAGACGGTCATGGTCCGGATGGTGATAGTCCTGACAATCCTGACGGTGACGGTCCAGACGGTCATGGTCCGGATGGTGATAGTCCTGACAATCCTGACGGTGACGGTCCAGACGGTCATGGTCCGGATGGTGATAGTCCTGACAATCCTGACGGTGACGGTCCAGACGGTCATGGTCCGGATGGTGATAGTCCTGACAATCCTGATGGTGACGGTCCAGAAGGTCATGGTCCGGATGGTGATAGTCCTGACAATCCTGACGGTGACGGTCCTGACGGTCCCGACAGTGATGGTTCTGATGGTCCTGACAGTGTAATCACACTCGGTGCCAAAGCAACCTGGGAGGAGGCCAGGGGCGCAGAGGCTAAGGCCAGGCCCCAGACCTTACAGAGCCTGGGTCTTGACGTTGCTGTAGCTCTTCCCAGCACAGGCAAGTGACACCTTCCACCAGCAGATGCCCCAGCACTGCTGTATGCGATTCTTGGGGCATCAGTAATACCGTGCCATAGCCCCACGAGCTTGGCCACGGAAACCTGCTCTCTCCCCTTCCTGCAGTGTGGATGTGTGGGGTCATAATGTTGGCAGGGCTACTCCTTCTGAGGTTCGGGGGATTTGCTGGGGACCCTTGACCAGTAGACGTGTTCCCCCGGTCTCTGCCCTGATCTTCACCCAGCCTTTGCTCTGTGTGTGCCCCTGTCTGTCCGTATTCCCCCTTCCAGTGAGGACAGCTGTCCTATTGGACTGGGGACACCTACTCTGATACAACCTCATCTCAACTCATTATGTCCCCAACGACACTGCTTCCAAATACGGCCCCATGCCAGGGTCCCAGAGGTCGGGTCTCCAACATGTGAATTTGGGGGACGTGTTTCACCCTGTAACAAAAGCCTCATGTGATCGAAGGGAGAGTTTAATGACATCACGGCTGGATTCACCAAGCCTGTGAGACACAAGGCCGTCATCCCCTTATCTGGTAGATTGAAGGAATTCCCGTCTGAACTGTGCTGTTCAGTGGTTCTGCCAGAAATCACGAGTCTGTTAAAAGTGTGTCACTTAAATACCATTTACCAGGCAGAGGTAAACCCACATGTCGGGTGAAGAAGTGGGAGCAGGGTGGTCATGGAGTTTAAAGGAAGTGGGTGTTGGCTTTACTCCTGCGACGGGATGCCTGGGCAGGAGGAGCACAGCCATCCCGTCCCAGAGCCGCGGCTCCCAGGGGCTTGGAGAGGGGCCAGGCTGCAGCTGGTTGTGGTTGGGGACACCTCGGAATGTGATGGTGACATCCTGGTGGTGACAGCTGACCACCAGGGCTCTGGGTTTGCGTGCAGCAACCTTGGTGCTGCAGAGGGGTGGGGGATGGGGCCGTGGCGAGGACACCGCTGAGCTCCGTGGCATGTCCCGGAAGACACAGGCGGTGGGGTGTGGCAGATGGGGCCAGCAGTGGTGTCTTGCAGTTTATGCTGCCAGGAAGGCTGAGCAAGACTCCGAGCTCGAGGCCTCAGAGCTGTTGGTCAGGAAGTGGGAGGACAGGTGCAGACCCACGTCCCAAAGAGACGCCCATATCTGCTCCGAAGGCCCCTCCATGTGGCCGGTTTTGATGTAAAGGTCCAGCTTTATGTCAATCCAAGTGCCCTATTTGCAGGAGTCTGCACCGGGGGTGGGGCCGCTGATGAGCAGGTTTTATCCCTGGGGGACCTTTACTCTGCCAAACATCTGGGTACAATTTCAGCTCCCAATGGGAGCATCCCTAGCAACCCGTTGCCACTGTCAAGCCCCCGCCCCGAGTCTCCTGCCATGGGCTGAGGACACCCCAAGGTGTGTGGGCTCTTCCACCTGCACTGCTGAAGGCATAAGAGCCAGAAATCAGAGCTTTGTACAAAGCGTTTGGGGCACTGAGCATCTGCACTGGCTTCTGGAACACACCAGCCTTGCCACAGGGGAGGAGACGGCCTCTGCCAGCTTTGGGGGGAGGACTTACCACCTGCAAACAAGAGTCCAGGTGAGACCTGCCAGGCCGCCGACCAGCAGGGCGCCCAAGGCGATGGAGACCCAGGAGGCCTTCAGGAGCCTCCCAGAGTCTGGGGAGAGGGAGGGGGTTAGCGAGCCCCCCTGCCAAGGGCTGTGGTCAGCGTGCCCCGCGAGCCCCAGGCCAGCCTGGTCCCGAGGGGCTTGCTTCTGCCTGCGACTACCCAGGGAAGCCATTTCTCAGATGAGCTCTCACGGGTGTGAAGAGTCAGGAGAGCTGCCAGAAAGCACAGCCCATGCCCAGCTGCACATGGTGGTGTGGAACACACGTGGCCCCATCACTCCTAGCTGCGCATGATGGTGGTGGGACATGTGTGGCCACGGGCATAATGCCGCTGGGAGGACGACCCTGCTGCCCTCCGTAAGGTGTACGGCCAACCTGCCCTCCCCCCCACAGAGGACGCACAAGGAGGGAGCTCTTACCTACGCACGTTGTCCCGTCCTCTGCCAGCACGTGTGGTGGGTCCATGCATGTGGAAGACCCTCCCCAGAAGCTATAAGGAAATGCCCCCCATTGAAGGGCACCCGCCCTCTGCCTGGCTCTGGAAGATTGAAAGTCACTTTGGGATCCTGCGCTGCTCCTTCTTCCCTGATCCGCGTCTGCTAGCTCGTGACCTCACCACAACAGACAGGAAGGAAAGGGGCTGGCGGGGGTCTCACAGGAGCCCAGACCAGGCCTGGGTTTTGTGAACGAAGCCTTGTCTTGGTTTGGTCTCAGCCTGGAAGATACAGCGTGCTCTCTAAAGGGGCAGGATAGGTGTGACCCCTGGGCCAGAGCGAGCATCTTTCATGACGGCAGGACCCCGTGGTCCGCTGACGGGATCAGCTCTCTGTTGTCGTCCCGCCCTGTGCTAGAGCTTCCGACTGACTTCTCAGAAAGGTGCTGGTTTGTTTGTTATGGTCCTCAGGAGTCCTGTGAGTCAGATGCTGGCCCTTTGAGCGAAGGGGGTGGGGCTGTGGCCGCCCAGGAAGCTGCTCGAGTCTGAGGCCCCCGGGGGCACAGCTGTGGGCGGCCTGGGTCTCTCAGGTGCCCATGCCTCTGAGGAGCCCCGTCAGCGGCAACAAGGCCACCCACCCTCCTCCTGTGGTTTCTGTTCAGTGCCCCCCGCAGGGTCAGGGACAAGGGCTCTGCTGGGAGGTTTACCAGTCATTCTCTTTCCTGTAAAAATCAGCATCAAATTCTTCCAAGATTAAAGGGATTTGGGTCAATAAGTGGCGTCTGATGAGGTAAAAGCCAATAGGAACAGTTCTGTCGAGAACATAAAGGCCTTTGCTTGTAGCTTCTCCGTGCAGCAGGCAATCTGGTCCTTCTCCAGTTGCTGGAAGAAAGCTCCCACCTGCACCCTCAGAACAGGTCCCTTCCGAGCGGGACATGTTTTCTGATTTGCACTTCATGGGCACACAGTGGGGAGCGGCCGTGGAGCCTCTGAGCCGGCAGAACGGTGGGCGCACAGAGCCCCGGGCTGCCACTGAGTCTGCTTTCAGCTCCGGGGTCTGGAGGCTGGTCCAGTGCTCCTTGTCTGATGGGTCATCGCAGAGCTGGTTCAGGGATGAGTGAGAAGCACCTGGGCCACTGATGGGTACGGAGTAGGGACGACTTAGTCACGCAGAACCCAGCCCTCGGCCCAGACCCCAGATGTGTCCACAGCCTTCCCTGCACGGAAGCTCAGTGTGGCCCTTGCTGCCCGGTGTGGGTAGGGCTCCACTTCTGCTTCTTGTCCCCACAAGGGAAATGGCCTTCCTCTTCCTCGCCAGGAATACGAGACAGCTTTAAATTCCAGTGGAAGAGATTCTAATGACCTCTGCTTCCCTCTCCCCTTCCCTGAAGCTTGACTTGGGGTCCCACGGGACATAGGGCCCATCATGCTCACCCACAGGGGCACTAGTGGACACAGAGACCCTGGGGACATGCCCATATAGGGCTGTCTGTCCAGAGCAGGGGGGACCTGGGGGAATGAGCTGCTGCAGTTGGGGTAAGTGCCTTGGTGGGGAGCACCATGGGGCTCTGTCGGACAGATTGGGGCTGTCGTGGGACTTTGTGGGTCAGGAGGCAGAAGGCTTGCCTCTGCTTCAGGTGCAGGGGTGGGGGGGGGACAAGAGCTAAAGCCAGGCCATGTGTTCCTGGGCCTGGCTGCTCAGAGCTGGGGCAGTGGCTGTGGGACCGGGCATGCTCTCTGTCTTCTGACCTGCAGATGTTTCTTTCAGTGACATGAGTCTTTCTGTGGGACCGGGCATGCTCTCTGTCTTCTGACCTGCAGATGTTTCTTTCAGTGACATGAGGCTTTCAGGACAGGAGAGATCCAGACCACAGAAGCAGGAAAGACGGACGGCCTTGTGAGAACCCCTCCAACGCAGCCCACCTCCCGGCAAGGGTTTATCAATGCTAAACACAGCCTCTTGTCATTTTGGTGTTTCTGAGATATTTGCAAAAAACACTGAAGAGAAACTATTGACTGAAAAAACACTCCAGGGAATCTGAAAGTGAACAGTGAAGCTGAGAAATGTGGCCCAGTCCTGGGCAGACAGGGGCGTAGCTCCTTTGGTGCGCGGGGACTGGGCTGCACACACACCCTCGGCACACACTCCCGAGTGTCCAATGTGCACGGTCCGGTCCAGCAGCCAGAGCATAGCGCAAGGTTGGACAGCATGTGCCCACGGAGCCCTCGTTCGGGGGAGGGGCATGGGCTTGACCCAGCAGAGCATACTGCCATCAGGGGGACACGGCCCGGAGGACCCCACGTTGGGGGAGGGGAAAGAGCCCCCAACCAGGAACCCTGGGAGCCGCCTTGTTGGAGTTTGGAGCGGGTCTGACAAGCTGTCTGAGACAGGGACAGGTTTCCTGCCCCCCTGCTCTACCGAACCCTGTCCGCATGTCCGTGTGGTTCCCCCATTCCTGCTTCACCAGCTCTGCGTGTGCTCGCCTGGGACATGAGGTTGTGACCGCAGGGGTGCATCCAGACTGTGGCCCCCCCACCCTGTCTGCGTGCTGGGATCCCTCGCTCTGTTCCAACCCCGCCCCCATGCCCCCAGCACCCCCGGGCCCTCACACCTGGTGCAGGGCACCCACCACCTTGCACACCTCCTGGTAGGCTGTGTGGGTGCTCCATTGCGCGTTTAGAGCCTTGAGCGCCAAGGCCTGCCTGTTGTGCTCGTGCAGCCACAGCGTGTGCAGGGCCATCAGAGCGGGCACCTTGCTGGCTCAGCTGTCCCCCACCAGGAAGCAGGGCGTGGCGGCTGTCCTGCGGGGGCCTGGCTCAGGCACCCAGGCGGTGGGCCTCGCGAAGAGTGGGTATGTGTGGCCAGCATCCTGGTGGCGTGTGTTGACCCGGAGCAGCCCCTCGGGGCTCGTCCAGTTGTGCAGCTGTTTCTCCACGGCCGGGGAGCTGCCGTACACCGTGGACACATCCAGGAAAGACATCAGCCCGTTCATCTGCTGTTGCGTGTTGGCCGAGCTCAGGTGCCTGAAGAAGGCGCCTTGCATCCCAGTGCCACAGGCGGCAGAGGACCAGTACAATGGCAAACAGGAGCCGCCAGTGCTCCCCAAGGCGTTGCTGGGCAGCTGCGGGAAACGGGAGACACCGTCACAGCCTCTGTGGGCACCCAGGAAGCTCCAGGCTGGCCACGGTCATCAGCCTGGGGGGCACTCTCTGACCCGTCCACTCCTGTCCCCTGCCCTCAGTCCTAGCCTGCCACAGGCTCCTGCCAGGGTCAGCATAGTGAGAGGAGAAATGAGAACCGTATTTAGAGAGACCTGTTCTGCAGGACCCGCCATGGACACCACCCTCTAGCTCTGCAGCCCGACAGGCAGACACAGGGGCACCGCAGCTCACGTCTGGAGGCACGCTTCGCTTTGCTATTTGTGTCAGCACGAAAACAGCAAAGCTTGAAACTTAAATGTTCGTGAGCAAGCAAACGGGTTAATGCATTACCGTGCAGACTTTAGAAGTCGAATGTCTGTCCACTTAACAATATGGTGCGACACCAGCCAATTACAACAGGTTCTGAATGACACACACAGCAGGGCCCGTCAGCTGTAAGGGTCAGAGCTCGCACACACGTGCACACCCGTGCACACACACACATGCGTGCAAACATGCGTGCACACACACACGAGGACAATTTCTGGACAAAAGCAGCAGAAGATACATAGGCACATTTGTGTGTTATTAACCTCCCAGACTCCCTGGAACACATCGTATTCCCCCATTCAGTAGTTTCCCGAGTTGTTTCATGGATTATTTCCTTCCCTGGGGAGAAGTTTCTCTTTCGCTGAAGTCCCTACAGCTAAATTTTGTTTCTGTTTCCTTGCCTCATGATTTGAAAGTGTTTCCACAGCTGATGTCCGAGATGTCACTGCCCGTGCTCTCTTCTAGACTTTTCTAGAAGTTCTGTGGCTTCAGGTCTCACACTTGGGTCTTCCGTTAGTTTCTTTTTGTGTGTGGTGTAAGGAAACAGCCCAGTTTCGTTCTCTTGGATGTGGCTGTCCAGTTTCCCAGCACCATTTGTTGAAGAGACCATCTCTTTCCAACTGCATATACTTTCCTGCTTTGTTGTAGTTTAGTTGACCATATAAGTTGGGTTTACTTCTCAGGCTTCTATTCTGTTCCACTGTTGTATGTGTCTGTTTTGGGGCCAGTACCAAGCTGTCTAGATCACCATAGCTTTGTAGTGTATCTTGAAATCTGGTATTGTGATATAGACCACAGTGAATCCGCTGATGACTTCGACGTCTCAACATTTTAACAATTGGGTTTTCCCCATCCATGAGCATGGGGTACCTTTGTATTCGTTTGTGTCATCTTTGCTTTCTTTCATTAATGGTATTTGTAAATGATGTATCCAATAAGGGGTTAATGTCCAAAATAGTTAAAGAACTTACGCAACTCAATACCAAAAAGGAAAATAATTCAATTAAAAATGATCAGAGGGCCTGCATAGACACTTTCCCAAAGAAGACACACAGATGACCAGCAGACACAGACACCTCAGGCCTCATCAAGGAGATGCACACCAAAGCCACATGAGATGCCACCTCATGCCTGTCAGGATGTCCAGAACCAAAACCCAGAAAACAGCAAGGGTGGCGAGGAGGTAGGGGAGGGGAGCCCTGGTGCCCTGACGCACTGTTTCTGGGGATGCAGACTGGTGTGCCCATGTGGAAAGAGGCTGGACGGTCCTCCAAAAATAAAACTAGAGTTACCACATGATCCAGTAATTCGAATCCTTCTATTTCCCTGAAGAAATGAAAACCCTAATCCCAAAAGACATGTTCAACCCATGCTATATGGCAGCATTATTTAAAGTAGCCCTGGTACGGAAGCAGCCCAGGTGTGCACGCACAGGTGAATGGATGAGGAAGATGTGGGTGTAAGGCCACGATGGGATACTGCTCAGCCATAAAAAAAGAGAACGGAATCTTGCTATTTGCAACGTGGATGGAACTCGAGTGTCTGGAAATGAGTCCGTCAGAGAAAGACACAGAGTGCATGATTTCACTCATACGTGGAGTTTAAGAAGCAAAACAAGTGAACAAAAAAAGGGGAGACAACCCAAAACACAGACTCTTAACTACGGAGATCAAGCTGCTGGTCACCTGGAGGGAGGGGCGGGGGTTCGGGAATCGGGCGATGGGGGTGAAGAGTACACGTGCTGTGACGAGCTCCGGGTGACGTACGGAACCAGCGAGACCTGACGCTGCACGCCTGAGAGCAGCGCCGCCGCAGCTGCACTTGCACTTCAGAAAATGAAGAGAAACGGAACCCACAGCGGCTCTCGTCGGAAACAACAGCGCAAAGGCAACTTCTAAAATGACAGAAAAACCTTCGTTGTGTGTTTCTCGTAGGACAAGGCAGACAAAGGCAGGATGGCTCCTGTGCCTTTCATTTTCTAATCAGTTGTAGAACACCCAAGTTCATCCGCAGAGAGAAATGTTCTCTTAAATTAGAGACATTTTCGTAATAAGTTGAAACACAGGACATTAAAACAACATTAAAATGTACAATTAATAAAGATACTGTGAGCTGAATTTCTACAAACGCATTGACTCCACTTCTGAGTTATAAATAAGGAAAGAATGAAACTCAAGGAGAGGAAAGTGGCATTGGGACTCGATATTTCAGAATGATTTATGTCACCTAAACGTTTGCCGTTTGCATTTGCTACTGAGGAGTCGGTCCGTCAGGTACGGTGGCTGAGGAGGCGTGAACACAATCACTTCCTTCCTGGCCGCGCTGTCCCATGGCCCTGGTGAGCCTGGGAAGGCCCCATCCCTGCAAGCTGCATCTGTGTCAGGCACGAGGCTTCCACTACGAACCCAAATCTGCTCAAACGTTCCTGGTCCTTTGAACCGTGGAGTTGTTCTTTGAACTGGAATGATGAGTATATAAAGGGGAAGTTTCTGTTTAAAGGAACTGAACCTGTTTCAGGTGACGTTCCTTGAAATGACCTTGGTCTCAGGAATACTTCAAGCCCCGTGTCTCTGCCAGGCATGTGCTTTGCTGCGGAGATGACGGCGCCGCCCAGAGCGGGGAGGCCCTTATGCTGACCCTGCCCTGAAGACGCTTGAGTGTGTTTCTCAGGATCACAAGGAATACACTCATTTTCTTTATTGTACCGGTCGGCAGAACTCCTAATAATCATGTAAATTAACTTTATTAATGTTTCCCCTCAGGTTTCAGGTTATTTCAGGGTCTTGGAATGTTCTTTTACCTTTCCTGCCCAAAATGAGAGGCACCACCTGGACGGCTTACATGGCTTGAAGCTCAGACTCACCAGCATCAGCCAGTGTGGTCCCAGCCCCTCCCCCACTCACTTATCCTGTTACCTCAGGCACCCGATGTTCCATCTCCGGGCCTCACCTTGACGTGGACATTAAAACTGCGTGCACAAGGAGTGCGTTGTTCTGAGGTTTAAATGAATGAATGATTGCTACAAATAAAGCGAAGTCATGAAAACAGTAATGGGCAGATTCTGACTCTTTCCTGTGTCTTTGTCCTCAGGGCTTCGAGCTGAGAGCATCAGGCAGGCTACGTTCACCTTCGCTGGACACCACAAATTAGGCACCTGCACACAAGCTTGGCTTTCCAGATGCAGGAGAGAGTCACTGGCACGTGGTGGGTCCATCACACTGAGGGGGGCCCGTGCTTTGGGATGCAGTGACCCTCCTTGGTCTGGTTTGCTGGTTCAGTGTCTGTCACCAATTCTGGACAGTTTCCGGCCATTCTTACTTCAGGTGTTTATTTTCCCCATGCTCTCCTTCGGCTCTGACCGCATGTACGCCCCACCTTGCTGCTGGGTGTCTGGGCTTCTGTCCTCCTCCTTCTTTTGCTCTTTCCATTTCCAGCTCAAAAGTTTCTTTTGACCGATTCTTTCCCCGGATGTGTCAGGTCAACTACGGAGCCCGGGAAGGCACTTTTCTTCAGTCATGTTACAGGTTTTCCGTCCTGGTACTTCTTTCTTTCTCCGTATGTATACAGTGCCTGCCTGTCTGCCTATGACCACCCCCTTGTTAGTGCATTTTGTCCATTTTTTCCCATCAGAGACTCTAACATATTTGTCACAGCTGCACTGAGTTCCACAGGGGCAGCTCCAGCAGGGCCGTCTCTGGCTGTGGCCCTCGTGAGCACGGCTTCTCCTGCCGTCCACCTGTCTCATACATGCGGCGGTCAGCCATGGTGAACCTGGCTCGGGAGGACGGGTGCATGGGCTGCGGGCGGGAGGGTTTGCCCTGACTAGCAGAGTCTCCGTGCTGTGTATGCTGGAGCTCGGTTCTGTCCTGCTGCCCCCAGCTCTGGGGCCTCTTTGTTCTGCTCCACACGGTCTGTCTTCCGGCACAGATCCCCTGGCCCTGTGCTGAGGGGCTTGGTGTGCGACCTTCTGACTGGCCTCCGCCCTCTGGCAGGTGTGTGCTGGGGGTGTGGCCTTCATAGGAGTTTCTGTCCCTCCTCCAGGAGAAGACTTCACCCCCCGCCCTTGGCCACAGTGTCCACTCTCTAATTTCCGTCCCCTGTGGACTTTCCTTTTTGCTTCTCTTATTTCCCCTCCCTGGGAGAGAGGAGGGTGCCCTGTCTCCCCAAGGTAAAGTCTTCCCCCGGGGATGCTGTGGATGTGGTCTGGGAGGGTCACTCTGTGTCCTGTCCCCTGCTCCAACCCCGCCAGAGCTGGAAGGCCACAGGTTTCCCACTGTTAGGCTGGCTGGCCCCAGGACAAGGGGCCTGTCAGCATCGGGATGCGTGTTCCTACCACTCCTTGCTTCCAGGGCAAAGAGCCCTCAGCCGCTGTGCCTCCCTGATCCCAGAGTGGGGTGGGACCTGTGACCACGGTTCTCCCACGGTTGACACTTGTCACCCAGAACTGGTGACAGAAGGGCTCCACGGACGGACAGGACATGGAGTGTCCCCGTGGTCATGGGACGCAGAGTCTGGTGGTGGAGCCCTACAGAGGGAAGAAAAGGCAGCACACGATTGACCATTAATTAAAATTGTGATAGGGTGTGATGCCAGGGAGGGAACGGAGTGGACACGCAGAATTCCAGGCCACATCTGCTCTCGGTGGGTGGTCAGGGCAGGCTTCTGGAGGAGGTCCAAGCTGAATCCCGAGGGACAGAAGGACCTGGCTGTGGGGAGGGACCACAGGGGTCCCATGGGGAGAAAAGGGGCAGTTCTGTGCCGTGGTCTTGGACAGCACGGGCTGGAGATGGATTCTTGTCTAGTCCTCACACAGGTATTTATTTTGGTGACACTGTTTTGGGCTGAATTGTGTCCCCTAAATTCATTCACTGAAGTCCCCAGCACCTCAGACTCTGACCACAGTCAGAGATGGGCCTTTAAAGAGGTGATTAAGGTCAGATGAGGTCATCAGCCTGGTCGCCTCTGACTGGTGTCCTTACAAGGGGAAATCTGGACACAGACACACGCAGAGAGGAGCACCAGCACACGTGCAGATAGCCGTCCACAAGCCAAGTAGAGAGGCTTCCAGAGGAACCACACCTGCCGACCCTGGCCTCCGGAACTGGGGACATGTGCTGGCTAGCCGGCCGTGTGGCACCTGGAGACAGCTGCCAGGGCTGAGTCGTGCAGACATGGGCACATCTGTGCTGTGTCAGCAGCATGGTGGGGGCCATCCGATTGCCCAGCGGGGGACTGGGAGCCGGACAGCGTGTATCCTCCTGGAACTCCCCGTGTTTCTGGGGCTGAGTCTGGCTAGTGTGGGAGCCTGGACAGGAAGGCTCTGAGAACAGCGGAAACAGTGACAACAGACAAGAACCTCGAGGCCAAGGGGTGTGGGGTGCAGACTGTAGGGGGTCTGGTGAGAGGTCTGGTCGGGACGCCGCTGGACTCACAGCCGTGACTGGCCAGGGAATGCGACGAAGAGCCTGCATTGCTGTTGGCGCATGGAAGGAGACTTCCAGTTACAAACCCCTCTCAGAATTTTATAGTTCTGCATTTTATTGCAAATGTTGACCTTGTTTATTAAAGTACACCTTCTACACTAGTCTTAGACAAAAATGGAGATATCAGCTATGAGTCTCTTTTTCAAATAAAGTTGTTTATTTTCACAAAAATGCAGTATGGTTCTCCCACCAAACCATTTGCAGGGTGTAGGAGAGCCAGGCCCCTACAGGTGCATTTTATGATGGGGATATCACCTCCTTCCATCGAATAAGTGGGCTTCTCTGATGCCAGTTATGCCCTGAATGGAGTTATTGCTGATGGCGTTAGTCAGTGCAGGCCTGACACTGAGATTATCTAAGACCAGCAGGTATGACGGAACCAGCTCCCTAACAGGAGAATGTCTGTCTCCTCAGCCTCGTGAAGAACACGCTGGTGACCGAGGAAAATCCAGCATCCGGAGGAGACGAGAACCTTTGCAGAGGAAACCAGAAGGGAAGGGTGCTGGAAACTGCACCTCTGCGAGACTCTGCAGACTTGTGCTGGGTGCCAGGCTCTGCAGGGTGGGCTGTGAACCCAGGAAGCTGCCTCTCCTGGGGAAGGGGTGAAGGGGACGCAGACGCCAAAGCCAGTGGGGGGGGGCTTGCAGCCATCCTATGTCTTCCCGTGGGTGGGCATCGCTCAGTCTTATCCTCGTCTCTACTGAACTCAGGGTTCCTCTTGACTCAGAAGCATGAAACCAGGCATCAGATGTGTTTGCTCTCCCTGCCTGCTCTCATTTTGGGGGCTGTTTCAGCCTCCGAGGGTGACTGGGGGCCTCCTGAGGCCGCTCGCTTGCAGCGGGGCCTCTGGAGGGCATAGTGGCAACTCCGAGTTCCGGGGCACTGCAGTGGGGCGACTTCCTGGGGGATTGTCGTCAGGTTCAGACAAGACCACGTGTGCACAGCAGCCCTTAGCACACACGCAGCTAACTTTCCTCTCTGTGTTGATTGCTCCAGACCTAGAGACCTCACGGACGGTGTCGGCTCTCCTGCATGCCCCTCCCTTCGGAAGGCTCCAGCCTCGTCCACAAGTCCAATCTCTGTTGCAAGGAGACTTAACACCGTTTTCTCTCCAGCCATGTTTTCTTGGTGTGGGACCTGCACGGTGCAATCAAACAGAATTTCAGGGCTGCAGCCTCAGCTAGTGAAACCTTCCATGTGACAGACAGAGAGCCTGAGGCCGGGAAGCATGGTGACATCCCAAGGTCACAGAACAGTAACACTGTGGGTGTGCACACGTGGGCTCGGATGTCCTGTGCCTCACCCCTGCAGCGGGGCTGAGCCCAGGCCGAAACCTCTATGTGGATGTGCACACTGGTCCCCTGGGTCACAGCTCAGGTCTCCTAGGAGTGTGGGCTGTGATTTTCCACCCAGGGCCCGTGTCTGCTGTTGTCCCTGGGGGGAGCCCGGAACTACATCTGAGAGCTCACGTTCCCTGGGGAAACCAGCCATAGATCCTTTCCAGGATGCAGTATGATCTCATAAAAAAAACAAGAGAGGGGGAGGAGTCAAGATGGAGAAGTAGCAGGCTGAGACTACTTCAGCTAGCAGGAGATCAGCTAGAAAGCTTATCTAAAGATTGCAAACACCTACAAATCCATCGGCAAATTGAAGAGAAGAAGAACAGCAATTCTAGAAACAGAAAAACAACCACTTTCTGAAAGGTAGGACTGGCGGAGAAGTGAACCCAAGGCGACGGGAAGATAGACCCTGGGGGGAGGGGCCGGCTCCCGGCAAGCGGCGGAGCAACGGAGCACAAAATCAGGACTTTTAAAAGTCTGTTCCGCTGAGGGACATCGCTCCAGAGGCTAAACTGGGGTGAACCCATGTGGGGTCAGCGTGGCCTCAGGTCCCACAGGGTCACAGAAGGATCGGGGGTGTCTGAGTGTTGCAGAGCTTGCGGATATTGGAACGGGAAAGCCGGCTACAGAGACAGAGCCGACAGTAAGCTCGCAGCTCGGTGTTGCCTTGAACCGGTCGCAGGCTCCGTGAGCTCGGAGCGCGGCCGGAGGTCAGGCAGACGGGAGTTACTGGGAGCTATTCGCTGAGGGCGCACTGGGGAGCGGGCCCCGAGCTCTCGGCTCCTCCGGGCCGGAGACCAGGAGGCCGCCATTTGTATTCCCATCCTCCGGGACTCTACGGAAAGCGCTCAGGGAACAAAAGCTCCTGAAAGCAAAGCCGAGCGGATCACTCAGCCTGGCCCCTGGTAAGGGCGGTGTAATTCTGCCTGGGGCAAAGACACTTGAGAATCACTTCAACAGATCCCTCCCCCAGAAAATCAACATGAAATCCAGGTAAGACCAAGTTCTCCTACCAAGGAGTGCAGTTTCAATACCAAGGAGAGAAGCAGAATTCCAGAGGAGGACAAAACAAACCATGGAACACAAGGCTTTCTCCCTGTGATTTTTTAGTCTTGCATTTAATTTAATTTTTTTCTTTTTCATTTTTTTCTCTTCTTTTGCTAATTTTTTTTTAACTTTTACCCATTACTTTTTTTTTCAATTTATTTATTTTCAGAAAAACAGTATTCATTATTTTTTCACCACACCCAGTGCTCCATGCAAGCCGTGCCCTCTATAATACCCACCACCTGGTACCCCAACCTCCCACCCCCCCGCCCCTTCAAACCCCTCAGATTGTTCTTCAGAGTCCATAGTCTCTCATGGTTCACCAACCCTTCCAATTTACCCAAATTCCCTACTCCCCTCTAACACCCCTTGTCCGCCATGCTATTTGTTATGCTCCACAAATAAGTGAAACCATATGATAATTGACTCTCTCTGCTTGACTGATTTCACTCAGCATAATCTCTTCCAGTCCCGTCCATATTGCTACAAAAGTTGGGTATTCATCCTTTCTGATGGAGGCATAATACACCATAGTGTATATGGACCACATCTTCCTTATCCATTCATCCATTGAAGGGCATCTTGGTTCTTTCCATAGTTTGGCGACCGTGGCCATTACAGCTATAAACATTGGGGTACAGATGGCCCTTCTTTTCACGACATCTGTGTCTTTGGGGTAAATACCCAGGAGTGCAATTGCAGGGTCATAGGGAAGCTCTATTTGTAATTTCTTGAGGAATCTCCACACTGTTCTCCAAAGAGGCTGCACCAACTTGCATTCCCACCAACCGTGGAAGAGGGTTCCCCTTTCTCCACATCCTCTCCAACACATGTTGTTTCCTGTTTTGTTAATTTTGGCCATTCTAACTGGTGTAAGGTGATATCTCAATGTGGTTTTAATTTGAATCTCCTTGAGGGCTAATGATGATGAGCATTTTTTCATGTGTCTGATAGCCATTTGTATGTCGTGATTGGAGAAGTGTCTGTTCATATCTTTTGCCCATTTTTTGATGTGTTTGTCTGTTTCGTGTGGGTTGAGTTTGAGGAGTTCATTATAGATCCTGGATATCAACCTTTTGTCTGTACTGTCATTTGCAAATATCTTCTCCCATTCCGTGGGTTGCCTCTTTGTTTTGTTGACTGTTTCCTTTGCTGTGCAGAAGCTTTTGATTTTGATGAAGTCCCAGAAGTTTATTTTCGCTTTTGTTTCCTTTGCCTTTGGAGACGTATCTTGAAAGAAGTTGCTGTGGCTGATATCGAAGAGATTACTGCCTATGTTCTCCTCTAAGATTCTGATGGATTCCTGTATTACATTGAGGTCTTTTATCCATTTTGAGTTGATCTTTGTGTACGGTGTAAGAGAATGGTCAAGTTCCATTCTTGTACATATAGCTGTCCAGTTTTCCCAGCACCATTTATTGAAGAGACTGTCTTTTTTCCACTGTATATTTTTTCCTGTTTTGTCAAAGATTAATTGACCATAGAGTTGAGCGTCCATATCTGGGCTCTCTACTCTGTTCCACTGGTCTATGTGTCTGTTTTTATGCCAGTACCATGCTGTCTTGGTGATCACAGCTTTGTAATAAAGCTTGAAATCAGGTAAGGTGATGCCGCCAGCTTTATTTTTCTTTTTCAACATTTCCTTAGCGATTTGGGGTCTCTTCTGATTCCATACAAATTTTAGGATTATTTGCTCCAGTTCTTTGAAAAATGCCTGTGGAATTTTGATCGGAATGGCATTAAAAGTGTAGATTGCTCTAGGCAGTGTAGACATTTTAACAATGTTTACTCTTTCGATCCAAGAGCATGGAATGGTCTTCCATTTGTGTCTTCTTCAATTTCTTTCATGAGTGTTCTGTAGTTCCTCAAGTACAGATCCTTTCCTTCTTTAGTTAGGTTTATTCCCAGGTATCTTATGGTTCTTGGTGCTATAGTAAATGGAATCGATTCTCTAATTTCCATTTCTGTATTTTCATTGTTAGTGTATAAAAAAGCCACTGATTTCTGCACATTGACTTTGTATCCTGCCACGTTGCTGAATTGCTGTATGAGTTCTAGTAGTTTGGGGGTGGAGTCTTTTGGGTTTTCCATATAAAGAATCATGTCATCTGCGAAGAGAGAGAGTTTGACTTCTTCATTACCAATTTGGATACCTTTTATTTCTCTCTGTTGTCTGATTGCTGTTGCTAGGACTTCTAATACTATTTGAACAAGAGTGGTGAAAGTGGGCATCTTTGTCTTGCTCCTGATCTCAATGGGAAGGCTGCAAGCTTTTCCCATTGAGGATGATATTTGCTGTGGGTCTTTCATAGATAGATTTGATGAGGTTCAGGAATGTTCCCTCTATCCCTATACTTTGAAGCATTTTAATCAGGAACGGATGCTGGATTTTGTCAAATGCTTTATCTGCATCAATTGAGAGGACCATGTGGTTCTTCTCTCTTCTCTTATTAATTTGTTGTATCACATTGATTGATCTGCGAATGTTGAACCATCCTTGTAGCCCAGGGATGAATCCCAACTGATCATGGTGAATAATCTTTTTAATGTGCTGTTGGATCCTGCTGGCTAGGATCTTGTTGAGAATCTTAGCATCCATATTCATCAGTGATATTGGTCTGAAATTCTCTTTTTGGTAGGGTCCTTGCCTGGTTTGGGGATCAGGGTAATGCTGGCTTCATATAAAGAGTCTGGAAGTTTTCCTACTGCTTCAATTCTTTGAAACAGCTTCAGGAGAATAGGTGTTATTTGTTCTTGGAAGGTTTGGTAGAATTCCCCAGGGAATCCGTCAGGTCCTGGACTCTTGTTTTTTGGGAGGCTTTTGATCAGTGATTCAATCTCGTTATTAGATATCGGTCTATTCAGGTTGTCGATTTTTTTGCTGGCTCAATGTTGGTAGTTTATATTTTTCCAGGAATGCATCCATTTCATCTAGGTTGCTAAGCTTATTGGCATATAAGTGTTCATAATAAGTTCTGATGATTGTTTTTACTTCCTTGGTGTTAGTTGTGATCTCTCTCTTTTCATTCGTAATTTTATGAATTTGGGATTTCTCTCTTTTCTTTTGGATTAATGTAGCCAGTGGCTTATTGATCTTATTGATTCTTTGAAAAAAACAGCTTCTAGTTTCATTGATACATTCTACTGTATCTCTGGTTTCTCCCTCATTGATCTCAGCTCTAATCTTGATGATTTCCCTTCTTATGTGTGGAGTTGGTTTGATTTGTTGTTGATCCTCCAGTTCTTTAAGGTGGAGAGACAGCTGGTGTGTACTGGATTTTTCAATTTTTTTGAGCAAGGCTTGGATGGCTATATATTTTCCCCTTAGGACCGCCTTTGCTGTATCCCATAGGTTTTGGACCAAAGTGTCTTCATTCTCATTGGTTTCCATGAATTGTTAGAGTTCTTCTTTGATCTCCTGGTTGATCCAAGCATTCTTAAGCAAGGTGGCCTTTAGCTTCCAGGTGTTTGAGTTCCTTTGGAACTTGTCCTTGTGATTAAGCTCCAGTTTCAAAGCATTGTGATCTGAGAATATGCAGGGAATAATCTCAGTCTTTTGGTATGGGTTGAGTCCTGATTTGTGACCCAGTATGTGGTCTATTCTGGAGAAGGTTCCATGTGCACTTGAGAAGAATGAGTATTCTATTGTTTTAGGGTGGAATGTTCTGTATATATCTATGAGGTGCATCTGGTCCAATGTGTCATTCAATGCTCTTGTTTCTTTATTGATTTTCTGCTTCGATGATCTGTCTAATTCTGAAAGAGGCGTGTTAAGATCTCCTACGATTAGTGTATTCATATCAATATGACTCTATCTTGATTAACAGTTTTCTTAAGTAATTGGCTGTTCCCCTATTGGGAGCATAGATATATACAATTGTTAGATCATCTTGGTGGATACCCTTTTCTTTTTTAACGTTTTTTAACTATTTTATCTTATATATATATATATACATATATTTTTTTTTCTTTTTTATTCTTTTCTTTATTCGTTTTTTTTTTAATTCTTTCTTTTTCTTTTTTTTCTTTCTTTCTTTTTGAACCTCTTTTTATCCCCAAATCAGAAGAGATCCCAATCTATTCAATCTCTTTTTTTAATTCTTGATTGAATTTTTAATTCAATCTCTTTTTTAAATTATTTTCTTTCTTTTTTTTTCTTTCTTTTTTTTTGAACCTCTTTTTATCCCCAAATCAGAAGAGATCCCCATCAGAGGAGATACCAGTCAGAGGAGATCCCTCACTCAATCGTGTGGGGGGAGAAATCCCCCCTCACGATTTGGGATCTCTTCTGATTTGGTTAAAGCATATTTTCCTGGGATTGTTGCCACCCTTTTAGTATTTTACTTGCTCCTTCATATACTCTTCGCTGGACAAAATGACAATGCGGAAAAATTCACAACAAAAAAAAGAACAAGAGGCAGTACCGAAGGCTAGAGACCTAATCAATACAGACATTGGTAATATGTCAGATCTAGAGTTCAAAATGACATTTCTCAAGGTTCTAGCCGGGCTTGAAAAAGGCATGGAGGATATTAGAGAAACCCTCTTAAGAGATATAAAAGCCCTTTCTGGAGAAATAAAAGAACTAAAATCTAACCAAGTTGAAATCAAAAAAGCTACTAATGAGGTTCAATCAAAAATGGAGGCTCTCACTGCTAGGAAAAATGAGGCAGAAGGAAGAATTAGCAATATAGAAGACCAAATGACAGAGAATAAGGAAGCTGAGCAAAAGAGGGACAAACAGCTACTGGACCGTGAGGGGAGAATTTGAGAGATACGTGACACCATAAGATGAAACAACATTAGAATAATTGGGATTCCAGAAGAAGAAGAAAGAGAGAGGGGAGCAGAATGTATACTGGAGAGAATTATTGGGGAGAATTTCCCCAATATGGCAAATGGAACGAGCATCAAAATTCAGGAGGTTCAGAGAATGCCCCTCAAAATCAGTAAGAATAGGTCCACACCCCGTCACCTAATAGCAAAATTTACAAGCCTTAGTGACAAAGAGAAAATCCTGAAAGCAACTTGGGAAAAGAAGTCTGTAACATACAATGGCAAAAGTATTAGATTGGCAGCTGACTTATCCACAGAGACCTGGGAGGCCAGAAAGAGCTGGCATGATATTTTCAGAGAACTAAACGAGAAAAACATGCATCCAAGAATACTATATCCAGCTAGGCTATCATTGAAAATAGAAGGAGAGATTAAAAGCTTCCAGGACAAACAAAAACTGAAAGAATTTGCAAACACCAAACCAGCTCTACAGGAAATACTGAAAGGGGTCCTCTAAGCAAAGAGAGAGCCTACAACTGGTAGATCAGAAAGGAACAGAGACAATATACAGTAACAGTCACCTTACAGGAAATACAATGGCACTAAAATCTTATCTCTCAATACTTACCCTGAATGTTAATGGGCTAAATGCCCCACCAAAAGACACAGGGTATCAGAATGGATAAAAAAAACAAAACCCATCTATATGGTGCCTCCAAGAAACTCATTTTAAGCCTGAAGACACCTCCAGATTTAAAGTGAGGGGTGGAAAATTATTTACCATGCTAATGGACATCAGATAAAAGCAGGAGTGGCAATCCTTATATCAGATCAATTAAATTTTAAGCCAAAGACTATAATAAGAGATGAGGAAGGACACTATATGATACTCAAAGGGTCTGTCCAACAAGAAGATCTAACAATTTTAAATATCTATGCCCCCAACGTGGGAGCAGCCAACTATATAAACCAATTAATAACAAAATCAAAGAAACACATCAACAATAATACAATAATAGCAGGGGAATTTAACACTCCCCTCACTGAAATGGACAGATCATCCAAGCAAAAGATCAACAGGGAAATTAAGGCCTTAAATGATACACTGGATGAGATGGACATCACAGATATATTCAGAATATTTCATCTGAAAGCAACAGAATACAAATTCTTCTCTAGTGCACATGGAACATTCTCCAGAATAGATCACATCCTCGGTCCTATATCAGGACTCAACCAGTACCAAAAGATTGGGATCATTCCCTGCATATTTTCAGAACACAATGCTCTGAAGGTAGAACTCAACCACAAGAGGAAGTTTGAAAAGAACCCAAAGACATGGAGACTAAACAGCATCCTTCTAAAGAATGAATAGGTCAACCGGGAAATTAAAGAAGAATTGAAAAAAATCATGGAAACAAATGATAATGAAAATACAACGGTTCAAAATCTGTGGGACACAACAAAGGCAATCCTGAGAGGAAAATATATAGCGGTACAAGCTTTTCTCAAGAAACAAGAAAGGTCTCAGGTACACAACCTAGCCCTACACCTAAAGGAGCTGGAGAAAGAGCAAGAAAGAAACCCTAAGCCCAGCAGGAGAAGAGAAATCATAAAGATCAGAGCAGAAATCAATGAAATAGAAACCAAGAAAACAATAGAACAAATCAACCAAACTAGGAGCTGGTTCGTTGAAAGAATTAATAAAATTGATAAACCCTTGGCCAGACTTATCAAAAAGAAAAGAGAAAGGACGGAAATTAATAAAATCATGAATGAAAGAGGAGAGATCACAACTAACACCAAAGAAATACAAACTATTATAAGAACATACTATGAGCAAATCTACGCCAACAAATTTGACAATCTGGAAGAAATGGATGCATTCCTAGAAACATATAAACTACCACAACTAAACCAGGAAGAAATAGAAAGCCTGAACGGACCCATAACCAGTAAGGAGATTGAAACAGTCATTAAAAATCTCCAAACATTCCAGTGGAACAGACTAGAGAGCCCAGATATGGACCCTCAACTCTATGGTCAATTAATCTTTGACAAAACAGGAAAAAATATACAGTGGAAAAAAGACAGTCTCTTCAATAAATGGTGCTGGGAAAACTGGACAGCTATATGTAGAAGAATGGAACTCGATCATTCTCTTACACCGTACACAAAGATCAACTCAAAATGGATAAAAGACCTCAACGTGAGACAGGAACCCATCAGAATCTTAGAGGAGAACATAGGCAGAAATCTCTTTGATATCAGCCACAGCAACTTCTTTCAAGATACGTCTCCAAAGGCAAAGGAAACAAAAGCGAAAATAAACTTCTGGGACTTCATCAAAATCAAAAGCTTCTGCACAGCAAAGGAAACAGTCAACAAAACAAAGAGGCAACCCACGGAATGGGAGAAGATATTTGCAAATGACAGTACAGACAAAAGGTTGATATCCAGGATCTATAATGAACTCCTCAAACTCAACCCACACGAAACAGACAAACACATCAAAAAATGGGCAGAAGATATGAACAGACACTTCTCCCATCAAGACATACAAATGGCTATCAGACACATGAAAAAATGCTCATCATCATTAGCCCTCAAGGAGATTCAAATTAAAACCACATTGAGATATCACCTTACACCAGTTAGAATGGCCAAAATTAACAAAAGAGGAACAACATGTGTTGGAGAGGATGTGGAGAAAGGGGAACCCTCTTACACTTTTGGTGGGAATGCAAGTTGGTGCAGCCTCTTTGGAGAACAGTGTGGAGATTCCTCAAGAAATTAAAAATAGAGCTTCCCTATGACCCTGCAATTGCACTCCTGGGTATTTACCCCAAAGACACAGATGTCGTGAAAAGAAGGGCCATCTATACCCCAATGTTTATAGCAGCAATGGCCACGGTCGCCAAACTATGGAAAGAACCAAGATGCCCTTCAATGGATGAATGGATAAGGAAGATGTGGTCCATATACACTATGGAGTATTATGCCTCCATCAGATAGGATGAATACCCATCTTTTGTAGCAATATGGACGGGACTGGAAGAGATTATGCTGAGTGAAATCAGTCAAGCAGAGAGAGTCAATTATCATATGGTTTCACTTATTTGTGGAGCATAACAAATAGCATGGAGGACAAGGGGTGTTAGGGAGGAGTAGGGAATTTGGATAAATTGGAAGGGGAGGTGAACCATGAGACACTATGGACTCTGAAAAACAGTCTGAGGGGTTTGAAGTGGGGGGGGGGTGGGAGGTTGGGGTACCAGGTGGTGGGTATTATAGAGGGCACGGCTTGCATGGAGCACTGGGTGTGGTGAAAAAATAATGAATACTGTTTTTCTGAAAATAAATAAATAAATTATAATTAAAAAAAAAAAAAGATTATTCACCACGACAAAGTGGGATTTATCCCAGGGCTACAAGTTTGGTTCAACATCCGCAAATCAATCAATGTGATACAACACATCAATAAAAGAAAGAACAAGAACCATATGATACTCTCAATAGATGCTGAAAAAGCATTTGACAAAGTACAGCATCCCTTCCTGATCAAAACTCTTCAAAGTGTAGGGATAGAGGGCACACACCTCAATACCATCAAAGCCATCTATGAAAAACCCACCGCAAATATCATTCTCAATGGAGAAAAATTGAAAGCTTTTCCGCTAAGGTCAGGAACACGGCAGGGATGTCCATTATCACCACTGCTATTCAACATAGTACTAGAAGTCCTAGCCTTAGCAATCAGACAACAAAAGGAAATTAAAGGCATCCAAATTGGCAAAGAAGAAGTCAAATTATCACTCTTCACAGATTATCTGATACTCTATGTGGAAAACCCAAAAGACTCCACTCCAAAACTCCTAGAACTTGTAACAGGAATTCAGTAAAGTGTCAGGATATAAGATCAATGCACAGAAATCAGTTGCATTTCTCTACACCAACAACAAGACAGAAGAAAGAGAAATTAAGGAGTCAATCCCATTTACAATTGCACCCCAAACCATAAGATACCTAGGAATAAACCTAACCAAAGAGGCTAAGAATCTATACTCAGAAAACTATAAAGTACTCATGAAAGAAATTGAGGAAGACACAAAGAAATGGAAAAATAATCCATGCTCCTGGATTGGAAGAATAAATATTGTGAAAATGTCTATGCTACCTAAAGCAATCTACTCATTTAATGCAATTCCTATCAAAGTACCATCCATCTTTTTCAAAGAAATGGAACAAATAATTTTAAAATTTATATGGAACCAGAAAAGACCTTGAATAGCCAAAGGGATATTGAAAAAGAAAGCCAAAGTTGGTGGCATCACAATTCCATACTTCAAGCTCTATTACAAAGCTGTCATCATCAAGACAGCATGGTACTGGCACAAAAACGGACACATAGACCAATGAAACAGAATAGAGAGCCCAGAAATAGACTCTCAACTCTATGATCAACTAATCTTTGACAAAGGAGGAAAGAATGTCCAATGGAAAAAAGACAGCCTCTTTAGTAAATGGTGTTGGGAAAATTGGACAGCCACGTGCAGAAAAATGAAATTGGACCATTTCCTTACACCACACACAAAAATAGACTCAAAATGGATGAAGGACCTCAATGTGAGAAAGGAATCCATCAAAATCCTTGAGGAGAACACAGGCAGCAACCTCTTTGTCCTCAGCCGCAGCAACATCTTCCTAGGAACATCGCCAAAGGCAAGGGAAACGAAGGCAAAAATGAACTATTGGGATTTCATCAAGATCAAAAGCTTTTGCACAGCAAAGGAAACAGTTAACAAAACCAAAAGACAACTGACGGAATGGGAGAAGATATTTGCAAACGACATATCAGATAAAGGACTAGTGTCCAAAATCTATAAAGAACTTAACAAACTCAACACCCAAAGAACAAATAATCCAATCAAGAAATGGGCAGAGGACATGAACAGATGTTTCTGCAAAGAAGACATCCAGATGGCCAACAGACACATGAAAAAGTGCTCCATATCACTTGGCATCAGGGAAATACAAATCAAAACCACAATGAGATATCACTTCACACCAGTCAGAATGGCTAAAATCAACAAGTCAGGAAATGACAGATGCTGGCCAGGATGCAGAGAAAGGGGAACCCTCCTACACTGTTGGTGGGAATGCAAGCTGGTGCAACCACTCTGGAAAACAGCATGGAGGTTCCTCAAAATGTTGAAAATAGAACTGCCCTATGACCCAGCAATTGCACTACTGGGCATTTACCTTAAAGATACAAACGAAGTGATCCAAAGGGGCACGTGCACCCGAATGTTTATAGCAACAATGTCCACAATAGCCAAACTATGGAAAGAACCTAGATGTCCATCAACAGATGAATTGATCAAGAAGATGTGGTATATATACACAATAGAATACTATGCAGCCATTAAAAGAAACGAAATCTTGCCATTTGCGACAACATGGATGGAACTAGAGCGTATCATGCTTAGCGAAATAAGTCAAGCGGAGAAAGACAACTATCATATGATCTCCCTGATATGAGGAAGTGGTGATGCAACATGGGGGCTTAAGTGGGTAGGAGAATAACCCATGAAACAAGATGGGATAGGGAGGGAGACAAACCATAAGTGACTCTTAATCTCACGAAACAAACTGTGGGTTGTTGGGGGGAGGGGGTTGGGAGAAGGGGGATAGGGTTATGGACATTGGTGAGGGTATGTGCTTTTGGGTAAATTGGAAGGGGAGGTGAACCATGAGAGACTATGTACTCTGAAAAACAATCCGAGGGGTTTGAAGTGGCGGGGGGGGTGGGAGGTTGGGGTACCAGGTGGTGGGTATTATAGAGGGCACGGCCTGCATGGAGCACTGGGTGTGGTGAAAAAATAATGAATACTGTTTTTCTGAAAATAAATAAGTTGGAAAAAAAAAAGAGAAAATTTAAATCCATAAACAAGGCCTGAAGCCTACTTTCTCAAACTCCTTTGAGGGCTTTGCCGTACTGTGACATTTCAAAGACTCTGTCGGTTCTCTTTGGGCCACTTAGATGAGGCAACTAAGACCCTAGCCTGTTGCTGCCTCTTGTAAGTGAACCGTACTCAAGGGGGAAGGGTCGGGGCAATTTCCAGCCAACTGTCCTGGGCCCCTGTTTCCAAGTCGCCCTCCCCGCCAGACTGATGGGACATCCAATGGCCCTTCTGAAGGCATCCGATCTCAAAGGTAGGCCATTCTAACTCACATAGGATTCTCAACTTGCCGGGATGCCTCTTAACTTCACAGTCTCCTGAAAACCCGTTCTTGAAACTTTTGATCATGGTTTCTAAGACCTTAGGTTTCCTTTGCCCAGATGCCATGCTGAGGTTTCCCGTGTTCAGTGGCACAGAGACAGAGAAAGGGTGGTGTCTCTCCCAAGGAGAGCCCAGCCAGATGCCCACCTGTCCGCTCTCCCATAGGAGATGTGGCTTCCCCAGAGCTGTAACAAGGCCATATAAACCCCAGACTGGCACCCCACAAGGGCTCATCTTAGACCTCATGAGGCCACCACAGAAGCAGGTTGAGACCCACTTGGATTCCATGGCTTCTGGGGACTCCAAGTGTGGCCGTCCGTAGAACCACCGAACCAGCCCGCTTGACAGGCCAGTCACACATTGCCCATTCCCTGATGCAGTCCCTGCAGAAGTTCCTCCAGTTCCTCCCCCATGGGAGGCCCCATCCTGTGGAATTCCTTGCCGTGTGGAAATTAATTGCTGTCCCCCCTATTGGGGGTTTTCTCTCCTGAGCAACATACCTCCCAAGAGTCCCTACCTGTGAGACCTCTAAAAGGTGTCTGGGAGGTGATCCGTTTCCCCTTCTTCCCTGATGGGTGGGTTTGTCTGGGTCCTGGGACCCCAGGCCTTCTTGGAATCCAATGTTGCAACCAGGTCTTCACCTGCCAAATGTCCTTGGAATCCAGCAGGTACAGGGAAACAGGGCCACTGAGGCCACCAGGTGGGAGACTGTCGATGATTAGGCAGGGCACGCCTTCTCCATGAGGATCCCTCATTCTGCCACCACCACAGCATTGCCCCCAAACCGGGGACAACAATGCACCAGCACAGTTGGGTTTCCGGGTCAGGGAACCCAATGTCACGGGCCCTGGACGGGGTCCTGATGCAGGAACCAAGTGACACTCGGGGACCTTGGAGGATTGGAGCTTTCTTCAATGCCAACAGGCTCAGAGAACAGCGATCTCTAAAGGTCTGGACCCAAGCACCAGCAGGGAGGGTAAGTGCTACCCTTCTACTTCCTCATCCGTGGTTTTTTGGGCGCACACAGCCAATGGGGTTGGAAAGAAGAACCAGGAGGGCTGTGCGATGGGAAAGAATTCCCTCCCAGATTTGGTCTGCATCTGAGAGTCTAGTTATCCTGTATCATTGTCTTTTGTCCATTGCCTGACTGGATTCCGTTTGGGGTGGGGTGGAGTTTAGTAAGTTCTTTATAGAGTTCGGGTACTAGTACTTCCTGATCAGAAATTTGCCAATGTCTTCTCCCATTTAGGACACTGTCCTTGGCTCTGTCGACTGTTCCCGTTTCTGGGCAAAAGCTGCTGAAACTGACAAAGTCCCAATAGTTCCTGTTTGCTTTTTTTTGCGTTGCCTTTGGAGATGTGTCTGAGAACCAGCTGCTGAGACTAAGGTCTGAGTGGTCGCAGCATGTGTGCTTCTCTGGGGTGTGGTTGGATTCCTGTGTCACAGGGAAGTCTTTCAGCCCTACCGAGTCCAATTCTGGGTGTGGTGCCAGAAAGTGGTCCAGTTTCCCTCTTCTGCATGTGGCTCTCCAAAGTTCCCAACACCAGTTACTGAAGAGACTGTGTTTCTCCTTTGACTATTCTTGCCTGTTTGGTTGAAGACGACCAGACCATAGAGTTGAGGGTCCACTTGGGGGTTCTCTATTCCTTTCCAGTGAACTCTGTGTCTGTTTGGTGCTGGTCCCATACTTTCTTGACGATGACGGCTGTGACTAGATCTGGAAGTCCAGAAGGATGCCAACAGCTTCGGTATTTTTTTTTCCAACTCCCTTTAGGTATTGGGGATTTTTCCTCATTCCCGAGAAACATGGTTTGCTCGCTCTGCCTCTGTGAAACATGCCAAGGCATACTGAGAGGGATTCCATTGAGTGTGGAGAATGATCTGGGCAGTGTACACATTTTAATGATATTGTTTCTTCCTATCCATGAGCACGGAATATTTTTCTCCTTTTTGATGACTTCCTCAATGTCCTTCACACGTGTTCTATTGTTTTCAGAAGAACCATCCTTTACCTCTTGCTTGGGTTGATTCCTCGGTATCTTCTGGGTTCGGGTGTCATTGTAAGTGGGATCGATTCCTTCATTTCCCTTTCCTCTCATCGTTAGCGCAGAGAAAGGCGACTGACTTCTGTGCATTGAAACGTATATCCTACTACTTTCTGAATTTCAGATGAGTTCTAGGCATCTTGGGGTGGAGACTTTTGGGTTGTCCTCAGAAAATATCCAAAGAGGATCTCATCTGTGAGGAGTACAAGTTTGACGTCCAATCCGCGTGCTTTGAATTTCTTTCTGTTGTCTGACTGCTGAGTGTAGGGCTTGTCGTGCTCTGTGGAACATCTGAGGTTGAGAGTGGACATCCCTGCCATTCTCCTGGCCTTAGGGGAAAAGCTCTCAGTTTCCTCCCATTGAGAGTGGTACTCGCTGTGGGGTGTCCTTGACAGCTTTTCGGATATTGAGGTATGTTCCCTCTCTCCCTCCACTGTGGACAGATTCTATCAAGAACGGAGGCTGTACTTGGTCCCAGGCTCTCTTTGCATCCATTGAGATGCTCATATGGCTTGGGTCCTTTCTCTGGTGAACAGGGGGCATGGCATTGGTGGGTTTGCCGGAGGGAATGTGGGTGTGGGGTGGGCAGGAGATGTGAAGACTCTTGAGAGCTCTAAACTTCCAGTGCTAGGATCAAGAGGTCCCAGAAGCTCGAACAGTGAGTGTAGGGAATGCAGTCCATCATACTGGGACTGTCAGAACTTGGTACGAGGACAGAGGGGGAGGACACTTCTGCAGAGTGCTGATGAATGGGGACAGCGGTTGAATCACTGAGTGGCATTTCTGAAACGCATGTACCATGGTGTGTTGACAACACCTCAGTAGACATGAACGACCAGGTGCTTCCTGGAGAAATCCTCGTGGGTCCGTGAAAGGCAATGATGCAGCCATTCCAAGGAGGCCAGCACCTCTGCAGACATGAGAATGATTACTCCCATGGTCTCCAATGTGTATTCAAAACCACTTATTTCTTAGTTACATGAGAGAGAGAGAGAGAGCTGAGGCAGATGGAGGGGCAGAGGGAGGGAGAGCCTGAGGCGGACTCCCAGCAGCATCCACCCGTGAGATCATGACCTGAGCCAACATCGAGAGGTGGACTGTCACCTGACCAAGCCCCCCAGGCACCCCTCCAATGTGCTTGAGGACAAAACACATGCTGGCAAACCATGGGTTGGGAAGACATTCGTGACCCTGTCAACGAAGCAGAGGGCTGCCCTGAGGGCCCCCACATAGGAGTTCAGGATGGTGGGAAGGCGCCAAGCCTCCCCTTCCCACCGTGTGTAGTACCAAGAGCCTCCCTGGGAGTGAGAGCTGCAGGGTGAAGGGCTCAGTGCAGACAGAACCCTGCTGACCTGCACGGATGACACGGGACCCACTGTGGGCGGAACGGTGGTGCCCAGGGTTCCGCCGCTGCCTGGCACCCACTCTGCTCTGTGTCCGCAGGCAGCTGGAGATGCTTGTGCTCTCTGTTCCTGGCTCTGTCACACACTCAATCCCCCCACAATCCCATGAAGACAGCAGGCATGGCTTCCACAGTGACAGGTCACAGGTGAGTGTGAGCTGCTCCCTTCAGGCTGTGGTAGGGGCTGCCGGCTCTGGGGAAGCGGCATGGGCCTCCAGGGTTGTGGCCGAGATCCCCCGACTCAAGTGCTGACTGTGAGCTGGCACAGTCAGCCTTTCCCCAGCCCCGTGGAGGGCAGGCTGACCCGGCTGTGGCTCGGGTCCCAGCCTCCTGGGCAGGGAGCCCACACGACCCTCCCCTCGAGGGAGCACGAAGTCCCTCTTGCTCTTCCCTCCACCCCTCCTCGGGCAATTCCCAAATCCCTGCCTCCAGGCTGGCGAACCCATTCAGACTCTTGCTGGCATGTGTTCCTGTGAGGGACGTCCCGCTCACGGGCTTTTCCCTGTTGTCGCATGTGCTTGTCACATCTCAGAGTCACCTTCCATCCCCCCCAAGCCTGCAGGGACACTTGCTGGCCAGCCATTCCATCCAGCCTTGCGCTGCCGGCCCCGGGCTCAGGGACACCACCCCAGGCATCAGGTCAGCCGTTCCCCAGAGACTTCCGGGCCCCCGTGTGCTCCTGGGTACCGGGTGAAGGGACTGTCCTCTCAGTGTGACTGCATGCCGGGGACAATGGCTGGGAATGGAGTCTGGAGGTGGGAGTGGCCCGGGGAGGCAGTGCCCGCGTGTGATCCGACAGCCCAGCACGGCCCTTGGAGCCCCAGGGTTCTCTCCACTCTGGGCTTAGACAGACTGGGGATCTGCCTGCTGGGAGCACGCACCTTGGTTCCCTGGAGGTTCTCATGAAGGGTCCCCTCAGGATGTTTTTGGTTGGCAGCACCATGAACGAGGACCTGGAGACCCTGATGGCCTTGGAGCGGGCCAACATCCTAGCCAGTTACACCCAGGTGAGGCGGAGAGGGGGCCCATCAATTCTATGGGCCTCCAGTATAGGGGTGGGACCCAGAGCCAATGATGGTCCCGTTCAGCCCAGACAGGGACCAGAGTCCTCGGGAGCAATTGCAACGTGGGGGAGGGTCCCAGGGATGTGAAGCAGGTGAGGGTCCATTGGGGATCCTAGGGGTCCATCATCAATGAGGTACAGGCGGGGATCATAGGCGGCAGGAGCTCGGGAGGCCCAAGCTGGGATCCCAGACAGCGGGAGCGTGGGGGATCCAGGTGGGGTCCTAGGCATGTATGAGCAGGTCTGGCCCAAAGGGAGACTTCAGCAGCGAGAGCACATATGTCCCAGGCAGGGAACAGAGCCACAGTCCCACAGAGGAGACCAAGGGGGTATGGTTGGCCCTAGGGTTGGTGGAAGCCAGGCCTGAGGCATCACGGATAGCCCCTGGTGTTGCTGTCAGACTGCTCCTAGAGCCGATAGAGCCTGCCTCTCATGCTGGGTGCTTTTCCGAGGGTCCTGGGCTCCCTGAGGATGCAGGGTAGAGAGGAGCCCTTCTGCTCCCTCCTTTCCCCTGCCTCTGGCTCAGACGGGACCCCCAGCATGGACCGTCTCTATTTCAGGCACGCCCAGCGGGGTCTCCAGGGGACGCCCGGGAAGATGCTGACCTCTTGCTATGCAGGCACACGGACCATCATGGCTTCCTGCAGTGAGTCCCGGGTCCCTCATCCTTCCAGCTCTGGGGTGGGATACATTGACAGGAACTTCTCTCTGGAGGCTGTACCCATGTCCCCAGCTCAGGGCCTCGTCCCCTGGAGCCGTCTGAGGGCCAGACACTGCTCTGGCTGGGGCTGAGCGACCCAGGAGGCAGACCAAGATCATGGCAGGAATGGAGCCTTGCCTTGGGCCGGGCCCCTGGGCACTCCAATGAGGGGTCTCCATGCCTGCTTCAGAGAGGCCCAGGGCCTGCTTCCTGCATTCTGTCTGTGCATCCAGTCAGTTCATCTTGGACTGCAGAGGGTGAGGGGCTCTGAGACGGTGGCGTCCTTTCTGTGGAGGGCGGTCTGGTCTGGGGTGAGAGCCGAGGGGTACCCTCGGGACACCCCCAGGCCAGGCCCGCCACAGCTCCCAATGGCTTCTGGGGGATGGCAGGACAATGCCAGGAACAAGGCCAGGTCAGGGAGGGGTGATGGGCAGCAGAGGGAGAGGCCGACTGACCTAGGCGGGGGGGCAGGAACAGGGACAGGTGGCTGACCTGGAGGGAGGAACCAGGAAGGGGTCGGCGCAGTGGCCTTGCTACGAGGGAAGGAGGCTATTAGACCAAGGGGCTTCGCGAGACGACATCATGGCCAGAGACTCCATGTGTGCTCACCGCGCTGCTCCCAGTTTGCAGACTCTGCTGGCCACCTGGTGACCAGTGGCCGTGGAGGGGGTGTGACAGTGGGGTCGTGCTCACGCCTCTGACAAGACAAGGGGCCAGAGCAGCAGAAGTGACCAGCAAGAGGTGTGGAGTCAGGGCACAGCAGGGTGAGGGACACAGTGAGGGAGAGGAATGCCAGACACTGGGCACGCAGGTCCTGTGAGCCCGTGGTGTCCTCAGCCTGATGGTCACAGGGGACACCCAAGTTGCACTGATGGGTCTAGGAGTGGCCCATCCCAGGACAGGAGCAGGTGACTCCTGGGGGACAGCTGAGGGACCTCCGCCCAGCCCACCTGGCAGCAACCACCTTTTCACGCCCTAGGCAGGATGCTGCTGCCCTCGCCTGAGCCACAGGCAGCCGGCATCCCCTGTCCTCCCCGGGGTCAAGCCTCCCCTCCTGAGCCTTGGGGGCTGTGGGGCCAGGGGCCTGATGCTCAGGGGTCTGCTTCTCTTGCCCTCCAGGGAGAAGGAGCTGCCCTGCCTCAGCTCCCACGAGGCCAAGGTATGAGCTGTCCTGGGGCACGGGCATGACACAGTGGGTAGGCATGGGGCCAGAGGATGAAAGACCCAGTCCCCAAAGCCCCAAGGCTATGTCACCAAAGCACCTGTTCCAGCAATCCGCACACGGCCAGGAATGTACCTGAAACCCGGAGACTCGGTCAGTGGGTGGGGCCCTGAGCCTCTCTGGCTCCTCTCAGTCTCTTCCCGCAGCGGCCCTGGCCCCCAGGGTGCCTAGACGCTGCCCATGGGCCGCTCTCCCACTCCACGTGGATTATCCGCTGCCTCCACTCTCCTGTTCCAGCAACATTGCCAAGAAGCCCGAAGGGCCGACAAGTGGGTGAAAATGCTTCTCAACTGGGACCACTATGGGCCCAGTGAGAAGGAGGTGCCGCACGCCCACAGATGGCATCTGCCCCGACGGGGGTGGGGGTAAAGCCCCCTGCTTCCACCGGCCCCAACCCCACAGGAGTGCCCCTGCCAGGGGCGAGTCTACTGGTGAGTCCCAGCTTCCCCAGGTCCAAGCAGGCAGCAGAGGGAGCGATGGGTCAGGGCCCCAGTGCCCTCCTCCTCATGGGAGACGGGACCCAGCTCCAGGGAGACCCAGCCTCTCAGAGGACACCAGGGAGCCAATTCCAGAAGCTTCCAGATGCCTCATGCTCCTGGGGCTCAGTGGGGTGGGCCTGGTTCTGGGTCCCAGCACAACCTTCTCTCCTGCAGATGTGTCGGTGCCTCTATAAAGGGGTCCCTCCCCAGGTGAGGGGTCAGGTGTGGGCCCTCCTGCTCGATATTGAGAGGGTCAAGTCCACCCACCAGGGGCTGTATGAGGTAAGCCCTTGCGCCCTCTGCAGAGGTGTGGGCCCTTGGAGGAGGCCTTGGCAGGAGCCAAAGACACCCCGCGGGGAGAGGCGAGCTCAGGGTCCAGGCTGTAGCTCCGTCCTGGAGGACAGGTCTCCATGCTGTAGAGGGGAAAGACCCGCAGGCTGACTCTTGGGAGGGTCCTTGGCACCCAGGGCTACTGAGCATGGTCCATGATGCGGACCTCCCAGGCACGGTGGGCTTATGTGGGGGACCACAGAAGAGACCAGGGAAGCAAGGAGGTGTCCGCAGGACACAGCCCGGGGCAGCACGGGTCGCTCCCTGCCTCGGGAGCAGTTGGCGGCCGTTGGGGTTCCGTGCCCTGCTGCTACCTCCTCCTCCCTGGTTCTTCCCCCAGAAAATGAAGGAGCGGGCCCAGCTCTTCTCCAAGGACATCAGGCAAATCGACCTGGACATGAACCGGACTTTCCAGAACCACATCATGTTCCCCAACTGCTATGGTGTCAGGTGAGGCTGGGGGACAAGCAGGGTTCTGGGGGCACAGGAGTTCCTCGGGGGGTCAGACATGACCCATTGGCCTTCTGGGTGGGGGATGCGGGGTCTCTGAGGAGAGGGGGAGGATGGCAGCAAACATGGTCTCGGCCACATGGTGAACGTGGGCGGGAGGATCCAGGGGTCGCTACCACGCCCAGGGCTGCTGCAATGGGGAGGGCCCCGGGCCAGGGCCCGGCGGGGAAACCATGTGTGTGGAACCCATAAGGTCGGCGTGGAGCGGGTAAGAGAGGAGCTGCGCCAGAGGGTGGGGTTGTGGTGGGGGGCACTACGGGGAGCTGGGGGCCTGGCAGCACAGACTCGGCTGGGCAAGGACACACATGGACGAACGAGGGGCACACGCCCAAGGCGACAGCTGGCTGGGTGTGTTTCTGCGTGGACTGGCATTGTGTTTTCAACTGTTTGTAACGGTAGCCAGGACCATGAAGCCCCAAATGCCACCCGGCCCTGCCCTGGGTCCCATGCTCACCACCCGCGTCCCCCACTGCACGTGTCCCACTCCGAGCCTCGCCAAAGACCGCGGGTCCCCTGGGGCCGCACTCTGCTGCTCGGGGGGCTCCCATGCGGCTTGATCAGACAAGAGCCACCCACCCTGCTCTTCCCTGTCCCCAGGCAGCGAGCCCTGTTCCATGTCCTCCTGGCCTATTCGGTCTACAACCCCGTGAGTGTCCCTGCCACCAGCCCTCCTGCCCCGCAGGTGCCCTTTGTCTCCAGGATGCCTGAGCAGGTGGGACTCCTAGTTGGGACTCCAGTTCCCATGGCCCCGGAGACGCAAGGGAGGGGCCCAGGACGCTAGGACTGAGGTTGGGCTGGGGTGCAGACCTCAGTGCAGGGGAGGAACGGCCCCTGAGTCCCTGAGCGCTGGGTGCTGGGGGGCTCTGGCCTGCACCACTGTGGTGCTGACGCGTGTGAAGAGCCCAAGGGATGAATGGGACCTGGGCGGGAAGGGCGGTTCCCCTTGTCCTGACCTCCCCACAGCGAGGTGGCCCCATTCCATGGGGTCTGGCTCTAGCAGGAGGTGGGTTACTGTCAGGGGATGAGCGACATCGTGGGAAACCTCCTGATGTCCCTGGGTGAGGAAGAAGCCTTCTGGGCCCTGGCGCAGCTGATGAGCTTGGAGACCCACGCCATGCATGGTAGGGGGCCTGCAGGGTGCCTGGGTGGGACGTGGAACTCCAGACTCACTCCCTGCAGGACGGCCCCAGCAGCTGCACAGAATAGGACCCCTGGCCAGCCTGCCTCCCCACCAGTAAAGGGCACTGCCTTCTCAAGGCTGCTGTAGCCATGGCAACTGGTTCCAGCATTTGCAGACTGTTCTTGCCTTCCCACGGGGCCTTCAGCCCCATGGCTGGCAGCCTGCTTGCCCACTGGGTCTTCCTGGCAGCCCACGGCCAGACGAATCCCGGGCAATGGCGTCTGCCACTCCCGTGAGCCCTCAGCCTGGCACCCAAGCCCAGGCGTTGGGCCTGCACACCCCCATCACCCTCCCCGTGGGAGGCACGTCCCGCCCCTCAGGGCTGGTGACCCCCTTGCCCCTGCTGCGACCACCGCACCAAGTGTGCTGGATCCAACAGGCCTGGTGATCAGCCCGGCCACTCACTCAGCTGGGTCTCGGTGAGGAGGAGGTCTCTGGCCCGGCCCCCCAGGCCTGGACGGCTCTCCTGTTGTCGCAGACAAGGAGCACAGCCAGGGCTGTGGAGGGCTATGGGTACACACTCCCATCAGGGCATGGGAGTGGGGCCCCTGGCAGACTCACCCCCCACCTGGTAGGGGACAAGGCCCTGATGGTGGGGGTGTCTGGGGCCTTAGGGTTCTTTACGACGGGATTCCCAAAGCTGGCCCATTTCCAGTGGCATCATGACAGCATCATGGAGAAGGAGCTCAAAGGCCTGAAGAAACACCTGGCGAGCAGCCACTCCCCGGAGGACCTGCCCTCACAGCCCAGGGCAGGGGTAGGGGTCCGCAGAACCCTGCCCACGCTGCCAAGAGCCTGGTGTCTGGCTCCGTCTCCTGCTGGGCCCTGGGCGACCTCAGGGCTGAGCAGGGCCACAGGGAGTATGTCCACCTGGCTGCACAGGGCCCGGGCCCAGGGAGGTGGTGGCCGCCAGCTGGGACCCTTCCGCCAGGAGGAGCAAGGGATGAGCGTGGGGCTGTACACCACCAAGTGGTTTCTCCAATGTTTCATCAGCCGGGTAATATTCCCCTGGCAAACCCGGCCCCTGACCTGCTCCTGGCCCCAGGCCCAGGGCAAGCCCAAGCTCAGGATCACGTTCCAGACTAGCCAGGCCAGACCCCAAGGCCCTGACAGGAGGCTCGAGGTCCAGACCCATCCTGCAGACTTGAACGGGGTCCCTGGAGGAGGTTCTGGGATGGGCCGTGTCCGACTCCGCCTTCTCAGGATGGCCACGTCAGCCTGGGAGCGGACAGGCCCTCGGCCCATTCTGTGACCAAACTGGAGTCCTGTTGGGTCATGTGGGCATCGAGGGTGGGGCAGAGTCTATGACCCTAGGACTGCAGGTCATACTGGCCAGACATTTCCAAGGTCATCTGGAGCTCATCTTCCCCAGCAGGAGGACACCCCCATGACGTGCTGCGGTACCCTGTCCAACTCAGCCAGGGGGACGGCAGGGCCTGGGCAGAGGGGAAGACTTCACACAGGCGGAGAGCCCCTGGGTCCCTTTAAGGTGGCTCCTCCCACACCTGCTCTCCCAACAGACGCCCATCACACTCACCATGAAGCTGTGGGACACCTACATGCTGGATGGAGAGCGCATCCTCATGGCTATGGCCTACACCGTCCTCAGGCTGCACCGCAGTAAGGGACCCCACGGGAGCCCAGGGTTTCCCCATGCAGGTGTAGGGGGCTGGGGAGATGGCCCACCGCTCCCAGGAGTGAGGAGCAGGCAGGCTTCGGTGGAGGGACACATGCTGGTCAGTGGCTTGGGGGCCCCATGCAGAGGAGCAAAGGAACAGAGTGCACAGGGCCTCCCCTGCCCGGCACTGCCCGTGGTGCTGCTGACAACAGCGGGATGCCAAACCGCTGTCCCTGGGCAGGATCCTGGGACGGTGGCGAGGCGCCCTTCTGTTCTGACCCACACCCACTGCCCAGAACGCCTCCTGAAGCTGCCCCTGGAAGGACTGCAGGGCTTCCTTCAAGACATCCTGGCCCAGCACTGGGCCCTGGAGGATGAGGCCGTCCTCAAACACCTTTGGGCCTCCATGGTCCATCTGCGACGGAGGAAGGGCGACCTGCCCTCGCCAGGTGGGCTCCAGTTCCCGTACCTTCCTGCCTCGACCTCCTGGGGAAGCTCACAGTGGACCCATTTCCCGGGGCCTTCCTCACCATCTCTGTTCCTCTGCTCTTCTGCTCCAACCTCGGGGAACCCAGGCCTGGCCCGTGCATCTGGGTGCTCCCCGTGGGGGCTGGGCATTCACAGCCTGGATCAGGTGTGAGGGGCAGACCAGGGTAGACACCCTGGGTGCTGGGAGCACACCCTGGGGCCCAGACAGCTGGACACAAGCAGCCTGCTGGAGACACTAACCCAGTCTGCCTCTTTGCAGCCGGCCCTGAGGAGTTCCCCAAGATGCCCCTGGGCGAGGAGTAGGTGTCCCCAGCACTGATGGCCCTCCTCCCTTCTCCTACCCTGGAGATGCTCTCCAGAGCGGATGGCCTGGCCTCCCCAGGCCCAGCCACACACACGGAACAGCCGGGACCCCTTCCCCACCAGGCCGTGATGAAGGCTGAGCAGCCGCTGTGGGAGAGAAGGTCAACACAGCCCTTAGCTGCACCCCTGTGGCCGGGAGTCCCTGGGACCCTGGTTCTGTTGCGGCTGCCCCTGCAGCAATACAGTTCCCTCCCCAACCTCCAAGGACACCAGGAGGGTGTGTGGAGGGGGCCTGTGGACATGGCCTTGAGGCCACAACTGTGGGCCCCTTTTACTTAAGCCCCTGCCGGGGCCACCCCTGTGGCCACACCCCAGACCAGGCCCCATAAAGTCTCTGGGTCTCCTGGGACAAGGTCCCCCCATCCCAGGAAGGAGGATGCTGTAGAGCCCAGGACACCCTTCCTGCCCTGGGGCCTCTGCAGCTCCTGCCCCTCTGTGGGCTTGAACTGGCCCAGCCAAGACATCTGCGGACCAGCTCTGAGCCCACAGCCCCAGGGCCTTGCACCTGCCCAAGCCTCACTGACCGCCTCTTCAACAGGGAACGTTGACTCCCCTAGGCCTCTGGAGAATAGCGTGGGGGGCGAGAGGCTCTGGGCAGCCAGCACAGTGCTCTGCATCCTCACTCTGGACTTTTTAGATGATGGTACCCTGCCAGAATGTACAAGTCACTGACCTAGAGGGAACTCCACTGACCTGACCCCAGGCCCTCAGGAACAGAGACGACACAAGCTCCTATGACCCACAACAACCAGAAGGAGAACTGATGGGTCCGAGGCCCCATGGACTTGGCCAGTCCTGAGTTCTGACCCAAAGCTGGTCAAGTCCATGGAGAACTCTCTGTATCTGCCTGGGGCCAGGGCGTGCCCCGCGGGTGCACAACTCTCACCCAGGGCAGCGCTGGGGACCACAGGTCACCCAAGCCTGGGCGCAGCAGGGACCGGCTGATGGACCCCACCCTCTCCTCCCCTACAGGAGGAGGCAGGGGCCACCAGAGCCCGGGTCTCCAGCGGTCACCTGGCAGCCATGGGGCAGTGTCCGAGGCCAAGCAAATGTGTCGGGACCCTGTCCGGGAACCCCAACACTGCACCCCAGCTCAGGTCCGCGTCCTCAGCACCTGTCTCTCAAGATCCTCTCAAGATCAGCACAGGTGCCAAGTGGGGGACACTAGCGACTGAGCCTCTGTGGGATTTCCCCCTTCCCCTGAAGGAGAAGCAGGTCTCCGTCCCCAGGGGAAGGCTGGCACCCTTGGTTCTGAGGCCCTGCTGACTGCTGGAAAGTTCAATAAAGTGTCGTCATAGTCGAATGCAAAGCTGGCCTGTCCTGCGGTGCCCAGACTCTGGGAGATGTGCCACACAAACACGCAGACAGAAGAGGGAGGCTCAGCCCAGGCCGCCCCCCCAGTCGCTCCCTGCAGAGGGGCCTCCAGGCAGACAGCACTGCGGGACCTGGGACCCTTCCCCTCTCAGCCAGATGCCAGCGTCCAGACCCTGAAATAATCAACTGCAACCCAGCCTGTGCCCAAAGAGCCAGGACGGGGCGGACGGGCAGGAGAGTGACACCTGGGTGCCAGTGGCCTCAGGTCACCACAGTCTGTGCAAAGCTTGCCCTTCTTCCCTTTGCCCACCTCGTCTCCCACACAAGGGGCGCCGGCCCCTGCTCACTCCGCAGCCCCAGGCCTGTGCCCACCAGGCCACTTGCTCCTCAGGAGGCCCCCCTTCCCCCCACACAGGGCAGGCCCGGGGTCTGGCTCCAGGCTTGAACACCCTGTGTCCCACTCCTGTCTGACCTACCAACCTTGTCCCCACCAGTCCATGAAAGGGGTAGGGCCAACAAGGGCCCACAGGGATCTCTGGGGACCTAGGGATCAGGGCCCCAAGGTTGCCATTCGGGCCTGGCTGGAGGCATCCCTGTACAGGGAGCTCCCCCTCTCCTTGGAGCTGGGTCATCCCAGACCCTGAGCCCGGGGATTCTCTACCACCCCGCCATACAGGGACACTTACAGTGCTAGAGGTTGCTGGGTCCCGGGTGTCAGAGAGGGTCCTGCAGCTGGAGTCAGAGCCAGTGCAGCAGCCCTGTGTGGGAGGAGAGGGGGCGGGGGTCACTGCTTGCTGGCAGGGGCAGGGCGGGGTGGGTTCCTGACTGGCTGTGGGGTGGGCAGCAGGCTCACCAGGCCCAGCTTGGCCAGGCCTCTGTGGAGGGGACGCCACCTCTGCGGGCAAGGTCCTGCCCTGCCTGGACTGTACGGAGCTTGCAGCAAGAGGACGGGCTCTGTTGGCCAGGGGAAGGGACCGACACAGCACGCACGTCATTTGTGCGGGCGGCCGTGTTGGACCCGCGTTGTTTCACTTGTTCTCAGTGACACTATTCTTACTGGTAATGTCTAGAAAGTACAGACCACACTAAACTGGTTTTTCAAACCACATAAAGGGTACTCAGGTTCCAGTGAATCTGGATGCGTTAACACAGGCGAGACGTTGTTGGAAAGGGGGCACTTTTCTTGGGAGGGTCTTGCTGTTTTCCCAAGTGTCCAACGAGGTGATCTGAAGTTCTAAGGGGCTTCGGACACCGTTCCTGACTGGGCGGTCTCCCGTGTCCTGGGGGGAGGAGGGCTGCAAAGGGCGAGGGGAGGGGAAGGTGTGTAGCATCAGGACATGGTTGTCATACACAGAAAAAGAGAAGATTAAAATGAGGTCACCTTGTTTGGGGACAAAAGGGACTTAGTAGTGGGACCAGCTCATCTTCCTCTAGGGATGGCGAGTGGCCATAGGAGGGATGACCTCTGTGGGGCTGACCAATGGAGACCACACTTCTGGGAGGGCTTCAAAGAGTCGACGGATGATTGAGGCCCAGGGTGCTGAGGTGACCCAGCCCAAGTGACCCCGTTTGGGGCCCGTGGGTTTCCCTAAACAGGCGCAGGCAGGGAGATGTCACTCACGGATGCTCACCCCGACTCCTGAGCATCAGTGTGGCATCAACTAGGATCCAGGCTGTTCGGGGTGACTGTCTCCCGGTACACTGTATCTGCCGACTCCTTTCTACTTGCGCTTTGGAAGCCAAAAAGAGAGTTGGAGCCATGGGCCAATCCACAGCCAAGGGCTCCAAACCTCTTTCTCCTAACGACACAACTGGACAGTAGGATTTGGAGTTCCTGGGGGACTCTGTCAGTGAAACGTCTGCTTTCAGCTCAGATCATAGTCCTGGAATTCCCAGGATTAAACCCCTCTTTGGGCTCCCTGCTCAGAGGGGAGTCTGCTAGTCCCTCTGACCCTTCCCCTCCCTTGCTCTCTCTCTCTGCCGAAGAAAGAAAGAAAATCTTTCGTGGTTTCCAGCTGGTCAGCATTCATGTCTGCTGCCGCTCCCTCTGCAGGGTCCGTGAGTGTGAGCAGAAGCCCTGAGGGCCCCCAGCTCCTCCAGCACCTCTGTGTGATGGTCACAGTGTGATGGTCGCATGCGTGTGCAGATGCTCCAGCTCAGTCCACCCTGCTTGTCTCTGTGGGGTGACGGTCTTTCCTAGGGGTGCTGCACTGCTCCAGAAGGCGGGAACTCACTGTACTGTGCTGCTTCCCCCTGGACGGCTTCACCTCCTTCCCGGAAATTTCTGACCCCTTGCATAGGCTCTCAGGGCCCACATTCATTCCCCATCAGTGGCTCAATCCTCAGTCTCGGATGCCAGGGAGGAACACACCATGGACGTCCCAGGTCAACTCTCAACTCTCAGGGTCGGAGCCTCCAGAAAACTCAAGAGGAGGGGTGCTCAGAGAGCTAACCAGTGGGTAAACCACATGCCAGGCCCCTGGGCCCCAAGCTCCGTGAAGCACAAGGGACCAGAGACCCTTGCTGCCCTCCCCCTCTGCTTCTCTGGACCTGGCGTTTCACTCCATTCCTCGAGCATCCTGTGGACAATGCCAGTCATCGATGGTATTGCCCATTCTGTGAGCCTCTCTCACAAATGAATGGACCTGGAGGAAGGGGTTGTGGGGACCTCTGATTCTTCTGTGGTCAGCAGCAGCACGGGAGACAGCCGGATTGCTGTCTCAACTGGTGGTTGTCTTCTGGGCCGGATTCCTCCATGGTGCTCTCCTCAGGCAGGTACAGTCAGAATTTAGTTCATGTGGGGGGCCACATGGTCAGTGCCAGTGAGAACTGAGTGAATTCCTGGAAGATGTGGACACACACACACAAGCACACACACATGCTAAGGACAATTCTAGTTATCTCTTGCCTCTTGACATTGATCGCAAGTGTGTGGCTTTGAAGAATTACTCCATGTCCTTGGGGTGATCCAGTTTATGTGTGTCGAGTTGTTTGCTGCTTCCCTTCTTCCTTTTGAAGAAGGGGATGTGCATGTGTTCATGCATTGGAATGATTTCCTCTCTTTCCTAGTCTTGCCACATGTTGTCTCCTTTTTTTGCCTGTCTGTCTTGTTAGCCGTTTCTCAATGTGCTGAGAAAAAGTGACTTGTGGAAGGACATACGCAGGGCACCCTTTCTCTACAGATTACAACCTGCAGAATAGCCTTTTCTCCCCTTGGAATGCAAACCTATGTGACCGAAAATCTGTGGGAACAAGGGACCTTAGAGAGTTCATTGTGAGATTGTCATCCATTCTGATGGTTTGGAACAGCTTCCAAAGAATAAGGATCAATTCTTTCATGTGGGTTAGAATTTCATGTGGGGCTGACCAGTAGAGACCAGAGTTCTGGGGGAGATTGGAAGGGGTCAATGGGCAATTGAGCTCCAGGGCGCTGACCTGTCCGGTGCTGTACTCTTGTTTGCTGGGAGAGTTTTGATCACTAGGTTCAATTTTTCTTTGTTGTGGTTGTGCGTCTATTCAGGTATTCTTTCTTTTTTGGTTTCAGATTTGGTCTTTTCTATGTTTCTAGGGATGCGTCCATTTCTTCCAGATGCCTAATTGTTGGTCTATTGTTGCTCATAATATATTCTTAGAATTGCTTGTATTTCTGTGATGTTGGTTGTGATTTCTTGTCTTTCAATCACGACTTTATCAATTTGGGTCTTCTTCTTTCCTTTTTGATACATCTGGCTATGGTTTTATTGATCTTATGAATCCTTCCAAGAATCAGCTCTTCATTTTGTTGATCTGTTGAACTGTTTTTTTGTTTGTTTGTTTGTTTGTTTTTTAATTTTGTTTTGTTTTGTTTGTTTTTTGTTTTTGGCGGGGTCAGGGGAGGTCAACCTACTGATTCATTCCTCCAGCCCATATTCCTGCTCTTCTCCTGCTGGAGTTCAGCTTTAGTTGCTGTTCTTTCTCTGGCTCCTTTAGGTGGAATGGGGAGGTTGTGTATTTCAGAATTTTCTTGTTCCTTCCGATAGCTTTGCATGGATCTGTACTTCCCTCTGAGGACTGCCTTTGCTGCACCCCAAGGGTTTGGGAGAGTTGTGTTTTCATTTTCCTTTGTCTCCAGGAATTTTTTGATGCTTCGTTCATTTTTGGCTTCATCCGTTTTTTCTTTACTAGGATGCTCTTCAACCTCTGACCTTTTTGTGTCCCTTCTGCATTTTCTCTTATGGCTCAGTTCAAATTTCAAAATACTGTGGTCTGAGAAGATACAGACTTCTGGCCATGGCAGAGGCCTGGTTTGTGACCTGGTAGGGGGCCTATTCTGGAGAATGTTCCAAGTGCACTGGAGAAGAATGTGTCTTCTGTTGCTTTAGGATGGAATGGTCTGACTCTTTCTATGAAGTCCCTCTTCTCCAAGGTGTCATTCACAGCCCTTGTTTCCTTGTTGATATTCTGCTTAGATGATCTCTCCATTGCTGTGAGTGGGCTCTCCAATCCCCTATGATCATTGGATATTACCAATTCTTTCTTTAATTTTGTTATTTATAGGTTGATCTAATTGGCTGCTCCCAATGTGGGGGCTTATTGATTTACAAATTTCTCTATGTCTCTGACATTTGCAAGCTTCAAAGTCCTACTTTGAGTGTTCACCTCATTATTGATTTTGAAGGGGATCTCCATGCCTGGACTTGGATACCTGTTTCCTTCCCCAGATCAGGTAAGTGCTCAGCTACAATTGGCTTAAATATTGCCCCAGCTCCCCTCAGTCTCTCCTCTTCCTCTCAGATCCCAGTCAGTCTAACTGGGTTTTGCTTGATGGTACTCCTTGTCTCTCGAATTCTCCCTTCCTGATCCAGGAGTCTGAGTCTCCAAGGAAGACATGCAAATGGTTAGATTTTAGTTATTTTATTTTCCCCCAAAATTCTCTTGTGTCTTCTGTGATTTTCCCAAGCCCAAGTAGTCACTTTAGAATCATTATTCTGAATTCTAGTTCTGACAGCTAACTTGTATCCATATGGATTATGTCTCTGGGAGGAAGTATCATGCTCTCATGTAGAAATTGTAACAACAGTAAATGGCAAGCTTGGCTGGCTCGTAGGAAAGAAGTCAGAAAACAAACTGGATGACTCTGCTCTTGCTGCCAACACCTTCCACACATACGTGCAGCACACAGGGATCCACCCGGCATGCTCTCCTGTGGGGCAGGGCTCTCTCGACAGCCTCAAGTATGTGACAGTGAGCCCACTGCCCACTGTACCTGTGCCCTCAGGGGGAAGTCTAGACCTGCTGGATATTCAGCTGCTCATCTCTCACCCCCTGTGTCTGCAGCAAGTATTTCTCATGCCACATGTCTTGGCTTTCCAAACGTTCATGGTGTTTTTTGATTAACAGATGCACTTGATATCACCACAGACAAGTCTGGTCATCACTTCCTTGAAGTTTATTGATTTTCCATCTTATTTAGGGAAGATATTTTCCTAGAGGAAGGAGGTGAAGACCATGTCTCACATCATTATCCAACGTCCTGAGCCTTGCACCTTGCTGTGTAGGCACTACCTGTTCTAGTTTCCGAGTATGATGAAAAACATTCATCTACTTTCCTTATTTCCTGCTCAGAGAGTTTGCACTCACAGTTACATCTCACCAAAGTGCCCATCTATTTGCATTTTCCTATAGCATCCTCTCTCAGAAATCGATAACCTGTCCCACCTGTAGTAAAGAAAGTATTCACAGATTTTGGGGAAATGTTACAAAAATTAAAAAAAAAAAACACCTTTGTGGTTTCTTTGCACTATAGTATATTCTCAGCGCACCCTGCTGGCTCAGTCACTGGAGCGTGAGGTTCTTGATCAGAGGGTCATGTTTCTTGCCCGATGTTGGGTGTGGAGATGACTCAAAGGAATTTAAAAATAAATAAATAAAACTTTAAACATTATTGTTTAACTACACAGTTTGGTTTTTCAGCTTCTTTGTCGTGCATTTCATTGGAAGAAGGCCTTCTTTGGACAATATTCCAATCTCTCCATACTTTCTTCTGTTCATAGGGCTTTTCACATCCTGCTTCAAGGGACACTTCTTCCCCAGTGTCGTAACTGTACTGTCACATAGTGCCTTCTCAAAGTTCTGGGGCTTCGCATGTCACGTGTAGTCATACAGTCTTCTTGGTACTGAATCTTTGTGCAGGGAGACAAAAGCTGCATTGTGTTGTTTTGAAAAATGATTGATTGTTTATTATTTGAAAGAAAGAGAACATGCAGGGAGGGGCTGAAGAAAGTGGGGAGAGAGGACCCCAAGGAGACTCCCTGCTGAGCACAGAGGCTTACACAGGGCTCAGTCCCGGGATCCTGAGATCATGACCTGAGCTGAAACCAAGAGTCAGGTGCTTAACAGACTGAGCCACCCAGACACCCCTGCATTGTGTTTTTCTCTATGAATGCCCAGGGTCTTGGCACCATGCACAGAGAGCATGCCCTATCTGCCTGTACTTGCTCCTTAAGCAGTCTGGTTGAGAACAAGCATTCCATGCATTGATCAGGTTTTCTACGCTTACCAATATACCACACCATCACAGCCTCAGTGTCCATCAGCAGACAAAGGCATAAGCTGATGTGGTGTATACACACAACGGGAAGACTGCTCAGCCACTTGTGACAACATGGATGGAACTTGAGGGCGTCAAGCTGAGTGACACCAGCCAGACTTCCACCATGTGATGCCATCTGTATTTGGAATCTAAGCAAGCTGAGCTTCTAGAGACAGAGTGCAGAATGGTGGTTACCAGAGGGACTAGGTTCGGGGGAAGGATGGGGAGGACGGGGATAATGGGTGTCAGAGGGGGCACACTCATCTGAAGGTGAGCAGTCCTTCACATTGGATGCCCAGCATTGTGATGATAGCCAACGGTACTGGACCAGATGCTTCAAGGTTCCCGAGATGAACTGCAAAGGGACCCTACCTATTTACAGAAGCAGAGTTCATTATAAATTGGAGGATATTTTTGAAAAAAAACTACTTTCCACTAATAACAGAGCCTAACTGATCAAGTGTGAACATGCATAAAACTGACACCATTTCATATTATAACAAGAAAATAGATACTAATATACCTATTGTCCTGTATATGGAAGGCTTTCCTAACTATACCTCAAAGCACACAAGCCATCCAATAAATGACTGATCAGTTCAAAGTATATAAAAAGGCTCTAAACCACAAGAATAATAGTAATAAAAAGGAATCCCAACACGAATGAAGGAAGTGGACATGTTATTCGCACATCCAGGCACCCACTTGCAGGGAACCGTTGCCATTGCTGAAGAGTGTGAGCTCCAGATCCTTCCTGGCTTGATCCTGTTAATTCTATACGGCTCATGCCTGCTTCACCAGTGACTTGGGAGTCTTCATGGTCTGCTTCCCCTTCTTCCATCGGAGAAAGGTTGCTGGGATTCATGTCTTTCCTGTTTTGACGGTGACCTGTGAACTTTGGCAGAGGAGACCTCAGGGTTGTGCTAGCCGAGAGTTGGAAAAGAAGCAGTGCCCCTGTGTGTTCCCAAGGGTCACAACCGCATGAGGGACCTTGACCTTCAGTTATTGTCCCAGGCTGAGCTTGTCTGCCTCCTTGATGAGTTGCACTGAGGCTGCTAGCCCCTGTTGCCACGGGATCTAGCTTCTTGGACAGATCTGGAGCTGGATGTGCCGCAGCCCCACAGTCCAGGTGAGTACCCCAAGTGCTATCTTTTCATTCTCGTGTAAAAAGAGATTGCAGGGTTTCTCTATATCCAGTAGGCCCAGAGCCAGAGCCCTTTCAGGGCAGCCTTTATCTCTGTGAAGGTGGTTTCTCCTTCCTCAGTCCAGAGAGGGGGCTCCCGATCTGGACTTCCTAAGAGATCCTACAGAGGTTCTGCTACTGCTGAGAACTCTGGGATCCAGATGCACCAGAACCCTGTAGCCCTCCTGGAATTCCCGTAGGCCTTTTCTTGTCCAAGGCTGAGGCAAAGAGATGGTGACTTTCTTTCTCTCTCCAGCCCTAATTCTCTCTTCCCTCAGGTATGGAGGAAAGCGAGCTATGGGACCCTGTCCTTGGCAGATCTGCACTTTCTTCCATTAGCCCCTGAATCCCGAGCATGTCAGAAGCTGTAGGAGGGCCTCTGTGCCTTTTGTGCCACCTTCTTGTTTGTCACTGTAAGGACGAGGTCACCCACATATTGAAGGAAGGTACATTGTGTGGCCTTTCTTGGGAAGCTGGTGAAGTCTGCAGCCAGTTCTTCCCCAAAGACAGTTGGTGCATCCTTGAACCCTTGAACCCTTGAGGGAGGCGCGTCCAGGCTGTTTGCTTCTGACACCCCATGTCGTGTCTGGCCCATTCAAAGGTAAAGATTGGCTGGCACTGGGGAGCCAAGCAGAGAGAGAAGAAGGCTTCCTGGAGGTCCGGGCGAGCAAACCTTTTGGCTGATCCTCCGATGTTGCTGAGGAAGGGGTATGGATTTGGGACCACGGGGTGCAGAGGCATCTCACTGTATTGTTGGCTTGCAGGTCCTCAACTGGTCGGTGTCCCCCTTCTGGTCTCTTGGCTGGCAAGAGTGGGGCATTCTAGGCTGAGGCACACTTGGCCAGGATGCCTGCATCTTCGAGTTCAGTCAGGTTTTCTGGGAGACCAGTCATATCTTCTTACGGAGGGGGATGTTGCCTTTGTCTTTGGGGTTGTGCCCTTGGTTTCAGTTCGAAAAGGATAGGGGCCCGATTCTGGGCTACTCCGGATGGGTTGTCCTCGGCCCACAGTGCAGGGAAGGCGAGTCTGAGTTCTGGCAGGCTCTTTCATTGGGCCTGAGCACCGCGTAGCCTCCATTCTTCATCTCTGGGTGTGGTGACCATTAGTCCCACAGTCCCTGCCTCTTCTCGCCTTGGGTGTAATCGGAGGCTAGTATGCCCGGTGGGTTCAAAATATATTTGAGTCCTGAGCTTGGGGAGTAGGTCTGGGCCTGGGAAGGGAATGGGGTGATCAGGCCAATAAAGGAACTCATGTGGGACCTCATGGCCCCTGAGATCCTACTGTCATGTTTGGCAGAAGGGTTGCTGTATTCCTTTCCTCCTGGATGGGCCAAGGATGGTCCCTGTTCTTGTGCTGATGGGGGCCTCGGGGAGGAGACAACAGAATGTTTAGCCTCAGTGTCAACCATAAAAGTCATTGATCAGCCCAATACTTTCATTCTGATCATGGGCTTATGGGGCCAAGGAGGAGGAAGCCCATCCCCCCTCAGTCTGAATCTCTGTGCTCCAGGCCTAGGAGGTCCTTACCTTGAGGTTCTTGGAGCACCTGAGCTCTGGAGCCCTTCCCCGTGTGGGACACTTATTTTCCCAGCGCCCTTTTCCTTACCGTAGACATATTGGTCTTTTGCCAGGGGGGTTCTCTGCTGACCCTTTTGTGGTGGTCAGAGACTTCCTGCCTCTTCATCATCCTGTTCCCTCAGGGTAGCAGCGAGGAGGCTAACTTTTTACTTCATTTTCTTTTTGGCTTTTCTCATGGCTGTTACCTCCTTCTTAATGTAGACCTGAGAGCAAACTCTCTTCCCCAGGGGAGAGGGTTCTCCAGTTTCTGGAGTTTCTTCCTGATGTCTGGGGGACCTTGAGCCATGGAGGAGGTTTTTACCATGTGTCGGCCATCCTGTGCCTCAGGGTCAGATGGAGTGTACACATGATAGGCTCTGCACAGTCTTTCTAAGTAGTCCGTGGGGCGCTCCCCTGGTTGTCGAGTGATGGTGGCTACCTTGGCCATGTTCATGGGTTTCTTTGCTCCTTCTTGGATTACCCGGAGGAGGGCCTCTTGGTATTGGGGAATGGGGGCCTGTCCTTCGTGGGTGGGGAGGGCCCATGTGGGGCACTCCTCAGTGCTGCTGTTCTCGCCTGGGCTGCGGGGTCAGTAACTCCCACCTGTGTGTGCTGCTCTAGGTAGGGCCTTGCTCCTCTCATTCTTCTTCCCGTTGCCTCCATGTTGAACAGGGTGCAGGGCACCTGTTGGCCACCCTCCCAGGTTGGCCGATGGGTCTGGAGAAGTGATTCCATAAGGTCTGTCATAGCTGGTGGCTTTTTGCAGTGCAATGGGGGTATCTATAAAGAACTCCTCAAACGCAACACACACGAAACAGATAACAATGTCACAAAATGGGCAGAAGACATGAACAGACACTTTTCCAATGAAGTCATACAGATGGCTAACAGACACGTGAAAAACTGTTCATCATCACCAGCCACCAGGGAGAGTCACATCAAAACCACATTGAGATACCACCTCACACCAGTTCAAATGGACAAAATTAACAAGACAGGAAACAAGTGTTGGAGAGGTTGTAGAGAAAGGAGAGCCCTCTTACACTGTTGGTGGGAATGCAAGCTGTTGCAGCCACTCTGAAAAACAGTGCAGAGCCTTAAGAAATTAAAAATGAGCTTCCCTGAGACCCTGCAATTGCATTACTGGGTATTTACCCCAAAGATACAGATGCAGTGGAAAGAAGCGCCATCTGCACCCCAATGTTATAGTAGCAATGGCCACAGTCGCCAAACTGTGGAAAGAACCAAGATGCCCTTCAACGGACAAATGGATAAGGAAGATGTGGTCCATTTTTTTTTCCCCAATTTATTTATTTTCAGAAAAACAGTATTCATTATTTTTTCACCACACCCAGTGCTCCATGCAAGCTGTGCCCTCTATAATACCCACCACCTGGTACCCCAACCTCCCACCCGCCCGCCACTTCAAACCCCTCAGACTGTTTTTCAGAGTCCATAGTCTCTCATGGTTCACCTCCCCTTCCAATTTACCCAAATTCCCTACTACTCTCTAACGCCCCTTGTCCTCCATGCTATTGGTTATGCTCCACAAATGAGTGAAACCATATGATAATTGACTCTCTCTGCTTGACTGATTTCACTCAGCATAATCTCTTCCAGTCCCGTCCATGTTGCTACAAAAGTTGGATATTCGTCCTTTCTGATGGAGGCATAATACTCCATAGTGTATATGGACCACATCTTCCTTATCCATTCATCCGTTGAAGGGCATCTTGGTTCTTTCCATAGTTTGGCGGCTGTGGCCATTGCTGCTATAAACATTGGGGTACAGATGGCCCTTCTTTACACGACATCTGTATCTTTGGGGTAAATACCCAGGAGTGCAATTGCAGGGTCGTAGGGAAGCTCTATTTTTAATTTCTTGAGGAATCTCCACACTGTTCTCCAAAGAGGCTGCACCAACTTGCATTCCCACCAACAGTGTAAGAGGGTTCCCCTTTCTCCACATCCTCTCCAACACATGTTGTTTCCTGTTTTGTTAATTTTGGCCATTCTAACTGGTGTAAGGTGATATCTCAATGTGGTTTTAATTTGAATCTCCATGAGGGCTAATGATGATGAGCATTTTTTCATGTGTCTGATAGCCATTTGTATTTCTTGATTGGAGAAGTGTCTGTTCATATCTTCTGCCCATTTTTTGATGTGTTTGTCTGTTTCGTGTGGGTTGAGTTTGAGGAGTTCATTATAGATCCTGGATATCAACCTTTTGTCTGTACTGTCATTTGCAAATATCTTCTCCCATTCCGTGGGTTGCCTCTTTGTTTTTTTGACTGTTTCCTTTGCTGTGCAGAAGCTTTTGATTTTGATGAAGTCCCAGAACTTGATTTTCGCTTTTGTTTCCTTTGCCTTTGGAGACGTATCTTGAAAGAAGTTGCTGTGGCTGATATCGAAGAGATTACTGCCTATGTTCTCCTCTAAGATTCTGATAGATTCCTGTCTCACGTTGAGGTCTTTTATCCATTTTGAGTTGATCTTTGTGTACGGTGTAAGAGAATGGTCGAGTTTCATTCTTCTACATATAGCTGTCCAGTTTTCCCAGCACCATTTATTGAAGAGACTGTCTTTTTTCCACTGTATATTTTTTCCTGTTTTGTCGAAGATTAATTGACCATAGAGTTGAGGGTCCATATCAGGGCTCTCTACTCTGTTCCACTGGTCTATGTGTCTGTTTTTATGCCAGTACCATGCTGTCTTGGTGATCACAGCTTTGTAATAAAGCTTGAAATCAGGTAAGGTGATGCCGCCAGCTTTATTTTTGTTTTTCAACATTTCCTTAGCGATTCAGGGTCTCTTCTGATTCCATACAAATTTTAGGATTATTTGCTCCAGCTCTTTGAAGAATGCCGGTGGAATTTTGATCGGAATGGCATTAAAAGTATAGATTGCTCTAGGCAGTATAGACATTTTAACGATGTTTATTCTTCCGATCCAAGAGCATGGAATGGTCTTCCATCTTTTTGTGTCTTCTTCAATTTCTTTCATGAGTGTTCTATAGTTCCTCAAGTATAGATCCTTTACCTCTTTAGTTAGGTTTATTCCCAGGTATCTTATGGTTCTTGGTGCTATAGTAAATGGAATCGATTCTCTAATTTCCCTTTCTGTATTTTCCTTGTTAGTGTATAAGAAAGCCACTGAATTCTGCACATTGACTTTGTATCCTGCCACGCTGCTGAATTGCTGTATGAGTTCTAGTAGTTTGGGGGTGGAGTCTTTTGGGTTTTCCATATAAAGAATCATGTCATCTGCGAAGAGAGAGAGTTTGACTTCTTCATTACCAATTTGGATACCTTTTATTTCTCTCTGTTGTCTGATTGCTGTTGCTAGGACTTCTAATACTATGTTGAACAAGAGTGGTGAAAGTGGGCATCCTTGTCTTGTTCCTGATCTCATCGGGAAGGCTGCAAGCTTTTTCCCATTGAGGATGATATTTGCTGTGGGTCTTTCATAGATAGATTTGATGAGGTTCAGGAATGTTCCCTCTATCCCTATACTTTGAAGCGTTTTAATCAGGAACGGATGTTGGATTTTGTCAAATGCTTTTTCTGCATCAATTGAGAGGACCATGTGGTTCTTCTCTCTTCTCCTATTAATTTGTTGTATCACATTGATTGATTTACGAATGTTGAACCATCCTTGTAGCCCAGGGATGAATCCCACCTGATCATGGTGGATAATCTTTTTAATGTGTTGTTGGATCCTGTTGGCTAGGATCTTGTTGAGAATCTTAGCATCCATATTCATCAGTGATATTGGTCTGAAATTCTCCTTTTTGGTATGGTCCTTGCCTGGTTTGGGGATCAGGGTAATGCTCGCTTCATAGAAAGAGTCTGGAAGTTTTCCTTCTGCTTCAATTTTTTGAAACAGCTTCAGGAGAATAGGTGTTATTTCTTCTTGGAAGGTTTGGTAGAATTCCCCAGGGAATCCGTCAGGTCCTGGGCTCTTGTTTTTTGGGAGATTTTTGATCACTGCTTCAATCTCGTTATTAGATATCGGTCTATTCAGGTTGTTGATTTCTTCCTGGTTCAATTTTGGTAGTTTATATTTTTCCAGGAATGCATCCATTTCATCAAGGTTGCTAAGCTTATTGGCATATAACTGTTCGTAGTAACTTCTGATGATTGTTTCTACTTCCTTGGTGTTAGTTGTGATCTCTCCCCTTTCATTCATAATTTTATGAATTTGGGATTTTTCTCTTTTCTTTCGGATTAGTGTAGCCAGTGGCTTATCGATCTTATTGATTCTTTCAAAAAACCAGCTTCTAGTTTCATTGATACGTTCTACTGTATCTCTGGTTTCTCCCTCATTGATCTCAGCTCTAATCTTGATGATTTCCCTTCTTATGTGTGGAGTTGGTTTTATTTGTTGTTGATCCTCCAGTTCTTTAAGGTGTAGAGACAGCTGGTGTGTTCTGGATTTTTCAATTTTTTTGAGCAAGGCTTGGATGGCTATATATTTTCCCCTTAGGACCGCCTTTGCTGTATCCCATAGGTTTTGGACCGAAGTGTCTTCATTCTCATTGGTTTCCATGAATTGTTTCAGTTCTTCTTTGATCTCCTGGTTGATCCAAGCATTCTTAAGCAAGGTGGTCTTTAGCTTCCAGGTGTTTGAGTTCCTTCGGAACTTTTCCTTGTGATTGAGCTCCAGTTTCAAAGCATTGTGATCTGAGAATATGCAGGGAATAATCTCAGTCTTTTGGTATCGGCTGAGTCCTGATTTGTGACCCAGTATGTGGTCTATTCTGGAGAAGGTTCCGTGTGCACTTGAGAAGAATGTGTATTCTGCTGTTTTAGGGTGGAATGTTCTGTATATATCTATGAGGCCCATCTGGTCCAATGTGTCGTTCAATGCTCTTGTTTCTTTATTGATTTTCTGCCTTGATGATCTGTCTAATTCTGAAAGAGGCGTGTTAAGATCACCTATGATTAGTGTATTCATATCAATATGACTCTTTATCTTGATTAACAGTTTTCTTAAGTAATTGGCTGCTCCCATATTGGGAGCATAGATATTTACAATTGTTAGATCATCTTGGTGGATAGTCCCTTTAAGGATTATGTAGTGTCCTTCTGTATCTCTGACTACAGTCTTTAGTTTGAAGTCTAATTTATCTGATATGAGAATCGCTACCCCAGCCTTCTTTTGAGTCCCATTGGCATGAAAGATGCTTCTCCACCCCTTCACTTTCAGTCTGCGTGTATCTTTAGGTTCAAAATGGGTCTCTTGTAGACAGCATATGGATGGGTCCTGTCGTTTTATCCAATCTGCAACCCTGTGCCGTTTTATGGGTGCATTGAGGCCATTCACATTGAGAGTGATTATTGATAGATACGTTTTTATTGACATCGAGTTACCTTTGAAGTCTTTCTTTCTGTAGACTGTCTCTATATTTCTGTTCAATGCTATTCTTGGGATTTTTCCTCTTTTATAGAACCCCCCTTAATATTTCCTGCAGAGTTGGCTCTTGGTTGCATAGTCTTTTAAGTCCTGCCGGTCTTGGAAACTCTTTATCTCTCCATCCATTTTGAATGTCAGTCTTGCTGGATAAAGTATTCTTGGCTGCATGTTCTTCTCATTTAGTGCCCTGAATATATCTTGCCAGCCTCTTCTGGCTTGCCAGGTCTCTGTGGACAGGTCTGACGTTATTCTGATGGGCTTCCCTCTGTAAGTAAGGAGCCTCTTTGCCCTGGCGGCTTTCAAGAGATTATACCTACACTTATAATTTCTCAATTTGACTATCAGGTGTCGTGATGTTTTTTTGGAGTGTATAATCTTGGGTGGAGACCGTTCAGCCTCTAGTACATGAACGCTGGTTTCATTCGCGAGATTCGGAAAGTTTTCATGAAGGACTTGTTCCACGACATCTTCTAGACTTCTTTCTTTCTCCTCCCCTTCAGGAATTCCAATAATTCTGACGTTGGAACGCTTCATGGCATCACTTATTTCCCTAATTCTGCTTTCGTGGGATCTAAGCTGTTTGTTCCAGGCTTCCTCCTGATCCTTTCTCTCTATCTGTTTGTCTTCCAGATCACTAATTCTATCTTCTGTCTCAGTTACCCTAGCTTTGAGAGAGTTTAGATTGGATTGGAACTCATTGAGAGCATTGTGGACCTCCTCCCTGGTAGCTTTAAGCTCCGCCCTAACATTGTGAACATCCTGTCTGGTCGCTTTCATTCGGCTCTAATCAATTCTGTTTGGTCATCCATGGCTTTCTCCAACCTAGCTATTGCCTGGATAATTGTTAGCCTGAATTCTCTTTCCGACATATTGTCTATGTTGATATCCGTTAGCTCTATTGCAGAAGGTCCATCCTCTGTATTTTTCTTCTGTTGGGCATTCCTCCTCCTAGTCATTTTGGTGGGAGAAGACTGAACAGATGTAGCTGGATGTATCAACTCTGGTGCAGTCAAGGTGCACCCTGGAACACTTCCTGATCTCCGTCTCAAAAGCCTCAGTCTGAGTGCAGAAGCTGAATAAATTCCCCCTTGGATGCTGGCAGTGCAGGTTCCAAGTTAAAGACCCTGGGGGCGCAGGATCTTTTGCTCGTCCCCAAAGCCAAGGCAGTGGCGGCTGTCTGGGAGCTCCTGACCACCAGAGAGGTTCCAAGCAGCGATCGCACACTGAGATTTTGCCGCTGGCCGGGGCTGGGAGTGCCCGGCTTGCGCGCACCTCTTTTCAGAGGCGGCTGTGGGTCGGGCGCGCGTCTGGGGCACTGAGAACGGGGCGCTGGTCCGTAAGCCGCAGGCTGGGCTTTTGCGCACCTCTGTCCGGGGAAGAGTTTCGCGGGCGCGAGGCTTAGACTTTGAAACAATGGCCCGGGTCTAGAAGCGCCCCAGGGCCTTAGAAACCCAGGAGAGCTGGAGCGACGTTCACAAGCATCTCAAGCTTTGTGGTAGGGCTAGCGCGCGTTCTGCAGACCGGCTCCCATCCCCTCACAGGAGCCGGAACCCCGCGCTCTGGGGCACGCTGGCGGCTTAGGGACCAGGAGCCGGTTTCTCCGCCGCACTCTCTCTGCCTCCGCGCCGGGGAGGCCGTCTGGGACCGGGGACTCAAGCCCCTGTCCCTAGCCGCCCCGATTCCCACAGTTTGCCCCCGCGATCCTTTGCTCTTTTGGAGTGCTTTCAACCAGTCTCCGAGTTAATGCTGGTCCCCAGACGCAGGGCACTCTCGCTCGTATCGGGGTATTACTTTCCCACCGGTCGCCTCTGGTGGCTCCCTCCCCCTTTTGTTTATCTTCCGATCTCAGTCCGCTGTTCCCATTCCGCTTTACCTGCTCACTGGCGTCTTCTGCCCCTGTAGAGATCCAGACGTGTATAATTCTGATCTCAGGCTGATTTCATGGGTGATCAGAGTTCTTTGGTAGGTAATCAGCTCACTTTGGGGTACCAGCTGAAAGGACGCCTCTTCCTAGTACCCCGCCATCTTGTCCCCCCCAGATGTGGTCCATATACACGATGGAGTATTATGCCTCCAACAGAAAGGATGAATACCCAACTTTTGTATCAACATTGATGGGACCGGAAGAGATTATGCTGAGTGAAATAAGTCAAGCAGAGAGAGTCAATTATCATATAGTTTCACTTATTTGTGGAGTATAACAAATAACATGGAGGACAAGGGGAGTTAGAGAGGAGAAGGGAGTTGGGGGAAATTGGAAGGGTCGGTGAACCATGAGAGACTATGGACTCTGAAAAACAATCTGAGGGGTTTGAAGCAGTGGGAGTTGGGAGTTTGGGGGAACCAGGTGGTGGGTATTAGAGTGGGCACAGATTGCATGGAGCACTGGGTGTGGTGCAAAAACAATGAATACTGTTATGCTGAAAAGAAATAAAAAATTTTAAAAATTAGGGACGCCTGGGTGGCTCAGTTGGTTGGACGACTGCCTTCGGCTCAGGGCGTGATCCTGGAGTCCCGGGATCGAGTCCCGCATCGGGCTCCCAGCTCCATGGGGAGTCTGCTTCGCTCTCTGACCTTCTCCTCGCTCGTGCTCTCTCTCACTGTCTCTCTCTCTCAAATAAATAAATAAAATCTTAAAAAAAATTTAAAAATTAAAAAAAAAAGATGCCCTTCAACGAACGAATGGATAAGGAAGATGTGGTCCATATATACTATAGAGTATGATGCCTCCATCAGAAAGGATGAATACCCAACTTTTGTAGCAACATGGACGGGACTGGAAGAGATTATGCTGAGTGAAATAAGTCAAGCAGAAATAGTCAATTATCATATGGTTTCACTTATTTGTGAGCATAAGAAACACAGAGGACATGGGGAGGTGGAGAAGAGAAGGGATTTTGGGAAATCAGAGGAGGAGACAAACCATGAGAGACTGTGGACTCTGAGAAACCAACTGAGGGGTTTGGAAGGGATGGGTTGGGTGGTTGGGTGAGTCTGGTAATGGGTATCATCGAGGGCATGGATTGCATGGAGCACTGGATGTGGTGCATAAACAATGAATTCTGGTACACTGAAAAGAAATTTAAAATAAATAAATAAATAATTTTAAAAACACACTGATGTGTTGATTTTGGGGTATTTACATTCACTCTTATGACAGAAAGCCATGGGGTGGCCAGGAACAGCGCTGCCTCCACTCCTGCCTCAGGGCCCTGACCCCTCTTCTGGTGTCACTCTCCAGGTGTAGCCCATTCCTTGAATTTGACTCTTCCTGAAACTGGGTCTATATCTGTGACCCCAGATTCAGAATCTTACGGTGGTGGCCTGAGGACTTCACAAGTTTCCTCAGAGCAGCCGACAGCCCTTGTAGTTAGCCTTGGGGATGCCCTGAGGTGGTACCACAACCGTAAGCAGAACCCCTTACCTGGCCCTACAGCAGTGAGGGGAATGCTCCCACAGCATCGGGGATCCCCTGAGTCAGCCCCGCAGTGGTGAGGGGGATGCTCCTGCAGCGTCCGGTTCAGTGTCCCAGGCACACACAGGAACCTGCCAGTGAATACCCAGTACCTAGAACTGCTGTGGGAATTCCTCTGTCCTGATTTAGTCTGGACCCCAAGACTGTCCCTGCTTGAGTTCTACACCCCTGCTTCCAGGAGCACAGGTGTGTGGCTTCTCTGTTCCGTGGGCTTGCTTTCTGTGGCCTCACAGCAGCCCAGATGGGCTCACTGGCATCCCGTCTCTCCCCAGGGAGGTGCCTGTGAGCTCCGTGTGCTCGTATGGGTGTGTGGACTGGAGCCCTACTACAGCGGCACATCATGCTAACAGGGGATCAAGGTGGATCAGAGAACGTGTTCTTCCAATGCTAGCCAAGCAAGTCTCTGCAAGGCTGCCTGAGCCTGAACCTGTGAGCTGTCCTGTCTCCCCATTGTTTTTAGAGCTCTGACATGTGCTCCAGTGGGGAGAAGGAGAAGGCGGCGAGGTGTGGAGGAGAGGCCTGCCTGGAGCAGGAGGGCCACCCATGGGGGAGGAGATAATGCATAAAGGCAGAGGTCACACAGCATAGGTTTTACTCCCAAGGAATCCAAAGCTTGGACAGCAAGATGATGGGACCTTGGCTGGGCCTGGGCAAGCACTCAGCACAGGGTGGCCTTCTGACCAGGGCAGGGAGGGGGGGAGGGATGGAAGCTGGGGCTCCCTGACCAGAGACACCTACCCAGCTCTGACAGCTGGCATAGCATTCCTGTGGGACCTGGGGGCACAGCGGGCAGGCACAGGAGGTGGAGTGAGCACACAGCACTCTCACCAACACCAGAAGAGCAAAACCCTGCCCTGAAGCCAGTCCTGGTGGAGAAGTGGCTCTGACTACCAGCCCGGTGGGAAGGGTTAGCAGAACCCCACACTCAGGCGTCAAGCCTGCATGCTAGATTTGTTTAAAGATCTTGTTTCCTGACTTTTGTATGCTTTGCTCATTCAAACTCTTTTCTTCCTGCCTTCTTTCAGTCTGGACTGTCTCACATCTATTTTTTTTCCTTTATACTTATATGAGGGCTAAATCTTTTTTTTTTTTTCAATCTTAAAGCTTTATCTTTAAAATCTTAAAGCATATTTAGTTTAAAAAAGCCTGAAATTAAATAGCTACTTCTACCCTCATTGCAGATCATGAACTCTTTTAGTGTTTAGCAGATCCTTCCCTTTGTATATAACCTTGCCATCCAGGATTCTGCTTTTCCCTCATTACCACCTTCTAATAAATTAGTACAATTGCAATTAGAACGAAATGGGAATAACATTAAAATGCAAGTGGACAGCAGCTGGAGCTCTGGTCCTCACACAAAATAAAGTAGACCATGGAGCCCCAGGGTCTGCAGTGTCTGCGCCGGGGAAATGGTATAACTAGGTGGCCACTTTGATTAATCTTGAATCTTTAATTGTTTCCTATATCACACTTTGGAATGTACTGAATTGTATACATTTTTCTTATCATAATAGTAATTTGCTAGAACTTTGGTCATGTGTTAGTCTTCTACTTTGATAATTTTCTCTAGATAAAATGCTCTGAGGACCCCACATTATCAGCCAGGGGACAGGGTTCTAACGCTGTCCACACTGACTGCAGAACACGTCCAAGCACCCCGGTCCTCACACAACAACAGAGCATTTGCTGCTTGCAGATCGCCTTTATTTCCAACAAGCCCCCACCCACAGGTACCACAAGACACCACAGCAGAGCAACTCCACTCTGTGGCTGACCTGCCTTCCTGCTTGCAGTAAGACGCGTGGAAGGCCATGGCTCAGCTGAAATCACCTGAAAGGACTGGGAGTGTGCACGCTGCTCTGGTGCCCAGGAGCCCCAAACCGCAACTGAGTCACTCACAACTCAGTGCACATGTCCTCCTTGTTATTCGCTGACGATGAGCAGAGATCAGATGGTACAACCTCCAAACATTAAAAAAAAAAAAAAAAAAAAAAACAACTGCCAAATAGTTCAAGTTTATTTCTAACCCATAGGTCTGAAGGAGATCATTTTCAAAGTATTAAGGAATAAGCTCTTTTCTGCCTGGAAAGTGTCACACGCCATCTCTCTGCTCATGGTCACCAGCTGTGCCAGGACCAGCACAGGACCAGAGCCGGGGAAGAGCTCTCATGACTGTGGGAGTGCGTCATTATTGCAAAATAATACAGTCTGATTTCAAATCAGTATCACTCTAAAAAATGACTATAAAAAGTATATAGACCAGGAGAAACCCTCCCTTACATGCATCCTGGGTTAATAATTGAAGGATTTTCAGCTGGGTCTGGGGTGGGGGTTGAGTTGCACAACAAGAGAGATGTATGGAGATTTCAGATTTCTTTTCCCCACCAACAGCATGCCTACCACTGATTACAGGGATAGTTATGAAGTAAGTCTGTGGAAGTCTGAGGTCATCCTGAGGGTAGGGCAGCGCGGTTAGAGGACAGGAGAGAATCATTTTCTAATTTCCATGTGATGGCTAAAAACAGTGGCCCCACAGAGACCTTCGGCTTCCTGACCCTGGGAGAGCTAGAGTGAGCTAGAGCTCCCACTGACCTCTGAACTCGCCAGACCCTGGCTTGAGCAAGAAGGAGTCTGTCGTGGCCAGTGTGCTCAGGGTGAATGAGAAATGCAGCCTCCTCCCATCCCCCTAAACACGTGCTCTCTGCCTTCCTTCCCCTCACCAGGCAGTGTCTGTGTTTGCAGATCTCACACTGAAGTAAGAGAACCATGCTTCGTCCCCGTTTCCAGCTGGCTCTGATTTCCCTCCTAGCAGAAAACAACTCATTTCAAAGAAATGGATTATTAATAAAATAAATAAGTGAATCAAAGTGGATAAATATAGCTACTTTTTCTTTTACCACAGTTGCCTCAAGACATTTTTGAATTATGCATCTATTTAAGTTAAGTATTAGGTTATATTTTTAATAAATATGGCTATCAACTTCGTACATGAATGTTTATCCATATATGCTAAGTATGTTGTGAATACACGTGGGAATTAGAAATAAAGAGAACATGATGGGGATAAGCAAAAATTGTTTAAATGTCTCAATAACCATGTTTAAAATGTCATAAAAAGGATTTCTGGGGGGGGCACCTGGGTGGCTCAGTGGGTGAAGCCTCTGCCTTTGGCTCAGGTCATGATCCCAGGGTCCTGGGATCAGCCCCGCATCGGGCTCTCTGCTCAGCAGGGAGTCTTCTTCCCTCTCTCCCTCTCTGCCTGCTGCGCTGCCTACTTGTGATCTCTGTCTGTCAAATAAATAAATAAAATCTTTAAAAAAGGGATTTCTAGATACCACATGTCCCCAGGATGGTCAAGAACCACATCTGATACGAGACAAGTACCACACCTGCTACAGGGCAAGAACCACACCTGAAACAGGACAAGATCCACATCTGATACAGGCTGCAAAGCACTTCTGATACAAAACAAATACCACACTTGATACAGGCCAAGTACCATATCCAATACGGTATGGGACCAGTACCATGTCTGATACAGAGCAAGTACGACATGTGATACAGGGCAAGAACCACACCTGATACGAGACAAGAAACACATCTGATACAGGACATAAGTTACAGCATGGTGGCACTGTTGATCTCCATGGGGAACACATGTTGGCTTAGAGTTGACATAAGTGTAAGTTGTAATTTTTAATTCCTGCGCCCAAGGGGCCATCTTGCTCCGTCCTGCACTAATACCTCCCCCATCCACATATCTGCCCTCTGGAGACGTTTACCATAGAAAACCATCACATAACAACACTAGTCCCTGCAAAAGCTTTCAATCCTTCTAAAACACAGGGAAACTTAGTCTTAAATCATTTCAATTCAGAGATTGCATGCTCATACTGTTCATGTGTTTCTGTTTTAAGTTTTACCCACCGCACTCCAAGGAACAGTGAGGTGCATAGGTACTTTCAGTCAGTAGCCGGTAGTTATGAAACGGGATGGTTACTCACACTCTTCAAACTGGTTCAGCAACATGGCTGACCCGTCAGCAGAGCTGACCTCGTGAGGTCTCGGGCTTGAGGTTTTCAGCGGCCTCCCTGTGCTGTTTCTCCTCCCTGTTAGGGCTCCTTTCACACAATCACGTCTGAAATACAGGTACTAGGAAACTTCCTGTAAAACTTACTCTGGAAATCATAGTTCATATACTCTCTGCTCTCTTGGTCTCCAAATAGCCTTTGTCAAAAATGAACACACCCTGACCAGGCTTGATCTGTACTGAACAACCATTAAAATCCCGAATCCTTCCTCCACATCCCTGGCTAACCATGAGAGAGAACACGCTGCTCTCTCCAGCTTGTCTCCAACCTGCTCTTGGAGCATCTCCCTTCCTCTCCTGCTGCACCTGGGGCCGCTTGCACTCAGCACCTCCAGAACTGACTCTCTCAGATTAGAGAGTCCAGAGTGGCAGACACTTGGTCTGGCAAATGGCCTTTGTACAAGGATGCCACAGAGTTCCTCAAGCCCTCACGATGGTAATACCTTGTGCGCATGCATATCCCACCAACACAGCCTTGTGCGTGCTTGCTGGCAGGAGGAAGGCGGCCTGGGCCCTGGGGAATGGGGCCACCAGTCCTCTGTAACGCTGGTCTGAGTTGGCCCATGATGATGCTCTCTCCCTGAGACTACGGAGCTCCTGCAGGGATGGGAGGTGGGTGCATTCTAACCCAACCACCGTGATGAGCAGAACTATGCTCCTGAGAGGGGCCCCTGTGCCTGCCCACTGAATCCCACCATGCCATCATGGGCTGCAGTCCAAGCCAGGTCTGACCAGCTGTCCCGGACCCAGTGCTGATGCTGTGTCTCCACATGGGCAGCATACACCTGGGAGCAAACGTCAGGTGTCCCGGGGGGTCCCAGGTGCGCCAGTGTCCCATGTCCAGCAGCAGATGCCACAGAAGATGAAAGACACCAAGGACATCGCGGAGGGCACTGTAAACTGAGGGAGAGGAGACTTCCAGGCAGTGGAGAGGCTGCAAGCCTTTCCCTGGAGGAGGCCCAGACACTCGCTGGAGGCTGTCCCATGGCCATCCTCCACCCCTGACTGTCGCACACAGTGCGGGTTCCCTGCATTGGAAAGATGTGTCCTGAAACCAGGCAGCATGCTGCAAAGGTAATCAGGGTGTGCGCTTGACCTCAAGGAGAGTCCTGTGAGACGGTCACGGGGAGGGGTTGTCATTCCCTCCCTCCCAGGGGTCTGCACCCTTATCAGCTAAGTAGGCTTGTTTGTCCTGCTGATTAAACTCGAAAAAACTTTGAAAAATTTTAGACCTCCTGTACTTTAAACAAGCAACAAAAGCACAGATTGTAGAAATAATTGTTTTAAGAACCCATAACTTGGGGTGCCTGGGTGGCTCAGTGGGTTGAGTGTCAGCCATCAGCCCAGGTCATGATCCTGGAGTTCCAGGTCGGACCCCCGCTTTGGGCTCCCTACTCAGTGGGGAGTCTGCCTCTTCCTCTTGCTCTCTCCCTGCTTGTGCTCTCTCTCAAATAAAGGAATAGAATCTTTCAAAAAATTAAAATTAAAAATAATAAGTAACCAACCTGTAACTTGCATTGTATTTGCTTAATCTTTTTTTTTTTTTTTTTTTAAGCCCCGGGGCTGGATCCCAAGCCCTTCACTGACTGGAGCTGATCTCAGAGCCCCTGTGATGTCACCACATTGCATGTGTTTGTTACATAATATCACACACCAGCATAGCTTGTTACATAATATCACACACACAGCATGGCTTGTACTACAGATAAACAGATGGTATTTTACATATTGCTTTCTCTCCACTGTTTGGCATCAATCCTCCTTCATGGAACAAAGTATTTGTATCTCCTGGGATAACACCTGCCCAGTAAAAATCTAAACCAAGCCACACGTATGATTATAAATGCTCCGATAGTCACATTTATAAGGTGAAAAGAATCAGGAGGATTAATTTTAATAATATATTTTAATGCAATGTTTCAAAACACTTGTCCCCTCAGTATGCAGTCACCCTAAACGTACGCAAATTATGTATGTAAGTGGTCTTTGAAATCAGGTTCCTGTCTGGCTCTCACAGAACCCCCTTGGGGACAAGTGCGAGCAGGAGCAGCATGACTGTGTGTCATTCAGCCTGCCCCCAGGTAGGCCAGACATGTGCCGTCCGGTGACCTGCCTCTAGTGCCAGGAGCATGAGCTGTCCCAGGGGGAAGGGCAGACTTCCGGTGGCTGGCTGACCTAGGGAGGTTGGGGTGGAGGCAGGACTTACCATCAGCCTCTGTGCTAGTGGGGGGCCTTTAGTGGCGGCAGAAGGACCTTGTGCAATTGGGTTCAAGCACAGCCTCTGTTCCTGCCATCGTGGGCATTCCACCCGAGGCCCAATAGCCCAGAAACAAGCTGGGAGCCATCACGTCCTGCTTATCCCCCATCCCATGGGATGGGAAAGTTCTCACAACTGAGCTACATTGTTTCCTGAAATTGACACCTCAAATGAAAGTTATGAATATTCATTTTTATACATTCATATAATTATCCTTTGTTTAGTGTTTGCGTCTGATTTTCCAGGTACCGTTGTAAAGATGAATAAATTCCAGGACCTGCCACCAAGGAACATGCAAAGACAAGAAGGAAGTAAGGCGGGTAAGAGCTGCTGGATCCAGATGTCAAGGACTGGACATCTTCTGGGAACACACCCTGTCACACGGGCAGGACTTGCTAGAAGAATATCACATGGGAGGACAGAGATGGGAGAGCCTTGTGGGTCACACATATGGTCATCTGCTTGTGGCCTTTTCCATCAGCTGGATGCTCCAGCTGGGGCATTTCCTGGACTCCTCGGCACTCCTCGTCACCCCTGCAGCCAAAGCTTTCTCCTGGGAGACGCATCTGCAAAAGTCATCTTTCACGAGGGCAGACCCTGTGAGCAGCCAGCCCCACACCCCTTCCACAAAGAAGCGGCACTTGACACAGATGCCAGGCTAGGGTCTCATCAGGGCAGGCAGACAGACATGGAGGCTCTCTGTCTGTGTCTACATGAAAGTTCATTTTTGTAAATCACTGTTCTTTTGCAGATACAGGCTAAATCACAACAAAAACTTCTGCAAATTGTAAACGAACACAGTCTCTTCAAGGCCTGACATTGTTAGAATAAAGCTCAACTGAGAGGCTGCCTCTCACAGTTATGGTGGTGGCCTTGCCAGGGACTGGACTGACACGCCTCGCTACCTGCAGCTCAGGGGCTGGTCAGCGTCCTTTCAATCAGAAATCGACTTCTGAAAAGGAAAGTTGAAACAGACGTATTGGTGTTTCATATCCTTTTATTCCAGTAAGAAAACACAAAGGAAAATGAAGGCTAATGCAGGTCAATAAATTTTGAGTGCAGAATATTAACACACAGAGTGAAGAGACTTTCCAAACACGGAGTGTGCTTTTAGGATAAAGACACAACTTCGGCCTCTCCAGCTTTGTGTGGTTCCTACACAACCTGTTATGGACCCGACAATAGGCTGTCCACACCTACCCCACTCAATGCATCCTGGAGAAGTCTGATCAAACAAACACAAATCTCAACCTAAGTTGATTTTATTTTTTTGAATTGTTAAAGTTGATTTTTTATTTTTATTTTTATATTTTTTAATTTTTTTTTCATTTTTTTCCAATTTATTTATTTTCAGAAAAACATTATTCATTATTTTTTCACCACACCCAGTGCTCCATGCAAGCCGTGCCCTCTATAATACCCACCACCTGGTACCCCAACCTTCCACCCTCCCGCCACTTCAAACCCCTCAGACTGTTTTTCAGAGTCCATAGACTCTCATGGTTCACCTCCCCTTCCAATTTACCCAAATTCCCTACTCCTCTCTAACGCCCCTTGTCCTCCATGCTATTTGTTATGCTCCACAAATAAGTGAAACCATATGATAATTGACTCTCTCTGCTTGACTTATTTCACTCAGCATAATCTCTTCCAGTCCCGTCCATGTTGCTACAAAAGTTGGATATTCGTCCTTTCTGATGGAGGCATAATACTCCATAGTGTATATGGACCACATCTTCCTTATCCATTCATCCGTTGAAGGGCATCTTGGTTCTTTCCATAGTTTGGCGACTGTGGCCATTGCTGCTATAAACATAGGGTACAGATGGCCCTTCTTTTCACGACATCTGTGTCTTTGGGGTAAATACCCAGGAGTGCAATTGCAGGGTCGTAGGGAAGCTCTATTTTTAATTTCTTGAGGAATCTCCACACTGTTCTCCAAAGAGGCTGCACCAACTTGCATTCCCACCAACAGTGGAAGAGGGTTCCCCTTTCTCCACATCCTCTCCAACACATGTTGTTTCCTGTTTTGTTAATTTTTGCCATTCTAACTGGTGTAAGGTGATATCTCAATGTGGTTTTAATTTGATCTCCCTGAGGGCTAATGATGATGAGCATTTTTTCATGTGTCTGATAGCCATTTGTATGTGTTGATTGGAGAAGTGTCTGTTCATATCTTCTGCCCATTTTTTGATGTGTTTGTCTGTATCGTGTGTGTTGAGTTTGAGGAATTCATTATAGATCCTGGATATCAACCTTTTGTCTGTACTGTCATTTGCAAATATCTTCTCCCATTCCGTGGGTTGCCTCTTTGTTTTTTTGACTGTTTCCTTTGCCGTGCAGAAGCTTTTGATTTTGATGAAGTCCCAGAACTTGATTTTCGCTTTTGTTTCCTTTGCCTTTGGAGACGTATCTTGAAAGAAGTTGCTGTGGCTGATATCAGAGAGATTACTGCCTATGTTCTCCTCTAAGATTCTGATGGATTCCTGTCTCATGTTGAGGTCTTTTATCCATTTTGAGTTGATCTTTGTGTACGGTGTAAGAGAATGGTCGAGTTTCATTCTACATATAGATGTCCAGTTTACCCAGCACCATTTATTGAAGAGACTGTCTTTTTTCCACTGTATATTTTTTCCTGTTTTGTCAAAGATTAATTGACCATAGAGTTGAGGGTCCATATCTGGGCTCTCTACTCCGTTCCACTGGTCTATGTGTCTGTTTTTATGCCAGTACCATGCTGTCTTGGTGATCACAGCTTTGTAATAAAGCTTGAAATCAGGTAAGGTGATGCCGCCAGCTTTATTTTTGTTTTTCAACATTTCCTTAGCGATTCAGGGTCTCTTCTGATTCCATACAAATTTTAGGATTATTTGCTCCAGCTCTTTGAAGAATGCCGGTGGAATTTTGATCGGAATGGCATTAAAAGTATAGATTGCTCTAGGCAGTATAGACATTTTAACAATGTTTATTCTTCCGATCCAAGAGCATGGAATGGTCTTCCATCTTTTTGTGTCTTCTTCCATTTCTTTCATGAGTGTTCTGTAGTTCCTCAAGTACAGATCCTCTACCTATTTAGTTAGGTTTATTCCCAGGTATCTTATGGTTCTTGGTGCTATAGTAAATGGAATCGATTCTCTAATTTCCCTTTCTATATTTTCATTGTAAGTGTATAAGAAAGCCACTGATTTCTGCACATTGACTTTGTATCCTGCCACGCTGCTGAATTGCTTTATGAGTTCTAGTAGTTTGGGTGTGGAGTCTTTTGGGTTTTCCATATAAAGAATCATGTCATCTGCGAAGAGAGAGAGTTTGACTTCTTCATTACCAATTTGGATACCTTTTATTTCTCTCTGTTGTCTGATTGCTGTTGCTAGGACTTCTAATACTATGTTGAACAAGAGTGGTGAAAGTGGGCATCCTTGTCTTGTTCCTGATCTCAATGGGAATGCTTCAAGCTTTTTCCCATTGAGGATGATATTTGCTGTGGGTCTTTCATAGATAGATTTGATGAGGTTCAGGAATGTTCCCTCTATCCCTATACTTTGAAGCGTTTTAATCAGGAACGGATGTTGGATTTTGTCAAATGCTTTTTCTGCATCAATTGAGAGGACCATGTGGTTCTTCTCTCTTCTCATATTAATTTGTTGTATCACATTGATTGATTTGCGAATGTTGAACCATCCTTGTAGCCCAGGGATGAATCCCACCTGATCATGGTGGATAATCTTTTTAATGTGATGTTGGACACTGTTGGCTAGGATCTTGTTGAGAATCTTAGCATCCATATTCATCAGTGATATTGGTCTGAAGTTCTCCTTTTTGGTAGGGTCCTTGCCTGGTTTGGGGATCAGGGTAATGCTGGCTTCACACAAAGAGTCTGGAAATTTTCCTTCTGCTTCAATTCTTTGAAACAGCTTCAGGAGAATAGGTGTTATATCTTCTTGGAAGGTTTGGTAGAATTCCCCAGGGAATCCCTCAGGTCCAGGGCTCTTGTTTTTTGGGAGGTTTTTGATCAGTGATTCAATCTCGTTATTATATATCGGTCTATTCAGGTTGTCCATTTCTTCCTGGCTCAATGTTGGTAGTTTATATTTTTCCAGGAATGCATCCATTTCATCTAGGTTGCTAAGCTTATTGGCATATAACTGTTCATAATAACTTCTGATGAATGTTTCTACTTCCTTGGTGTTAGTTGTGATCTCTCCCTTTTCATTCATAATTTTATGAATTTCGTCTTTCTATCTTTTCTTTCGGATTAGTGTAGCCAGTGGCTTATCGATCATATTGATTCTTTCAAAAAACCAGCTTCTAGTTTCATTGATACTTTCTACTGTATCTCTCGTTTCTCCCTCATTGATCTCAGCTCTAATCTTGATGATTTACCTTCTGATGTGTGGAGTTGGTTTGATTTGTTGTTGAGCCTCCAGTTCTTTAAGGTGTAGAGACAGCTGGTGTGTTCTGGATTTTTCAATATTTTTGAGCGATGCTTGGATGGCTATATATTTTCCCCGTAGGACCACCTTTGCTGTATCCCATGTTTTGGACCGAAGTGTCTTCATTCTCATTGGTTTCCATGAATTGTTTCAGTTCTTCTTTGATCTCCTGGTTGATCCAAGCATTCTTAAGCAAGGTGGTCTTGAGCTTCCAGGTGTTTGAGTTCCTTCGGAACTTTTCCTTATGATTGAGCTCCAGTTTCAAAGCACTGTGATCTGAGAATATGCAGGGAATAATCTCAGTCTTTTGGTATCAGTTGAGTCCTGATTTGTGACCAAGTATGTGGTCTATTCTGGAGAAGGTTCCATGTGCACTTGAGAAGAATGAGTATTCTATTGTTTTAGGGTGGAATGTTCTGTATATATCTATGAGTTCCATCTGGTCCAATGTGTCATTCAATGCTCTTGTTTCTTTATTGATTTTCTGCTTCGATGATCTGTCTATTTCTGAGACAGGCGTGTTAAGATCTCCTACGATTAGTGTATTCATATCAATATGACTCTTTATCTTGATTAACAGTTTTCTTAAGTAATTGGCTGCTCCCATATTGGGAGCATAGATATTTACTATTGTTATATCATCTTGGTGGATAGTCCCTTTAAGGATTATGTAGTGTCTTTCTGTATCTCTGACTACAGTCTTTAGTTTGTAGTCTAACTTATCTGATATGAGAATCGCTACGCCAGCCTTCTTTTGAGTCCCACTGGCATGAAAGATGCTTCTCCACCCCTTCACTTTCAGTCTGCGTGTATCTTTAGGTTCAAAATGGGTCTCTTGTAGACAGCATATGGATGGGTCCTGTCGTTTTATCCAATCTGCAACCCTGTGCCATTTTATGGGTGCATTTAGGCCATTCATATTGAGAGTGATTATTGATAGATACATTTTTATTGACATCCAGTTACCTTTGAAGTCTTTCTTTCTGTAGACTGTCTCTATATTTCTGTTCAATGCTATTCTTGGGATTTTTCCTCTTTTATAGAACCCCCCTTAATATTTCCTGCAGAGTCGGCTCTTGGTTGCATAGTCTTTTAAGCCTTGCCGGTCTTGGAAACTCTTTATCTCTCCATCCATTTTGAATGTCAGTCTTGCTGGATAAAGTATTCTTGGCTACATGTTCTTCTCATTTACTGCCCTGAATATATTTTGCCTGCCTCTTCTGGCTTGCCAGGTGTCTGTGGACAGTTCTGACGTTATTCTGATGGGCTTCCCTCTGTAAGTAAGGAGCCCCTTTGCCCTGGTGGCTTTCAAGAGATTATACCTACAATTATAATTCCTCAATTTGACTATCAGGTGTTGTGATGTTTTTTTGGAGTGTATAATCTTGGGTGGAGACCATTCAGCCTCTAGTACATGAACGCTGGTTTCATTCGCGAGATTCGGAAAATTTTCATGAAGGACTTGTTCCACAATATCTTCTAGACTTCTTTCTTTTTCCTCCCCTTCAGGAATTCCAATAATTCTGACGTTGGAACGCGTCATGGCATCATTTATTTCCCTGATTCTGCTTTCGTGGGATCTAAGCTGTTTGTTCCAGGCATCCTCCTGATCCTTTCTCTCTATCTGTTTGTCTTCCAGATCACTAATTCTATCTTCTGTCTCAGTTACCCTAGCTTTGAGAGAGTTTAGATTTGATTGGAACTCATTGAGAGCATTGTGGACCTCCTCCCTGGTACCTTTAAGCTCCGCCCTAACATTGTGAACATCCTGTCTGGTCGCTTTCAGTTCGGCCCTAATCAATTCTTTTTGGTCATCCATGGCTTTCTCCAACGTAGCTATTGCCTGGATAATTGTTAGCCTGAATTCTCTTTCTGACATATTGTCTATGTTGATAGCCGTTAGCTCTGTTGCAGAAGGTCCATCCTCTGTATTTTTCTTCTGTTGGGCATTCCTCCTCCTCGTCAGTTTGGTGCGAGAAGACTGAACAGATGTAGCTGGATATATCAGCTCTGGTGCAGTCAAGGTGCACTGGAACACTTCTGAGCAATCACGATTCCCCTCCCAAACGAGAGACAAAAGAAATGAAAAAGAAAAAGAAAAAAAGGAAAAGAAGAAAAAGAAAAAGAAAAAAGAGAAAAAAAAAAGAGAGAGAGGGAGTGACAGGAAAGAAAGGGAAGATGACAGAGAAGGTTCAGCCCAGATGGGCCCCAAGTTAAGATTTATCAAGTAGACAAACAAAAAGGATAAAAAGACTGATACAATTATATGGCAAGAGAAAGAAAAAAAATATATATATATGCAAATATAGAAAGAACCTCGTCAAAATGAACCACAAGTGTAAAATTTATATGCTATCAGGACAAACACAAAAAACACAGAAACACTGGTGGAAGAAGATGGGAGAGTTCTTATAAATTCTCAGTGTGTGCGAGGAAGGTTGTTTTGATTCTTCCTGGATGTATCTTGATATCTTTGTTAAAGGATTCAACTTTCCTAAGATAAAGGGGATTAAAAATTGGTTTACCTATAGGGGTACTATTGATTCGGAAAGGGGATTACTTTGAAGTTAACTCTATATGAATATTAGAGGATAAAAATAAAAAGGAATATACTAGACTAAACTAAACTAAAATTAAAAAAAAGGAATTCAAAAAATAAAAATGCAAAAGAAAAGCATAGGTGTATGTATCAAAAAGTTCAGGTTAGAAAGGTATTATGGAATTTGATGTAGTGTACTGCTCGCTGTGATGGTAAATCTGTTAAAAAAATTACCTATGTGTAAAAAAAATATATATATGAACCAGAATAGTGGAAACAAGTGAATAATGCAAGTTTTCCTATGAAGTAGTGGTAGTTCTCTTGTAGTCCTTTTTTTTTTTTTTTCTTTCTTGGTTTGTTTTCTGGGGGAGGGGCCTGACACTTGGGTTGTCAGTCAATGATGTTTCCTGAGTTGAGTCCCCCCGCCCCCCTCAAGGGGGTGGGCTCTGGGGAAACTGGTTTTTTTCAGGCTTTTGCTCTCTGGCGGTTTTTTTGCTTGTTCACTTTTTTCCCTTTCACCTTGACCGCCTTTGATGTTTTTTGTAGTATTAGAAGAAATCAAACCGCACCCTGATCTCCCTCTCAGGGAAAAGCCTCAGTCTGGGTGCAGAAGCTGAATAAATTCCCCCTTGGCCGCTGGCAGCGCAGGTTCCAAGTTGCAGACCCTGGGGGCGCAGGATCTTTTGCTCGTCCCCAAAGCCAAGGCAGTGGCAGCTGTCTGGGAGCTCCCGACCGCCAGAGAGGTTCCAAGCAGTGATCGCACAGAGATTTTGCCACCGGCCCAGGCTGGGAGTGCCCGGCTTGCGCGCACCTCTTCTCAGAGGCGGCTGTGGGTCGGGCGCGCATCTGGGGCACTGAGAACGGGGCGCTGGTCCATAAACCCCAGGCTGGGCTTTTGTGTGCCTCTGTCCAGGGAAGAGTTTCGCGCGTGTGCGGCTTAGGCTTTAAACAATGGCGCGGGTCAAGGAGCGCCCGCCGGGCCTCAGTAACCCAGGGGACCTTGAGGGACATGCGCGTGCATCTCAAGCTTTGTGGTAGGGCTAGCGCGCGTTCTGCAGACCTGCGCGGCTCCCATCCCCTCACAGGAGCCGGAACCCACGTGCTCTGGGGCGCACTGTTGGCTTAGGGACCAGGAGCTGGTTTCTCCGCCACACTCTCTCTGCCTCCGCGCCGGGGAGGCCGTCTTGGACCAGGGACTTAAGCTCCTGTCCCTAGCCGCCCCGATTCCCACAATTTTCCCCTGCGATCCTTTGCTCTTTTGGAGTGCTTTCAACCAGTCTCCAAGTTAATGCTTGTCCCCAGACGCAGGGCACTCTCGCTCATATTGGGGTATTACTTTCCCACCGGTTGCCACTGGTGGCTCCCTCCCCCTTTTGTTTATCTTCCGATATCTGTCCGCCGTTCCCATACTGCTTTACCTGCTCACTGGCGTCTTCTGCCCATGTAGAGATCCAGACGTGTATAATTCTGATCTCAGGCTGATTTCATGGGTGATCGGAGTTCTTTGGTAGGTAATCAGCTCACTTTGGGGTATGAGCTGAAAAGACGCCTCTTCCTACTACCCCGCCATTTTGTCCTTAATAGAGTCTTTTTGACATAGACTGATCTGTTTGTATGCCTCCAGTAGTTCTGTGCTCTTGAAGAGTCTATTCTTTATCTCTGCCAAATAAAGGCATTCTACTTCAACTTAAAATACTATATATACATATGTATGCATGTATGTATGTATGTGTGTGTGTGTATCTATATCTATATCTATATCTATCTATCTATCTATCTATATATATATATATATAATATCCATTTAAGTATTTAAGTTATGGTCATACTTACATCATAAATCTCACTATCTGCTAGGTTGTACAAACAGTACCAGTCTATTTTTTAATTAATTTATATTTATTTATTTATTGTAAAAACACTTATTTATCAATTTGAGAGAAAGAAAAACTCATGTGAGAGAGTGTGAGTTGCTGGGCACTGTCAAAGGAAGAGAATCTCGATCAGAACTCCCTTTTCTCTCAGTGGTGTTACGCATCTGCCAGTCAACAAAGGTCATAACTTGACTTGTATCCAGAACATATAAAGCTTCATCTCCGTTTGGGATTTCTGTGTGGATTGAGGGTGGTCCACCCACATTAGGAAGGGCAATTTGCTTTAGTCAGTCTGCAGATTTTAATGACATTCTCATCCAAAAACACCTTCACAGAAATATCTAGAATATGATCTGACCAAACACTTGGGCACCCAAAGGCTCAGTTAAGTGCACACACCAAATGAATGATGACACCAAATCTTTTTCATGTTTTAAATTTGTGTTATTTATCTTTTTATCATTGATTGCTACCAGTTTTACATGTTGTGGATAAAAGTCCTAATCATAAAGTCATATATATATATATATATATATATATATATATATATAACTCAATTGAAGTATATGACTTCTTTTTAAATTCTCTAATGATGTTTATTTAGAGCACAAGATTTGTGTTTCATGAACTTTTTTTAAAGAGTTGTGTTACTGTTAGTGTTTTGCATTCTAAGCTAAAGATTGATTTCTTAGTGAGTGAGAGAGAGTGAGAGCACAAGTGGGGCAGAGGCAGATGGAGAGGATATTCAAGCAGTCTCCCCACTGAGTGTGGGGCCCATCACAGGACTTCACCTGAGGATCCATGAGGTCACAACCTGAGCTGAAACCAAGAGTCAGACACTCAGATGACCAAGCCACCCAGGCATCCCTGAAGTTAATTCTGCATATGGTATAAGATAGAGGAACTGAGGTTGATTTTAAATATATATATATATATATATATATATATCCAGTTGTGTGAATGATTTCCCCCTTTTAAACTACATTAATATTGTTGTTTAAAATAAATTATTATGCATATGTGGCCCTTCTTCTGCATTCTTTAATTGGCTACATTGATCTATTTCTCTATCTTTATTTCAATAGAACACTGTCTTGATTACTCTGCCTTTATAGAACTCTTTAAGTCTTATGGATAAGACTTTTACTTTTGACTACTTTCAAGATTAGTGTTTAAAAATTATTTATATATGAGAGAGAAAGAGAGAGAGAGAGAGAGAGAGAGAGAATGCAAGTATGAGGAGGGACAGCAGAAAGGAACACTCCCACTGAGTGGGGAGCCCAACACAGGTCACATCCTATGAATCATGAGATCATGACCCAAGCTTAAACCGAAATTTGGAGGCCTAAGCAACTGAGCCACTCTGGTGCCCCATTTTCAAGATTGTTTTAGCTATTCAAATTATATTATATTGAATTTCATCAAAATATGAGAATTAGCTTTTAATTTTAGATCAAACCAATAACCTCTCCTTTGATTTTAATTAAGATTGCACTGGACCTATAGATCAATTAAGAAGGTTAGAATTGATCTTTTCATAGTCTCGATCCTTTGAACCATGAGCAAGGTGTATCTTTACCTTTATTTAGTTCTTATTTAATTTTTCCTAGAACATGTAGTGTTTTTTTTTAAATTTCAGTATAGCTAACATAATAGTATTATATTAGTTTCAGGTGTACAATATAGTGAATTAACATCTTTAAATATTTATGTATTTTTTGAGAGAGACAGAGGCAAAGAGAGTGCAGTGGGGAGGAACACCACCACCACCAAAGACAACAAAAACAATCAAAAAAATTCCCAACTCATTTTATAATATTAAATGACCTTTATAATCATAATAACCATAGTTTGGAGACCATGGCTATTGCTGCTATAAACATTGGGGTACAGATGGCCCTTCATAATAACCAAATCTGGACAAAGAGAATAAATTAAATAAAACATCAAGAAATAAATTGAATAACCAAAATAAAATACAAGTCCACTTTCTTTCCCCTTTAGAAAATTAGAATTCTATTTACCTTTACTTCTTATATCTGCTAAGACTCCTTATCTACTTTAGAGTTCACTATTATTGATACAGTGATTTTGTCTACAAGATTTCTGAGTCCCCTGGATTTAGTCCACTGGGGAACTTGAACTCACTGGGAGTGGCCAATGATTTTTTACAATCTCTGTATCTACCTCACCCATTTTATTCAATCCTTTTCAACATGGAGATAATTTTGACTTAAAAGAAGAAGTAAAACAGGAATTGCACTCTATATTTTCCTTTGTTATCCATTAACATGACACCATCATTCCTTAATGTCTGAAATGATTATTAATAGTAGTATAATTATTAATAACCCATAACTCAATAAATTCCAACGTGTGACCACATACTGGGCATGGAGTATTCATTGCAATTTAACAAAGAATTATCCTGGATAAAACTTGAACCAAAGCCAAATAGGACATATGGTTTCACTCATTTATTCAACAAATCTTTATGGATTATCTGTTCTGTGTCAGGCATTATGATAAGTACTATGGACAAAATGTTATATGGTCCTGACCTAGAAGAGCTCAGAATTTAGGAGGTGGGAAGGGATGGGATGTGGAGTTGGAGAGGTGAGATAATCATTAGGCATTTTAATACTACAAAAGAAACTTGTGATTGTCAGGAGGCATAATGAACCATAAAAAGGGTATATTTTCCTTCATTGTAGACCAGGGAGTACTATACAGGGAATATATCTTAATTTTAACAAAACAGCCTGGTTCCTTCTTACCTAACATGGCTCCTCAGTTAAATATTCTGGTGAGCAACACTGAAAAACATGGATTGACTGATAGCACAGGGAGGTAAAATTTAGAGTTGGTTACATTTCAAAAGGGTAATTAATAACTAGATATTTACATGAAAGGGTGTCTTTCATGGTGCTGTGGGGTCCTGTTCATGACTGTCCTCTTCAGTAAACCTAGAGAAGATGTGAAAGGCATGCTTGTTGAATCTACAGAAGAGGCAACCCCTGCTGAGGCGAGCTAGGTTCTGCAAGGACACTTAGATTTCAAGCTATCCTGAAAGTTAAAACAATGTGCTTAAGGCAGATGAGATATTATACAGAAACAAAAAACACATAAAAATTTGATTATGTATTATAGGAAGAAAAGGATTTGAATAAACAGTGATTCCTAGGACAAAATCTGTACGTTTTAGTTGACCACAAGTTGAATTTTAGCCATGGTTTGATATAGCTAGTAAAAAGTGAATGTATTAAAATGCTATGCTAGAAAAGTATATCATGAAGATATGCTTGTATGTACCACTCATTTAGCAAATACCAAGCTATATTAAAATAATTTGCTTAGTGTGTTCCCCATTAGTGAAATATTTGAACATAGGGACTGTACATGTTTATTTATATATTCCCAGGATTTAGCCCAATTCTTGGAATATAGCAAGTGTTCAGGAAATAGCTGTTAAATGACTAGTGAATAAATATGTGTAGAAGTTTTCCAGAGCATTTTAATGCAATTCAAACTCATTTTATGCTCCCAATACACCTATTGAAGAAACTTCTTTTTTTTTCCCATTATATAGACGAGGAACCTGAGGCCTCAGTACGTGGTTTATGAAATAAGGGGCATAGAAAAGCAATATACCAAAACTTTCACCAAAATATCAGTATAGAAAGTAGTTCCAAACTTTCTTTTCAAGGTTTTTTTTTTCAAGAAACAACTTGTCCAAGGTCACATGTCTATGAGTGGTAGAGCTGAGGGTTATGTATTGTCTACATAATAGTATGCCACGGGACTGCATAGCTTAGAGCATAGTAAGCTCCAAGGGTTAATGGAGATACTTGTCATTCTCCCTTTCTTTCTTTCCTTCCATTTCCTTACCCTTTTATCACACACACACAGAAACACACACACACACACACACACACACACACGATTTAAATTGGCATAAGAAGATAAATGTAACAAAATGCAAAAAAATTAAAAAAGGACAAATCCCAACTAAAAGGAAAGCAGGGTAGGTGAATAAGTTGGATCCATGGTAAGGCTAGGACACAAAACACATATAATGAGGTCCTATCCCCATGAACTTCTTTGTGACTAACTATCTTTGTAGATGCCTTCTTTTACCTTCTATTGCATTTCTTGACTACATCATGAATTTCACACATAATGATGGACTTCTAATAATTGTATGAGGATAACTTTTACTCCTCAGCAGGATTTTATACGTCTAGACATAAGGACCTGGTGATATTAAGTTAAATATTCATTTGACCCTTTATATAATGCTAGATTACTAGTAGATTCTGTATAATTAACCACTGCATTGAAAACTTTTCAATTATTGGGTTAATACCTACTTCTGGAATTTTCTCAAACTTTTTTTTCCTTTATTTCTCTTTTTATTTCTAGGACACCAAGCAGAATTAACTGTTCTTCCCCAGTGTTCCTGAAAATGGAAATTTTCTTTATATTTCTACTCTACAACTTTGACCTATTCTTTATATGTTGCCACCTGTAGATTGTGATCTATTTCTGGACATTACTTATGCTCATTTTCCACTATGAAGTCACTTACTATTAAGAGTTTTGATTCAGTAAATAAAATATGGGAAGGAAGGAAAGAATAGAGGAAAAGTGGAAGGTTTTTTTTTCTTCCCTTTGTCCATCTGACTGCTGGTCATTACCAGAAAGATAGTAGCAGAAAAGACCTAGATGAAACACTACATCATCAAAGAGTCTTAATGTGGAGAAAACAGTTCAAATTGCTTGCTCTAATGAGATTTTGGAGTTTGTCTTTTGCTTTTTTATGCTCCCTTTCTATGAATAAAGAGCCTAGTGGTTATGAGTCTGACACCATGCTATTTGGATTCAGATGCTAACACTATTACTGCATAGCTGTATGTCCTTGCACAAGGAATTCCTTCTCTGTGCCCCACCCTCATCATATATAGAAAGGGTTTAATAAAAATAACTACCTCATAGTATTGTAGTTTGAGTTGACTAAATTTGTATAGCCAGAAATAATTTAGAGTAGTGTCTGAAATATATATATATATATATATATATATATATATATATATATATATATAACTCAGGAAATGTTTGCTATTATTATGATCCCTGTTTTTGTAAGACTGTATTTCCTGTCTTGTATTCCAAAGTTTGGAGTGCCAGCTACTGCTAAAGCACCAGTTTCCCTTTTAGTAGTTGAAACCCTCCAGGACTCACTTTTAGCCAGGGCACTCCAGAACAATTGTTCTATTTTCCAGAACAATGCTGATTACAAAAGTAATGCTCACAGAAGATAATGAAGTACCATATGATTGCAAAATCAAGAATGTGTAACCCACCCTAAAACACCTGAAGAAACGTGGCTCATATTTTTCCTATGCTTGAGAGCATAATTGATATGAGGCAGGCAAAGGTTCAACTAATGGATGGCTGTAGCACTAGAGAAGAGATCCTGGGGTGGGAGGATGGTCCCACCAAACACTCTGACTCAGGTGTGACATTCCTGACAGCTGGACTTAGGAGTTGGCTCCAGGATATGAATCCAAGTTTACAAATTCCTTCCATTATAGGACATGGAACAGTGGTAATTGAAGCCGACTGCATTTTTATTCTTAGATTCATAGCTTTATGTGGCATAGTCTTTTGCAGGTGCCAAATATTCTTTCCAATACATTATCTCATTAATCCAGCTGTCAGAAATAATGGGAGGCTATCTTTCTTAAAAAAATGTGTAATATAAAAATAAGTATTAAGGGGAAGATACAAATTCACTTATCAATTCCGAAGTCATTTCTAATCCTTCTTTCCCTACCCATTGGAGTTGAGATTTCTTAAAGAGATAACACCCTTGGTCCAGAAGTAGGAAACAAGTTTGGGCCAATAGAATCATTGAAAGGATCTTCTGGGGGACACCTAGGTAAGAAGATCATTACTGGTATTAGAAACATGGCTCAGTTCTCTTAATTTGACTATACACCCTCGGCCTTTCCAGAAGGTCATGAGAGACACAACTCCTCCAATCCTATGGTTTACTGCTTCAACTGTATCCTAAACTCTGATTAGAATCTACCCCAGTTTCACACTTGCCCAAGTTGTCTTCTTTGCTCAATCTAGCTACTCCCAGTAGGAAATGGTAGCTGATGGGCAAATAGGGCAGTTAAATTCAGTCCAACATTTTATTTATCCAGCCCCTAATAATAAAAATTACAAGTGTGCAAATCTACATGAATGAAGTTAGGTCAGGACTGGAGATACAAAGTCATTAAGGTATCCCTGCCTTCAAAGATCTCCCAATTTAATGAGATACACTTACATAAAACTATGTATAAGCGCTAGGCCATGGGAAGTCTATTAAGAGACAGTCAAAAAAAGGGGGGGTTGTAAGGGAACAGAGGAAAATATCATGTTGATCAAAAGTGGTGGGAGTGGACATGCTTGTCGTCTTCCTGATCTCAAAGGAAAGACTGTCAGCTTTTCCCTATTGAGAATGATATTTGCTATGGGTTTCTCATAGATAGATTTTATGAAGTTGAGGAATGGCCCCTTTATTCCTGTACTTTGATGTGTTTTAATGAGGGACGTGTGCTGAAAACATCCAGACTCTTTCTATGAAGCCCACATTACCCTGATCCACAAGCAGGCAAAGACCCCATCCAAAAGGAGAATTTCAGACCAATATTCCCAATGAAATGGAGACCAAGATTCTCAACAAGATCCTAGCTAATAGGATCAAAGAGGACATAGAAACATTATCCACCATGACCACTTGGGATTTACCCCTGGGACACAAGGGTGGGTTGACATTTTCAAATCAATCACTATGATAGAAAAAATCAGAGAAGAGAAGAACCTCGTGGTCTTCTCAATTGAGACAGTAAGCACATTTGACAAGATCTATTGGTATTCTTTAGTGTTTTATTTTTTGTTCTATTTTTCTTTTCTTTAACTTTTTATTATTGTTGATGTTTATTTTTACATATAAGTTATGTACATGGATATGTTTTTCTAGTCCTATTCATTAAATTGTTTTATATTTATAAGATTTTCTCTTTTTTTTCATTTCTTCTTATTTTGGCATCAAGTTTCTTTTAATGAAGAGTTCAAAACACGTACTGAGTCTAGTTTTTTGTGTTCTTTTGTTGTTTGTTTTAGTTTCCATTTTTTGTTATTCTTGTTTCTTCTGCTCTGTTTGTTATGGAAGCTTTTGCTTTCACAATTATTTTCTGGGCGAAATGAGGATATGGAGAAATTCACCCCAAAAGAATGGCCAGGAGGCAGTCCCCACCCCTAGAGATTGCATCAATATGGATATAAGTAAGATTTCTGCACTAGAATTAAAACCAATGATTATGAAGATAGTAACTGAGCTTGAAACAAGCATAGAACGCCCAAGAGAAACACACACTGTAGACATAAAATAACTAATATATACTCATGTCCACTTTAAAAATGTTATTACTGGGACACCTGGGTGGCTCAGTGGGTTAAGCTGCTGCCTTTGGCTCAGGTCATGATCCCGGGGTCCTGGGATCGAGTCCCATATTGGGCTCCTTGCTAGACGGGGAGCCTGCCTCTCTCTCCTCCTCTGCCTGACTCTCTGCCTGCTTGTGTGCTTTCTCTCTCTCTTTCTGACAAATAAATAAGATCTTAAAAAAAAGTTAAAAAAATTAAAATGCTATTACTGAGATGTAGTTCAAGTGGAGGCTATACAAAGGGGATGAATGAGGGAGAAGTATGAATCAGTGATATAGAAGATAAAAGGATGGATAATAAAAATGCTGAAAAACATGAGAGAAACAAAGCTATTGGATCACAAAGGGAGACGTTGAGTGCTCAGGAATTGCATAAATTGAAATGATATATTTATCAGAGGAGTCCTATGATCTGAGGGCCAGAAGAAAGGGGCAGAAGGTTTATTTCAACAAATTATAGCCGATTGAGGAGGGGAAGGATACAGGCATTCAAGTCCAGGAGGCACAGAGAATACCCCTCAAAATCAGTTAAAAAAAGTCAACACGTAAAAATATAATCCTGAAGTTTGAAATTCAAAGACAACTACAAATCCCTGTGAGAAACTTAGGACAAGAGGTCCATCACCTCCAAGGATAGGCACATAAGGCTGGCAGCAGACCTGTCCACAGACACTTACCAGGCCAGAACAGATGGGGAGGATATAGTCAATGTGCTAAATGGGAGAAAAGAATATGCAGCCACAAATTGTGTATACCCTAAAGCTATAATTCAGAATGAAGGGAGAGCTAGAGAGCATCTAGGAAAAAAATACAAAAGGAATTTCTGCACAATAAACCCTCATTGCAGGAAACATTAAAGGTGATCCTTTGAGTAGAGAGAGAAGGAGCCATATTCAAAAGAAGAAGAAGAAGAAGAAGAAGAAGAAGAAGAAGAAGAAGGAGAAGGAGGAGAAGAAGAAGAAGAAGAAGAAGAAGAAGAAGAAGAAGAAGAAGAAGAAGAAAGAAAGAAAGAAAGGAAGAAAATAGAAAAGAAAAAAAGATAACACAGATGGGATAGGGATATAGAAATAGTGACAGTGCATGTTCTAAATGGCACTAACTTCATATCTTTCAATTACTCAGAATGTAAATGGACATATTTACCAAAAGACATAGGGTATCAGAATGGAATGAAATAAACCAGAACGAAACAAGACGATCCATTGAGGGCACCCTTGGTGACTCACCAGGTTAAAGCCTCAGTTTTGGCTCGGGTCATGTTCCCAGGGTTCTGGGATTGAGCCCCATGTCAAGCTCTCTGTTTGGCAGGGGGCCTGTTCCCCCCACCTGCCTACCTCTGTGACTACTCATGATGTATGTCTGGCAAACAAATACAAAAAAAATCTTAAAAAAATAAAAGAAGACCCATTGATATGGTCTGTAAAAGAGACTCATTTTAGACAAGACACTTCCAGATTGAACATGAGGGCTGGAGAACTATTTAGAATGGTAGTGGACATCAAAAGACCACTGGAGTAGTCAACCATAGATATAGAGATTGTAAACTCAAAAATGTTCCTGAACCTCATCAAATCTATCTATGAAAGACCCACAGCAAATATCATCCTCAATGGGAAAAGCTTGCAGCCTTCCCATTGAGATCAGGAACAAGACAAGGATGCCCACTTTCACCACTCTTGTTCAACATAGTATTAGAAGTCCTAGCAACAGCAATCAGACAACAGAGAGAAATAAAAGGTATCCAAATTGGTAATGAAGAAGTCAAACTCTCTCTCTTCGCAGATGACATGATTCTTTATATGGAAAACCCAAAAGACTCCACCCACAAACTACTAGAACTCATACAGCAAATCAGCAACGTGGCAGGATACAAAGTCAATGTGCAGAAATCAGTGGCTTTCTTATACACTAACAAGGAAAATACAGAAAGGGAAATTAGAGAATTGATTCCATTTTCTAGAGCACCAAGAACCATAAAATACCTGGGAATAAACCTAACCAAAGCGGCAAAGGATCTGTACTTGAGGAACTACAGAACACTCATGAAAGAAATTGAAGAAGACACAAATAGATGGAAGACCATTCTATGCTCTTGGATCGGAAGAATAAACATTGTTAAAATGTCTATACTGCCTAGAGCAATCTATACTTTTAATGCCATTCCGATCAAAATTACACCAGCATTCTTCAAAGAGCTGGAGCAAATAGTCCTAAAATTTGTATGGAATCAGAAGAGACCCCGAATCTCTAAGGAATTGTTGAAAAACAAAAATAAAGCTGGGGGCACCACGTTACCTGCTTTCTTTTTTTTTTTTTTTAAGATTTTATTTATTTATTTGACAGAGAGAAATCACAAGTAGACGGAGAGGCAGGCAGAGAGAGAGGGAAGCAGGCTCCTCGCTGAGCAGAGAGCCTGATGCGGGACTCGATCCCAGGACCCTGAGATCATGACCTGAGCCGAAGGCAGCGGCTTAACCCACTGAGCCACCCAGGCGCCCACGTTACCTGCTTTCAAGCTTTATTACAAAGCTGTGATCACCAAGACAGCAAGGTACTGGCATAAAAACCGACCCATAGACCAGTGGAACAGAGTAGAGAGCCCTGATATGGACGTCAACTCTATGGTCAATTAATCTTCGACAAAACAGGAAAAAATATACAGTGGAAAAAAGACAGTCTCTTCAATAAATGGTGCTGGGAAAACTGGACAGCTATATGTAGAAGAATGGAACTCGACCATTCTCTTACACCATACACAAAGATAAACTCAAAATGGATAAAAGACCTCAACGTGAGACAGGAATCCATCAGAATCCTAGAGGAGAACATAGGCAATAATCTCTTCGATATCAGCCACAGCAACTTCTTTCAAGATATGTCTCCAAAGGCAAAGGAAACAAAAGCGAAAATAAACTTTTGGGAATTCATCAAAATCAGAAGCTTCTTCACAGCAAAGGAAACAGTCAAAAAAACAAAGAGGCAACCCATGGAATGGGAGAAGATATTTGCAAATGACAGTACAGACAAAAGGTTGATATCCAGGATGTATAATGAACTCCTCAAACTCAACACACACGAAACAGGCAAACATATTAAAAAATGGGCAGAAGATATGAACAGACACACTTCTCCAAACAAGACATACAAATGGCTATCAGACACATGAAAAAATGTTCATCATCACTAGCTGTCTGGGAAATTAAAACCACATTGAGATATCACCTTACACAAGTTAGAATGGCCATAATTTACAAAATAGGAAACAACACGTGTTGGAGGGGATGTGGAGAAAGGGGAACCCTCTTACACTGTTGGTGGGAATGCAAGTTGGTGCAGCCTCTTTGGAGAACAGTGTGGAGATTCCTCAATAAATTAAAAGTAGAGCTTCCCTATGACCCTGCAATTGCACTCCTGGGTATTTACCCTAAAGACACAGATGTCATGAAAAGAAGGGCCATCTGTACCCCAATGTTTATAGCAGCAATGGCCACGGTCGCCAAACTATGGAAAGAACCAAGATGCCCTACAACGGATGAATGGATAAGGAAGATGTGGTCCATATACACTATGGAGTATTATGCCTCCATCAGAAAGGATGAATACCCAACTTTTGTAGCAACATGGATGGGACTAAAAGAAATTATTCTGAGTAAAATAAGTCAAGCAGAGAGAGTCAATTATCATATGGTTTCACTTATTTGTGGAGCATAACAAATATCATGGAGGACAAGGGGTGTTAGAGAAGAGAAGAGAGTCGGGGAAAATTGGAAGGGGAGGTGAATCATGAGAGACTATGGTCTCTGAAAAACAATCTGAGCGGTTTGAAGTGGCAGGGGGTTGGGAGGTTGGGGCACCAGGTGGTAGGTAATATAGAGGGCACGGATTGCATGGAGCTCTGGGTGTGGTGAAAAAAAATAATCAATACTGTTTTTCTGAAAATAAATAAATCAATTAAAAAAACATTGACTAGTTAGAATGGCAAAGATGAATAAGACAAGAAACAAGTGTTGGAGAGGATGTGGAGAAAAGGGAACCCTCCTACAGTGTAGAGAAAGGGGTATGCAAGTTGGTGCAGCCACTTTGGAAAACAGTGTGAAAATTCCTTAAGAAATTAAAAATAGAGCTACCCTATGACCTGGCAATTGCAATACTGAGTATTTACCCCAAAGATACAGTTGTAGTGAAAAGAAGGGCCGTATATACCCCAAAATTCATAGCAACAATGTCCACAACTGCCAAACTGTGGAAAGAGCCATGATGCCCTACAAAAGACAAATGGATAAAGAAGATATGGTGCATATATACAATGGAATATTATGCAGCCATCAGACACGACGAATACCCAACTTTTGCATCAATATAGATGGAACTGGAGGAGATTTTGCTGAGTGAAATAAGTCAAGCAGAGAGAGTCAATTATCATATGGTTTCACTTATTTGTGGAGCATAACAAATAGCATGGAGGAAAAGGGGCGTTAGAGAGGAGTAGGGAATATGGGTAAATTGGAAGGGGAGGTGAACCATGAGAGACTATGGACTCTGAAAAACAGTCTGAGGGGTTTGACGTGGAGGGGGGGTGGGAGGGTGGGGTACCAGGTGGTGGGTATTATAGAGGTCACGGATCGCATGGAGCACTGGGTGTGGTGAAAAAATAATGAATATTGTTTTTCTGAAAATAAATGAATTGGAAGAAAAAAAAAGCTATTAATGAGGTTCAATCAAAAATGGAGTCCCTCACTGCTAGGATAAATGAGGCAGAAGAAATAATTAGCGATATAGAAGAGCAAATGACAGAGAATAAAGAAGCTGAGCAAAAGAGGGACAAACAGCTACTGGACCATGAGGCGAGAATTCGAGAGATAAGTGACACCATAAGATGAAACAACATTAGAATAATTGGGATTCCAGAAGAAGAAGAAAGAGAGAGGGGATCAGAAGGTATACTGGAGAATTTCCACAATATGGCAAAGGGAACGAGCATCAAAATTCAGGAGGTTCAGAGAACGCCTATCAAAATCAAAAAGAATAGGCCCACACACCGTCACCTAATAGTAAAATTTACAAGCCTTAGTGACCAAGAGAAAATCCTGAAAGCAGCCCGGGAAAAGAAGTCTGTAACATACAATGGTAAAAGTTTTAGATTGGCAGCTGACTTACCCACAGAGACCTGGCAGGCAAAAAAGAGCTGGCATGATATTTTCAGAGCACTAAACGAGAAAAACATGCAGCCAAGAATAGTATATCCAGCTAGGCTATCATTGAAAATAGAAGGAGAGATTAAAAGCTTCCAGGACAAACAAAAACTGAAAGAATTTGTAAACACCAAACCAGCTCTACAGGAAATACTGGAAGGGTTCCTCTAAGAAAAGAGAGAGTCTACAAGTGGTAGATCAGAAAGGAACAGAGACAATATACAGGAACAGTCAGCTTACAGGCAATACAATGGCACTAAAATCATATCTCTCAATAGTTACCCTGAATGTTAATGGGCTAAATGCCCCAATCAAAAGACACAGGGTATCAGAATGGATAAAAAAAACAAAATCCATCTATATGTTGCCTCCAAGAAACTCATTTTAACCCCGAAGACACCTCCAGTCTTAAAGTGAGGGGGTGGAAAAGAATTAACCATGCTAATGGACATCAGAAAAAAGCAGGAATGGCAATCCTTATATCAGATCAATTAGATTTTAAGCCAAAGACTATAATAAGAAATGAGGAAGGACACTATATCATACTCAAAGGGTCTGTCCAACAAGAAGATCTAACAATTTTAAATATCTATGCCCCCAACGTGGGTGCAGCAAACTATATAAACCAATTAATAACAAAATCAAAGAAACACATCAACAATAATACAATAATAGTAGGGGACTTTAACACTCCCTTCACTGAAATGGACAGATCATCCAAGCAAAAGATCAACTGGGAATTAAAGGCCTAAAATGATACACTGGTTGAGATGGACATCACAGATATATTCAGAACAGTTAATCCCAAAGCAACAGAATACACATTCTTCTCTAGTACACATGGAACATTCTTCAGAATAGATCACATCCTCAGTCCTAAATCAGGACTCAACCGATATCAAAAGATTGGGATCATTCCCTGCATATTTTCAGACCACAATGCTCTGAAGCTAGAACTCAACCACAAGAGGAAGTATGGAAAGAACCCAAATACATGGAGACTAAACAGCATCCTTCTAAAGAATGAATGGATCAACCGGGAAATTAAAGAAGAATTGAAAAAAATCATGGAAACAAATGATAATGAGAATACAACGGTTCAAAATCTGTGGGACACAACAAAGGCAGTCCTGAGAGTAAAATATATAGCGATACAAGCTTTTCTAGCCTGGGTGGCGCAGTGGGTTGAGCCGCTGCCTTCGGCTCAGGTCATGATCTCAGGGTCCTGGGATCGAGTCCCACATCGGACTCTCTGCTCAGCAGGGAGCCTGCTTCCCTCTCTCTCTCTCTCTGCCTGCCTCTCCATCTACTTGTGATTTCTCTCTGTCAAATAAATAAATAAATAAATAAAAAGAAACAAGAAAGGTCTCAGGTACACAACCTAACCCTACACCTAAAGGAGCTGGAGAAAGAACAAGAAAGAAACCCTAAGCCCAGCAGGAGAAGAGAAATCATAAAGATCAGAGCAGAAATCAATGAAATAGAAACCAAAAAAAAAACCAAAAGAACAAATCAACCAAACTAGGAGCTGGTTCTTTGAAAGAATTAATAAAATTGATAAACCCCTGGCCAGACTTATCAAAAAGAAAAGAGAAAGGACCCAAATAAATAAAATCATGAATGAAAGAGAAGAGATCACAACTAACACCAAAGAAATACAAACTATTATAAGAACATACTATGAGCAACTCTATGCTAACAAATTTGACAATCTGGAAGAAATGGATGCATTCCTAGAAACATAAAAACTACCACAACTGAACCAAGAAGAAATAGAAAGCCTGAACAGACCTATAACTAGTAAGGAGATTGAAACAGTCATTAAAAATCTCCAAACAAACAAAAGCCCAGGGCCAGACGGCTTCCCGGGGGAATTCTACCAAACATTTAAAGAAGAACTAATTCCTATTCTCCTGAAACTGTTCCAAAAAATAGAAATGGAAGGAAAACTTCCAAACTCATTTTATGAGGCCAGCATCACCTTGAACCGAAAACCAGACAAGGATCCCATCAAAAAAGAGAGCTATAGACCAATATCCTTGATGAACACAGATGCGAAAATTCTCACCAAAATAATAGCCAATATGATTCAACAGTACATTAAAAGGATTATTCACCACGACCAAGTGGGATTTATCCCAGGGCTGCAAGGTTGGTTCAACATCCGCAAATCAATCAATGTGATACAACACATCAATAAAAGAAATAACAAGAACCATATGATACTCTCAATAGATGCTTAAAAAGCATTTGACAAAGTACAGCATCCCTTCATGATCAAAACTCTTCAAAGTGTAGGGATAGAGGGCACATACCACAATATCAGCAAAGCCATCTATGAAAAGCCCACCACAAATATCATTCTCAATGGAGAAAAACTGAAAGCTTTTCCACTAAGGTCAGGAACACGGCAGGGATGTCCATTATCACCACTGCTATTCAACATAGTACTAGAAGTCCTAGCCTCAGCAATCAGACAACAAAAGGAAATTAAAGGCATCCAAACCGGCAAAGAAGAAGTCAAATTATCACTCTTCGCAGATTATCTGATACTCTATGTGGAAAACCCTAAAGATTCCACTCCAAAACTGCTAGAACTTGTACAGGAATTCAGTAAAGTGTCAGGATATAAGATCAATGCACAGAAATCAGTTGCATTTCTCTACACCAACAACAAGACAGAAGAAAGAGAAATTAAGGAGTCAATCCCATTTACAATTGCACCCCAAACCATAAGATACCTAGGAATAAACCTAACCAAAGAGGCACAGAATCTATACTCAGAAAACTATAAAGTACTCATGAAAGAATTTGACGAAGACACAAAGAAATGGAAAAATGTTCCATGCTCCTGGATTGGAAGAATAAATATTGTGAAAATGTCTATGCTACCTAAAGCTATCTACACATTTAATGCAATTCCTTTCAAAGTACCACTCATCTTTTTCAAAGAAATGGAACAAATAATTTTAAAATTTATATGGAACCAGAAAAGACCTCGAATAGCCAAAGGGATATTGAAAAAGAAAGCCAAAGTTGGTGGCATCACAATTCTGGACTTCAAGCTCTATTACAAAGCTGTCATCATCAAGACAGCATGGTACTGGCACAAAAACAGACATATAGATCAATGGAACAGAATAGAGAGCCCAGAAATAGACCCTCAACTCTATGGTCAACTGATCTTTGACAAAGAAGGAAAGAATGTCCAATGGAAAAAAGACAGCCTCTTTAATAAATGGTGTTGGGAAAATTGGAAGCCACATGTAGAAAAATGAAATTGGACCATTTCCTTACACCACACACAAAAATAGACTCAAAATGGATGAAGGACCTCAATGTGAGAAAGGAATCCATCAAAATCCTTGAGGAGAACACAGGCAGCAACCTCTTCGACCTCAGCCGCAGCAACATCTTCCTAGGAACATCGCCAAAGGCAAGGGAAGCAAAGGCAAAAATGAACTTTTGGGATTTCATCAAGATCAAAAGCTTTTACACATCAAAGGAAACAGTGAACAAAATCAAAAGACAACTGACAGAATGGGAGAAGATATTTGCAAACGACATATCAGATAAAGGACTAGTGTCCAAAATCTATAAAGAACTTAACAAACTCAACACCCAAAGAACAAATAATCCAATCAAGAAATGGGCAGAGGACATGAACAGACGTTTCTGCAAAGAAGAAATCCAGATGGCCAACAGACACATGAAAAAGTGCTCCATATCACTCGGCATCAGGGAAATACAAATCAAAACCACAATGAGATATCACCTCACACCAGTCAGAATGGCTAAAATCAACAAGTCAGGAAATGACAGATGCTGGCGAGGATGCGGAGAAAGGGGAACCCTCCTACACTGTTGGTGGGAATGCAAGCTGGTGCGACCACTCTGGAAAACAGCATGGAGGTTCCTCAAAATGTTGAAAATAGAACTGCCCTATGACCCAGCAATTGCACTACTGGGAATTTACCCTAAAGATACAAACGTAGTGATCCAAAGGGGCACGTGCACCCGAATGTTTATAGCAGCAATGTCCACAATAGCCAAACTATGGAAAGAACCTAGATGTCCATCAACAGATGAATTGATCAAGAAGATGTGGTATATATACACAATGGAACACTATGCAGCCATCAAAAGAAACGAAATCTTGCCATTTGCAACAACATGGATGGAACTAGAACATATCATGCTTAGCGAAATAAGTCAAGTGGAGAAAGACAACTATCATATGATCTCCCTGATATGAGGAAGTGGTGATGCAACATGGGGGCTTAAGGGGGTAGGAGAAGAATCCATGAAACAAGACGGGATAGGGAGGGAGACAAACCATAAGTGACTCTTAATCTCAAGAAACAAACTCTGGTTTGCTGGCGGGAGGGGAGTTGGGAGAAGGGGGGTAGGGTTATGGACATTGGGGAGGGTATGTGCTTTGGGGTAAATTGGAAGGGGAGGTGAACCATGAGAGACTATGGACTCTGAAAAACAATCTGAGGGGTTTGAAGTGGCAGGGGGGTGGGAGGTTGGGGTACCAGGTGGTGGGTATTATAGAGGGCAAGGCTTGCATGGAGCACTGGGTGTGATGAAAAAGTAATGAATACTGTTTTTCTGAAAATAAATAAATTGGAAAAAAAAATTAAAAAAGAAAAAGACTTCAGTGGATAATGTAACTGTAGATTTTGAAATTGGAAGAGAACTAGAATTAGAAGTGGAGCCTCAAGGATGTGACTGAATTGCCACTGCCTCATATTAAAAAAAAATAGTGGATGGGGAGTTTTATGAATTTGGATACCCAACTCTCTTCCCATTTTTAGAAAATTATCAGCCTTTATTTATATACACCATCTGTCCTTCTTCCTCTCTTTCTCTTGTAAACTCCAAAAATGCAGATCTTTATCTTAATGTTAACCCACGATTCACAAAAATCATGCTGCCTTGTTTTTTTTCTTTTAATTCTTTTTAATCTATCTCCACCTCTTATTGAATAATTTTAAGTGACCTGTTTTCCTGTTTTGGTCATCTAGTTTTCATCCAGTTTCCCAAATTCACTCAGATTATCATATTATCATAAATATTCTTCCACATGTTCCCTGAAAATATTTATGTAGAAAATTCTGTAATCATATATATCATAAAATTTACACACAAATCATTTCAAATTTGACTATTCTTTAAAGCTTTTTTTAAAAAAAAACTTTGAGGTTTTGAAATTTCAGAAAGAAGTTGGTGTTCTGTTTTCATTTGTTTATCTTTTATACACCCCCTCTTTTCTAATATTGAACTCGTTAGGAAATATATTAGAAAAAATAAGTAATACACGACTATATCTACTATATACCATAACCCATTGCTGTCCTTTTCAGTTTCCAGGAATTAGCCCACACCTGAATGGATAATTTATCAAGTCCACTCACTTATTTGTGTATGCACCACAGAACCAGATCCTCTTTGACGTTATACAGCACTGTTTGCATTTCACTATAACTTAAGTAAATAGGACTTCTGTTGTACCAGCAAGCTAAAGGATGATCCATCTTGAAAACATTTCCACTAAGCTTCACCATATGTATTTATCTCTCAGTTATTGGCCTATTTTTATGACTCAGTAGAAGTTTTTCATGGCTAAGTATGACACATGTGAAAACTCATTTGGCCATGTTGGGATATAAGTAAACCAAAATATGGGATAAATGTGTGTGGTAGAGGAGAGGTGGAGAGATCTCATTCTGTGTGAGGGATAGAAAGTGGAGTCAAATCGTATTCTGTCTCACTGTGTAACTGAACCCTGGTTGTCTAAAATGGTAATAAACCTCATAATATTCTCCTAGATTGCTTTCCTTCTTTTTCTGTTTCACTTTTGCTAACCCCTCTCCTCATGGTCCCTGGAATTTCTTGCCAAAACAAATCACCTTCACAAACCTGGTTCTTAGCCTATGATTCATTTTTACTCTTTTTAAAAATTAACATACAGTGTATTTTTTGTTTCAGAGGTACAGGTCTGTGATTAATCAGTCTTACACAATTCACAGCACTCATCATAACACATAACCTCCCCAATGTCCATCACCCAGACACCCATCCCTACGATGCTCCTCCCCTCCAGCAAGTCTCTGTTTCCTGAGATTCAGAGTCTCTTACAGTTGTCTCTCCCTCTGGCTTCATCTTGTTTCATTTTTCCCTCCCTTCCCCTATGATCCTGTCTTTTTAACCAAATTCCTCATATTAGTAATATAATATGATAATTGTCTTTCTCTGATTAATTTATTTTGCTTAGCTTAATACTCTCTAATTCCATCCACATCATTACAAATAGCAAGGTTTCATTTTTGATGGCTACATACTTATCCATTTTGTGTGTGTGTGTGTGTGAGTGTGTGTGTGTGTGTTTATACAAGAGAGCCTAGATGTACATCAACAGATGAATGGATAACCTTCATGTAGTTTCATGTAGTTTCATGATTTTAAAATGAAACTACAAAAATATCATAGTGAAGTACTTTTCTATTTACATTCACAAAAAATCAGTACTTTGTGAGATTCAAATATATCCTCAATTTGTCTTTCCAATTAACCATACTATATTTAACAATAGTATTTTTAAGGACATGAAGGTTTTACTTCCTCTTTGATTTTTACTAATTTTGATTGAGAATATTAATTATCTTTGACATTTGATGGACACACACACAAGAATTTCTTTAACACATATAGCTAGAAAAAGTATTGTTAGGTCGGTGGGTATGGCTATACATACATTGCATCTTACTCTTTGACAAAGTACTTATACCCTTTAAACGCTTGTCAGTTGGTGAAAATCCCCATTGTTTTACCTTCTTGATTTTACAGCATCTAAAGAATTAATTTTATAAATTTAAAAGGCTGAAGTTGTGGTATGAAGCTATACTTTATTATGATAAATTTCCAGTTTAAAAATACATTTCTAGTTTAAAAATATTGCATATTTTTTCTTTTTTAAAATTTGTTTTTTATTTATTTTCAGCATAACAGTATTCACTATTTTTGCACCACACCAAGTGTTCCATGCAATCCGTGACCTCTGTAATACCCACCACCTGGTACCCCAACCTTCCACCCCATGCCCCTTCAAAACCCTCAGATTGTTTAAAAATTTGTCTAAATTACTTGCATTTCATTTTTCTGAATTGAGTAACAGATCATGATTTTATTTATTTGTTTGTTTATTTATTTATTTTCTATAGAATACGTTTTATTTCATTCCTTTGGAACAGTTTATATCCTCAATGTTTTTTGGTTCCATACATTTTTCCATTACTTTTGTTCTTTTCTTTTGTTTATTTATTTATCTATCATTATTCTTATTATTTAATATAAAGACATATTTATTGTGAGTACACCCTCTGAATATTGTCAAAAATTGCAATTTTAGTGTCATGTGTCATTCAGATTTTATTTTAAGTTAAGCATTTTTAAAAATTTTCAGCATAACAGTATTCATTGTTTTTGAACCACACCCAGTGTGCCATGAAATCCGTGCCCACTATAAAACCCACCACCAGGTTCCCCCAAACTCCCATACCCCGCCACTTCAAAACCCTCAGATTGTTTTTCAGAGTCCATAGTCTTTCATGGTTCACCTCCCCTTCAAATTTCCCCCAACTCCCTTCTCCTCTACATCACCTCTTCTCCTCCATGCTATTTGTTATGCTCCACAAATAAGTGAAACCATATGATAATTGACTCTCTCTGCTTGACTTATTTCACTCAGCATAATCTCTTCCAGTCCCATCTATTTTGATACAAAAGTTGCATATTCATCCTTTCTGATGGAGGCATAATACTCCATAGTGTATATGGACCTCATCTTCCTTATTCATTCGTCCGTTGTAGGGCATCTTGGTTCTTTCCACAGTTTGGCGACCGTAGCCATTGCTGCTATAAACATTGGGGTACAGATGGCCCTTCTTTTCACTACATCTGTACCTTTGGGGTAATTACCCAGTAGTGTAATTGCAGGATCATAGGGAAGTTCTATTTTTAATTTTTTGAGGAATCTCCACACTGTTCTCCAAAGTGGCTGCACCAACTTGCATTTCCACCAACAGTGTAAGAGGGTTCCCCATTCTCCACATTCTCTCTATCATATGTTGTTTCTTGACTTGCTAATTTTGGCCATTCTAACTGGTGTAAGGTGGTATCTCACTGTGGTTTTAATTCGAATCTCCCTGATGGCTAGTAATGATGAACATTTTTTTATGAGTCTGATAGTCATTTGTATATCTTCATTGGAGAAGTGTCTGTTCATACTCCTGCCTATTTTTAATATGATTATCTTTTTTGTGTGTGTTGAGTTTGAGGAGTTCTTTATAGATACTGGATATCAACCTTTTGTCTGTAATGTCATTTGTAAGTATCTTCTCCCATTCCGTGGGTTGCCTCTTTGTTTTGTTGACTGTTTCCTTTGCTGTGAAGAAGAATTTGATCTTGAGGAAGTCCCAAAGTTCATCTTCGTGTTTGTTTCCTTTGTCTTTGGAGACATATCTTGAAAGAAGTTGTTGTGGCTGATATTGAAGAGTTTTCTGCCTATGTTCTCCTCTAGGGTGCTGATAGATTCCTGTATCACACTGAGAGTTTTAACTATTTTGAGTTTATCTTTGTGTACGGTGTAGGAGAATAATCAAGTTTCAGTCATCTACATATAGCTGTCCAGTTTACTCAGCACCATTTATTGAAGAGACTGTCTTTTTTCCACTGTATATTTTTTCCTGTTTTGTCGAAGATTATTTGAACATAGAATTGCGGGTCCATCTCTGAGCTCTCTAATCTGTTCCACTGGTCTGTATGTCTCTTTTAGGCCAGTACTAGGCTGTCTTGGTGATCACAGCTTTGTAGTAAAGCTTGAAATCATTTAATGAGTTTCCTCTAGTTTTATTTTTGTTTGCAACATTTTCTTAGCAATTCAAGGTCTCTTCTGATTCCATACAAATTTTAGGATTATTTGCTCTAGCTCTTTGAAGAATACTGGTGGAATTTTGATCAGAATGACAGTAAATGTATACATTGCTCTAGGCAGTAGAGACATTTTAACAATGTTTATTCTTCCAATCCAAAAGCATGGAATGGTCTTCCGTCTTTGTGTCTTCTTCAATTTCTTTCATGAGTATTTTGTAGTTCCTTGACTACAAATACTTTACCTCTTTGGTTAGGTTTATTCCCAGGTATCTTATATTTCTTGGTGCTATAGTAAATGGAATCAATCTATTTTCCCTTTCTGTATTTTCATTGTTAGTGTATAAGAAAGCCACTGATTTCTGTACATTGACTTTGTATCCTGCCACATTGCTGAATTGTTGTATGCATTCTAGTAATATTGGGGTGGAGTCTTTTGGGTTTTCTATATAAAGAATCATGTCATCTGCGATGAGAGAGAGTTTGACTTCTTCATTGCCAATTTGGATATATTTTATTTCTCTTTGTTTCCTGATTGCTGTTGTTAGGTCTTCTAATACTATGTTGAACAAGAGTGGTGAGAGTGGGCATCCTTGTCATCTTCCTGATCTCAACGGGAAGGCTGTAAGCTTTTTCCCATTGTGGATATTTCCTGCAGTGTCAGCTTGGAGGTTGCATAGTCTTTTAAGCCTTACCGGTTTTGGAAGCTCTTTATCTCTCCATCCATTTTGAATGTCAGTCTTTCTGGATAATGTATTCTTGGCTGCATGTTCTTCTCAATTAGTGCCCTGAATATATCTTGCCAGCCCTTTCTGGCTTGCCAGGTCTCTGGGGACAGATCTGACATTATACATATGGGCTTTTCTTTGTAAGTAATAAGCTTCTTTGTCCTAGCGGCTTTCAAGAGTTTGTTTCTATCATTAGGATTCCTCAATTTGACTATGAGGTGCCTTGATGTCTTCTAGGAATCTATAATCTAGGGTGGAGACCGTTCGGCCTCTAGTACATGAACACTGGTTCCATTCGCAAGATTGGTAAAATTTTCATTAAGAACTTGTTCCACTATATCTTCTAGACTTCTTTCTTTGTCCTCCCCTTCAGGGATTCCAATAATTCTGACATTGGAACATTTCATGGCATTATTTATTTCCCTGATTCTGTTTTTGTGGCTTCTTAAGCTGTTTGTTCCAGGCTTCCTCCTGATCCTTTCTATCTGATTGTCCTCCAGATCACTAATTCTATCTTCTGTCTCAGTTACCCTAGATTTAGAGAATGCAGATTAGATAGGATCTCACTGAGAGCATTGTGAACCTCATCCCTGGTAGCTTTTAGCTCTACCCTAACATTTTCAACAGCATCCCTGGTGGCTTTATATTCTGCTGTAATCAATTTCATTTGGTTATCCATGACTTTCTCTAACCTAGCTATTGCCTGGCTAATTGATAGCCTGAATTATCTTTCTGACATATTGTCTATGTTGACAGATGGTAGCTCTGTTGCAGAAGGCCTATCCTCTGTATTTTTCTTCTGTTGGGCATTCCTCCTCCCAGTCATTTTGGTGAGAGGTGACTGAATGGATGTAGCTGGATGTATTGATCGTGGTGCGGTTGAGGTGCTTCCTGGAACACTTCTGAGCAATCAGCATTCCCCACCCAAACGAGAGAAAAAGGAAAAGAAAAAGAATATGAGAGAGAGAGAGAGAGAGGTAAAAAAGAAAGATAAAAGAGAAGGTTCAGCAAAAATGGGTCCCGAGGTAAGATTGATGAAGTATACAAAAAAAAAAAAAAAAAAAACCAAACAAACAAACAAACAAAAAAAAACAGAAACAAAAAGACTGATAAAAGTATATGACAAGAGAAAAAATATATATTATGCATATAAAGGAAGAACCTCATCAAAAAGAAGCCCAAGTATAATATTTATAAACTACCAGGACAAACACAAAAACACAGAAACACTGTCGGATGAAAAGATGGGAGAATGGTTATAAATTCTCTGTGTGGGTGAGGAAGGTTGTTTTAATTCTGCCTGGAAATATCTTGATATATTTGTTAAAGGACTAAGCTTTCATAAGTTATAGGGGAATTAAAAATTGGTTTACCTATAGGGGTAGCTTTGATTAGGTAAAGGGAATTATTGAAGTTTAACTCTATATGAATATTAGAAAATAAAAATTAAAAAAGGAACAAACTAGTCTAAACTAAAATAAAATTTAGAAAAATATTTTAAAAAATATAAATGCAAAAGAAACCCACAGTTTTATGTATCAAAAAGTTCATGTTAAACGAGAGTGGTGACAGTGGGCATCCTTGAGATGTTCCTGATTTCAACGGGAAGACTGCAAGCTTTTTCCCATGGAAGATTATATTTGCTATGGGCTTTTCATAGATTTTACGAAGTTCAGGAAAGTTCCCTCTATCCATATACTTTGAAGCATTTTAATCAGGAATGGATGCTCGATTTTGTCGAATGCTTATTTGGCATCAATGGAGAGCACCATGTGGTTTTTCTCTCTTCTCTTATTAATTTGTTGTATCACATTGATTGATTTGCGAATGTTGAACCATCATTGTAGCCCAGGGATGAATCCCATCTGGTCATGGTGGATAATCTTCTTAATGTGCTATTGGATCCTGCTTGCTAGGAACTTGTTGAGAATCTTAGCATCCATATTCATCAGGGATATTGGTCTGGAATTCTCCTTTTTCGTAGTGTCTTTGTCTCGTTTGGGGATCAGGGTAATGCTGGATTTTAAGAAAGAGTCTGTAAGTTTTCCTTCTGCTTCAATTTTTTGAAACAGCTTCAGGAGAAGAGGTGTAATTTCTTCTTTGAAAGTTTGGTAGAATTCCTCAGAGAATCCGCAAGGTCCTGGGTTCTTGTTTTTTGATCACTGCTTCAATCTTGTTACTAGATATTGGTCTATTCAGGTTGTCAATGTCTTCCTGGTTCCATTTTGGGAGTTTGTAGTTTTCCAGGAATCCATCCATTTCATCTAGGTTTCTAAGCTTATTGGCATATAACTGTTGATAATAACTTCTGATGATTGTTGCTACTTCTTTGGTGTTAGTTGTGATCTCTCCATTTCCATTCATAATTTTATGAATTTGGGCTTTCTCTCTTTTCTTTTAGATTAGCGTGGCCAATGGTTTATCTATCTTATTAATTCTTTCAAAAAAAAAACTGCTTCTAGTTTCATTGATATGTTCTACTCTATACCTGGTCTCTACCTCATTGATCTCAGCTCTAATTTTGATGATTTTCCTTCTTATGTGTGGAGTTGGTTTTATTTGTTGTTGATTCTCCAGTTCTTTAAGGTTTAGAGACAGCTGGTGTATTCTTGATTTTTTAAATTTTTTTGAGGGAGGCTTGGATGGCTATGCATTTTCCCCTTAGGACCGCCTTTGCTGTAACCCATAGACTTTGGACCAAAGTGTCTTCATTCTCATTGGTTTCCATGAATTGTTTCAGTTCTTCATTGATCTCCTTTTTGATCCAGGCATTCTTAAGCAAGGTGGCCTTTAATTCAAGGTGTTTGAGTTCCATCTGACCTATTCCTTGTGACTGAGCTCCAGTTTCAAAGCACTGTGATCTGAGAATATGCAGGGAATCATCTCAGTCTTTTGGTATTGGTTGAGTCCTGATTTGTGACCCAGTATGTGGTCTATTCTTGAGAAGGTTCCATGGGCAGTTGAGAAGAATGAGTATTCTCTTATTCTAGGGTGAAATGTTCTGTATAATCTATGAGGTCCAAGTGGTCCAATGTATCATTCAATGCTCTTGTTTATTTATTAATTTTCTGCTTCGATGATCTGTCTATTTTTGAGAGAGGAGTGTTAAGATTTCCTACGATTACTGTATTCATATCCATATGACCCTTTATCTTGATTAATAGTTTTCTTATAATTGGCTGCTCCCATATTAGGGGCATAGATATTTACTATTTTTAGATCATCTTGGTGGATAGTCCTTTAAGAATTATGTAGTGTCAGTGGGGGACAAGATGGCGAGGTAGTAGGAAGAAGCGCCTTTTCAGCTGGTACCCCAAAGTGAGCTGATTACCTACCAGAGAACTCCGATCACCCATGAAATCAGCCTGAGATCAGAATTATACACGTCTGGATCTCTACAGGAGCAGAAGACGCCAGTGAGCAGGTAAAGCGGAATGGGAACTGAGGACTGATATCGGAAGATAAACAAAAGGGGGACAGAGCCACCAGTGGCGAACGGTGGGAAAGTAATACCCCAATACGAGCGAGAGTGCCCTGCGTCTGGGGACCAGCATTAACTTGGAGACTGGTTGAAAGCACTACAAAAGAGCAAAGGATCGCGGGGGGAAATTGTGGGAATCGGGGCGGCTAGGGACAGGGGCTTAAGTCCCCGGTCCCAGACGGCACCACAGCGCGGAGGCAGAGAGAGTGCGGTGGAGAAACCAGCTCCTGGTCCCTAAACCGCCAGCGTGCCACAGAGCGCATGGGTTCCGGCACCTGTGAGGGGATGGGAGCTGTGCCGGTCTGCAGAATGCCCGCTAGCCCTACCACAAAGCTCCAAATACACGCGCATGTCCCTCGAGCTCCCCTGAATTACTGAGGCCCGGCCAGTGCTCCTTGACCCGCGCCATTGTTTCAAAGCTTAAGCAGTGTGTGCGCGCAAAACTCTTCCCCGGACAGAGGCACACAAAAGCCCAGCCTGGGGCTTTCGGACCAGCGCCCCATTCTCAGTGCCCCAGACGCACACCCGATCCACAGCCGCCTCTGAAAAGAGGTGCGCGCAAGCCGGGCACTCCCAGCCTGGGCCGGTGGCAAAATCTCAGTGTGCGATCGCTGCTTGGACCCTCTCTGGCGGTCGGGAGCTCCCAGACAGCCGCCACTGCCTTGGCCTTGGGGACGAGCAAAAGATCCTTCGCCCCCAGAGTCTGCAACTTGGAAGTGTGCTGCCAGCGACCCAGGGGGAATTTTGTCAGCTTCTGCACCCAGACTGAGGCTTTTCTCTGAAAGGGAGATCAGGGTGCAGTTTAATTTCTTCTAATACTACAAAAACCATCAAAGGCGGTCAAGGTGAGAGGGGAAAAAGTGAACAAGCAAAAAAAAACGCCAGAGAACAAAAGCCTGAAAAAAACCAGTTTTCCCAGAGCCCACCCCCTTGAGGGGGGCGGGGGGACTCAACTCAGGAAAAATCATTGACTGACAACCCACGTGTCAGGCCCCTCCCCCAGAACACAAACCAAGAAAGAAAAAAAAAAAAAAAGGACTACAAGAGAACCACCACTACTTCATAGGAAAACTTGTATTGTATTGTTCACTTGTTTCCACTATTCTGGTTCACATTTTTTTTTTTTTTTACACAAGGGTAATTTTTTTAACCTATTTACCATCAGAGCGAGCTGTACAGTACATCAAATTCCATAATACCTTTCTAACCTGAACTTTTTGATACATACAACTATGTTTTTCTTTTGCATTTTTATTTTTTGAATTCCTTTTTTTAAAAATTTTAGTTTAGTTTAGTCTAGTATATTCCTTTTTATTTTTATCCTCTAATATTCATATAGAGTTAACTTCAAAGTAATCCCCTTTCCCCAATCAATACTACCCCTATAGGTAAACAAATTTTTAATCCCCTTTATCTTAGGAAAGTTGAGTCCTTTAACAAAGATATCAAGATACATCCAGGAAGAATCAAAACAACCTTCCTCACACACACTGAGAATTTATAAGAACTCTCCCATCTTCTTCCACCAGTGTTTCTGTGTTTTTTGTGTTTGTCCTGATAGCATATAAATTTTACACTTGTGGTTCTTTTTGACGAGGTTCTTTCTTTATTTGCATATATATATATTTTTTTTCTTTCTCTTGCCATATAATTGTATCAGTCTTTTTATCTCTTTTTGTTTGTCTACTTCATAAATCTTACCTTGAGGCCCATCTGGGCTGAACCTTCTCTGTCATCTTCCCTTTCTTTCCAGTCTCTCTCTCTCTCTCTTTTTTTTTTCTTTTTCTTTTTCTTTTCTTTTGTCTCTCATTTGGGTGGGGAATCCTGATTGCTCAGATGAGTTCCAGGGTGCACCTTGACTGCACCAGAGTTGATACATCCAGCCACATCTGTTCAGTCTTCTCCCACAAAAATGACTAGGAGGAGGAACGCCCAACAGAAGAAAAATACAGAGGATGGACCTTCTGCAACAGAGCTAACGGCTATCAACATAGACAATATGTCAGAAAGAGAATTCAGGCTAACAATTATCCAGGCAATAGCTAGGTTGAAGAAAGCCATGGATGACCAAACAGAATAGATTAGGGCAAAACTGAAAGCGACCAGACAGGATGTTCACCATGTTAGGGCGGAGCTTAAAGCTACCAGGGAGGAGGTCCACAATGCTCTCAATGAGTTCCAATCTAATCTAAACTCTCTCAAAGCTAGGGTAACTGAGACAGAAGATAGAATTAGTGATCTGGAAGACAAACAGATATAGAGAAAGGATCAGGAGGAAGCCTGGAACAAACAGCTTAGATCCCACGAAAGCAGAATCAGGAAAATAAATGATGCCCTGAAGCATTCCAACGTCAGAATTATTGGAATTCCTGAAGGGGAGGAGAAAGAAAGAAGTCTAGAAGATATTGTGGAACAAGTCCTTCATGAAAATCTTCCAAATCTGGCGAATGAAACCAGCGTTCATGTACTAGAGGCTGAAGGGTGTCCACCCAAGATTATACATTCAAAAAAAAACATCATGACACCTGATAGTGAAATTGAGGAATTATAATTGTAGGTATAATCACTTGAAAGCAGCCAGGGCAAAGGGGCTCCTTACTTACAGAGGGAAGCCCATCAGAATAACTTCAGACCTGTCCACAGAGACCTGGCAAGCCAGAAGAGGCTGGCAAGATATATTCAGGGCACTAAATGAGAAGAACATGCAGCCAAGAATACTTTATCCAGCAAGACTGACATTCAAAATGGATGGAGAGATAAAGAGTTTCCAAGACTGGCAAGGCTTAAAAGACTATGCAACCACCAAGCCGACACTGCAGGAAAAATTAAGGGGGATTCTTTAAAAGAGGAAAAATCCCAAGAATAGCATTGAACAGAAATATAGAGACAATCTACAGAATGAAAGACTTCAAAGGTAACTCAATGTCAATAAAAACGTATCTATCAATAATCACTCTCAATGTGAATGGTCTAAATGCACCCATAAAACGGCACAGGGTTGCAGATTGGATAAAACGACAGGATCCATCCATATGCTGTCTACAAGACACCCATTTTGAACCTAAAGATACACGCAGACTGAAAGTGAAGGGGTGGAGAAGCATCTTTCATGCCAATGGGACTCAAAAGAAGGCTGGAGTAGCGATTCTCATATCAGATAAATTAGACTTCAAACTGAAGAATGTAGTCAGAGATACAGAAGGACACTATATAATACTTAAAGGGACTATTCACCAAGAACCACATGGTCCTCTCAATTGATGCGGAAAAAGCATTTGACAAAATCCAACATCCGTTCCTGATTAAAACACTCCAAAGTATAGGGATAGAGGGAACATTCCTGAACCTCATCAAATCTATCTATGAAATACCCACAGCAAATATCCTCAATGGGAAAAAGCTTGCAACCTTCCCACTGAGATCAGGAACAAGACAAGGATGCTCACTTTCACCACTCTTGTTCAACATAGTATTAGAAGTCCTAGCAACATTAATCAGACAACAGAGAGAAATAGAAGGTATCCAAATTGGTAATGAAGAAGTCAAACTCTCTCTCTTCGCAGATGACATGATTCTTTATATGTAAAACCCAAAAGACTCCACCCCCAAACTACTAGAACTCATAAAGCAATTCAGCAACGTGGCAGGATACAAAGTCAATGTGCAGAAATCAGTGGCTTTCTTATACACTAACAATGAAAATACAGAAAGGGAAATTAGGGAATTGATTCCATTTACTATAGCACCAAGAACCATATGATACCTGGGAATAAACCTAACTAAAGAAGTAAAGGATCTGTACTTGAGAAACTACAGAACACTCATGAAAGAAATTGAAGAAGACACAAATAGATGGAAGACCATTCCATGCTCTTGGATCGGAAGAATAAACATTGTTAAAATGTCTATACTGCCTAGAGCAATCTATAATTTTAATGCCATTCCGATCAAAATTCCACAGGCATTTTTCAAAGAGCTGGAGCAAGTAATCCTAAAATTTGTATGGAATCAGAAGAGACCCCGAATCGCTAAGGAAATGTTGAAAAACAAAAATAAAGCTGGCGGCATCACCTTACCTGATTTCAAGCTTTATTACAAAGCTGTGGTCACCAAGACAGCATGGTACTGGCATAAAAACAGACACATAGAACAGTGGAACAGAGTAGAGAGCCCAGTTATGGACCCTCAACTCTATGGTCAATTAATCTTTGACAAAACAGGAAAAAATATACAGTGGAAAAAAGACAGTCTCTTCAATAAATGGTGCTGGGAAAACTGGACAGCTATATGTAGAAGAATGAAACTCGACCATTCTCTTACACCGTACACAAAGATCAACTCAAAATGGATAAAAGACCTCAACGTGAGACAGGAATCCATCAGAATCTTAGAGGAGTACATAGGCAGTAATCTCTTTGATATCAGCCACAGCAACTTCTTTCAAATTACGTCTCCAAAGGCAAAGGAAACAAAAGCGAAAATCAAGTTCTGGGACTTCATCAAAATCAAAAGCTTCTGCACAGCAAAGGAAACAGTCAAAAACACAAAGAGGCAACCCAAGGAATGGGAGAAGATATTTGCAAATGACAGTACAGACAAAAGGTTGATATCCAGGATCTATAATGAACTCTTCAAACTCAACCCACACGAAACAGACAAACACATCAAAAAATGGGCAGAAGTTATGAACAGACACTTCTCCAATCAAGACATACAAATGGCTATCAGACACATGAAAAAATGCTCATCATCATTAGCCCTCAGGGAGATTCAAATTAAAACCACATTGAGATATCACCTTACACCAGTTAGAATGGCCAAAATTAACAAAACAGGAAACAACATGTGTTGGAGAGGATGTGGAGAAAGGGGAACCCTCTTCCACTGTTGGTGGGAATGCATGTTGGTGCAGCCTCTTTGGAGAACAGTGTGGAGATCCCTCAAGAAATTAAAAATAGAGCTTCCCTCTGACCCTGCAATAGCACTCCTGGGTATTTACCCCAAAGACACAGATGTCGTGAAAAGAAGGGCCATCTGTACCCCAATGTTTATAGCAGCAATGGCCACAGTCGCCAAACTATGGAAAGAACCAAGATGCCCTTCAACGGATGAATGGATAAGGAAGATGTGGTCCATATACACTATGGAGTATTATGCTTACATCAGAAAGGATGAATACCCAACTTTTGTTGCAACATGGACGGGATTGGAAGAGATTATGCTGAGTGAAATAAGTCAAGCAGAGAGAGTCAATTATCATATGGTTTCACTCATTTGTGGAGCATAACAAATAGCTTGGAGGACAATGGGCGTTTGAGAGGAGTAGGGGATTTGGGTAAATTGGAAGGGGAGGTGAACCATGAGAGACTATGGACTCTGAAAAAGAACCTGCGGGGTTTGAAGTGGTGGGGGGGCGGGAGGGTGGGGTACCAGGTGGTGGGTATTATAGAGGGCACGGCTTGCATGGAGCACTGGGTGTGTTGAAAAAATAATGAATAATGTTTTTCTGAAAATAAATAAATCAGAAAAAAAAAGAATTATGTAGTGTCCTTCTGTATCTCTGACTACAGTCTTTAGTTTAAAATCTAATTTATCAGATATGTGAATCGCTACCCCAACCTTCTTTTGAGGCCCATTGGCATGAAAGATGCTTCTCCATCAATTCACTTTCAGTCTGGGTGTTTCTTTGGGCTCAAAATGGGTGTCTTGTAGGCAACATATGGATGGCTCCTGTCATTTTATCCAATCTGCAACTGTGTGCTGTTTTATGGGTGCATTTAGGCCATTCACATTGAGAGTGACTATTGATAGATATATCTTTATTGTAATCCTGTTACCTTTGAAGCCTTTCTTTCTGTAGATTCTCTCTATATTTCTGATCAATGCTATTCATAAAATTTTTCCTCTTTTTAAGGATCCCCCTAATAATTTCCTGCAGTGTTGGCTTGGTGGTTGCATTGTCTTTTTTTTTTTTTTTAAGATTTTATTTATTTGTTTGACAGAGAGAAATCACAAGGAGATGGAGAGGCAGGCAGAGAGAGAGAGAGGGAAGCAGGCTCCCTGCTGAGCAGAGAGCCCAATACGGGACTCGATCCCAGGACCCTGAGATCATGACCCGAGCCGAAGGCAGCGGCCTAACCCACTGAGCCACCCAGGCGCCCCGGTTGCATAGTCTTTTAAGCCTTGCTGGTCTTGGAAACTCTTTATCTCTCCATCCATTTTGAATGTCAGTCTTTCTGGATAAAGTATTCTTGGCTGCATGTTCTTCTCTTTTAGTGCCCTGAATATATCTTGCCAGCCTTTTCTTGTTTGCCAGGTCTCTGTGGACAGGTTTGTTGTTATTCTGATGGGCTTTCTTCTGTAAGTAAGGAGCCTCTTTGCCCTAGCAGCATTCAAGAGATTATACCTACAATTATAATTCCTCAATTTGACTATCAGGTTTCATGATTTTTTTTGGAATTTATAATCTTGGGTGGAGACTGTTTGGCCTCTAGTACATGAATGCATGTTCCATTCCAGAGATTGGGAAAATTTTCATGAAGGACATGTTCCACTGTATCTTCTAGACTTATTTTTTCTCCTCACCTTCAGGGATTCCAATAATTCTGATATTGAAATGCTTCATGGCATCATTTATTTCCCTGATTCTGTTTTTGTGGCTTCTTAGATGTTTGTTCCAGGTTTCCTCCTGATCCTTTCTATCTGTTTGTCCTCCAGATAACTAATTCTATCTTCTGTCTCAGTTACCCTAGCTTTGAGAGAGTTTAGATTAGATTGGAACTCATTGAGAGCATTGTGATCCTCAGCCCTGGTAGCTTTTAGCTCCTCCCTAATATTGTGAACATCATCTCTGGTCGCTTTGACCTCAGCCCTAATGAATCCAGTTTGGTCATCCATGCCTTTGTCTAACCTACCTGTTGCCTGGATAATTATTAGTGTGAATTGTCTTTCCGACATATTGTCTATGTTGATAGCCCTCAGCACTGTTGCAGAAGGTCCACCCTCTGTATTTTTCTTCTGTTGGGCATTCCTCCTCCTATTCATTTTGGTGGGGGATGACTGAACAGATTTAGCTGGATATATCAACCGTGGTGCAGTCAAGGTGCACCCTGGAACATTTCTGAGCAATTAGGAATCCCCACCCAAATTAGAGACAAATGAAAAAGAAAAAGAAAGATAGAAAGAGAGAGAGAGAGAGAGAGGAAAGAAAGGGAAGATGAAAGAGAAGGTTCAGCCCAAATGGGCCCCAAGGAAATATTTATGAAGTAGACAAACAAAAACAGATAAACAAAAAGACTGATAAAAGTATATGACAGTTGAAAAAAATATATATGCAAATAAAGGAAGAATCTCGTCAAAAAGAACCCTAAGTGTGAGATTTATATACTATCAAGACAAACACAGAAACACTGGTGGAAGAAAAAGATGGGAGAGTGGTTATAAATTCTCATTGTGTGTGAGGAAATTTGTTTTGATTCTTCCTGGATGTATCTTGATATCTTTGTTAAAGGACTCAACTTTCCCAAGATAAAGGGGGATTAAAAATTTGTTTTCCTATAGGGGTAGTATTGATTGGGGAAAGGGGATTAATTTGAAGCTTAACTCTATATGAATATTAGAAGATAAAAATAAATAGGAACATTCGGGTGCACGTGCCCCTTTGGATCACTACGTTTGTATCTTTAGGGTAAATTCCCAGTAGTGCAATTGCTGGATCATAGGGCAGTTCTATTTTCAACATTTTGAGGAACCTCCATGCTGTTTTCCAGAGTGGTCGCACCAGCTTGCATTCCCACCAACAGTGTAGGAGGGTTCCCCTTTCTCCGCATCCTCGCCAGCATCTGTCATTTCCTGACTTGTTGATTTTAGCCATTCTGACTGGTGTGAGGTGATAGCTCATTGTGGTTTTAATTTGTATTTCCCTGATGCCGAGTGATATGGAGCACTTTTTCATGTGTCTGTTGGCCATCTGGATGTCTTCTTTGCAGAAACATCTGTTCATGTCCTCTGCCCATTTCTTGATTGGATTATTTGTTCTTTGGGTGTTGAGTTTGCTATGTTCTTTATAGATTTTGGACACTAGTCCTTTATCTGATATGTCATTTGCAAATATCTTCTCCCATTCTGTCAGTTGTCTTTTGCTTTTGTTAACTGTTTCCTTTGCTGTGCAAAAGCTTTTGATCTTGATGAAATCCCAAAAGTTCATTTTTGCCTTTGCTTCCCTTGCCTTTGGCGATGTTCCTAGGAAGATGTTGCTGCAGCTGAGGCCGAAGAGGTTGCTGCCTGTGTTCCCGAATGTTTATAGCAGCAATGTCCACAATAGCCAAACTATGGAAAGAACCTAGATGTCCATCAACAGATGAATGGATCAAGAAGATGTGGTATATATACACAATGGAATACTATGCAGCCATCAAAAGAAACGAAATCTTGCCATTTGCGACAACATGGATGGAACTAGAGCGTATCATGCTTAGCGAAATAAGTCAAGCGGAGAAAGACAACTATCATATGATCTCCCTGATATGAGGAAGGGGTGATGCAACATGGGGGCTTAAGTGGGTAGGAGAAAAATCCATGAAACAAGATGGTATAGGGAGGGAGACAAACCATAAGTGACTCTTAATCTCACGAAACAAACTGTGGGTTGCTGGGGGGAGGGGGTTTGGGAGAAGGGGGGTAGGGTTATGGACATTGGGGAGGGTATGTGCTTTTGGGTAAATTGGAAGGGGAGGTGAACCATGAGAGACTATGGACTCTGAAAAACAATCTGAGGGGTTTGAAGTGGTGGGTGGGGTGGGAGGTTGGGGTACCAGGTGGTGGGTATTATAGAGGGCACAGCTTGCATGGAGCACTGGGTGTGGTGAACAAATAATGAATACTGTTTTTTGAAAATAAATAAATTTGAAAAAAATAGGAATAACTAGACTAAATTAAACTAAAATTTTTAAAAAGTCACTCAAAAAATAGAAATGCAAAAGAAAAACATAGGTGTATGTATCAAAAATTTCAGGTTAGAAGGTTGGTATGGAATTTGATGTACTGGATAGCTCGCTGTGATGGTAAAAAGGTTAAAAATATTACCTATATATTAAAAAAATGTGGTTTTTTTGAACCAGAATATTGGGAATGAGTGAAAAATAAATGTTTTCCTATGAAGTAGTGGTTGTTCTCTTGTATTCCTTTTTTATCTTTTTTTTTCTTTCTTTCTTGGTTTATTTTCTGGTGGAGAGGCCTGCCACGTGGGTTTTCAGTAATGATGATCCCTGAGTTAAGTCCTCCCACCCTCATCAAGGGGGTGGGCTCTGAGGAAACTGTTTTTTTTCAGGCTTTGTTCTCTGACAGTTTTTATGTTTGTTCCCTTTTTTTTTATCTTTCTCTCACTGTGACCACTTTTGATGGTTTTTGTAGTTTTAGAGGAAAACAAACTGCACCCTGATCTCCCTCTCAGAGAGAAGCCTCAGTCTGACTGCAGAGCCTAAATAAGTTACCACTTTGCCACTGGCACAGCAGTTTCCAAGTTGCAGTCCCTGGGGAAGCAGGATCTTTTGCTTGTACCCAAAGCCAAGGCAGTGGCAGCTGTCGGGGCAGCTCCAGCCCCCCAGAGAGGTTCCAAGCAGTGATCGCACACTGAGATTTTTCCCCCTGGTCCGGGCTGGGAGTGCCTGGTCTTTCTGGGTCTAAGAGTGCCCGGCTTGTGCGCACCAATTTCATGGGAGGCTGAGGTTCGTGCGTGGGTCTCAGGCTCTGAGAATGGTGCACAGGTCCAAAAGCACCAGGAGGGCAATCACTCACCTCTCTAGGGGGAGAGTTTGGTGCATGCGTCTTAGGCTCTGAAACAATGGCACCTATCAAAAGGTGCCAGTTGGGCCTTTGTACATCTCTCAGGGGGTATCTCAGGCTCTATAGCAGGGCTCACGCATTCTACCGCCTGGCGTGGCTCCCTTCCCCTCACAGGAAATGGATGGGTTCTCAGGCACGCTGGCGGCTTAGGGACCAAGAGCTGGTGTCTCCGCCACCCTCTCTCTGCCTCAGCACCAGGGGAGGCTGTCCTGGGACTGGGGACTTAAGCCCCTGTCCCTAGCCACCCTGATTCCCACAATCCCCCCCCCCCCACGATCCTTTGCTTTTTTGGAGTGCTTTCAACCAGTCTCCAAGTTAATGCTGGTCCCCAGAGGCAGAGCACTCTTGCTCGTATTGGGGTATTCCTTTCCAAACAGTCGCCTCTGGTGGCTCCCTCCCCCTTTTCTTTATCTTCTGATATCAGTCCAACTTTCCCACTCTGCTTTACCTGCCCACTGACGTCTTCTGCCCCTGTAGAAACCCAGACATGTATAATTCTGATGTCAGGCTGATTTCATGGGTGATCGGAGTTCTTTGGAAGGTAATCAGATCACTTTGAGGTACAGTTTAAAAAGGCTCCTCCTCCTACTTCCCCGCCATAATCTGAGCATTCTTAAGCAAGGTGGTCTTTAGCTTTCAGGTGTCTGACATCCTTCTGAACTTCTCCTTGTGATTGAGCTCCAGTTTCAAAGCACTGTTATCTGAGAATATGAAGGAATAATCTCAGTCTTTTGGTTTTGGTTGAGTCCTGACTTGTGACCCAGTATGTGTTCTATTCAGGAGAAGGTTCCTAGTGTACATGAGAAGAATGAGTATTCTATTGTTTTAGGGTAGAATGTTCTTTATATATCTATGTGGTCCATCTGGTCCAATGTGTCATTCAATGCTCTTGTTTCTTTATTGATTTTCTGCTTTGATGATCTGTCTATTACTGAGAGTGGCATGTTAAGATCTCCTACTATTAATGTATTCACATCCATATGACTCTTCATCTTGATTAATAGTTTTCTTATGTAATTGGCTGCTCCCATATTGGGAGCATATATATTTACAATTATTAGATCATCTTGGTGGATAGTCCTTTTAAGAATTATGTAGTGTCTTTCTGTATCTCTGACTACAGTCTTTAGTTTAAAATCTAATTTATCTGATATGAGAATCGCTACCCCAGCCTTCTTTTGAGGCCCATTGGCATGAAAGATGCTTCTCTATCCCTTCACTTTCAGTCTGGGTGTATCTTTAGGTTCAAAATGTGTCTCTTGTGGACAACATATGGATGGGTCCTATCGTTTTACCCAATCTGCAGCCCTGTGTCATTTTATGGGCGCATTTTGGTTATTCACATTGAGAGTGATTATTGATAGATACATTTTTATTGACATCGTGTTATCTTTGAAGCCTTTCTTTCTGTAGATTGTCTCTATATTTCTGTTCAATGCTATTCTGAGAGTTTTCCATCATTTATAGTATTTCCATCTTTTATAATATTCCCTTCAGTGTCAGCTTGATGGTTGCATAGTCTTTTAAGCCTTGCCGGTCTTGGAAACTCTTTATCTCTCCATCCATTTTGAATGTCATTCTTGCTGGATAAAGTATTCTTGGCTGCATGTTCTTCTCATTCAGTGCCCTGAATATATCTTGCCATCACTTTTGGCTTTCTAGGTCTCTGTGGACATGTCTGATGTTATTCTGATGGACTTTCCTCTGTAACTCAGGAGCCTCTTTGTTCTGGTGGCTTTCAGGAGATTATGTCTACAATTATGATTCCTCAATTTAACTATCAGGTGACAAGGATGCCCATGCTCAACACCCTTGTTCAAAATAGGATTAAAAGTCCTAGCAACAGCAATCAGATGAAAAAGAGAAATAAAAGGTATTCAAATTAGCAATGAAGAAGCCATACTCTCTATCTTCACAGATGACATCATTCTTTATATAGAAAACCCAAAGGTTTCCACCCCCAAACTACTAGAACTCATACAGCAATTCAGCAACATGGCAGGATACAAATTCAATGTACAGTAATCAGTGGCTTTCTTATAAACTAACAATGAAAATACAGAAAGGGAAATTAGAGGATCAATTCCATTTACTATAGCACTGAGAACAATAAGATACTTGGGTATAAACCTAACCAAAGAGGTAAAAAAAAAAAACTGTACTTGAGGAACTACAGAATACTCATGAAAAAAAAATGAAGAAGACACAAAAAGACAGAAGACCATTCCATGCTCTTGGATCAGAAGAATAAACATCGTTGAAATGTCTATACTGCCTAGAGCTATCTATCCTTTTAGTGTCATTCTGAACAAAATTCCACCAGTATTTTTCAAAGAGCTGGAGCAAATAATCCAAAAATTTATATGGAATCAGAAGAGACCCCGAATCGCTAAGGAAATGTTGAAAAACAAAAATAAAACTGGGTGCATCATGTTGCATAATTTCAAGGTTTACTACAAAGCTGTGATCAACATGACAGCATGGTACTGGCATAAAATCAGACACATAGACCAGTGGAACAGAGTAGAGAGCCCAGAAATGGACCCTCAACTCTATGGTCATTTAAACTTCGGCAAAACAGGAAAAAATATACAGTGGATAAAAGACAGTCTCTTCAATAAATGGTGTTGGGTAAACTGGACAGCTATATGCAGAAGAATGAAACTCAACCATTCTCTTACATCGTACACAAATGTAAACTCAAAATGGGTAAATGACCTCAATGTGAGACAGGAATCAATCAGAATCCTAGAAGAGAACATAGGCAGTAATCTCTTTGATATCAGCCACAGCAACTTCTTTCAAAATATGTCTCCAAAGGCAAAGGAAACAAATGCGAAGATGAACTTTTGGGACCTCATCATGATCCAAAGTTTCTGCACTTCAAAGGAAACAGTCAAGAAAACAAAGAGGCAACCCACGGAAAGGGAGAAGATATTTGCAAATGACAGTACAGACAAAAGGTTGATATCCAGGATCTATCAAAAACCCCTCAAACTCAACACACACAAAACAGATAATAATATCAAAAAATGGGCAGAAGATATGAACAGACACTTCTCCAATCAAGACATACAAATGGCTATCAGACACATGAAAAAATATTCATCATCACAAGCCATCAGGGAGATTCAAATTAAAACCACATTGAGATATCATCTTACACCTGTTAGAAAATTTTTTTGCCAAAATTAGCAAGTCAGAAAATAACATGTGTTGGAGGGGTTGTGGAGAAAGGGGAACCCTCTTACACTGTTGGTGGGAATGGAAGGTGGTGCAGCCACTTTGGAAAACAGTGTGGAGATTCCTCAAGAAATTAAAAATAGAGCTTCCCTAGGACGCTGCAATTGTAATCCTGGGTATTTACCTTAAAGGTACAGATGTAGTGACAAGAAGGGCCATCTGTACCTCAATGTTTATAGCAGCAATTGCCACAGTCGCCAAACTGTTGAAAGAACCAAGATGCCCTTCAGCGGACAAATGCATAAGGAAGATGTGGTCCATATACCCTATGGAGTATTATGCCTCCATCAGAAAGGATGAATATGCAACTTTTGTAGCAACATGGACAGGACTGGAAGAAATTGTGCTGAGTGAAATAAGTCAAGCAGAGAGAGTCAATTATCATATGATTTCACTTTTTTGTGGAGCCTAACAAATAGCATGGAAGACAAGGGGTGATGGAGAGAAGGGAGTTGAGGGAAATTTGAAGGGGGCGTGAACCATGAGAGACAATGGACTCTGAAAAACAATCTGAGGGTTTTGAAGGGGCTAGGGTTGGGAGGTTGGGGAACCAGATGGTGGGTGTTGGAGAGGGCACAGATTGCATGGAGCACTGGATGTGGTGCAAATATAATGTATACTGTTATGCTGAAAAAATGTTCATATTAGAAGGTTATTATGGAATTTGATGTACTGGACATATCACTGTGATGGTAAATAGGTTATAAAATTATCTATATAAAAAATGAACCAAAAAAAAAAAAAGAACCAAAATAATGGGAACGAGTTAAAAATAAAAGTTGTCCTATGAAGTAGTGGTGGTTGTTCTCTTGTAGTCTTTTTTTTTTTTTTTTCCCTCATTGGTTTTCTGGGGGAGTGGCCTGCCACTGGGTTTTCAGTCAATGATGTTCCCTGAGTTAAGTCCTCCCACCCCTCTCAAGGGTTTCAGTTTGGAGTAAACCGGGTTTTTTTGGGCTTTTGTTCTCTGGAGGTTTTTATGTTTGTTCACTTTTTATTATTTTTTTTTCTCTCGCCTTGACTGGTTTTGATGGTTTTGTAGGTTTAGAGGAAAGAAAACTGCACCCTGACCTCCCTCTCAGAGAGAAGCCTCAGCTTGGTACCCTGTGGGTGCTGTAGAGCACATATAAATTCCCTGTTGGCCACTGTCAGAGCAGGTTCTGAGTCACAGTCCCTGCGGATGCAAGGTCTTCTGCTTGTGCACAAAACCAAGGCAGCGGTGGCTGTCTGGGCAGCTCCAGACCACCAGAGAGGTTCCAAGCAGCAATCGTACACTGAGATTTTCCCTCTGGCCCGGGTTGGGAGTGCCAGGTCTTTCTGGTTCTAGGAGTGCAGGGCTTGTGCACACCTCTCTGAGGCAGGCCATGGGTCTTGGGCACGTCTTAGGCTCTGGTAGCACGGCGCAGGTCCAAGAGCACCTGGCTGGGCCTTCACACACCTCTCTCAGGGGAGGGTTTCGGGCGTGCATGCATCTCAGGCTCTGAAACAATGGTGTGGGTCTAAGAGCACCAGGTTTGGCCTTCACGCACCTCTCTCAGGGGAGGGTGAGGGGTCTGTGTTTCTCAGGTTCTGTAGCACAGCTCCACATTCTGCTGTCTGGCGAGGCTCCCAGCCCCTCACTGGTGCTGGACCCCATGCATTCTCGGGAGCACTGGCGGCTCAGGGACCAAGACCTTATTTCTCCGCCCCACTCTCTCTGGCTCAGTGCCAGGAGAGGCTGTCCTGGGTTCAGGCAGTTAAGCCCTTGTCCCTAGCCACTCCAATTCCCACAATTTCTACCTGTATGATCCTTTGCTCTTTCTGAGTGCTTTCAACCAGTCTCCAAGTTAATGCTGGTCCCCAGATGCAGGGATCACTCATATTAGGGGTATTACTTTTACTTTCCAATCAGTCGCCTCTGGTGGCTTCTTCTTCATTTTGTTTATTTTCCAATAGTCAGTCCAACGTTCCCACTCCACTTTACCTGACCACTGGTGTCTTCTTCCCCTGTAGAGATCCAGACGTGTATAATTCTGATCTCAGGCTGATTTCATGGGTGATCCGAGTTCTTTGGTAGGTAATCAGCTCACTTTAGGGTACAGGTTGAAAAGGTGCCTCCTCCTACTTCCCCGCCATCTCGTCTCCCTTTATTGCTGCTTTTTATAGTTTTTTTCTTTATCACTAATTTTTACATTTTATTTACAATATTTCTTGGCATATATTTCCTTTTGTTCAAGTTGATGGGGGTTTCTCTATACCTCCTGGATCTGGATATGTTTCTGTTCCTAAATCTAGGAATTTTTAAGCTATTATTGCTTCACTTTTTCTGTCCCATTTCCTCTCTTCTCTTCTTTTGGGACTCCTATAATAAAAATTCTATTATGTAATTATGTCAGTTGGTTCTTTGTCTATTCTCATTCTAATTAATTTTTTCTCTCTTTTGTTTACCTTTATTACTTCTTTTAATCTGACTTCTAGGCCATTGATGCATTCTTCCAATTCTTCTACTGATCTTGCTGATCTTATCATCAAGTGTTTTTTTTTTATATATAATGTATTGTGTCCATTATTTCCATTATGTTATTCCTTATCTTGGTGTTAATGGTCTTACTGATGGTTTTGACTGTTTTTCAAGTCCATCAAGTACTTTTATGATAAATATCTAAAATTCTCTATTAGGCATTTTACTTATATCTGTTTCACTTAGATCTATGTTCATGGTCATTTCCTATTCTTTCATTTGGTAGAAATTTCTCTGCCTTCTTACCTTCTCTAACTCTGTGTCTGTTTCTCTGTGTTAGGAAAACCATCTATGTAGGAACAATAATTTTAAAGAAATTATAAGATACTCATTTACCTAACAAGGGGTAAAATGAGATAAAAATGTCTCCCAACTTATTATAGTAAAAGCATACACACACTATCTAAGAAATTATTTAGTAGAACAAGACTCTGGAATTGATTACATATTGTTATATCATATCATTAAAATATATGGACAATATATTTAGATGAGACAATGTATCAATAAACATCAATGTATTTTCTGCTTGCTATACTCATTTATGTATACTTAAGTAGATTATTTTGTTTCTTATAATGTTAGAATTATTCACCACTCTATATGCACACCCTTTTTCTTGAACATTGTAGCTAGAAAATCAAAAGAGTAGCATCAGTAGAATTTATAGTTATTCAAATGTCCATTGGTAAGGGAGAGGTTTCATAAATTGTGACATATGCAAAAAGAACAGTTTCTGGTATTAAAAATAAGATAAATCTTTATATAACAGCATATTTAAAATATTTATTTATTATTTTTATTTTATTTTTAAAGATTTTATTTATTTATTTGACAGAAAGAGAGCACAGGAAAGGGAAACAGGTAAGGGAGAAGCCGACTCCCCATAAGCAGGTACTCAACACAAGGCCCTTTCCTGACCTGAGTCATGACCTGAGACCTCAGGTCATGACCTGAGCTGAAGGCAGATGCCTAACTGACTGAGCCACCCAGGTGCCCATTATTTATTAAATTGAGAGAGAACAAGAGAGCAAGAGAGAGAGTGGGGGGCAGAGGTAGAAGGAGAGAATCCCAAGCAGATTCACCACTGAGCATTGAGTCTGACATAGGGCTCCATCTCATGACCTTTAGATCATGACCTGAGGAAAAATCAAGAGTCAGACATTTAACTGACTGAGGAATCCAGGTGCCCCTATATGGTAACATATATTCCAGTTACTATAATAATTATATTGATCTATACATTAAAACAGCCTTAAATTTTGTACAATACATAATAGAAGATGGTTATTCTGTTTTTGTTTTCAATATAACAGCTTTATTAAGTAGGATTCAAGTGTCATAAAATTTACTATTTTAAAGTACACTATTTAGTGAATTTCAATATATTCAGAGAGTTGGATATTCATTACCACTGTCTAAATTTAGAATATTTACATGACTTCAAAAAAAAAGAAAGAAATTCTTTACCCAATTGCACTCACACCTAATTTTCCACTTGACTTTAGTCCCTGACAACCAATAATCTCCTATCTGTCTCTATGAAATATATATTTTTTCCTATTCTGGATGTTTCATATGAATGGAATCATATATCTGGCCTTTTGAATCAAGCCTCTTTAACTTAGAATAGTGTTTTCAAGGTTCATCATTGTTGTAACATGGCTATCCCATAAATTTTTACTTTGGAAGAGAAATACTGAGACTAATAAGACAGATTTGGAAATTTTCTGTATTGTTTCCTTCTTTAATTTTTTTAAAATTATGTTATTGACTTATTTGATACAATTGTATGTGTGGGACTGATTATAGTTTTCTTCTTTTTGCATTCTCGATTTTTAAAAACTTACAAAATACATATTCAGAAAAAGATGCATGTGTATATTTTATCTGTAAGTACGAAGGAAAAAGACACAACTAAAACAAGATCAACTGTTCTCCAAAAGTTACTAAATACTATAACATAGAAACTATTCTGTTCTAGGGATCACAATGGTTTTACTAACAGAAAATATATTAATATATTTCACCATTAATTAAATTAAGAATAATTATGTCATCCTTAAACTTAGAACTAATTTTTAGTAAAATTCAATATCTTCAAAATTAATTTATTACATAGTATATATGAAGTGTACAATGTGGTACATATTTCCAAAGATTTTAGAAATAAGAAAAGTCTATCTGCTATTCAATAATTTTCTGTTTGTCAATATAACTAAAAATGTGAAATATATATGAACTTAAAAATGGGAGAATATTAAATAATGTTTATTCTTAGAGATTATGATTGCATCTCTAGAAAACCGAAGTAACATGTGGAAGCAATTATTTAGTAATACGATTTTATAATATCTATATCAGTAAAGCAGTTGTAGTTTATAGATGATTAGGCAGTTAATACACATGAAAGATAATGGAGCTGTTGACCCATGAAGATTATTTTATTAGTTAACTCTTCTGTAAAATGAGCTAAGAATAATTTTACAATGATATTTTGAAAGAAATAACATTTAAAATATTTCTGAACGAAGAGGGAAATGATGAAGAGTTGAAAAAGAAAACTGTACCTTGCCCTTCTTTTCAAATATTTGTTCATTTGTTTGTTTGTTTGTCTGTTTGTTTGTTTTAGAGAGGGTATGAGTGGTGGAAGGTGCAGAAGTCAAGGGAGAGAGTCTTGAAGCAGACTCCTCACTGAATGGGGAGGCTGATGTAATGCTAGATCACAAAACACTGAGATCAGCACCTTAGTCAAAATCTAGGTCAGATGCTTAACCAACCGATCCACCCAGGTGCCCCTGTATCTTGTTTTTTTTTTTTTTTAATAGTGTAATCCAAAATATATAAATGGAGAAAAGAATGTTTTGTAGGGACGCCTGGATGGCTCAGTGGGTTAAGCCTTTGCTTTCGGCTGAGGTCATAATCTCAGGGTCCTGGAATCAAGCCCCATATCAGGCTCTCTGCTCAGCAGGGAGCCTGCTTCTCCCCCCTCTCTCTGCCTGCTTCTCTGCTTACTTGTGATCTCTCTCTCTGTCAAATAAATAAATAAATAAAATCTTTTAAAAAAAGAAAAAAATAATGTTTTGTAAACATGATCTCAAAGCCAGATGCAATGATGAAATAGATCATTTGATTTGGTTAGATTAAATTAAAGCCCATGTCCAAAACATTACCACCAAAAACATTTTTAAAAAGTAGATACCTGCTCTTATATCTGAAAAGCATGGGACTGATAATTTCTAAGTTCCTCAATATACAATAAGCTTAATGTCAGCAATAAAGATCAATAAATATAGGGGGGAAAGTTATAAAAAGACTTCTCACACAAAATCAGGGCTAATTTTTCACATACACTTAAAAACTTGCCCAACCTCATTGTAAATTAGGTGCAGGCACTTTAAAAGTAATGAAACTTTTTTTCCCTATCATAATGGTAAAGAAAGATCATCCCAGGTAAAGTCATAATAAGAGCCTGTGACTTTTTAGTTTTTTGTTACAACTTTGATAATAAGTGAGGAAAAACTATAAAGTCCATTTCTTTCCAAGGATGATTTTTTAAAAATTTAATTTAGCTCAATTCCCAGGGTACTATCCCAATCAACAGAGAATCACTTTATAACTGTGAAAAAGCAAGGACAGAATCCCATGGTTCTTAGTGCAGTCTTTCCAGACAAAACTTTTTATAAGATCATGTTCTGCAGCTGAAAGAATCTGATGATGGTTAAACTTTACTTGCTCTGAATCTGTTTATGTCTCCTATTTTGTTTTGAAACCATAGTTGGATGATTATACTTCTGTAAGTATTCATTTTCTCATCTTCAAAGAGTGTGTGATAATATGTCTCAATAGCTCAGAGGAGTTAACACAGGTGAAGTGGGCAGAGTATTATGAACATTAGCTGTCAGTATTACCTTCTGAAAGTCCACAAAAAAGAGACAGAAAGGAGGATACCTCATTAAACCAACCGTCTACCATCCACAGGACTTTGATGTGTCCCATCCTCTAAATAACTGAGACATGAAGTCTGTTTAAATAAAGAGAAGCACTCTGAAGGAAAAGGTTGAAGTAAAACTTCCGCAAAAGCTTTTGATGATGGCCACTAATGACACAGTCAAGTTCAAGTTCAAACATAAAAGACATTCTAGCATAAACTTTAGAAGTGAAGCCATTTGTGTTTGAATTCTGCCTGTATCCTGTGTGGTTTGCATGAGACTAGTTTTTTAAGATGTCCACAAGTCCATTTCATCCATTTAATGTGTTGTTTTTAGCATGAATGTAAGACATATTTAATAACACATAAGAAAAACCTTAGAATGAAGCTAGTGTACATTCTTAGGCAAGATCTTACTTTCCCAAAAGTGCATTTCACAAACTGCAATTCATTGTTGCTTTTGACTGCCTGCCAAAATACATGCTTTCTTAGATTCCTGTATTCAAAACAAAAGAAAGCAGACTCCTCACAAAACAAAAGAAAACAAAACAAAAGAAAACAAAACACACACCTATGTGATACTTATAAGAAACAGAGCAGAAAAAGATGATGGTTAATAAACCCTCCTTCAGAGGGTATATGGATCCTACCTTTCAGCTATTTAAAACCAAAGGTAAACAGTTAACATTAAAACCATTATGAGCCTATAAATTTTTGAGTCTTCTTAAAATGTAAGATACTTTAATTTTATTTCTATGAATGTCTGCTTTAGCTTACAAATCATTACAATAATAAATTCTAATACCCTGGCTTTATCAAAGATAGTGAAATGCTTAACATTTCTTTCAACATCTACAGCTTGGGGATTTCCTATCACTGGCAGGTCCAAGGAAGTGAAGCTCCATTATTGGCCCAGGTATGGAGGCCAGGGTGAATTAGACTGTTGGAAGTGTGCTGATATTTCAAAGGAAAAAAAAGATGGCTTTTTTTCTGCTACAAAACTTCTAATAATGCAATGATAATACAGGGAATTTCTTAATACCAGTGATAGCTTTTTTAATTTTTTTAATTAACTCGGATATACATAACCTTTTTATGTCAAAACAAAAAACTCCTTGTTCATGTTCTCTGAGGCAAAACAAAACAAAACAAAACAAAAAAACAAACGGGAAAAATCCTCAATTGTAAACTTTTTCTTCTAAGTCTTTAGTTACCAGAACAGTTGTCTATAGCACTAGAGTTCAGAACACAGCAACAGTGTTGCAGTGTGTGGGAAAAAAAAAAAAAAAAAAAAAAAAAAAAGCGGATATCAATTGGGCACAGACTGGTACATTCAATCTTTCTATATTCTGGCTGCTTTTGGAGCCCAATTGAATAAAACTGTATCTAGAATTTTATCTGAACCTTGATTTCACTTTTATTATTCAATGAGACATTAAACCTTCCACACATCTTCTTTCTTTTAAATTATTTTGTATTTTTGTATTTTCTCTTTCCACCTCATAGTTACTGGGGGACATTTAATCTGGACCTTTGTTAAATAACTCATAGGTTTACCATTTAAAATGATATACTCATTTTTTATTCTTTCTCAAAAAAAAAAAACAAAATAAAACAAAACCCACCTTTCTTTCAAAAGTCACCAAACATAAATAACAGTTAAGTTCTCAAAAATATCAATGTTAAATGCCATTCTTTTTAAACTCTGAGTTCCACTGGCTGTCAGTGTGGACATCTAAAGGCTGAACCACTTGGTTTATGTCCTGCAACCCTGCAGATGCCTATTCCATAGCATGTCTGCACACCTTTGCTGTAAAGCATTCTACCTACCCAATCTTCAGGCTGCCAAGGTATTCCTTGTTCACACTACATCTCTGCCTTTGGGGAACTTCTATTCTATTCTCTCTTTTATATGGCATTGCTATTCCAAGGGATAATCTTTTAATTTCCCACATTCTATATCCAAACTATCATGATTTCCTCAGAATTCTTGAATCATTTAGTGTCTGATGCATTTGGTCCCATAAATACTACCTTACATGTATACTAGAATTGTGAGGTAGAAATATATTATGTTCTATTTTGTTGAATAAAGTACAATTCAGAATAAACAGCTTTAAGATAAATAATTGTGTCTCCAAAGAAAAGTTGAGGTTGCTGTTGAGAACCTATTTTGATTACTGAAATCTCCAAAGTAGACTTTAAAAATAGAAGTGAAGCAGGACATCTGGGTGGCTCAGTTAGTTGAGCATCAGGATATGGTAATGTAGCAGCCCTCAAATCCTTGCATGCGTAGTTAAAACATCTTATTTGGCCTCATTCCTGAATTTCTGATTCAGCATGTTTGGAATGAAGGCCCCCAAATCTGCATTTCTAGAAAATTTCCAAGTGATGCTGATATTGTTGCCCAGGGGCCACATACTTCATGAATCTCTGGTCTAGCTGAGTAGAGATGTTGTAAGGAAAAAAAATCATTTTCCGTAAATTCCAAGGGGAGCTCACAGACATAAAGAACAAAAGGTGCACATTGACCTTGGATAATAGAAAACAAGTTGCAAAATATTTCATTTTTTTTTGTCTGCTGGTTGCTTAGCTAATTTTAAGACAAATGATATGAGGTGGGATAAAGGAAAAAATAGGTAGATGTAATTGGAAGATAGTATGCATGAAACACCCTTTAAGGAAGTATAAAGATGATGTAGGAGAAACTAAAATGATACCCAGATAAATAGAAGATTTTGTTGATAGTACGATTTTCAACAATGTTATACATTAATTATATGCCAATAAAACTGGGGAAAAAGTAATCACCAAAATTACTTTTACTTCTCTTCTATCTTCCAAGTCTACTTTGGAGTTTCCACCAATCAAAATAAGTTCTTAGTAACAAACTCAACTTATTTCCTCTGGAAATCCAATTACTTAACTTAAACATATTTACTCTGGATTTACACCTTAATTATTCAACAAAAAAACATAATATTTTCCTACCAAACAATTCTAGAAGAAAATACTTTTCCAGTTAAAAAATATGCAAGATACTATTCTAGATGTAATTACTTTTAAAAGCTGAATTCTACACATTTTTCAATGTTTTAATATGTTCCATGACATACAGTGAACTGCATTTTTTTCATCATATTGTGATTACATATAATGATTTTAGTAGAATATGAGTTTACAGTATTTTTTTCACAAAGCATATATATTTACAAAAAATCAAGGCAAGCATTTTTGCTGAATTTTTGTATGTTTATCTTAATAATGGAATTTTAAACTTCAGGAAACAGGGAGAGAACAAATCCCTGGGGTCGAAGTTTTATCAAGAATAAGAGAAAAAGTTTTTCTTGAAAATCAACAATACAGTTTAGGAAACACATTTTGCATTCAATGAATTAATGGTTATTAGATTAGGCATTTAAAATACAAGATGAAATTCAGGATCTACTTAACATGGCCTCATATGGAATCTTGCATAGGATATCTCTTCTGGATGTCACTATAAATATGTAAATTAAATGTGTCATACTAAAGGACATCTAACATTTCCACTTTATGACTGCACTACAACTTTCTGAAGGAAAGAACCCCTTCTCGTCTCAACAAAGAGGTAAAGGATACATGAGCTTGATGGAAAATCACAGGAGCATTTACAGTTCTCAGGTATGTAGATGATGGGGTAACCCATACAGAATGGAGACAATGAGGAAAATGTTAAAAGAAATATAAATATGGCCAATCAGGTTTAAATCAGAAAGTGAGTTTGTTGCCCTGCATAATTAAATGGGACATGTGGCTACAAATATGATTCAATGTAACAATTCCTTAAAGGCAAAAGCAACAATGTTGGAGAACATGCTGAGAAGATAAAAACTTCTAACATATAAAAAAATATAAATGAATATTTTGCTGCACAATTCAAATAGTGTAATACTATGCATACATCGTTTTTAAGCAACAAAATGGAACAAAAGGATTATTTGTGTTCCTCATAACTACCTAAAGTTTTTAACAAGATTTATATATTTTCATAACTTTTGTGTTTTAATTTGAGCCGCTGTTATCCATGGCCGGTGCTACAGGAAAAGTTTTAAAAATGGATAGGTTCATGACTTATACAAAAATAAAACAAATACCAGTAAAAGATTTCATTAGTGAATGAGGGAACTGGCAAGATATTGCATGTGGTTCAGAAGAAGAATTACATATATCATAAATATGAAGACAGATAAAAAAATAGTGAAATTAATTTACAAATAAATACAAAATTGGTCTTAGTACAGAGCAATAGTCAATAACATTCCTTAGAAATGTAACTGATTAGTGTTTTGTGAAAAAAATAATTTATATTATTAAAATTTACTAAGATTCGAGGATTGCAAAACAGCTCAAAGATAATACAATGCAATGATGATCCAATGCAAAGAGAAAGAATGAAGGGAGGAAAGAAAGAAAAGAAAAGAAGGAAGGAAGAAAGGAGTTTAAAATATAAAATGTAAAGAAAAATTATCATTTGACAATTTCTCAAAATTCTTGACTCAGGTGTAATGAAGGAAGATTGGATAAATAGAAGAAATGGTGTTTGTTAAAGACCTTGTTAATGAATTAGGCCAGGTGTTTCTTCATTTGTTTGTTGCCTTTTGTTTTATTTTGTTTTTGTGGAGTCCAATGCAGGGCTTGAAACAATGACTCTGAGACCAAGAACTGAGCTGAAATCACATGTCAGACACTTAACTGACTGAGCTACTCAGGTGCCTTGCTGGGTATTTTTATACACATCATTCAGTTCAATAAGATAAGAAAGTTCATTCTGTACATTGAATAAACTAATACTCAGATAATTAATTAAGAATCAAAAAAACTAGTAAATGAGTAAGATTAAATTTATATTTGGGATTGATTGCTCACATTCTGTGGCTTTCCTCATTACCTATCACAATATACTTTATGAAAAATTCCATCTTAATGAGATGCAGAGTTTAGTTCTTGATCTGGATAGGTGGATGAACTAGATGATTTGGAATGGACTGACACTCCATTCAGTCACACTGTGGTGTGATCAACTGTGGTTCCCTGAAGTCAATGGAGGCTTTCTGGTGACAGTCTTATGTGATCTTAAATATTTTGATAGATGCATATGACAGTAAGAGAAAGGGAAATTAAAAAAAATACAATAGTAAATTATCCTCATCTGAGTCTTAAGTTGCCTACTTTATTTTGTTTAATTTAATTTAATTTTTTAAGTGTTACAAGATTCAGCATTTATACACCACACCCAGTGCTCCATGCAATACATGCCTTCCTTAATACCCACCACCAGCCTCACCCATACCCTCACCCCCTCCCTTCCAAATCCTTCCGTTTTGTTGTTGTTGTTTTGTTAGTTTTGTTTTCTTGGAGTCAACAATCTTTCATGGTTTGTCTTCCCCTCTGATTTATTTTTTAGAGTAATTGATTAAACATACAGAGAAATGGACAACTTCACTTATGGGAACATATTTTTCCTCATGGGCTTCTCTGATGTTAGGGAAATCCAGGTCTTACATGCAGTGCTATTTTTGCTAATTTACCTGGTAGCTCTACTGGGGAATCTTCTCATCATCACCCTTACCACCAAGGATCATCAGCTCCACACCCCTATGTACTTATTCTTAAAGAACTTGTCTTTTCTAGATCTCTGCCTCATTTCCATCACTGTCCCCAAATCCATCATGAACTCCCTAATGAATCACAACACAATTTCATTACTTGGATGTGTTTCACAGGTGTTTTTCTTCTTTCTCTTAGCCAGTACAGAAGTAGCACTACTCACGGTCATGTCCTATGGCCGCTATGTTGCTGTCTGCCATCCTCTTAGATATGACACCATCATGGGCCACAGAGCCTGTGTGCAGATGGCAACCACTTCATGGGTCAGTGGAGGTCTCAATGCAATTCTTCATACAGCTTCTACCTTTTCCATTCCCATGTGTGGGCTTCCTGAAATTCATCAGTTCTTCTGTGATGTCCCACAACTGCTCTCTCTTGCCTGTTCATAGAACATTGGGGAATTTGTAGTCATTGGGCTCAGTCTAGTGTTAGATTTTGGCTGTTTTGTGTTTATTGATATTTCTTACATTTATATATTTTCCACTGTTCTGAGAATGCCTTCTAAGGAAGGAAGGCACAAAGCCATATCCACATGCCTGCCTCACGTCCTTGTTGTGACTCTGTTTCTCTCTTCTGGCTTTTTTGCCTATTTACATCCATTGTCCAAATATCCATCACTTTTCGACTTGTTAGTTTCTGTATTCTATACTGTGGTGCCACCCACCATGAACCCCCTCATTTACAGTCTGAGAAATAAAGATATGAAAATGGCACTAAGGAAATTGATAAGGGACACATACAATTTATCAATATAAAGAGTTAATATCACAGACATCATGATTTATGCATTCACTGACAATCATACAAACAATCCATTACATAGTCTGGTAATAACATTGGATCTGTAGAGTACAAATTATCATTAAAAAAATCTCATTGTATTCATTAAAGTGATACTAAGACGCATCCTCCTTGTCCAGACCAAGTGGATAGCAAAACCAGAATAGTTCTTCTCGGGATTGGAAAGATGCATGCTTTTATATCTATCATACTAATGGGCATTCCTTTTCCTGTGAAAAGCATGTAGGGACTTGAGAAATAAGCTTTGCTCTCCCAGAAAAACCAATTGTATGGTAACTCTTAGGAAAATCAATATGCAAAATGTCACATGAAAAATATGTATAATGCATTCTCAAATAAAAGAAAATAGACAAAGGTAGGTGATATCTGTATAGCATTGTGAATGTACTAATTGCACATGTTTAGTGTTTAATTTTAAGTTATGTTGATTTCATCTCACAAGGAAAAAAAAAGGAAAAAAAAAGTACTTTGTTATCCAACCGCTTCCCCTCTTCTAACTCAAGCCTATTATATGGCATTTTCTGACATCCATTGTGTCCTTGAAATCTAGTGTAAGGCAAAGATATAAAAAAATGTAACTTTGTTGTAGAGAGATACTTATGCTTATAGTAATATTTTTCAAGTCTTTATTTAAATTCCAGTAACTTAATATACAATGTAATATTAGTTGCCTGTGTAGAATTTAGTGACTCAACACTTATATACAATAAACTGTGCTTATTATAAGTGCCCTCCTTAATTCCTATCCCAATTTAACCCATTTCCCCCATCCACCTCCCCTATGGGGAAGAAAAGAGAAGAAATCCAGTAAGGCATTCCTTAACTATAATGGCATACAGTAATATTAAGACAAGCTTCAACAGAAAAAAAATTTGATAAACCCTTAGCCAGAATTTCCAAAATGAAAAGAAAAAAGACCCCCCAAAACAAACAAACAAACAAACAAAAGGGAGAGAAGTAACAACCAACAAACTATTGCAGGAGAATATTTTGAAAAATTACATGAGAGACTATGGACTCTGAAAAAAAAATCTGAGGGGTTTGAAGTGGCGGGGGGGTGGGAGGTTGGGGTACTAGGTGGTGGGTATTATAGAGGGCACGGCTTGCATGGAGCACTGGGTATGGTGAAAAAATAATGAATAATGTTTTTCTGAAAATAAATAAATTGAAAAAAAATTATATTCCAAAAAATCAGACAATCTGGAAAAAATGGATAAATTCCTAGAAACATATACACTAACACAACTGAAAAGGGAAGAAACAGAGAAAGTGATTGGGAAAATACCAGCAAAGATATTAAATTAGTAATAAACTAAAATCTCTCAACAAACAAAATCCAGGGCCAGAGGGCCTCACAGGGGAATTCTACCAAATATTTAAAAAATTCATACCTATTCTTCTCAAACTATTCAAAAAATATATAAATGTAAGGGAAACTTCCAAATTCATTTGATGAGGCCGGCAGTACCTTGATTCCTAAATGAGACAAAGGTCCCATTAATAAAGAGGAGTACAGGACAATATCCTTGATGGACATGGCTGCAAAAATCCTCAACAAAATACTAACAATTCCAGCAGTATATTCAAAGAATCATTCCCCATGACCAAGTGGGATTTATTCCTGGGCTACACGTGCTGTTCCATATTCACAAATCAGAGGATATGATATACCACATTAGTAGAAAGGATAAAAAACTTATGATCCTTTCAACAGATGCAGGAAAAAAAAGAAAAAGTACAACATCAATTCATTATAAAAACTCTCAGAAAATTTGGGATAAATGACACAAACCTGAACATAATAAAGGCCATGGATGAAAAACCTCACAGCTATTAAATCCTCAGTGGGGAAAATCTGAGAGGTTTTCCTCTAGGTTCAGGAAAAATACAGTAATTCCACTCTCATGACTGTTATTTAATATATTGTTGGCAGTCCCAGCACAGCTATCAGACAACAGAAAGAAATAAAATCATCCAAATTAATAAGAAAAAAGTCAAACTTGCACTGTTTGCAGATAACATGATACTCTATATAGAAAACCTGAAAGACACAACCAAAAAATTGCTCGAACTGTACACAAATGCAATAAATTCACAGGTTACAAAATCAGCATACAGAAATCTGTTGCTTTTCTATACACTAATAATGAAGCATCAGAGATATAAATCAAGGAATCAGTCCCATTTACAATTGCACCAAAAACCATAAGAACCTAGGACTAAAGCCAATCAAAGAGGCAAAAGATCTGTACTGTGAAAACTATAATATACTGCTGAAAGAAATTGAGCAGGACAGAATGAAATGGAAAAGTATCCTAATATCATGCTATGGAAAACCCAAATGTCCATTGACTGGTGAATGTTAAAAAAGATGGTGTATGCACATATATACAAGATTGCAGTGGAATATTACTCATGAAAAAGAATGAAATTTTCCCATTTGCAACAATGTAGACAGAGTTATAGAATATTATTCTAAATGAAAAATCAGATACAGACAAATATCACATGAGTTTACTCATACATGAAATTTAAGAAACAAAACAGATGACCATCTTTAAAAAAAGAGGGAAATCAGGAAAGAGAGTCAACTATAGAAAATTAACTGAGGGTTTAACAGTGGGCAGATGTGCAGGGGAATGGGTTAAACAGGTGATGGTATTAAGGAGGGCAATTGCAGGGGTGAGCCCCGGGTGTTGTATGTATGTTAAGTGATGAATCATTAAATTAGATGCAGTTGTACAATTTAGTTATTTTAAAAAGCTATGTATAGCACCCAGTGCTAATCAAAAGGGTACTCCCTAATCCCCAATCACCTATTTAACCCATATTTTACCAATCTCCCCTCTGGTAACCACCAGTATATTATCTATAGTAAATAATCTCTTCCTTGGTTTGCCTTTCTCTCTCTCTCTCTCTCTCTCTCTCTCCCTCTCTCTCTCTCCATCCCTCTCTATCTTTACCTCTCTTTACCTCTATTTTCCTTTGTTTTTAATTTAAATATATATTTTATACTTAAGAGTACATATATAGTATATATCTTCTTTATCCCTTCATCCTTTAATGGACATTGCATTCCCATGAACCGTGAAAGAGGGTTCCCCTTTCTCACATCCTCTCCAACAGTTGTTGTTTTTTGTCTTCTTAATTTTGGCCATTCTAACTGGTGTAAGGTGGTATCTCAATGTGGTTTTGATTTGAATTTCCCTGATGGCTAACGATGATGAACACTTTTTTTTTTTCTTTTTTAAATGGATCTCCAAAGGCAAAGGAAACAAAAGTGACAAGGAACTTTTGGGACTTCATCAAGATTAAAAAAACTTCTGCACAACAAAGGAAACATTCAACAAAAAAAAAAAAGAGGGATGGGGCTCAGTGGGTTAAAGCCACAGATCCCAGGGTCCTGGGATCAAGCCCCACATCGGGTTCTCTGCTCCGTGGAGAGCTTGCTTCCTCCTCTCTCTCTGCCAGCTTCTCTGCCTATTTGTAATCTCTGCCTGTCAAATAAATAAATAAAATCTTAACAAATAACACACAAAGAAGTAACCCACTGAATGGGAGAAGATATTCACAAATGACAATACAAAGGGCTGATATTAAACAGCTCTTGGTTTCATTAATCTGTTCTACTTTGTGTTTTTAGTTTCAATATAGCTTAATTCTGCTGTAACTGTTATTTATCATTTTCTGATGGCTTTGCACTTTGTTTTTATTTTCCCATAAGCCTTTCTTTATGTTATGTTACTCTCCTACAGTACTTCATTAGTTTTTTATGTAGTGTTCCAAGATTCATTGTTTGCGTATAACACCCTGTGCTCCATGCAATCTGTGCCCTCCTTAATACCCCAAAACGGTCTCTCCTATTGTTTAACCGCCGCCCCTAGGCCTTTTATGTGTAATATTAGGTTTTTTTTTGAGATATCTCTTTTTTATTGAGGTAGACCTGTATCTTTTTTTTTTCAATTTATTTACCTGTATCTTTTTAAAAAATTTTTAATGTGTTGTGTTTATCACTGTAAAATACATCATTAGTTTTTGATGCAGTGTTCCAAGATTCATTGTTTATGTACAATACCTCTATGCATTTGAGGTCTCTCCATTTTTTTTCATGGCTGACTTCCTATTTCATAGTGATGTGGTCAGAATATATGCATGCTATGTTATCTATCTTATTGTACTTTTCGAGTCCTGATTTGTGACCTAGTAAAAGATCTCTTCTAGAGTATATCCATGTTTGAATATGGAAAAGATTGTTTGAAAAGATTGAAAAGATTGTTTATTCTGTTGCTTTAAGGCAGAATGTTCTGAATATATATTTTAAATACATCGGGCCCAGTGTGTCGCTAAAAGACTTTGTTTCATTGTTGATTTTCTACTCAGGAATCTATATTGATCTAAGTCGTGTATCAAGGACCCTATTAGTAGTGTATAATTATCAAGGAGTTCCTTTGTTTGATATTAATTGTTTTATTTTGGATTCTTCCATGTTGAGTGCATGTTTACGTTTGTTAGATCTTCTTGTTGAATTGTCCCTTTTGTATGGTATCATACTCTTCTTCAACTCCTATTACTGTCTTTGGTTTAAAATCCAGTTTGTCTCATATAAGTATTTTTTTTCCCAATTTATTTATTTTCAGAAAAACAGTATTCATTATTTTTTCACCACACCCAGTGCTCCATGCAAGCTGTGCCCTCTATAATACCCACCACCTGGTACCCCAACCTCCCACCCCCCCGCCACTTCAAACCCCTCAGACTGATTTTCAGAGTCCATAGTATTTTTTTAAATTTTTTCAATTTATTTATTTTCAGCATAACAGTATTCATTATTTTTTCACCACACCCAGTGCTCCATGCAAGCTGTGCCCTCTATAATACCCACCACCTGGTACCCCTACCTCCCACACCCCCGCAACTTCAAACCCCTCAGATTGTTTTTCAGAGTCCATAGTCTCTCACGATTCACCTCCCCTTCCAATTTACCCCAACTCCCTTCTCCTTCTTAACACCCCTTGTCCTCCATGCTATTTGTTATGCTCCACAAATAAGTGAAACCATATGATAATTGGCTCTCTCTGCTTGACTTATTTCACTCAGCATAATCTCTTTCATATAAGTATTTTTACTCAATCTTCCTTTACTTCCACTTACATGATAAATATTTCTTATCTTTATTTTCAATCTGCACATGTCTTTACATCTAAATTGAGCCTCCTCTTACCTGCAGCATATTTATAGGTTTTATTTTTGCTTTTGTTATTGTTTCAGATTTTTATTTAAAGTCAGCTTATTTAATATATAGTGTAATATTGAGTTCATGAATAGAACTTATCAATTTCTGTCTTGCATATAACACCCAGTGCTCATCACAATGTCCTCCTTAGTTCCCATCAACCATTTAGCCCATCACCCATTCATCTCTCCTCCAGGAACTCTCAGTTTGTTCTCTAGAGTTGAGTCTCTTAGGGTTGCCTTCTTCTCTTTTTCCCCCTTCCTCTGAGTTCATGTATCTTCTTTCTTAAATTCCATAGTAAAATCATATGGTATTTTTCTCTTTCTGACTTACTTATTTTGCTTAGCATAATACACTCTAACCCCAACCAAATCATTGTAAATAACAAATTTTCTTTCTTTTTGATGAGTAGCAAATATTCTATCATATATATAAATATAACTATATATATACTTATATAATTATATAAATATATATAACATTTATAAAATTATATACTTATATATAAATAAACATGTGTTCATCATATCATATATATGCATCATATCACACATAATATGATGAACCCATCTTTATTCATCCTTAGATGAGCATATGGACAATTGAGCTCTTTCCATAATTTGGCTAATATTGATAATGTTGGTATAAATATCAGGTTTTTATGTGCCCCTTTGAATTAGTATATTTGTATCCTTGGATAAATACCAAGTAATGCAATTGATGGTTCATACAGTAGTTCTATTTTTAACTTTTTAAGAAGCGTCATTTTGTTTTGCAGAGTGGCTTATTTCTTTCTTGGTGGTTTTATTATTATTTTTTTATCTCTTCTGGCACTCTATGATTTTGTTTGGAGAATTTTTTCCATTTGCATTCAGAGTAATTATTTTTAGTTATGTATTTAATGTCATTTTATTACCTATTTATTCATTGTTTCTGGAGATTTTCTCAATTCCTTTCTTCTGTGTGCCACTTTTGGTCTTTCATTTCCACTCAAAGTGTCCCCTTTAATATTTCCTTGCTTTTTTCTTAATTTTAAAAGTATTTTTTAAATACTTATCTATTTTAGAGAGAAAGGGGTGTCAGAGGGAGAGAGAGAATTCTCAAGCAGACGTGCCACTGAATAGGGAGTCCAATACAGGGCTCAGTCCCAGGGCCTGTTCATGACCTGAGCCATAATCAACAGCTGGGCACTCAATCAACTGAGCCACCGAGGTGCCCCAAAGGGCCTGGTTTAATAGTCATGAACTCCTTTAAATTTTGTGTGTAATTAATTGTTTAACTTTCTATTCAAATATGTGACTTGTTGGATAGAATATTCTTCGTGGCAGATTTTTCCCATTCAGCTCTTTGAATATATCATGCCACTCACTTGTGGCTTGCCATATTTCTGTTGAGAAACCTGCCAGTAGCCTCATGTGTCTTCCCTTGTAAGTTAAGGACTTGTTTGCCTTTCTTTTTTTATGAATTTTTGTTCTTCACAATATTTGGCAATTTGATTCCAATATGTCTTCATGTTAGCCTGCTTTTGTTTATTTTGAGGGAATTCTCTGTGCCTCCTGGACCTAGATGCTTGTTTCCATCCCCAGATTAGGGAAGTTTTCAGTTATTATTTCTTCAAATAAATAAAATTTCTGCCCACTTTTCTCTCTCTTCCTCTGAAAAGACTTCTATAATATTAATTTTATTATATTTAAGGGGTCACTGAGTTCCCCCAAGTCTAATCTTGAATACCATAAATCTTTCCCTTTTTTGTTCAGATTTGTCATTTTTCATTATTTTTCTTTCTATATCTTTTATTGGTTCCCCTGCTTCTTCCAGCCTTGTGTTCATTGCATTATGTCTGTTTCTAATTTCAGTTATTGTATTTTCATTTCTTTTTTTTTTCCCCAATTTATTTATTTTCAGAAAAACAGTATTCATTATTTTTTCACCACACCCAGTGCTCCATGCAAGCTGTGCCCTCTATAATACCCACCACCTGGTACCCCAACCTCCCACCCCCCCGCCACTTCAAACCCCTCAGACTGTTTTTCATGAGAGACTATGGACTCTGAAAAACAGTCTGTATTTTCATTTCTGATTGATCCTTTAAGTGGTTTCTTTGAAGTTTTCTGTTCTTTTCTAAGCCTAGCTAGTATCCTTATAATCACTTCTTTAAATTTTCCATTAGACATATTTTTTTTCCAATTTATTTATTTTCAGAAAAACAGTATTCATTATTTTTTCACCACACCCAGTGCTCCATGCAAGCCGTGCCCTCTATAATACCCACCACCTGGTACCCCTACCTCCCACCCACCCGCCACTTCAAACACCTCAGACTGTTTTTCAGAATCCATAGTCTCTCAGGGTTCACCTCCCCTTCCAATTTACCCAAATTCCCTACTCCTCTCTAACGCCCTTTGTCCTCCATGCTATTTGTTATGCTCCACAAATAAGTGAAACGATATGATAATTGACTCTCTCTGCTTGACTTATTTCACTCAGCATAATCTCTTCCAGTCCCGTCCATGTGCTACAAAAGTTGGGTATTCATCCTTTCTGATGTAAGCATAATACTCCATAGTGTATATGGACCACATCTTCCTTATCCATTCATCCGTTGAAGGGCATCTTGGTTCTTTCCATAGTTTGGCGACTGTGGACATTGCTGCTATAAACATTGGGGTACAGATGGCCCTTCTTTTCATGACATCTGTAACTTTGGGGTAAATACCCAGGAGTGCAATTGCAGGGTCGTAGGGAAGCTCTATTTTTAATTTCTTGAGGAATCTCCACACTGTTCTCCAAAGAGGCTGCACCAACTTGCATTCCCACCAACAGTGGAAGAGGGTTCCCCTTTCTCCACATCCTCTCCAACACATGTTGTTTCCTGTTTTGTAAATTTTGGCCATTCTAACTGGTGTAAGGTGATATCTCAATGTGGTTTTAATTTGAATCTCCCTGAGGGCTAATGATGATGAGCATTTTTTCATGTGTCTGATAGCCATTTGTATGTCTTGATTGGAGAAGTGTCTGTTCATATCTTCTGCCCATTTTTTGATGTGTTTGTCTGTTTCGTGTGGGTTGAGTTTGAGGAGTTCATTATAGATCCTGGATATCAACCATTTCTCTGTACTGTCATTTGCAAATATGTTCTCCCATTCCGTGGGTTGCCTCTTTGTTTTTTTTTTTTTTTTGACTGTTTCCTTTGCTGTGCAGAAGCTTTTGATTTTGATGAAGTCCCAGAAGTTTATTTTCGCTTTTGTTTCCTTTGCCTTTGGAGACGTATCTTGAAAGAAGTTGCTGTGGCTGATATCAAAGAGCTTACTGCCTATGTTCTCCTCTAAGATTCTGATGGATTCCTGTCTCACGTTGAGGTCTTTTATCCATTTTGAGTTGATCTTTGTGTACGGTGTAAGAGAATGGTCAAGTTTCATTCTTCTACATATAGCTGTCCAGTTTTCCCAGCACCATTTATTGAAGAGACTGTCTTTTTTCCACTCTATATTTTTTCCTGTTTTGTCAAAGATTAATTGACCATAGAGTTGAGGGTCCATATCTGGGCTCTCTACTCAGTTCCACTGGTCTATGTGTCTGTTTTTATGCCAGTACCATGCTTTCTTGGTGATCACAGCTTTGTAATAGATCTTGAAATCAGGTAAGGTGATGCCGCCAGCTTTATTTTTGTTTTTCAACATTTCCTTAGCGATTCGGGGTCTCTTTTGATTCCATACAAATTTTAGGATTATTTGCTCCAGCTCTTTGAAAAATGTCGGTGGAATTTTGATCGGAATGGCACTAAAAGTATAGATTGCTCTAGGCAGTATAGACATTTTAACAATGTTTATTCTTCCTATCCAAGAGCATGGAATGGTCTTCCATCCAAGCCTTGCTCAAAAAAATTGAAAAATCCAGAACACACCAGCTGTCTCTACACCTTAAAGAACTGGAGGCTCAACAACAAATCAAACCAACTCCACACATAAGAAGGAAAATCATCAAGATTAGAGCTGATATCAATGAGGGAGAAACCAGAGATACAGTAGAACGTATCAATGAAACTAGAAGCTCCTTTTTTGAAAGAATCAATAAGATCGATAAGCCACTGGCTACACTAATCCGAAAGAAAAGAGAGAAATCCCAAATTCATAAAATTATGAATGAAAAGGGAGAGATCACAACTAACACCAAGGAAGTAGAAACAATCATCAGAAGTTATTACGAACAGTTATATGCCAATAAGCTTAGCAACCTAGATGAAATGGATGCATTCCTGGAAAAATATAAACTACCAACATTGAGCCAGGAAGAAATCGACAACCTGAATAGACCGATATCTAATAACAAGATTGAATCAGTGATCAAAAACCTCCCAAAAAACAAGAGCCCAGGACCGGACGGATTCCCTGGGGAATTCTACCAAACCTTCAAAGAAGAAATAACATCTATTCTCCTGAAGCTGTTTCAAAAAATTGAAGCAGAAGGAAAACTTCCAGACTCTTTCTATGAAGCCAGCATTACCCTGATCCCCAAACCAGGCAAGGACCCTACCAAAAAGGAGAACTTCAGACCAATATCACTGATGAATATGGATGCTAAGATTCTCAACAAGATCCTAGCCAACAGGATCCAACAGCACATTAAAAATATTATCCACCATGATCAGGTGGGATTCATCCCTGGGCTACAAGGATGGTTCAACATTCGCAAATCAATCAATGTGATACAACAAATTAATAGGAGAAGAGAGAAGAACCACATGGTCCTCTCAATTGATGCAGAAAAAGCATTTGACAAAATCCAGCATCCGTTCCTGAATAAAACGCTTCAAAGTATAGGGATAGAGGGAACATTCCTGAACCTCATCAAATCTATCTATGAAAGACCCACAGCAAATATCATCCTCAATGGAATAAGCTTGGAGCCTTCCCATTGAGATCGGGAACAAGACAAGGATGCCCACTTTCACCACTCTTGTTCAACATAGTATTAGAAGTCCAAGCAACAGCAATCAGACAACAGAGAGAAAGAAAAGGTATCCAAATTGGTAATGAAGAAGTCAAACTCTCTCTCTTTGCAGATGACATGATTCTTTATATGGAAAACCCAAAAGACTCCACCCCCAAACTACTAGAACTCATACAGCAATTCAGCAACGTGGCAGGATACAAAGTCAATGTGCAGAAATCAGTGGATTTCTTATACACTAACAATGAAAATACAGAAAGGGAAATTAGAGAATCGATTCCATTTACTATAGCACCAAGAACCATAAGATACCTTGGAATAAACCTAACTAAAGAGGTAAAGGATCTGTACTTGAGGAACTATAGAACACTCCATTAGACATATTATTTATATCTTCCATTCATAGATATTAGGCCATGGCTTAATCTTGATCTTTCAACCAAGATTAATTCCTCCTTCTTTGCATTTTGTCTATGTCTCTGACTTCTTCACATTAGAAATACCTATTATATTCTCTGCTCTTCAGACTAATGGATTTATGAAGAAAAATTCATGTAGTGGTCAGGCCATGTGTTTCAGAAAGTATCACTGGTGTCAGTTACTGTGTTTTGGCTGATCTACTCCAAATCATGTCTCCACCCTTCCTACGTGCTTCAATGTATCTTGTTCTCTTCCTTTTGTTGTAGAGTTCTGTCAGTCCTCAGATCGATTTTTGGAATATTTAGAATGATTTCAGACTTATCTAGTTGTGTTCGTGGGATATAGATGAGCCTAGGGTACTCCTACTTTGCTGTCATTTTCGCCAACTGAACTAGAACTTTTTGCCCAACCTCTGAGTACTGAAGTAACTCTGTACATGACATCATGAAGTCTGAATGTTATCAAGATATGTCACATACGACTATAATACCTTATCTGATTAAACTCTTTAAAAGTGCCTGTGCCTGCTAGAAATTGGGTAATTGAAAGTTGAACAAGTGTCTGATTTCTCCTCAGGTGGAAAGCCCCCTGAATAAAGCTCACATTATTTCCAATCTAAACATCTAACATCTAAGCATTGACCTTTTGAAAGACAAACAGTGGAACTTGGGTTTGGTTAACATATTTGACAAGAGAGCCATGAGAGGTAGAACGCTCATCCTTTGACAAATGAAATCACCCCTACAGCACACAGGGGCTTACTCTTCACTTTCAGTCTAGTCATTTTGATGGCCATGGTAGATAAGATCCTTGAGGTTACTTGGCTTTGGAATGAATACTGCTGGTGTCAGCCCTGAAACTGTCAATACTGTTTTTGTCATGGAAAAAATCACTGCTGATTTCAGACTAGCAACAACTGCCTGTTTCACTTTTCAAATGGAGTAGGAAGAAAGGAGCATTTGTGGAATGTGATGAGCTCTTGGACCAGATAAGTCCATTGGAGTGTTCACCAATGCAAGTTTCCCATTTGTGGCTTTTGGGAGAAACTAAAAGTGACTTGAAAAATAGTCCTTGCAGTTTGAATTTGGAGTATACTTTTTTTGGTGTATGTGTGGTTTATTTTTATTTTTTGTATTAAATTTGTGTATAATGTGAAGTTATATCTTTGTCCTACTAAACAGTCCATAAGACAGTATTTTATTTTATTTTATTTTGTAAAGATTTTTTTTTAATTTATTTGACAGATAGAGAATGCAAGTAGGCAGAGAGGCAAGCAGAGAGAGAGAGAGAGGAGGAAGCAGGTTCCCTGCTGAGCAGAGAACCCAATGTGGGGCTTGATCCCAGGACCCAGGGATCATGACCTGATCCGAAAGCAGAGACTTTAACCCACTGAGCCATCCAGGCGCCCCCCCAGGACAATATTTTAGATAAATGGAAAGAGTATAAGAATATAGCCAAAAGATCATGACTAAGAAATGATTTTTTTTGTAGCATCACCTGGCCTAAATATATCCATGAAGATTCTCCAACCTTGGGAAGAACAAATCTAACAGCTTCATCTAGTCAGAATTCTGTTTCTTTTGTGTTTTTCTTGAACTTTTGCCTTGAAAGATAGGAAATACTCTTTTTGTTCACAAAGAGAGTCCTCTTGAGTGTATTTTGAACAGAAGGAGCAAAAAGCTAAAAAGCAATCAGAGAAAAAACTGCCTTGCGAGTAGGAGGCACAGGAGACAGATAAAGGGATGTTAGCAAAAACATTTGATTTTCCTCCAACTTTCCTGTCAAGACCTCTGCTACTCTGCCTCCACCTCTCCCTCCTCCTGTTTCTGCACCACAAGGAGCATGGCTCATAGAACCACTCCTACATCACCCTTTGTTCTTTCAAATGTCATTGGCTCCTGCTTCTCGTTTCTTCACTATTGAGGAGCAAAAAGCATCTCAAGTTATTAGGTTGCCTCCTTATGAGATTTAAAATGAAACACTTCTAAATTATAACAAAGGAACCCAGGGTCTCTCCTGGACTCAAACCAATTACTTCATATTTCTGTACAGGTGCCCCAAGAAAAATTGACAGTGAGGAACAAATTGATTGATGTTTAATCGACACAGACACACATATTTGGTATTAAAGCTAGTTTAAGTTTGTTGGTATAACTAAAACAAACATGTAGTTAGAGTTATCCACAATAAATATAAAATTTTTATACTACCAAAGTTAATTGAAGGTCAAATAAACTCATATTTCTGTTGTAATTTGTCATTAAAGATGACTTAAATTATAGTTAATTTTTTCTCTCTCACAAAGTTCTCTTGGTTTAAGGGAACTATCAAAATCTTTGATAACCTAAAACTTTTAACTTTTGCTAATTTAAATGACAAACTGGATTAAATTTATTGGATAGATAAGTATTTTCCAAATAAGATATAATAATGAAATGTTAATTACTAGGCATAAGGTTTATGCATTTGATTCATACTTCAAATAAGTAAAAATAAACAAAACATTGGTCTGTTGGAAAACATGCTTTGTGATATATTGAACTATTGCACTATAAGAAATGCATGTTCCTAAAAATTATAAAATGTATTCATAAATCTGTCATCTAAAGAATCCTGGTGTGATAGATAGCTCACAATTTATGGACTACATTTTCACTGGAGACTAGGCTTCTTAATTAAAAATTGTGCTGAATTTAATAAAGCCAGATGAAAATTTTAAAGAAAGCAACACTGTATGTGGGAGATGTATAAAAACGTTAAAACTGACAAAGATCTATCTACCTATCTATCTGTATCTATCTACCTATCTATCTAGATATATGGGATATATATAATATTAACATATATCAAATATTAAACACTATGGTATATATTAAATTTATTACTAAACATACTAAGTATTATTATATAACATATAAATATTATATACAAATATCTAAAATATTGATTTGCATTATATATAATGGAATATTACTCTATCAAAAAGAATGAAATATTGCCATTTGCAATGACAAGGAAGGGATAGAAGGTATTATGTTAAGCGAAATAAGTCAGTCAGAGAATGACAAATACCACATATGTGGAATTTAAGAAACAAAGCAAATGAACATATGGGAATGGAAGGAAAAATAAAATAAAATAAAAATTGAGAGGGAGGCAAACTATAAGAAATGCTGAACTCTAGGAAACAAACTGAGGGTTGCTAGAAGGGAGGTGGTTTGAGGAAAGCATAATTGGATGATGGGGATTAAGGAAGGCACTTGATATAGTGAGCACTGGATATTGTATTCAAATGTTGAATCACTAAATTCTACCTCTGAAACAAATAAAAAATAAATTAAAAATAACTGATAATACATTTCAGTTGACATAAAAATAATTTTGCCCTAAAACAAGACTGCCTGTTTAGAAAGAAAAGACTTAGGATAAAATCTGAATGAAAAGAAAGTTGTAGAAAGAAGGAAAGCTTTAGAAAAGATTTTTAGGTATGGCCAGGACTCAGACTAAACAAAGTACACTGATACAAGATTGAAATTCTGCTTTATTGGGTTTGGGCTTTATTTGCTCTTCTTTTACCAGCTCATTTAGGTGTAATACTAGTTTCTGTATTTGATACTTTTCTTGTTTCTTGAAAAAGGCCTGTATTGCTATACACTTCCCTCTTAGGACTGCCTGCCCTGGATCCCAAAGGTTCTGAACTATTGTGTTTTTATTTTTAATTATTTACATGATTTCTTTCTAATTATTCTTTAATTTCCTGGTTGACCCATTCAGTCTTCAGTAGGATGCTTTATATTTTTAAAGATTTTATTTATTTATTTGACACAGAGAGATCACAAGTAGGCACGGTGGAAGGGAAGCAGGCTCCCGCTGAGAAGATAGCCCAATGTGGGGCTTGATCCCAGGACCCTGAGATTATGACCTGAGCCAAAGGTAGAGACTTAACCCACTGAACCGCCCAGCAGCCCTTAGTAGGATGCTTTAACCTTCAAATTATTTGAGTTCCTTCCAAATTTCCTCTTGTGATTGAGTTCAAGTTTCAAAGCATTGTGGTCTGAAAATAGAAAAGGAATAATCCCAGAATTTTGTACCCATTTTAGGCCTGATTTGTGATCCATTATGTGATCAATTTTCTAGAATGTTCCATAGGTACTTGAGAAGAATGTGTTTTCTGTTGCTTTAGCACCGGATGCTCTATATATAGCTATGAAGTCCATCTTACCCAGTTTGTCATTCATATTCCTTGTTTCCTTGTTGATCTTCTGCTTAGATGATCAGTTTATTTCTGTGAGTGGAGTATTAAAGTCTCCTACTGGGCACCTGGGTGGCTCAGTGGGTTAAGCCACTGCCTTCAGCTCAGGTCATGATCTCGGGGTCCCGGGATCGAGTCCCACTTCGGGCTCTCTGCTCAGCAGGGAGCCTGCTTCCTCCTCCCTCTCTCTCTGCCTGCCTCTCTGCCTACTTGTGATCTCTCTCTGTCAAATAAATTAATAAAATCTTAAAAAAATAATGTCTCCTACTACTATTGTATTATTATTAATGTGTTGCTCGAATTTTGTTATTAATTGGCTTATATAATTGAATGCTCTCAAGGTAGGGGCATGGATATTTACAATTGTTAGATCAAGTCACTGGAAAGACGTTTTAAATATGATATAGCATCGCTCTTCATCTCTTATTACAGTATTTGTTCTAAAATCTAATTTCTCTAGCATAAAGATTGCTATCTCAACAACACTTGAATGTCCATTAGCACAATGAATTGTTCTCCACCCCATAACTTTGAATCTGGAGGTGCCTTTGAGTCTAAAATGAATTTCTTGTAGCATATCATTGGTTCCTTTTTTTTAAATCAAATTTGATACCTTGCATCTTTTGATTGGAGCATTAACCCATTTACATTCAGAATAATGATTAAACATGTGAATTTAATGCTATTGTTTAACCTCTAAAGTCACTGTTTCTTTCTTTCTTTTTTACGTTATTTTTTGCTTTATTTTTTAATTTCATTTTATTTTATTTCTTTTCAGTGTATGTATTGCATGGAACACTGGATGTGATGCATAAACAATGATATTGTAATTCATTGGGCTCATTTGGGCTGAACCTTCTTTTTATCTCACCTTTCATTCCTGTCTCTCTCTCTCTTTTCTTTTCCTTTTCTTTTTTTTTTTCTCATTTGAGTGGGGAACCCTGATTGCTCAGAAGTATTCCAGGGTGCACCTTGACTGCACCATGGTTGATACATCCAGCTACACCCATTCAGCGATCTCTCACCAAAATTACTAGGAGGAGGAATGCCCAAAAGAAGAAAAATACAGAGGATGGACCTTCTGCAACAGAGCAAATGGCTATCAACATAGAAAATATGTTGGAAAGAGAATTCAGGCTAATAATTATGCAAGCAACAGCTAGGTTGGAGAAAGCCATGGTTGACCAAAAGGAATTAATTAAGGCAAAATTGAAAACGACAAGAGATCATGTTTCCAATGTTAGGGAAGAGCTGAAAACTACCAGGGATAAGCTTCACAATGCTCTCATTGAGTTCCAATCTAATCTAAACTCTCTCAATGCTGGAGTAACTGAGACAGAAGATAGAATTGGTGATCTGGAGGACAAACAGATAGAGGGAAAGGATCACAAGGAAGCCTGGAACAAACAGCTTAAAAGCCACAAAAACAGGGAAATGAATGATGCCATGAAACGTTCCAATGTCAGAATTATTGGAATCCGTGAAGGGGAGGAGAAAGAAAGAAGTCTAGAAGATATAGTGGAACGGGTTCTTCATGAAAATTTTCCAAATCTCGTGAATGGACTAGAGTTCATGTACTAGAGGCCAAACAGTTTCCCCCCAAGATTACAGAATCTCGAACGTCCTCGAGACACCTAATAGTAAGAATGAAGAATTATAACTCTAGGCAGAAACCCTTGAAAGCAGCTAGGACAAAGAAGCTCCTTGTGTACAGAGGAAAGCCCATCAGAATATTGTCAGACCTGTCCATAGAGACCTGGCAAGCCAGAAAGAGCTAGCAAGATATATTCAAGGCACAGAATGAGAACAACATGCAGCCAAGAATACCTTATCCATCAAGACTGACATTCAAGGGGCGCTTGGGTGGCTCAGTGGGTGAAGCCACTGCCTTCGGCTCAGGTCATGATCTCAGGGTCCTGGGATCAAGTTCCACATCAGGCTCTCTGCTCGGCGGGGAGCCTGCTTCCCTCTCTCTCTCTCACTGCCTGCATCTCCGTCTACTTGTTATTTCTCTCTGTCAAACAACTAAAAAAAAAAAAGACTGACATTCAAAATAATTGGAGAGATAAAGAGTTTCCAACACCAGCAAGGCTTAAAGGACTATGCAACCACCAAGCTGATACTGCTGGAAATATTAAGGGGGGTTCTATGAAAGAGGAAAAAGCCTAAGAATTGTATTGAACAGAAATATAGAGACAATCTACAGAAAGAAAGATATTCAAGGTAACACGATGTCAATAAAAATGTATTTATCAATAATCACTCTCAAAGTGAATGGCCTAAATGCGCCCATAAAACAGCACAGGGTTGCAGATTGGATAAAACGACAGGAGCCATCCATATGTTGTCTACAAGAGACCCATTTTGAAACTAAAGATACACTCAGACTGAAAGTGACGGGATGGAGAAGCATCTTTCATGCCAATGGGCCTCAAAAGAAGGCTGAGGTAATGATTCTCATATCGGACAAATTAGATTTTAATCTAAAGAGTGTAGTCAGAGATACTGAAGAACACGACATCATTGTTAAATGGACTATCCACCAAGATGATATAACAATTGTAAATATCTATGCCTCTAATATGGGAGCAGCCAATTACATAAGAAAACTGTTAATCAAGATAAAGAGTAATATGGATATGAATACCTAATCGTAGGAGATCTTAACATGCCTCTCTCAGAAATAGACAGATCATCGAAGCAGAAAATGAATAAAGAAACAAGAGCATTGAATGACACATTGGACCAGATGGATGTCATAGATACATACAGAACGATGCACCCTAAAACAACACAATGCTCATTCTTCTCATGTGCACAAGGAACTTTCTCCAGAATAGATCACATACTGGGTCACAAATTAGGACTCAACCGATACCAAAAGACTGAGATTATTCTCTGCACATTCTCAAATCACAATGCTTTGAAACTGAAGCTCAATCACAAGGAAAAGTTCTGAAGGAACTCAAACACCCGGAAGCTAAAGACCACCTTGCTTAAAAATGCTTGGAACAACCAGGAGATCAAAGAAGATCTGAAAGAATTCATGGAAACCATTGAGAATGAAGAAATTTCGGTACAAAACCTATGGGATACAGCAAAGTCAGTCCTAAGGGGGAAATATATATCCATCCAAGCCTCCCTCAAAAAAATTGAAAAATCCAAAATACACCAGCTGTCTCTACACCTTAAAGAACTGGAGAATCAATAACAAATCAAACCAACTCCACACAGAAGGAGGGAAATCATCAAGATTAGTGCTAAGATGAATGAGGTAGAAACCAGAGATACAGTAGAACATATCAATGAAACTAGAAGCTGGTTTTTTGAAAGAATCAATAAGATCGATAAACCATTGGTCACACCAACCCAAAAGAAAAGAGAGAAATCTCAAATTCATAAAATTATGAATGAAAAGGGAGAGATCACGACGAACACCAAGGAAGTAGAAACAATCATCAGAAGTTATTATCAACAGTGATATGCCAATAAGCTAAGCAACCAATATGAAATGGATGCATTCCTAGAAACTATAAACTCCCAAAATTTAATCAGGAAGAAATTGACAACTTGAATAGACCGATATCTAGTAACGAGATTGAAGTGGTGATCAAAAGCCTCCCAAAAAACAAGAGCCCAGGACCTGATGGATTCCCCGGAGAATTCTACCAAACTTTCAAAGAAGAAATAACACCTATTCTTCTGAAGATGTTTCAAAAAATTGAAGCAGAATGAAAATTTCCAGACTTTCTATGAAGACAGCATCACCTTGTTCCCCAAAACAGGCAAAGACCCTACCAAAAAGGAGAATTTCAGACCAATAACACTGATGAATATGGATGGTAAGATTCTCAACCATATCCTACCAAACAGGATCCAACAGCACATTAAACAGATTATCCACCATGACCAGGTAGGATTCATCCGTAGGCTACAAGGATGGTTCAACATTCGCAAATCAATCTGTGTGACAGAACAAATTAATAAGAGAAGAGAAAAGAACCACATGGTCCTCTCAATTGATGCAGAAAAAGCAGTTGACAAAATCCAGCATCCATTCCTGATTAAAATGCTTCAAAGTATAGGGAAAGGGGGAACATTCCTGAACTTCATGAAATCTATCTATTAAAGACCAACAGCAAATATCATCTGCAATGGGAAAAAGCTTGCAGCCTTTCCATTGAGATCAGAAACACGACAAGGATGCCCACTCTCACCACTCTTGTTCAACATAGTATTAGAAGTCCTAGCAACAGAAATCAGACAAAAAAGAGAAAAAAAGGTATCCAAATTGATAATGAAGTAGTCAAACTTTCTCTCTTTGCAAATGACATGATTCTTTATATGGAAAACCTGAAAGACTCCACCCCCAAACTACTAGAACTCATACAGCAATTGAACAGCATGGCAGGATACAAAGTCAATGTACAGAAATCAGTGGTATTCCTATACACTAACAATGAAAATACAGAAAGGGAAATTAGAGAATAGATTCCATTTACTATAGCATCAAGAACCATAAGATACATGGGAATAAACCTAACCAAAGAAGTAAAGGATCTGTACTCAAGGAACTATAGAACACTCATGAAAGAAATTGAAGAAGACACATACAGATGGAAGACCATTTCATGCTCTTGGATTGGAAGAATAAACATTGTTAAAATGTCTATACTGCCTAGAGCAATCTATAGTTTTAATGCTATTCCGATCAAAATTCCACCGGTATTGTTAAAAGAGCTGGAGCAAATAATCCAAAAATTTGTATGGAATCTGAAGAGACCCCGAATCGCTAAGGAAATGTTTAAAAAAAAATAAATTGGGGGGCATCACTTTACCTGATTTCAAGCTTTACAACAAAGCTGTGATCACCAAGACAGCATGGTACTGGCATAAAAACAGACACATAGAACAGTGGAACAGAGTAGATAGCCCATATATGGACTCTCAACTCTATGGTCAATTAATCTTCAACAAAACAGGGAAAATTATTCAGTGGAAAAAACACAGTCTCTTCAATAAATGGTGTTGGGAAAACTGGACAGCTAAATGTAGAAGAATGAAACTCAACCATTCTCTTACACCATACACAAAGATCAACTCAAAATGGATAAAAGACCTCAATGTGAGACAGGAATCCATCTGAATCCTAGAGGAGAACATAAGCAGTAATCTCTTCGATATCAGCCACAGCAACTTCTTTCAAGATATATCCCCAAAGGCAAAGGAAACAAAAGTGAAGATGAACTTTTGGGACTTCATCAAGATCAAAAGCTTCTGCACAGCAAAGGAAACAGTCAAAAAAAACAAAGAGGCAACCCACGGAATGGGAGAAGATATTTGAAAATGACAGTACAGACAAAATGTTGATATCCAGGATCTATAATGAACTCCTCAAACTCAACACACACAAAACACACAATCCTATCAAAAAATGGGCAGAATATATGAACAGACACTTCTCCAATCAAGACATACAAATGGCTATCAGACACATGAAAAAATGTTCATCATCACTAGCCATCAGGGAGATTCAAATTAAAACCACATTGAGATATCACCTTACACCAGTTAGAATGGCCAAAATTAGCAAGACAGGAAATAACATGTGTTGGAGAGGATGTGGAGAAAGGGAACCCTCTTCCACTGTTGGTGGTAATGCAAATTGGTGCAGCCTCTTTGGAGAGCAGTGTGGAGATTCCTCAAGAAGTTAAAAATACAACTTCCCTCTGACCCTGCAATTGCACTCCTGGGTATTTACCCAAAAGATACAGATGTAGTGAAAAGAAGGGCCATCTGTACCCCAATGTTTATAGCAGCAATTGCCACGGTCGCCAAACTGTGGAAAGAACCAAGATGCCCTTCAACGGATGAATGGATAAGGAAGATGTGGTCCATATACACTATGGAGTATTATGCCTCCATAAGAATGGATGAATACCCAACTTTTGTAGCAACATGGACAGGACTGGAAGAGAGTGTGCTGAGTGAAATAAGTCATGCAGAAAGAGTAAATTATCATATGGTTTCACTTATTTGTGGAGCATAACAAAAAGTATGGAGAACATGGGGAGTTAGAGAGAAGGGGGTTGGGGTATATTGGAAGGGGAGGTGAATCATGAGAGACTATGGACTCTGAAAAACAATCTGAGGGGTTTGAATTGGTGGGCGGTTGGAAGGTCGGGGTACCAGGTGGTGTCTATTATAGAGGGCACAGATTGCATGGAGCACTGGGTGTGGTGAAAAAATAATGATACTGTTATGCTGAAAATAAATAAATAAAAAATACATTAATCAAAAGGAGACATGATATGGAGTAAAAAACAATGGGAGATAAATTGTTGAACAAAATATTTTAATAGAAATTATTAATGTAGATTTGGGGACAATACCTAGTTTAAATTTTATTTTAATTGGTAATATTAAACAATATCAATCTAAAATATTTTCAAAATAAATTTAAATTTTAAAAACAGTGAAATTGCTCAAACTTAAAACTTCTAACTATCAAGATCTTTTTTTTATTTCCAGTTGTAAATTCAATATCTACTTTATAGTAATTTTTTGCATCGCCCTATAAGAAGCATACTGCAGTAGCTTCTAATACCAAGTTCCAATCCCCTCTTCATGATTATTTTTCTACAAAATATAATATCATTTATGGATCCTAGAGAATAAAGAATATAAGCAGAAAATGCTAGATCATTTTGTAGGAGCATATGAACCCTAATATTTTAATTTAATAATTCTTTTCAATTCACTAAGATTTGAAACCTCATATAACATGAGGATATTTCAGCATAATATGAGCTCTAGTGCTGTTTTATTATTCTTAGTCAACTTTGTTTTGCTTGTCTGTGTCTTTTGCTGGTACATCCCACACATGTTTTGAGATCCATTTAAAAATTTCCATTCCAAAAGATCCATTTTCTGCATATCCTCAAAAAGCCAAATTCCTCTTGAAATATACTGGATCACCTCCTGTTAATGAATGAATTTCCCCTACATCTATATTCTTTAATTTTAAAGCATTTTAAAAATCATATTTAATACACCCCAGTACTTAATTGATCAAAACTATTATGTGACTTTATAGACTTAATTTTATCAATATTCCTTTTATAAATTATCACCTGAATGAATACTAGTCTTTGTTGTTGTGTTTCAGACATGGTATTTCACAATCTTACCCCTGGTGTGTATTTCCAATAATTAAAAAAAAATAAGCCACATGGCTCAATTTTATAGAAAATTGGCATGTAGAGACTTAGAGGACTTACATAACCTGCCTGAAAACTTACAGGATAAAATTTTAAACCCAGGTCTGTTTGACTCAAGATCCACGATCAGCAACAATATTCCAGGGGGTGAGCCCTAACAATATTGGTCACTGGTGGACCAGAATGATGAGACGTATATATAATCCATCCCCAAATACCATGGAGGTATAACCTGAGCAAAAACATACCTATGACATAATGTCACTCTGACAAGGGTTTAACAACCAAGTGATTCCGATACACTCCCTCACAGAGTTTTTATGAAAACTACATTAGATATTCCATGGAAAGTGCTTTGAACCTCCTCTGCAAAAGTCAGAACTATATAAATATGTCACTCATTTTTTGTTGTTGTTAAAATGAAATGATCTTTATTTTATTTTTTTCCCAATTTATTTATTTTCAGAAAAACAGTATTCATTATTTTTTCACCACACCCAGTGCTCCATGCAAGCTGTGCCCTCTATAATACCCACCACCTGGTACCCCAACCTCCCACCCCCCCGCCACTTCAAATCCCTCAGACTGTTTTTCAGAGTCCATAGTCTCTCATGGTTCACCTCCCCTTCCAATTTACCCAAATTCCCTACTACTCTCTAACGCCCCTTGTCCTCCATGCTATTGGTTATGCTCCACAAATGAGTGAAACCATATGATAATTGACTCTCTCTGCTTGACTGATTTCACTCAGCATAATCTCTTCCAGTCCCGTCCATGTTGCTACAAAAGTTGGATATTCGTCCTTTCTGATGGAGGCATAATACTCCATAGTGTATATGGACCACATCTTCCTTATCCATTCATCCGTTGAAGGGCATCTTGGTTCTTTCCATAGTTTGGCGACTGTGGCCATTGCTGCTATAAACATTGGGGTACAGATGGCCCTTCTTTTCACGACATCTGTGTCTTTGGGGTAAATACCCAGGAGTGCAATTGCAGGGTCGTAGGGAAGCTCTATTTTTAATTTCTTGAGGAATCTCCACACTGTTCTCCAAAGAGGCTGCACCAACTTGCATTCCCACCAACAGTGGAAGAGGGTTCCCCTTTCTCCACATCCTCTCCAACACATGTTGTTTCCTGTTTTGTTAATTTTGGTCTTTATTTTATTTTTATTTATTATTATCAACATAGGGATTCAGGTACTGTAGTGTCAATGATTGGTCACATAAAGGTGATTAAGAGCATGGCTTGTTTATATATTTTTAGAGCCATGGTGAAATGAAAAGGTAGAGTAACTTGTTTTAAAAATAGTAAAAGCAAGTGGCATTTAAAGTATTAATACATAAAGGCTTTTTCCCATTTTTTTTCTTATTTCTCAGTCATTTTTAATATATTTGTTGTTGAATGTCCTTCAATATAAAATTAAAATTTTAAATTTTTAACATGAATCTCACTCTTTATCTTAATATTTTGGAGAAATGTTTTTCATAGTTATTGTAAATCTGTTTCTATTTTTTGTAAATTTTTATTTTAATTTCAGTTAGTGAATATACAGTGTCATATTATTTCAGGTGTACAATATCATGATTCAAAAAGTCCATATATCACTTGGTGTTCTTTACAAATGGCATTCTTTAATTCCCATTACCTACTTCACTCATCCAACACACCCACCTCCAGTCTATTAGCCATCAATTTGTATTATATAATTAAGAATCTTCTCTTGGCTTGTTTCTATATCTCTCTCTTCTTTTTTTTTCTTTGTAAGTTCCACATAAGTGTGGAATCATAGGCTATTTGGATTTCTCTGAGTGACTTATTTTGCTTAGCATAATAGTCTCTAGTTTCATCCATGTAATTGTAAATGGTATGATTTCATTCTTTTTAATGTCAAGTAATATTCCATTATATATTCATTAATCAATCCATGGGCACATGGACACTTGGGATGTTTCATATCTTAGCTATTGCAAATAATGTGGCTATAAATATAGGGGTGCTTATATCCCTTTGAATTAATAACTTTGTATTTTTTGGGTAAATACCCAGTAGTGTGATTGCTCTATAAGAGGACAGATCTATTTTTAACTTTTTGAGGAACCCCTATCCTCTTTTCCAGAGTAGTTGCACTTGTTTGCATTCCTAGCAACAGTGCAAAAGGGCATATTTTCCTGCATATCCTCAACAGCATCAGTTGTGAGTGTGTGTGTGTGTGTGTGTGTGTGTGTGTGTGTTGTTGATTTTAGCCACTCTGACAGGTGGGAAGTGATAACATATAGTAGTTTTAATTTGCATTTCCTTGTTGATGAGTTATGTTGAACAACTTCCATATATCTGTCAGTCATCTTGATGTTTTCTGTGGACAAATGTCTATTCATGTATTTTGCCCATTTTAAAATTGGATTATTAGTGTCTTTTGTTTTGTTTTGTTGTCTAAGTTCTTTATATATTTTAGACATTAACCCTTCATCAGATCATTTGTAAATATCTTCTCACATTCCAAAAGTTGCCTTTTAATTTTGTTTGTTGTTTCCTTTGATGTGCAAGTTTTTAATTTTAATGTAGTCACAATAGTTTTGTGCTGATATATTTTTAAAGATTTTATTTATATGACAGACAGATATCACAAGTAGGCAGAGAGGCAGGCAGAGAGAGAAGAAGGGAAGCAGGCTCCCTGCTGAACAGAGAGCCTGATGCAGGTCTTGATTCCAGGGTGCTGTGATCATAACCTGATCCGAAGGCAGAGGCTTTAACCCACTGAGTCACCCAGGGGACACTTGCTTGTTATTTTAGAAAATTTTAATCATTATATTATCTCATTCTATTTTATTTTTCTTTCATACAAATTTGCATTTACATTCCAGGTAACATATAGTGTAACATTAGTTTCAGGTAGAGAATTTAGTGATTTATCACTTATATACAACATTCAGTGTCCAAAAGAACAACTGTATTCCTTAATATACATCACTTATTAAATCCCTCCACTGCCCACCTTCCATCCAGTAATCATCTGTTTGCTTTCTGTAGTTAAATCTGTTTATTGGTTTGCTTCTCTTTTTTCCCCTATAGTAATTTTTTTTCTTTCTTAAATTCCACACATGAGTGAAATCATGTGGCATTTGTCTTTACCTGATGGACTGATTTTGTTTAGCATAATACTAACTACCTTCATCCAGGCCGTTCCAAATGACAAGATTTCATTAATTTTTTTTCAATTTATTTATTTTCATAAAAACAGTATTCATTATTTTTTCACCACACCCAGTGCTCCATGCAAGCTGTGCCCTCTGTAATGCCCACCACCTGGTACACCAACCTCCCACTCACACGCCACTTCAAACCCCTCAGATTGTTTTTCAGAGTCCATAGTCTCTCATGGTTCACCTCCCCTTCCAATTTACCCAAAATCCCTACTCCTCTCTAACACACCTTGTCCTCCATGCTATTTGTTATGCTCCACAAATAAGTGAAACCATATGATAATTGACTCTCTCTGCTTGACTTATTTCACTCAGCATAATCTCTTCCAGTCCCGTCCATATTGCTACAAAAGTTGAGTATTCATCCTTTCTGATGGAGGCATAATACTCCATAGTGTATATGGACCACATCTTCCTTACCTATTCATCTGTTTAAGGGCATCTTGGTTCTTTCCATAGTTTGGCGACTGTGGCCATTGCTGCTATAAACATTGGGGTACAGATGGCCCTTCTTTTCACGACATCTGTGTCTTTGGGGTAAATACCCAGGAGTGCAATTGCAGGGTCGTAGGGAAGCTCTATTTTTAAGTTCTTGAGGAATCTCCACACTGTTCTCCAAAGAGGCTGCACCAACTTGCATTCCCACCAACAGTGGAAGAGGGTTCCCCTTTCTCCACATCCTCTCCAACACATGTTGTTTCCTGTTTTGTTAATTTTGGCCATTCTAACTTGTATAAGGTGATATCTCAATGTGGTTTTAATTTGAATCTCCCTGAGGGCTAATGATGATGAGCATTTTTTCATGTGTCTGATAGCCACTTGTATGTCTTCATTGGAGAAGTGTCTGTTCATAACTTCTGCCCATTTTTTGATGTGTTTGTCTGTTTCATGTGGGTTGAGTTTGAGGACTTCATTATAGATCCTGGATATAAACCTTTTGTCTTTATTGTCATTTGCAAATATCTTCTCCCATTCCGTGGGTTGCCTCTTTGTTTTTTTTTGACTGTTTCCTTTGCTGTGCAGAAGCTTTTGATTTAGATGAAGTCCCGGAAGTTTGTTTTCGCTTTTGTTTCCTTTGCCTTTGGAGACATATCTTGAAAGAAGTTGCTGTGGCTGATATCAAAGAGATTACTGCCTATATTCTCCTCTATGATTCTGATGGATTCCTGTCTCACGTTGAGGTCTTTTATCCATTTTGAGTTGATCTTTGTGTACGGTGTAAGAGAATGGTCGAGTTTCATTCTTCTACATATAGCTGTCCAGTTTTCCCAGCACCATTTATTGAAGAGACTGTCTTTTTTCCACTCTATATTTTTTCCTGTTTTGTCAAAGATTAATTGACCATAGAGTTGAGGGTCCATATCTGGGCTCTCTACTCAGTTCCACTGGTCTATGTGTCTGTTTTTATGCCAGTACCATGCTGTCTTGGTGATCACAGCTTTGTAATAATGCTTGAAATCAGGTAAGGTGATGCCGCCAGATTTATTTTTGTTTTTCAACATTTCCTTAGTGATTGGGGTGTTTTCTAATTCCATACAAATTTTAGGATTATTTGCTCAAGCTCTTTGAAGAATGCCGGTGGAATTTGGATCGGAATGGCATTAAAAGTATAGATTGCTCTAGGCAGTATAGACATTTTAACAATGTTTATTCTTCCGATCATAGAGCATGGAATGGTCTTCCATCTTTTTGTGTCTTCTTCAATTTCTTTCATGAGTGTTCTGTAGTTCCTCAAGTACAGATCCTTTACCTCTTTAGTTCGGTTTATTCCAAGGTATCTTATGGTTCTTGGTGCTATAGTAAATGGAATCGATTCTCTAATTTCCCTTTCTGTATTTTCATTGTTAGTGTATAAGAAAGCCACTGATATCTGCACATTGACTTTGTATCCTGCCACGTTGCTGAATTGCTGTATGAGTTCTAGTAGTTTGGGGGTAGAGTCTTTTGGGTTTTCCATATAAAGAATCATGTAATCTGCAAAGAGAGAGAGTTTGACTTCTTCATTACCAATTTGGATACCTTTTATTTCTCTCTGTTGTCTGATTGCAGTTGCTAGGACTTCTAATACTATGTTGAACAAGAGTGGTGAAAGTGGGCATCCTTGTCTTGTTCCCGATCTCAATGGGAAGGCTCCAAGCTTATTCCATTGAGGATGATATTTGCTGTGGGTCTTTCATAGATAGATTTGATGAGGTTCAGGAATGTTCCCTCTATCCCTATACTTTGAAGCATTTTAATCAGGAATGGATGCTGGATTTTGTCAAATGCTTTTTCTGCATCAATTGAGAGGACCATGTGGTTCTTCTCTCTTCTCATATTAATTTGTTCTATCACATTGATTGATTTGCGAATGTTGAACCATCCTTGTAGCCCAGGGATGAATCCCACCTGATCATGGTGAATTATCTTTTAATGTGCTGTTGAATCCTGTTGGCTAGGATCTTGTTGAGAATCTTAGCATCCATATTCATCAATGATATTGGTCTGAAATTCTCCTTTTTGGTGGGTCTTTGCCTGGTTTGGGGATCAGGGTAATGCTGGCTTCATAGAAAGAGTAAGGAAGTTTTCTTTCTGCTTCAATTCTTTGAAACAGCTTCAGGAGAATAGGTGTTATTTCTTCTTTGAAGGTTTGGTAGAATTCCCCAGGGAATCCGTCCGGTCCTGGGCTCTTGTTTTTTGGGAGGTTTTTGATCACTGATTCAATCTTGTTATTAGATATCGGTCTATTCAGGTTGTCGATTTCTTCCTGGTTCAATTTTGATAGTTTATATTTTTCCAGGAATGCATCCATTTCATCTAGGTTGCTAAGCTTATAGGCATATAACTGTTCATAATAACTTCTGATGATTGTTTCTACTTCCTTGGTGTTAGTTGTGATCTCTCCCTTTTCATTCATAATTTTATGAATTTGGGATTTCTCTCTTTTCTTTCGGATTAGTGTAGCCAGTGGCTTATCGATCTTATTGATTCTTTCAAAAAACCAGCTTCTAGTTTCATTGATACGTTCTACTGTATCTCTGGTTTCTGCCTCATTGATCTCAGCTCTAATCTTGATGATTTCCCTTCTTATGTGTGGAGTTGGTTTGATTTGTTGTTGATCCTCCAGTTCTTTAAGGTGTAGAGACAGCTGGTGTGTTCTGGATTTTTCAATTTTTTTGAGCAAGGCTTGGATGGCTATATATTTTCCCCTTAGGACCGCCTTTGCTGTTCCCATAGGTTTGAGACCGAAGTGTCTTCATTCTCATTGGTTTCCATGAATTATTTCAGTTCTTCTTTGATCTGCTGGTTGATCCAAGCATTCTTAAGCAAGGTGGTCTTTAGCTTCCACGTGTTTGAGTTCCTTCTGAACTTTTCCTTGTGATTGAGCTCCAGTTTCAAAGCATTGTGATCTGAGAATATGCAGGGAATCATCTCAGTCTTTTGGTATCGGCTGAGTCCTGATTTGTGACCCAGTATGTGTTCTATTCTGGAGAAGGTTCCGTGTGCACTTGAGAAGAATGAGTGTTCTGCTGTTTTAGGGTGGAATGTTCTGTATATATCTATGAGGTCCATCTGGTCCAATGTGTCATTCAATGCTCTTGTTTCTTTATTGATTTTCTGCTTCGATGATCTGTCTAATTCTGAAAGAGGCGTGTTAAGATGTCCTACAATTAGTGTATTCATATCAATATGACTCTTTATCTTGATTAACAGTTTTCTTACGTAATTGGCTGCTCCCATATTGGGAGCATAGATATTTACAAGTGTTAGATCATCTTGGTGGATAGTCCCTTTAAGGATTATGTAGTGTCCTTCTGTATCTCTGACTATAGTCTTTAGTTTGAAGTCTAATTTATCTGATATGAGAATCGCTACCCCAGCCTTCTTTTGAGTCCCATTGGCATGAAAGATGCTTCTCCACCCCTTCACTTTCAGTCTGCATGTATCTTTAGGTTCAAAATGGGTCTCTGTAGACAGCATATGGATGGGTCCTGTCGTTTTATCCAATCTGCAACCCTGTGCCATTTTATGGGTGCATTTAGGCCATTCACATTGAGAGTCATTATTGATAGATACGTTTTATTGACATCGAGTTACCTTTGAAGTCTTTCTTTCTGTAGACTGTCTCTATATTTCTGTTCAATGCTATTCTTGGGATTTTTCCTCTTTTATAGAACCCCCCTTAATATTTCCTGCATTATCGGCTTGGTGGTTGCATAGTCTTTTAAGTCTTGCCGTTATTGGAAACTCTTTATCTCTCCATCCATTTTGAATGTCAGTCTTGCTGGATAAAGTACTCTTGACTGCATGTTCTTCTCATTTAGTGCCCTGAATATATCTTGCCAGCCTCTTCTGGCTTGCCAGGTCTCTGTGGACAGGTCTGACATTATTCTGATGGGCTTCCCTCTGTAAGTAAGGAGCCTCTTTGCCCTGGTGGCCTTCAAGAGATTATACCTACAGTTATAATTCCTCAATTTGACTATCAGGTGTCATGGTGTTTTTTTGGAATGTATAATCTTGGCTGGAGACCGTTCAGCCTCTAGTACATGAACGCTGGTTTCATTCGCGAGATTCGGAAAGTTTTCATGAAGGATTTGTTCCACGATATCTTCTAGACTTCGTTCATTTTCCTCCCCTTCAGGGATTCCAATAACTCTGATGTTGGAATGCTTCATGGCATCATTTATTTCCCTAATTCTGCTTTCGTGGGATCTAAGCTGTTTGTTCCAGGCTTCCTCCTAATCCTTTCTCTATATCTGTTTGTCTTCCAGATCACTAATTCTATCTTCTGTCTCAGTTACCCTAGCTTTGAGAGAGTTTAGATTAGATTGGAACTCATTGAGAGCATTGTGGACCTCCTCCCTGGTAGCTTTAAGCTTCGCCCTAACATTGTGAACATCCTGTCTGGTTGCTTTCAGTTCAGCCCTAATCAATTCTGTTTGGTCATCCATGGCTTTCTACAACCTAGCTATTGCCTGGATAATTGTTAGCCTGAATTCTCTTTCTGACATATTGTCTATGTTGATAGCCATTAGCTCTGTTGCAGAAGGTCCATCCTCTGTATTTTTCTTCTGTTGGGCATTCCTCCTCCTAGTCATTTTGGTGGGAGAAGACTGAACAGATGTAGCTGGATGTATCAACTCTGGTGCAGTCAAGGTGCACCCTGGAACTCATCTGAGCAATCAGGATTCCCCACCCAATTGAGAGACAATAGAAAAGAAAAAGAAAAAGAAAAAAAGGAAAAGAAGAAAAAGAAAAACAAAAAAGAAAAGAGAGAGAGAGAGACAGGAAAGAAAGGGATGATGAAAGAGAAGGTTCAGCCCTGGTGGGCCCCAAGGTAAGATTTATGAAGTAGACAAACAAAAAGGATAAAAAGACTGATACAATTATATGGCAAGAGACAGAAAATATATATATGCAAATAAAGAAAGAACCTCATCAAAAAGAACCACAAGTGTAAAATTTATATGCTATCAGGACAAACACCAAAAACACAGAAACACTGGTGGAAGAAGATGGGAGAGTTCTTATAAATTCTCAGTGTGTGCGAGGAAGGTTGTTTTGATTCTTCCTGGATGTATCTTGATATCTTTGTTAAAGGACTCAACTTTCCTAAGATAAAGGGGATTAAAAATTGGTTTAACTATAGGGGTAGTATGAATTGGGGAAAGGGGATTACTTTGAAGTTAACTCTATATGAATATTAGAGGATAAAAATAAAAAGGAATATACTAGACTAAACTAAACTAAAATATTTAAAAAACGGAATTCAAAAAATAAAAATGCAAAAGAAAAACATAGGTGTATGTATCAAAAAGTTCAGGTTCTGAGGAGTTTGAAGTGGCGGGGGGGTGGGAGGTTGGGGTACCAGGTGGTGGGTATTATAGAGGGCACGGCTTGCATGGAGCACTGGGTGTGGTGAAAAAATAATGAATACAGTTTTTCTGAAAATAAATAAATTGGAAAAAAAATTTTAAAAAATAAATAAATAATAGGCACAAAAAAAAAAGTTCAGGTTAGAACGGTAGTATGGAATTTGATGTACTGTACAGCTCGCTGTGATGGTAAATAGGTTAAAAATATACCTATGTGTAAAAAAAAAAAATATGAACCGGAATAGTGGAAACGAGTGAACAATACAAGTTTTCCTATGAAGTAGTGGTGGTTCTCTTGTAGTCTTTTTTTTTTTTTTTCTTTCTTGGTTTGTTTTCTAGGGGAGGGTCCTGCCACGTGGGTTGTCAGTCAATGTTGTTTCCTGAGTTGATTCCCCCCGCCCCCCTCAAGGGGGTGGGCTCTGGTGAAACTGTTTTTTTTTCAGGCTTTTGTTCTCTGGCAGTTTTTTTGCTTGTTCACTTTTTTCCCTCTCACCTTGGCCGCCTTTGATGGTTTTTGTAGTATTAGAAGAAATCAAACCGCACCCTGATCTCCGTCTCAGAGAGAAGCCTCAGTCTGGGTGCAGAAGCTTAATAAATTCCCCCTTGGCTGCTGGCAGCGCAGGTTCCAAGGTGCAGACCCTGGGGGCGCAGGATCTTTTGCTCGTCCCCAAAGCCAAGGCAGTGGTGGCTGTCTGGGAGCTCCCAACCGCCAGAGAGGTTCCAAGCAGCGATCGCACACTGAGATTTTGCCGCCGGCCCGGGCTGGGAGTGCCTGGCTTGCACGCACCTCTTTTCAGAGGCAGCTATGGGTCGGGCGCGCGTCTGGGGCACTGAGAACAGGGCGCGGGTCCGTGAGCCCCAGGCTGGGCTTTTGCGCGCCTCTGTCTGGGGAAGAGTTTCGCGCGTGCCCGCGGCTTAGGCTTTGGAACAATGATCCGGGTCAAGGAGCGCTGGCCGGGCGTCAGTAATTCAGGGGAGCGTGAGGGACGTGTGCGCGTATCTCGAGCTTTATGGTAGGGCTAGCACGCGTTCTACAGACTGGCGCGGCTCCCATCCCCTCGCAGGAGCCGGAACCCACGCGCTCTGGGGCGCGCTGGCGGCTTAGGGACCAGGAGCTGGTTTCTCCCCCGCACTCTCTCTGCCTATGCGCCAGGGAGGCCGTCTGGGACCGGGGACTTAAGCCCCTGTCCCTAGCTGCCCCGATTCCCACAATTTCCCCCCGCAATCCTTTGCTCTTTTGGAGTGCTTTCAACCAGTCTCCAAGTTAATGCTGGTCCCCAGACGCAGGGCGCTCTTGCTCGGATTGGGGTATTACTTTCCCACCGTTCGCCACTGGTGGCTCCCTCCCCCTTTGGTTTATCTTCCGGTATCAGTCCGCTGTTCCCATTCTGCTTTACCTGCTCACTGGTGTCTTCTGCCCCTGTAGAGATCCAGACGTGTATAATTCTGATCTCAGGCTGATTTCATGGGTGATCGGAGTTCTTTGGTAGGTAATCAGCTCACTTTGGGGTACCAGCTGAAAAGTCGCCTCTTCCTACTACCCCGCCATCTTGTCCTGCTGATTTCATTATTTTTTATATCTGAGTAATATTCCACTATAATATTCCATTGCATTCCAATATATATACACATACCATATGTTCCTTATCCATTCATCAGTCGATTGACACATTCTTGCCATAATTTAGCTCTTTTTGATAGTGGTCATATAAATATCAGGATGCATGTATAACTTTGCATTAGAATTTTTGTATATTTGGGTAAATACTTAGTAGTGTAATTGTTAAATCAGAGGGTAATTTTACTGCTAATATTTTGAGGAAATTCCATACGGTTTTGCAGTGGGTTCACAGTTTGCATTACCACTAACAGTTAGGAGAATTTTCTTTTCTCCACATGCTTTCCAACACAAGTTATTTCCTGTGTTGTTAATATACCTATTATGTCAGGTGATAAGGGATATCTCATTGTATTTTTGATTTGTAATTCCCTGATAATAAGTGATGTTTGGCATCTTTTCCATCTCTAAGACTTCTTTAGAAAAATGTCTATTCATGTCTTCTTCCCATTTTTAAGTGCACTGTTTGTTTTGGGCGTATTGATATTGATAGTTTCTTTACATGTTTAGGTTATTAATCCTTTCTCAGACGTTGTTTGTAAATATCTTCTGCCATTCTAAAGGCCATCTTTTAGTTTTGTTGATTATTCCATTTGCTGAGCAGAATATTTTCATTTTGATGAGGTCCCAATAATTTATTTTTGCCTTTGTTTCCTTTCCATAAGGAGACATAGGATTTGCTAGGGTTGTTGTCTAAGAGGTTACTGACTGTGCTCTCCTCTAGGATTTTCGTGGTTTCCTGTCTCACATTGAGGTCTGTTCTCCATTTTTCCCCTCATTTTTTAAATTTAAATTTGATTATCCAAGTTATAGTATATCATTAGTTTTTGATATACTGTTTAGTAATTTATTGTTTCAGTATAATACTCAGTGTTCAGGGTGCCTGGGTGGCTCAGTGTGTTAAACCTCTGCCTTTGGCTCAGGTAATGGTCTCAGGATCCTTTGATCAAGCCCCACATTAGGTTCTCTGCTCGGCAAGGAGACTGCTCCCCATTCCCCCGCCTCCCTGCCTACTTGTGATCTATGTCAAATAAATAAAATCTTTAAAAAAATATTCAGTGCTCATCATATCATGTGCCCTCTCTAATGTCCAACATCTAGTTACCCCATCCCTCCAACTACCTAACTTTCAAAATACTTAGTTTGTTTCCTGGAATCAAAATTTTCATATGGTTTTCCTCACTATCTGATTTCTTACCACCCAGGTTCCTACCTCACCCCTATTGTCCTCTGCACTATGCCTTATGTACCACATATGAGTGAAACCATATGATAATTGTTTTACTGATTAACATTTTACTTACATAATCCACTCCAGTTCCATCCATGTTGATGTAAATGTTAGATATTCATCGTTTTGATGACGGTGTAATATTCCATTGTATATACAATCCACATATTCTTTATCTATTCATCCATTGAAAGTCATCTTGACTCTTTACAGTTTGGCTATTATAGAAATAGCTATTTCTAGATTGCTGCCATGAACATTGGGGTGCACGTGTCCCTTCTTTTAACTATATATGTATCTTTGGGGTAAATACCCAGTAGTGCAATTCCTTCATCAAAGGGTAGTTTGATTTTTTACATCCTGAGCAAACTTCATAATAGTTTCCAGAGTTGCTGTACCAGCTTGCATTCCCACCAACAGTGTAAGAGTGTTACCCTTTCTCCACTTCCTCACCAACATTTTTTGTTCCATGACTCATTAATTTTTGTTATTCTAACTGTTGCAAGTTGGTGTCTCATTGTGGTTTTGATTTGTATTTCCCTGATGGCAAATGATACAGGTATTTTTTTCATGTGTTTTTTCGTCATTTGTAAGTCTTTTCTGGAGAAGAGTCTTTTCAAGTCTTCTGGCCATTTTTTGACTGGATTATTTTTTGAGTGTTGAGTTTGAGAAGTTCATTATAGATCTCGGATACCAGCCCTTTATCTGATATGTCATTTGCAAATGTCTTCTCCCATTCCGTTCATTGCCTTTTAGCCTTGTTGATTGTTTCCTTTGCTGTGCAGGAACTTTTTTTTTATCTTGATGAAGTCCCAATAGTTCATATTTGCTTTTGTTTCCCTTGTCTTTAGAGACTTATCTTGCAAGAAGTTGCTTTTTTTCAAATTTGAAGAGTGTACTGCCTGTGTTCTCCTCTAGAATTTTGTTGGATTTCTGTCTCACAATGAAATTTTTCATCCATTTTTAATTTATCTTTGTGTATGGTGTAAGAGAATTTTCCAGTTTCATTCTTCTGCATGTGGCTGTCCAATTTACCCAGAACCATTTATTGAAAAGACTGTTTTTTGTTTGTTTGGTTGGTTTTGTTTACATTGGATAATCTCTTCTGTTTTGTCGAAGATTATTTGGCCATAGAGTTGATGGTCCATTTCCGGGCACTCTGTTCTGTTCCATTGATCTGTGTGTCTGTGCTTGTGCCAGCAACATACAGCCTTGATCACTATAGCTTTGTAATATAGTGATGTCTGGAATAGCGATGCCTCCAGGTTTGCTTTTTATTTCTTTTCTTTTTTCTTTTAAATATTTTATTTATTTATTTGATAGACAGAGATCACAAGTAGGCAGAGAGGCAGTCAAAGAGAGAAGGGGGGAAGCAGGCTCCTTCCTGAGCAAAGAGCCCAATGCGTGGCTTTTTCCCAGGACCCTGAGATCTTGGCCTGAGATGAAGACAGAGACTTAACACACTGAACCACCCAGGCATCCCCCAGCTTTGCTTTTCCAAAATTGCTTTGACTCTTTGGAGTCTTTTGTTGTGCCATACAAATTTTAGTATTGTTCTACTTCTGTGAAAAATGCTTGAGATATTTTGATAGTGACTACATTAAATGTGTATTATGCTTTGTGTAGAACAGAATAAATGATATTTTTTTCTTCTAATCCATGAACAGGGAATGTTTTCCCATTTTTCTTGTCATTTTCTGTTTATTTTGTAAGTGTTTTACAGTTATCAGGGTATATATATTTTACCTTTTGTTGAGGTTTATTCCTAGGTACCTTACAGTTTTGGGTGCAATATTTTTAATTATAATTTTTATGTACTTTTCACAGTAAAGTATTGTCAACCAAGTGAAATTTGTGAAGAAAGTACTCCATTAACTGATGCATGTACTTTTGGCTCCTAAATATTCCTAAGCTGGGTTAATTGGGTCATTTTATGAATCCCATACTTCAAAATGACTTGAGTCCTGTGAAATCTCATTAGGGTTAAATTAGTTCAGGGATCCTTAATGGTTTGTCTTCCTTTCTTTCTCTTTCTTTCTTTCTTTCTTTCTTTCCTATGTTTATTTAGCCAGCATATAGTACATCATGTTTCTGATGTAGTGTTCAATGATTCATCAGTTGTTTATAACACTCAGTGCTCATCACTACATGTGCCCTCCTTAATACCAATCACCCAGCTACCCCATCCCCCACTATCATCCCTTCTGTAACCCTCAGTTTGTTTCCTGGAGTCCAGACTCTCTCATGATTTGTCTCACTCTCTGATTTCCTCCCATTAAGTTTTCCCTCCTTTCTCCTAGGGTCCTTAATGCTATTCCTTATGTTCCATATATGAATGAAATCATATGATAACTGACTTTCTCCGCTTGACTAGTTTCACTTAGCGTAATATCTCCATTTCATCCATGTTAATACAAAATGTAAATATTCATCCTTTCTGTTGGCTGAGTAATATTCCATTGTATATATGAACAGTATATTTATCCATTCATCGATTGAAGGACATCTATGTTTTGGATGCAATTTTAAATCAGATTGATTCTGTTTTTTCTTTCTAACATTTAATTATTGTATAAAAATGAAAAATATTTCTCTATGTTGATTTTGTACCATGTGACTTTACTGAATATTTTACTTCTGTTAATGGGCAGAATACATGAATAAACATTTTTCCAAAGAAGACATAGAGATTCATAAGAGACACATAAAAAGATGTTAAACATCACTTATCATCAGTGAAATGAAAATCAAAACTGCATTGAAATATCACTTCATACCTGTCAAAATGTTTAAAAACAACAGGAAAAAAAGAGATATTTAAAAAGACGTGGAGGAAGGGGAACCATCTTACACTGTTGATGAGAATGCATAGTGGAGCTGCCACTATCAGAAATTGTATGAAGTTTCCTCACAAAGTTAAAAATGGAACTATCCTATTTATGACCCAACAATTGCACTACTAGATATTTACCCAGAAGATTAAAAAATAAATACTGATTTGAAGGAACACATACAACCTGATATTTATAGCAGCATTATCAACTATAGCCAAATTATGGAAAGTGTCTAAATGCCCATCAGTTGATGAATTGGTAAACATATCACATATACGTACAATGGAATGTTACTCAGCCATAAAAAAGGATGAGATTTTTGTCATTTATGAAGGTGTTGATGGAGATCCAGTGTATTATGCCAAGCAAAATAAGTCACTCAGAGAAATAAAATACCATATTTGGAATTTAATAAGCAAAACAGATAAATATAGGGAAAGAACACAAGCAAAAGAAAAAAAAAAGACAGAGGGTTGCTTGAAAGGAGGTGGGTGAAGGGATGGCTGATGGGGATTAAAGAGGGCACTGAGGGGTGCCTGGGTGGCTCAGTGGGTTAAAGATTCTGCCTTCGGCTCAGGTCATGATCCCAGGATCCTGGAATCAAGCCCCACATTGGGCTCTATGCTCCATGGGGGCCTGCTTCCTCCTCTCTCTGTCTGCCTCTCTGCCTACTACTTGTGATCTATGTTTGTCAAATAAATAAATAAAATCTTTAAAAAATAAAAATAAAAATAAAAAAATGAGGGCACTGAGTTTTACCAGCAAGTGATGAATTATCAAATTCTACACCAGGAATTAATTATACTCCTTATTTTAAATAAAAACCTGAAACAAGGGGGGGGCAAGATGGCGGGGTACTAGGAAGAGGCGTCTTTTCAGCTGGTACCCCAAAGTAGGCTGATTAGCTACCAAAGAACTCCGATCACCCATGAAATCAGCCTGAGATCAGAATTATACACGTCTGGATCTCTACAGGGGCAGAAGACGCCAGTGAGCAGGTAAAGCGGAATGGGAACAGCGGACTGAGATCGGAAGATAAACAAAAGGGGGAGGGAGCCACCAGAGGCGACCGGTGCAAAAGTAATACCCCGATACGAGCGAGAGTGCCCTGCGTCTGGGGACCAGCATTAACTCGGAGACTGGTTGAAAGCACTCCAAAAGAGCAAAGGATCGCGGGGGCAAACTGTGGGAATCGGGGCGGCTAGGGACAGGGGCTTGAGTCCCCGGTCCCAGACGGCCTCCCCGGCGCGGAGGCAGAGAGAGTGCAGCGGAGAAACCGGCTCCTGGTCCCTAAGCCGCCAGCGTGCCCCAGAGCGCGGGGTTCTGGCTCCTGTGATGGGATGGGAGCAGGTCTGCAGAACGCGCGCTAGCCCTACCACAAAGCTTGAGATGCGCGTGCACGTCGCTCCAGCTCTCCTGGGTTTCTAAGGCCCTGGGGCGCTTCTTGACCCGGGCCATTGTTTCAAAGTCTAAGCCTCGCGCCCGCGAAACTCTTCCCCGGACAGAGGCGCGCAAAAGCCCAGCCTGCGGCTTACGGACCAGCGCCCCGTTCTCAGTGCCCCAGACGCGCGCCCGACCCACAGCCGCCTCTGAAATGAGGTGCGCGCAAGCCAGGCACTCCCAGCCCCGGCCAGCGGCAAAATCTCAGTGTGCGATCGCTGCTTGGAACCTCTCTGGCGGTCAGGAGCTCCCAGAGAGCCGCCACTGCCTTGGCTTTGGGGACGAGCAAAAGATCCTGCGCCCCCAGGGTCTTTAACTTGGAACCTGCACTGCCAGCATCCAAGGGGGAATTTATTCAGCTTCTGCACCCAGACTGAGGCTTCTGAGACGGAGATCAGGAAGTGTTCCAGGGTGCACCTTGACTGCACCAGAGTTGATACATCCAGCTACATCTGTTCAGTCTTCTCCCACCAAAATGACTAGGAGGAGGAATGCCCAACAGAAGAAAAATACAGAGGATGGACCTTCCGCAACAGAGCTAACGGCTATCAACATAGACAATATGTCAGAAAGAGAATTCAGGCTAACAATTATCCAGGCAATAGCTAGGTTGGAGAAAGCCATGGATGACCAAACAGAATTGATTAGAGCCGAACTGAAAGCGACCAGACAGGATGTTCACAATGTTAGGGCGGAGCTTAAAGCTACCAGGGAGGAGGTCCACAATGCTCTCAATGAGTTCCAATCCAATCTAAACTCTCTCAAAGCTAGGGTAACTGAGACAGAAGATAGAATTAGTGATCTGGAAGACAAACAGATAGAGAGAAAGGATCAGGAGGAAGCCTGGAACAAACAGCTTAGATCCCACGAAAGCAGAATTAGGGAAATAAGTGATGCCATGAAGCGTTCCAACGTCAGAATTATTGGAATTCCTGAAGGGGAGGAGAAAGAAAGAAGTCTAGAAGATGTCGTGGAACAAGTCCTTCATGAAAACTTTCCGAATCTCGCGAATGAAACCAGCGTTCATGTACTAGAGGCTGAACGGTCTCCACCCAAGATTATACACTCCAAAAAAACATCACGACACCTGATAGTCAAATTGAGAAATTATAATTGTAGGTATAATCTCTTGAAAGCTGCCAGGGCAAAGAGGCTCCTTACTTACAGAGGGAAGCCCATCAGAATAACGTCAGACCTGTCCACAGAGACCTGGCAAGCCAGAAGAGGCTGGCAAGATATATTCAGGGCACTAAATGAGAAGAACATGCAGCCAAGAATACTTTATCCAGCAAGACTGACATTCAAAATGGATGGAGAGATAAAGAGTTTCCAAGACCGGCAAGACTTAAAAGACTATGCAACCACCAAGCCGATACTGCAGGAAATATTAAGGGGGGTTCTATAAAAGAGGAAAAATCCCAAGAATAGCATTGAACAGAAATATAGAGACAGTCTACAGAAAGAAAGACTTCAAAGGTAACTCGATGTCAATAAAAACGTATCTATCAATAATCACTCTCAATGTGAATGGCCTCAATGCACCCATAAAACGGCACAGGGTTGCAGATTGGATAAAACGACAGGACCCATCCATATGCTGTCTACAAGAGACCCATTTTGAACCTAAAGATACACGCAGACTGAAAGTGAAGGGGTGGAGAAGCATCTTTCATGCCAATGGGACTCAAAAGAAGGCTGGGGTAGCGATTCTCATATCAGATAAATTAGACTTCAAACTAAAGACTGTAGTCAGAGATACAGAAGGACACTACATAATCCTTAAAGGGACTATCCACCAAGATGATCTAACAATTGTAAATATCTATGCTCCCAATATGGGAGCAGCCAATTACTTAAGAAAACTGTTAATCAAGATAAAGAGTCATATTGATATGAATACACTAATCGTAGGTGATCTTAACACGCCTCTTTCAGAATTAGACAGATCATCGAAGCAGAAAATCAATAAAGAAACAAGAGCATTGAACGACACATTGGACCAGATGGACCTCATAGATATATACAGAACATTCCACCCTAAAACAGCAGAATACTCATTCTTCTCAAGTGCACACGGAACCTTCTCCAGAATAGACCACATACTGGGTCACAAATCAGGACTCAGCCGATACCAAAAGACTGAGATTATTCCCTGCATATTCTCAGATCACAATGCTTTGAAACTGGAGCTCAATCACAAGGAAAAGTTCCGAAGGAACTCAAACACCTGGAAGCTAAAGACCACCTTGCTTAAGAATGCTTGGATCAACCAGGAGATCAAAGAAGAACTGAAAGAATTCATGGAAACCAATGAGAATGAAGACACTTTGGTCCAAAACCTATGGGATACAGCAAAGGCGGTCCTAAGGGGAAAATATATAGCCATCCAAGCCTTGCTCAAAAAAATTGAAAAATCCAGAACACACCAGCTGTCTCTACACCTTAAAGAACTGGAGGATCAACAACAAATCAAACCAACTCCACACATAAGAAGGGAAATCATCAAGATTAGAGCTGAGATCAATGAGGGAGAAACCAGAGATACAGTAGAACGTATCAATGAAACTAGAAGCTGGTTTTTTGAAAGAATCAATAAGATCGATAAGCCACTGGCTACACTAATCCAAAAGAAAAGAGAGAAATCCCAAATTCATAAAATTATGAATGAAAGGGGAGAGATCACAACTAACACCAAGGAAGTAGAAACAATCATCAGAAGTTACTACGAACAGTTATATGCCAATAAGGTTAGCAACCTTGATGAAATGGATGCATTCCTGGAAAAATATAAACTACCAAAATTGAACCAGGAAGAATTCGACAACCTGAATAGACCGATATCTAATAACGAGATTGAAGCAGTGATCAAAAATCTCCCAAAAAACAAGAGCCCAGGACCTGACGGATTCCCTGGGGAATTCTACCAAACCTTCCAAGAAGAAATAACACCTATTCTCCTGAAGCTGTTTCAAAAAATTGAAGCAGAAGGAAAACTTCCAGACTCTTTCTATGAAGCCAGCATTACCCTGATCCCCAAACCAGGCAAGGACCATACCAAAAAGGAGAATTTCAGACCAATATCACTGATGAATATGGATGCTAAGATTCTCAACATGATCCTAGCCAACAGGATCCAACAACACATTAAAAAGATTATCCACCATGATCAGGTGGGATTCATCCCTGGGCTACAAGGATGGTTCAACATTCGTAAATCAATCAATGTGATACAACAAATTAATAGGAGAAGAGAGAAGAACCACATGGTCCACTCAATTGATGCAGAAAAAGCATTTGACAAAATCCAACATCCGTTCCTGATTAAAACACTTCAAAGTATAGGGATAGAGGGAACATTCCTGAACCTCATCAAATCTATCTATGAAAGACCCACAGCAAATATCATCCTCAATGGGAAAAAGCTTGCAGCCTTCCCGTTGAGATCAGGAACAAGACAAGGATGCCCACTTTCACCACTCTTGTTCAACATAGTATTAGAAGTCCTAGCAACAGCAATCAGACAAAAGAGAGAAATAAAAGGTATCCAAATTGGTAATGAAGAAGTCAAACTCTCTCTCTTCGCAGATGACATGATTCTTTATATGGAAAACCCAAAAGACTCCACCCCCAAACTACTAGAACTCATACAGCAATTCAGCAGCGTGGCAGGATACAAAGTCAATGTGCAGAAATCAGTGGCTTTCTTATACACTAACAAGGAAAATACAGAAAGGGAAATTAGAGAATCGATTCCATTTACTATAGCACCAAGAACCATAAGATACCTGGGAATAAACCTAACTAAAGAGGTAAAGGATCTATACTTGAGGAACTATAGAACACTCATGAAAGAAATTGAAGAAGACACAAAAAGATGGAAGACCATTCCATGCTCTTGGATCGGAAGAATAAACATCGTTAAAATGTCTATACTGCCTAGAGCAATCTATACTTTTAATGCCATTCCGATCAAAATTCCACCGGCATTCTTCAAAGAGCTGGAGCAAATAATCCAAAAATTTGTATGGAATCAGAAGAGACCCCGAATCGCTAAGGAAACGTTGAAAAACAAAAATAAAGCTGGCGGCATCACCTTACCTGATTTCAAGCTTTATTACAAAGCTGTGATCACCAAGACAGCATGGTACTGGCATAAAAACAGACACATAGACCAGTGGAACAGAGTAGAGAGCCCTGATATGGACCCTCAACTCTATGGTCAATTAATCTTCGACAAAACAGGAAAAAATATACAGTGGTAAAAAGACAGTCTCTTCAATAAATGGTGCTGGGAAAACTGGACAGCTATATGTAGAAGAATGAAACTCGACCATTCTCTTACACCGTACACAAAGATCAACTCAAAATGGATAAAAGACCTCAACGTGAGACAGGAATCTATCAGAATCTTAGAGGAGAACATAGGCAGTAATCTCTTCGATATCAGCCACAGCAACTTCTTTCAAGATACGTCTCCAAAGGCAAAGGAAACAAAAGCGAAAATAGACTTCTGGGACTTCATCAAAATCAAAAGCTTCTGCACAGCAAAGGAAACAGTCAACAAAACAAAGAGGCAACCCACGGAATGGGAGAAGATATTTGACAATGACAGTACAGACAAAAGGTTGATATCCAGTATCTATAATGAACTCCTCAAACTCAACCCACACGAAACAGACAAACACATCAAAAAATGGGCAGAAGATATGAACAGACACTTCTCCAATCAAGAAATACAAATGGCTATCAGACACATGAAAAAATGCTCATCATCATTAGCCCTCAGGGAGATTCAAATTAAAACCACATTGAGATATCACCTTACACCAGTTAGAATGGCCAAAATTAACAAAACAGTAAACAACATGTGTTGGAGAGGATGTGGAGAAAGGGGAACCCTCTTCCACTGTTGGTGGGAATGCAAGTTGGTGCATCCTCTTTGGAGAACAGTGTGGAGATTCCTCAAGAAATTAAAAATAGAGCTTCCCTACGACCCTGCAATTGCACTCCTGGGTATTTACCCCAAAGATACAGATGTCGTGAAAAGAAGGGCCATCTGTACCCCAATGTTTATAGCAGCAATGGCCACAGTCGCCAAACTATGGAAAGAACCAAGATGCCCTTCAACGGATGAATGGATAAGGAAGATGTGGTCCATATACACTATGGAGTATTATGCCTCCATCAGAAAGGACGAATATCCAACTTTTGTAGCAACATGGACGGGACTGGAAGAGATTATGCTGAGTGAAATCAGTCAAGCAGAGAGAGTCAATTATCATATGGTTTCACTCATTTGTGGAGCATAACCAATAGCATGGAGGACAAGGGGCGTTAGAGAGGAGTAGGGAATTTGGGTAAATTGGAAGGGGAGGTGAACCATGAGAGACTATGGACTCTGAAAAACAGTCTGAGGGGTTTGAAGTGGCGGGGGGGTGGGAGGTTGGGGTACCAGGTGGTGGGTATTATAGAGGGCACAGCTTGCATGGAGCACTGGGTGTGGTGAAAAAATAATGAATACTGTTTTTCTGAAAATAAATAAATTGGGAAAAAAAAAAAACCTGAAACAAAAAAAGAATAATTTCATAGTGTATAAAAGTCTAAGTATTTTTTTAAAATTTGAATGCTTTATTTAATTCTACTTTCTTCTTGTTTACAGTGTTCTTAAGAAAAGTCAAATCTAATATCTTAGTGTGTAATTTGTTTTAGTTTGCTTTGTCTGGTTGGTTTCAAGGTTTCTTTTTTTTTTTTAAAGATTTTATTTATTTATTTGACAGAGAGAAAGCACATGTAGACGGAGAGAGAGGCAGTCAGAGAGAGAGAGGGAATCAGGCCCCCCGCTGAGCAGAGAGCCCGACGCGGGACTCGATCCCAGGACACCGAGATCACGACCCGAGCCGAAGGCAGCGGCTCAACCCACTGAGCAACCCAGGCGCCCTTTCCTTATCTTTCAATGTCTGTAGTTTGATAATGATGTGCCTAATTGTAACTATTCTGATATTTATTCTTCTGGTGTCTTCTGAGATTTCTGGATCTGTGATTTGAAAACATTAATTTAGAAAATTCTCAGTCATGCTTTTATTTTTTTCAAATATTTTTTCTTTTTTTTTTTTTTTTTTGCTTTCTCATAGTCTCATATTCCCATTATGCTAACATTTATTTTTTGTAGTTGCCACACTGTCCTTGGATTTTCTGTTCTATTTTTATCTATTTTAATATTTATCTGCCTTGTTTGCTTTTAAGTTTTGACAAATCCTATAATATATTATATAGCTTAGAGTTTTTTTCCTCAGATGGTTCCAGTCTGCAAATAAGACCATTAAAAATATTTTTTTTCCGTTAAAGTGTTTTTGATCTGTAGCTTTTGTGTTTTATTTTTTTTTTCTTAGAATTAATCTGTCTGGGACCCATCCATATGCTGTCTACAAGAGACCCATTTTGAACCTAAAGATACACGCAGACTGAAAGTGAAGGGGTAGAGAAGCGTCTTTCATGCCAATGGGACTCAAAAGAAGGCTGGGGTAGCGATTCTCATATCAGATAAATTAGACTTCAAACTAAAGACTGTAGTCAGAGATACAGAAGGACACTACATAATCCTTAAAGGGACTATCCACCAAGATGATCTAACAATTGTAAATATCTATACTCCCAATATGGGAGCAGCCAATTACTTAAGAAAACTGTTAATCAAGATAAAGAGTCATACTGATATGAATACACTAATATAGGAGATCTTAACATGCCTCTTTCAGAATTAGACAGATCATCGAAGCAGAAAATCAATAAAGAAACAAGAGCATTGAATGACACATTGGACCACAGGGACCACATAGATATATACAGAACATTCCACACTAAAACAACAGAATACTCATTCTTCTCAAGTGCACATGGAACCTTCTCCAGAATAGACCACATACTGGGTCACAAATCAGGACTCAGCCGATACCAAAAGACTGAGATGATTCCCTGCATATTCTCAGATCACAATGCTTTGAAACTGGAGCTCAATCACAAGGAAAAGTTCAGAAGGAACTCAAACAAGCGGAAGCTAAAGACCACCTTGCTTAAGAATATTTGGATCAACCAGAAGATCAAAGAAGAACTGAAACAATTCATGGAAACCAATGAGAATGAAGACACTTCGGTCCAAAACCTATGGGATACAGCAAAGGTGGTCCTAAGGGGAAAATATATAGCCATCCAAGCCTTGCTCAAAAAAATTGAAAAATCCAGAACACACCAACTGTCTCTACACCTTAAAGAACTGGAGGATCAACAACAAATCAAACCAACTCCACACATAAGAAGGGAAATCATCAAGATTAGAGCTGAGATCAATGAGGGAGAAACCAGAGATACAGTAGAACGTATCAATGAAACTAGAAGCTGGTTTTTTGAAAGAATCAATAAGATCGATAAGCCACTGGCTACACTAATCCAAAAGAAAAGAGATAAAGCCCAAATTCATAAAATTATGAATGAAAAGGGAGAGATCACAACTAACACCAAGGAAGTAGAAACAATCATCAGAAGTTATTACGAACAGTTATATGCCAATAAGCTTAGCATCCTAGATGAAATGGATGCATTCCTGGAAAAATATAAACTACCAAAATTGAACCAGGAAGAAATCGTCAACCTGAATAGACCGATATCTAATAACAAGATTGAATCAGTGATCAAAAACCTCCCAAAAAACAAGAGCCCAGGACCTGATGGATTCCCTGGGAAATTCTACCAAACCTTCAAAGAAGAAATAACACCTATTCTCCTGAAGCTGTTTCAAAAATTGAAGCAGAAGGAAAACTTCCTTACTCTTTCTATGAAGCCAGCATTACCCTGATCCCCAAACCAGGCAAGGACCCTACCAAAAAGGAGAATTTTAGACCAGTATCACTGACGATATGGATGCTAAGATTCTCAACAAGGTCCTAGCCAACAGGATCCAGCAGCACATTAAAAAGATTATCCACCATGATCAGGTGGGATTCATCCCTGGGCTACAAGGATGGTTCAACATTCGCAAATCAATCAATGTGATACAACAAATTTATATGAGAAGAGAGAAGAACCACATGGTCCTCTCAATTGATGCAAAAAAGCATTTGACAAAATCCAGCATCCGTTCCTGATTAAAACGCTTCAAAGTATAGGGATAGAGGAAACATTCCTGAATCTCATCAAATCTATTTATGAAAGACCCAAAGCAAATTATCATCCTCAATGAGAAAAAGCTTGCAGCCTTCCCATTGAGATCAGGAACAAGACAAGGATGCCCACTTTCACCACTCTTGTTCAACATAGTATTAGAAGTCCTAGCAACTGCAATCAGACAACAGAGAGAAATAAAAGGTATCCAAATTGGTAATGAAGAAATCAGTGGCTTTCTTATACACTAACAATGAAAATACAGAAAGGGAAATTAGAGAATCGATTCCATTTACTAGAGCACCAAGAACCATAAGATACCTGGGAATAAACCTAACTAAAGAGGTAAAGGATCTGTACTTGAGGAACTACAGAACACTCATGAAAGAAATTGAATAAGACACAAATAGATGGAAGATCATTCCATACTCTTGGATCGGAAGAATAAACATTGTTAAAATGTTTATACTGCCTAGAGCAATCTATACTTATAATGCCATTCCGATCAAAATTCCACAGGCATTCTTCAAAGAGCTGGAGCAAATAATCCTAAAATTTGTATGGAATCAGAAGAGACCCCGAATCTTGAAGGAAATGTTGAAAAACAAAAATAAAGCTGGCGGCATCACCTTACCTGATTTCAAGCTTTATTACAAAGCTGTGATCACCAAGACAGCATGGTACTGGCATAAAAACAGACTCATAGACCAGTGGAACAGAGTAGAGAGCCCTGATATGGACCCTCAACTCTATGGTCAATTAATCTTTGACAAAACAGGAAAAAATATACAGTGGAAAAAAGACAGTCTCTTCAATACATGGTGCTGGGAAAACTGGACAGCTATATGTAAAAGAATGAAACTCGACCATTCTCTTACACGGTACACAAAGATCAACTCAAAATGGATAAAAGACCTCAACGTGAGACAGGAATCCATCAGAATCCTAGAGAAGAATATAGGCAGTAACTTCTTTCAAGATACGTCTCCAAAGGCAAAGGAAACAAAAGTCAGTAATCTCTTTGATATCAGCCACAGCAACTTCTTTCAAGATACGTCTCCAAAGGCAAAGGAAACAAAAGCGAAAATAAACTTCTGGGACTTCATCAAAATCAAAAGCTTCTGCACAGCAAAGGAAACAGTCAACAAAACAAAGAGGCAACCCACGGAATGGGAGAAGATATTTGACAATGACAGTACAGACAAAAGGTTGATATCCAGTATCTATAATGAACTCCTCAAACTCAACCCATACGAAACAGACAAACACATCAAAAAATGGGCAGAAGATATGAACACACACTTCTCCAATCAAGACATACAAATGGCTATCAGACACATGAAAAAATGCTCATCATCATTAGCCCTCAGGGAGATTCAAATTAAAACCACATTGAGATATCACCTTACACCAGTTAGAATGGCCAAAATTAACAAAACAGGAAACAACATGTGTTGGAGAGGATGTGGAGAAAGGGGAACCCTCTTCCACTGTTGGTGGGAATGCAAGTTGGTGCAGCCTCTTTGGGGAACAGTGTGGAGATTCCTCAAGAAATTAAAAATAGAGCTTCCCTACGACCCTGCAATTGCACTCCTGGGTATTTACCCCAAAGATACAGATGTCGTGAAAAGAAGGGCCATCTGTACCCCAATGTTTATAGCAGCAATGGCCACAGTCGCCAAACTATGGAAAGAACCAAGATGCCCTTCAACGGATGAATGGATAAGGAAGATGTGGTCCATATACACTATGGAGTATTAGGCCTCCATCAGAAAGGATGAATACCCAACTTTTGTAGCAAAATGGACGGGACTGGAAGAGATTATGCTGAGTGAAATAAGTCAAGCAGAGAGAGTCAATTATCATATGGTTTCACTTATTTGTGGAGCATAACAAATAGCATGGAGGACAAGGGACGTTAGAGAGGAGTAGGGAATTTGGGTAAATTGGAAGGGGAGGTGTTCCATGAGAGACTATGGACTCTGAAAAACAGTCTGAGGGGTTTGAAGTGGCGGGTGGGTGGGAGGTTGGGGTACCAGGTGGTGGGTATTATAGAGGGCACGGCTTGCATGGAGCACTGGGTGTGGTGAAAAAATAATGAATACTGTTTTTCTGAAAATAAATAAATTGAAAAAAAAAGAATTAATCTGTCTGATTACATAACTCATTTTTCATTATATCTACTTCATACATTACATTCCATTGAATATTAATTGTATTTGTTTTGGATTGCATGATCTAATAAGTCCAACATCCTCGTATATCTGGATCTGATTATTATTCTGTGTCTTCATATTTTAATAACTTTTTTTTCTTCATAGCTGGAGATACTATCCTGGATTAATAAGAATAAATGTACATAGGTCTTTATAAATGTGGTGATAGTGTTTTGGTGGATGGAATGCATTCTACAGTGCTATGACTAGATCTCAGTCCTTTGGAGCATTTATGTCTCTGGTCTTGAAAGATCCTGGAGTCGCACCCAAGAATCAAACATCACACCTCCACTCGATGCAAATTGCAAGAGGTTTATTGGTTACACAGGCGCCTGCGGATGCATCAGCCTTTGTGGGCTGAGCGTGCCGGGCTAAGTTGGGGAGCAGATTATATAGGGCAAGGTTGGGGTGGTGGGAAGCAAGTTTACAGAAGCAGATGCTTGGTTACAGGAATCTGATTGGTTAACCTAAATCAAGCATTGTTAGGCACTGTAACGGTTTGTTCTGGTGGGAAGCGGTGGCGGCAAGCGATCCTACATAAGCAGATATGCATGGTTACAGGAGTCTAATTGATTAATTTGATTCAGGCATGATTGGGCGTTGGGGTCAGGGCGTTCTGGCGGTTCCTTGGGACAGCACTCTGGAAAGTCCCGGTACATTTCATTTCTCATTTGTCTCTCCTTTGACAGACCGTGTGACCACAGACAATGTGTTGCCATCAGGCTATGGGGACAATAGGTTGCTAAACCTTACCAAGGATGAAGGGGGTCTTTCAGTCTGTGAGCTTCACAAGTGTTTCTCTCTCTTTCTCTCCTTTTTTCCCTTTATTTTTCTCACTTAACAGATTTTTAAGAATGCCTGTTATGAGTTCTGCTTGAGTATTTCCTGTTTCCCATGTTGATGTCTAGACTGGGATGGAGTTGGTTATTTCTCTTTTCCAACTATAGATGATTGGTGTTTGTTATTTTTCTTCCCTTAGTGTGTTATACCCTGATAAGAGCCCAGAAGTTTACTTCATGCTTAACTGTTTTCTTCTGAGGGAAGGCCTTGCTAAGAACTACAGAATGTGGTCACATTTTAAAATATTTCCTTGTTTTCTCCTTTTATCAGAAGAATGCGGGGATTGGTCAAATTCCTTGAGGTAAAACTCACAAAAGTTTGGAAGCCTCACAAATAACTGGAGACCCCTGGTGTTTTTAAATCTCGAACTTGCTTACATAGAGTTCATAGAATCTAACTGATTACAGTCCAGATTCTCCTAGGCCAGCACTGATTCCCATAGTAGTTTTTTCTTGTAAATCTCTAATCAATCAAACTATGACTCCCAACATGTGTATTTCTTTTTAGTCTTGGTGCAGGACTTTGTCTTGTGTTGCATCTCATTTTCATATCCAAGATGGAGTTGTTAATTTTTCAGTGTGCTCACCTTTTTACTTGTTAGGATGGCCTTATGACTTCCAAGCTACTTAACTGTGGGATCAGAAACCAGAAGTCAGCATTATTTAATTTGTGGTAGAAAGCTATATCTTTTGTCATTTCTTTAATTATACCTTGTTTATACTTAAGTGTGCTTTTATGTTCACATTTTGCATTTTTATCCAAAGTTATAATACCTTTTAATTAAAATATTTGGAACATATATACCTAACATAATTATTTTATATGGTTAATTTTAAGTCTATTTCATTTTTGTTTCCTCTTTGGATTTGGTATTTATTGATTTTTATAGTGGGTTGGTGACCATCCATGACTTCAAAATAATGGAGTAGAGAGTGCATGTGAGCCCATAACAGCTCACATTCCCTTATTCACAAAATGCAGAGATATATACATATTCCAGGAATTCCTCCATGGAGAACTTCAATGAGTGCAAACTATGGTAATCTGTGAAGATTGGTGCACACAGAAGTGGAGATGGTTTGACCCATAGAGTTTATTGAAGATGGGTCCATGATCCTGTGGCTTCCAGCCAGAGATCCTGTCACAATCATTTTTGCTCTGACCCTCTGAATAAGCATGAAAAGCCACCAGGAAACAAAAGCCTACATAGAGAACCAGCTTACATTAATCCCATCCTTCTGACAAAGGGTGTGGCAGCTCTGCTCAGGCAAAGATACTTGTACAGCAGCTCAAATCCCTTCTCTCAAACCATGAGTGACTCTTAATCTCACGAAACAAACTGTGGGTTGCTGGGGGGAGGGGGTTTTGGAAGAAGGTGGGTAGGGTTATGGACATTGGGGAGGGTATGTGCTTTTGGGTAAATTGGAAGGGGAGGTGAACCATGAGAGTCTATGGACTCTGAAAAACAATCTGAGGGGTTTGAAATGGCGGGGGGGTGGGAGGTTGGGGTACCAGGTGGTGGGTATTATAGAGGGCACAGCTTGCATGGAGCACTGGGTGTGGTGAAAAAATAATGAATACTGTTTTTCGAAAATAAATAAATTGGAAAAAAATCCCTTCTCTCAGAAGACAGCCTGGAAGAACAGGTGAATGACAAACTGAAGGATCCCACAAAACTGTAAAACTCCAGAGGCAGGGGAAAACAGATTCGGGTATTTCCTCACTACATGTTTATCCTTCATTATATATATATATATATATATATATATATATATATATATATATACATTTTACCATTTAACAAATTCTTATTTTACCAGCTTTTTAAAAGATTTTATATTCATTTGACAGACACAGGGAGAGAGAGAGAGAGAGAGAGAGATCACAAGTAGGCAGAGAGAGATGGGGAAGCAGACTCCCCACCAAGCAGAGAACCTGATGTGGGGCTCAATCTCAGGACTCCCGGACAATGACCCTAGCTGAAGGCAAAGACTCTAACTCACTGAGCCACCCAGATGTCCCACCAGCCTTTATTTTTAAGTCGTTTCTTTAACTTCTATTTTTCACATCTACATTTTAAAGATATGTGCTTCATTCTAGTTCTTTCATCTCTCAATTCAATTTGATTTTTATATAAATAAAAATTTGGATTTCGTTGCAATTTTGGGATGTGGTGTCCTCTAACAACAGAACAGAATTCAATCAGGAACAAACAGACCATTCTTCTTTTCCACCTTGTGATGTTATAGTCCCTCCTCCCCTTTTTAAATATATTTTTATTGTATCTTGACTTTGTGTTTTATATTGTTTCTTTTCCATTGTGGCTTCCAACTACTTTGGATTTTTTTTTTTAGGGTGAATTCTACTTGGGTCATGGTTGATATTTTAGACTCTTTTTATTCTTTTATCCACCTTTCCCTGGGCAGAGTGACTAAGAGGAACTCACAACAAAGAAGAGAACCAGAGGTAATGTTCTCTAACAGAACTAATCAATATAGATATAAGTAGGTTGTCAGATATGGCATACATCATAGCAAAAATAGTTAATAGCTAGGCTTGGAAAAATCGTATATTACAATACTGAATCTCTGCTGGCAGAAATGAGATCTAATCATGCTGAACATAAAACTGCTATGAATTAGATGCTGTCCAAATTGGATGTTCTAACAGCTAGGGTCAATGAGTCAGAAGAGAGAATAAGTGACCTAGAGGGCAAGCTTATGGAAATGAAGAAAGTTGAGTAAAAGAGAAAAATACAACTGGTAGCTCAAGAAGAAAGGCTTAGAGATGCCTTGAAACAAATAAATGTCCTTATTATCGGGATCCCAGAGGGTGTGGAAAGAGAGAAGCCTAGAAGGTTTATTTCAGCAAATTATGGCTAAGAAATTACCTATTCTGGGGAAAGAAATAAGCATCCATGTCCAAGAGACAGAGAAGCCAGCTTCCCAAATTAATAAAAATAAATCAACATCCCAAAATATAATATTGAACCTGTCAAATCTTAGAGCCAAAGACGCTATCCTGAGAGCAGCTAGGGAGAGAATGTTCCTTATATAAGGAACAAGGAACATCAGAATAACAACAGGTCTATCCAAAGAAACATGGCAGGCCAGAAAGTGTTGGCAAGATATATTAAAGATATTAAAAGAGAAGAACATGTAGATTTTCCTGCAAGGCTCTCATTCAGAATGAAAAGTGAGAAAAAGAGCTTCCAAAACAGATAGAGAATGTAAGATTATGTGACTGCCAAACCAGCCAGCCCTGCAAGAAATATTAATGGGGGATACTGTACATGAAAAGAAAACTTAAGAGTAACATAGACCAAAAAATAATAGATAATCTACAGAAACAGGGACTTTACAGGCAATATAATGTCACTAAATTAATATATTTTTTATGGCTACTCTGAATATAAATGGGATGAATATTCCAATCAAAAGAAACATATTTTATCAGATTGGATATAAAAAGCAAGAGCCATCCATATTTTGTCCACAAGAGACTCATTTTATACCTAAAGATAACTTCATACTGAAGGTGAGAGAGTAGAAAACTATTTAGCACATTAATAGACTTCGAAAGAAAGCAGTGGTAGTACCCTCATATCAGACAAATTAGAGTTTAAACCAAATACTGTAGTAGAGGAGCAAGATATCAGACGTACAGAGTCTATCCTACAAGAAGATTTAACGATTGCAAATATCTATGTACCCAACGTGGAAGCAGCCAATTATATATACCAACTAAAAACCAAAGTAAAGAAACATATTGATAATAATACATTAATAGTAGGAGACTTTAATAACCCACTTGCAGCAATGGACAGATGATCTAAGCAGAAGTTCAACAATGAAACAAGGACTTTGGGGGCACCCTAGTGGCTGATTGGGTTAAAGCCTCTGCTTTCAGCTCAGGTCATGATCTCAGGGTCCTGTGATCGAGCCCCACATTGGGCTCCTCTCTCTCTCTACCTGCCCCTCCATCTACTTGTGATCTCTGTCTGTCAAATAAATAAATAAATAAAATATTAAAAAAAAAAGAAACAAGGACTTTGAATGACACACTGGACCAGATGGACTTTCCAGGTATATATATATATAGAACATTCCATCCTAAATCAATACAATACTCATTCTTCTTAAATGTACATGGGGTTTTCTCCAGAATAGATCACATAGTAGGACACAAATCAGGTATCTACCAATACCAAAAGTTTGAGACTGGATATTTTCAGACCACAATACTTTGAACCTGGAACTCAATCACAAGGAAAAAAAAATGAAAGGAACACATTCACTTGGAGTTTAAAGAGCATCCTACTAAAGAATAAATGGGTCAACCAGAAAATTAAATAAGAACTTAAACTATTCATGCAAGCCAATGAATATGAAAGCATATCAGTTCAAAACCTATGGGATACTGAGAGAGCAGTCCTAAGGGGGAAAAACTGCCATCCAAGCCTCTCTCAAAAAATTAGAAAAGAACCTAAATGCACAAGCTAAACTTACACTTAAAGGTCCTAGAAAAAGAACTTGAAATAAAACCTGAATAAGTCAAGAGAAGATAAATAATAAAGACTAGAACAGAGATTAAAGAAATAGAAACTAGAACATCAGAACAGATCAACAAAAGTAGAAGATGTATCCTTGAAAGTATTAATAAGACAAACAAACAAACAAAATACCTCTGGTGAGATTTATTCAAAATAAAAGAGAAGCAAATGAAATTGATAAAATCATGAACGAAAGGGGAGAAGTCACGATCAATACCAAGGAAATACAGAAAATTTTTAGAACATATTATGAACAAGTATGTGCCAACAAATAAGGCAATCTGGAAGAAATGAATTTGTTCCTGAAAATTTATAAATGGCCAATACTGACACAGGAAGACATATAAAATCTGTACAGACTCATGCCAAGCAAGGAAGTTGAAACAGTAATCAAAATCCACCCCAAAAGACAAGATTCTTGGGCCAGGTAGCTTCCCAGAGAAATTCTACTAACATTTAAAAATAAAATAATACCTATTCTAGTGAAGCTGTTTCAAAAAAAAAAAATGGAAGAACTTCCAAACTCAATGAGGCCATCATTACCTTGATCCCTTAACCAGATAAAAATACCATTGAAAAGGAAAATTTCAGGCCAATATCCCTGATGAACATGGATGCCAAAATACTCATCAAGACACTAGCCAAGAGGATCCATCAGTACATTAAAAGAATTATTCACCATGACCAGGTGGGATTTATTCTTGGGATTCAAGGCTTACTCAAATTTCACAAATCAATCAATGTGATAGAGCACATTAATAGAAGAAACAGAAGAACAGACAATCCTCTCCATCATTTGAAAGAAAGGAATTTGACAAAATACAGAATCCTTTCTCATTAAACTCTTCAAAATATAGGGATAGAGGGAAAATTCCTCAATATCATAAAAAAAATCTATAAAAAGTCCACAGTGAAGATTATTCTCAATGGGGAAAAACTAAGAGCTTTTCCCTTAAGGTCAGGAGCACAACAATGATGTCCACCTTCACCACTATTCTTCAACATAGTACTATCAGTCCTAACCTCATCCATCATACCACAGAAATAAATTTTAAAAAATTAAAATTGACAAAAAAAAGTTAACCTCTATCTCTTCACAGATGACATGACACTTTATGTGGAATACCCAAAAGACCACCTCAATATTGCTATAACTCATACAGAAATACAGCAATATTGCAGGATACAAAATCAATGCACAGAAATAAGTTATATTGGTATATAATACCAATGTTACTGAAGAAGGCTAAATTAGGGAATTTATCCTATTTATAATTGCACCAAAACCCATAACATTGCTACGAGTAATCCTAACCAATGAGGCAAATTATCTGTATTCTGGAAACTACACAATATTTATGAAAAAAAACTGGGGCAGACAAAAATAAATGGAAAACATTTCATGTTCATGGATTAGAAGAATAAATATTATTAAAATGTCTTTGCTGCTCAGAGCAATCTATAAATTTAATGCAATCTCTATCAAAATACAGTGGACATTTTTTCACAGAGCTTGAACAAATAGTCTTATAATTTGTATGGAAACAAAAAAAAATGCTAATTCACCAGGGAATGTTGGAAAAGAAAACCGAAGCTGGTGGCATCATAATGCCTGAGTTCAAGCTATATTACAGGGCTGTGATCTCTGTAATTACAGCATGGTAATGGCACAAAAATAGACAGATCAATTGAACAATATAGAGTGTCCAGAATTGGACCCTCAACTCTAGGGTCCATTAATATTTGTCAAATCAGGAAAGACTATCCAATGGGGGGGGAGACTCCTCACTAAATGTTGCTGTGATAGTTGGATAACCACATTAAGAACAGTGAAATTGGACCATACACAAAGATAAACTCAAAAGAGATGAATGACATAAATATCAGACAGGAATCCTTCAAAATCCTAGAAGAGAACATGGGCAATAACCTCTTTAATCTTGACTTCAGCAACATCCTGCAAGACACATCTCTAAAGACAAGGGAAACAAAAGCAAAAATGAACTATTGAGATATTATCAAGATAAAAATCTTTTGCAGAGTGAAGGAAACAATCAACAAAACTAAAAGGCAACCAACAATATGGGAAAATACATTTGCAAATAACATACCAGGTAAAAGGCTGGTATCCAAATTCTATGAAGACCTTCTCAAACTCAACACCTAAAAAACAAATAATCCAGTCAAAAAATGGGCAGAAAACATGAACAAACACTATTCCAAAGAAGACATACAAACGGCCAACAGACACATAGATAATGATTTATATCACTTGCTATCAGGGAAATACAAATCAAAACCACAATGATATACTAAATTACACAAGTTAGAATGGATAAAATTAGCAGGACAGGAAACAACAAATGATGGCAAGGATTCAGAGGAAGAGAAACCTTCTTATACTCTTGGTGGGAATGCAAGGTGGTACAACTACTATGGAAAACAGTACAGAGTTTCCTTAGGATGCTAAAAATAGAAGTACCCTATGACCCAGCAATTACACACCTAAGTATTTACCCCAAACATAACAGATGTAGTGAAAAAAGGGGCATATGTGCCCCAATGTTCATAGCAACAATGTCCACAGTAGCCAAACTGTGGAAGGAGCCAAAATGTCCTTTGGCAGATGAATAAGTAAATAGTGTGTGGTTTATATATACAATGGAATATTGCTCAGCCATCAGTCAGATGGATATGTATCGTTTACATCAACATGAATGGAACTGGAGGATATTATGCTGAGTGATGTAAGTCAAGCTGAGGAAGACAATTATATGTCATATGACACACATGAGTTTTACTTATATGTGGAATATAAAGAATAATGCAGAGGACAATAGGGGAAGGGAGGGTAAAACTGAATGGGAAGAAATCAGAGAGGGAGAATAACAATGGGAGACTCTTCACTCAGGAAACAGAGATTTGCAGATAGGGTGGTGGGTGGGGGTTGGGGTAACTTGTTGATGGGCATTAATGAATGTATGTGATGTGAGGAGCACTGGGTATTTTATGCAAGAAATATATCATTGAACATTTTCCCAAAACCTATTGATGTACTATATGTTGGCTAATTGAATTTAAATTAAAAAAAGAAAAGAAAATATGGGCAGAAGTCATGAGTGATGTTTCCCTATAAAAGATATCCAGATGGTGACCAGACACATGAAAAGATGCTCATCATCACTCATCATCAGGGGAATGTAATTGAAAAGTTCAATGTGATATCACCTTACACCTCTCAGAATGGCAAAAATGAAAAACAGAAGAAACAAGAAGTGTTGGTGAGGGTCATGAGATAGTGAAACCCTCTTGCACTACTGTTGGAAATGCAAATTGGTGCAGCTACTGTGGAAAAGAGCATGGAAGTTCCTCAAAACGTTAAAAATAGAATTACCTTTCAACCCAGTAATAGATCTACTGGGCATTTTCCTCAAAATGCAGAAACACTAACACAAAGGTGTACAATCACCCCCCAATATTTTTAGCCATGTTATTTACAAAGATAAATGATGGAAGCAACCTGTGTCCATTACTTGATGAAGAAAAAAAGAAAAGTTACAATGGGATAATAGTTGGCCATAAAAAAGTAAAAATTAAATCTTTGGGAGGCTCAGTCAATAAGGTCAGGTCATGATCTCAAGGTTCAGGGACTGAGTCTCCTGTCAGGTCCCCAGTCAGCAAGAAAGCTACTTCCCTCTTCCTCTCTGCCTGTCTCCCCATTTTCATACTATCTGTCTTTAAAATAAATTAATTAAAAAAATCTTGCTATTAAATGACATGGATATAGCTAGAGAATAATATTAAGTGAGATAAAGTAGTCAGAGAAAGACAAATACAACACGGTTTCACTCATATTTGGAATTTAAGAAACAAAAAAAATGAAAAAAGAGAGAGGCAAACAAGAAACAGACTCTTAACTTATAGAGAAAATGCTGATGATTGCCAGAGAGGATGTCTGTTGGGGGAATAGTGAAATAAGTGAAGTGGCCTAAGGTGTGCACTTGTAATTAGCATAGGATAATAGAGGGAGCTGTTGAATCACTATATTGTATACCTGAAACTAATTTAGCACTGCATGTTAGTTATACTGGAATTAAAAAAAAAAAAAACAGTATGTTACTAACATAAAATACAACCACAGATCAATGGAAGAGGATAGAGAAACCAGAAATACAACGATGCCTGTATGGTTAATTTACCTACGAAAAAAATAAGTGAGACAATGCAATTAGGAAAAGGTAGTCTCTTCAATAAATGGTGTTGGGAAAACTAGACAGCAACAAGCAAAGGGATGAAATTAGGCCACTTTTTCACATCAAACACACACACACACCAAAATAAATTAAAGACCTAAATATGAAACCTGAAACCATAAAATTTCTAAAACATAGACAATTATTTCTTGTACACTAGCATTAGCATCATACTTACAAGCATGATTCCTCATCCAAGGGAAAGAAAAGAAAATTAAACTGGGATTACATTAAAAAAAAACTTTTTCATAGTGGATGAAACCAAAATTTACACAACACAAGAAAACCAAAATGCAAACTAGTTAATGAAAGAAGATATTTATAAATAATATATCTTTTAAGTTCCTGTCTGAAATATATAAAGAACTTGCACAGCTCAACACCATAAAGAACAAATAATCCAATGAAATTATGGACATTAAAGCTGAATAAGTATTTCCCACAGATATACAGGTGACCAATATACATGACTCAACATCAGTTATCATCAGGAAAATTTAAATCAATGAGATCATCACCTCACACTAAGTGCCGGCAAGGATGTAGGGGATAAAAGAAACCTTGTGAACAGCTGGTAAATTGGTGTACCCATTGTGTACCATTGCACTGTGGTGCAACATAATGGAGTTTCCTCAAGAAATTAAAAATAGAAATACAATGTTATGCAGTAATTCCACTACTGGATATTTACCCAAAGAGAATGAAAGCACCCATTTAGAAGGTTAGGGGCTCTCTTATATTTATCACATAATTGTTTACAATAACCAAGTTATGGAAGCAACCCAAGTGTTCATGAAAGAGTGTATATCACATTAAAAAACCTGAAATCTGTCTTTTGCAAAAACATAGATAAACATAGAAGGTATTATGTTAACTGATATAAGTCAGACAGAGACAAATGCCATGTATTCATTATATCTGGCATCCAAAAAACAAAGCATGAACAAACAAGAAAACGGAAACAGACTGATAAATACAGGGAACAAACTGGTAATTGTCAGAGGGAAAACAGTGAGGAGATACACAAAGTAAATAAACTTAAGAGATACAAACTTCCAGTTGTAAAATATATAAGTCAAAGAGACAAAAAGTACAGCATATGGTATGTGCATAATAATATTGTAAAATATGTTAAATTATTATAGTTATTATTGTTATTTTATATATAATAAAATATATATGTTATAATAATAACATGGTGGGAGATGGCATATATTGAGCTTTGAGTAATATGTAGAGTTGTTGAATCACTATACATACAAAACTAATATAGCATTGCATGCTAACTATAATTTAATAAAAAATGAAATAGATAAAATTAGGTTTCTTTTTTTTAAGATTTTATTTATTTATTTGACAGAGAGAGATCATGAGCAGGCAGAGAGGCAGGCAGAGAGAGAGAGGAGGAAGCAGGCTCCCTTAAAATTAGGTTTCTGTTAGAAAACTGAATATACAATGGGGAAAAGGGATTCAAATAATTGGTGTTGTGGAAAACTGGAAAGCTACGAATAAAATGATAAAACTGGACCACTATTTTACATTATATAGAAAAATAAATTCAAAATGGATTAAAGACTTGAATATAAAAATTAAAATTATACAAGTCCCATAGAAAACATAGGGTGGAAGCTCCTCGACATCAGTCTTAACAATATAATTTTTGTACCAATCACCTCAGGCAATGGCAACAAAAGCTAAAACAAACACGTGGCATTGCATCAAACTAAGTTTTTGTGTAATAAAATAAATCACCAACAGGATAATTCTATGAAACATTTAAAGAAGGATTAATAAATCTTCTGAAGCTGTTTCAAAAAATAGAAATAGAAAGAACACTTCCAATCTTGTCCGATAAGGCTAGCATTACCTTGATCCTAAAACCAGAAAAAGACCCCACTAAAAAGGAGAATTACAGACTAATATGCTTGATGAACATGGATGCAAAAATCCTCACTTATGTATTAGCTAGTACGATCCAACAGTACACTAAAAGGATTATTCACCACAACAAAGTGGGCTTTATTCCTGAGCTTCAAGGATGGCTTAACATCTGCAAGTTAATTACTGTGATGCATCACATTAACAAAAGAAAGGAAAAGAACCACATAATTCCCTCAATAGATGTAGAAAAAAAAGAAAAATTTGTCAAATACAGCATATTTTCTTGATTAAAACTCTCTAGAGCATAGGGATAGAGGGAACATACCTCAACAGCAGAGAAGACATTTATGAAAAACCCTGCAAGAATATCATTCTCAATAAGGAAACACTGAGAGCTTTCCTCCTAAGGTCAGGAACACAACAGGGATGTCCACTCTTACAACTCTTGTTCAAAATAGTACTAGAAGTCTTAGCATCAGCAGTCAGACAACAAAAAGAAATAAAAGACACTCACATCAGCAAAGAAGAAGTCAAAATTTCACTCTTCACAAATGATATGATACACTATTTTGAAAACCCAAAAGATGCCAACCAAAAATTGCTAGAACTCAAACAAGAATTCAGCAAAGTGGCAGGATACAAATTGTACAAAATTAAGTTGAATTTCTGTACAAAATAAACCACCAAAAGAATGAAAAGTCACCTGACCAAGTAAAAGGAAACATTTGAAATTTTTTTTTTATTTATAATTATGTATACATTTAAATTAACTTATACATCTGATAAGGGGTTAATATTTAAAATTTAAAGAATCTATCTGACTGTAAGGGCCTATTTAGCCAGAGTGATTCCATCTGGTTAAACAGTGATTTTGTTGTTTATGCAGTAAAACTTAAACTGACCCTCCCCCCACCAGGGGAACTTACTGAAAAGCAAGTCCAGGAAACCAGTAAAATGTGGTTGACTAATCCCTGATAACAGGGCCCAAATACAAGGATGGGTCAGGTCAGGCGGAGATAATAGCCCGAATGCAAGGATGAGTCAGGTCAGGTGGAGACATCCAATCAGTGGGGCATGCATACTGTCTCCCTAGCTACCAAGGAGTGTGGGCCCTGCCTTTTGGGCACCAATTCTGACTAAGGTGATAGGCTAGTTCAAATAACTACTATGGGGTGAATTATAATTCAATTGGCCACCTGTGTGTGACCTAGCATGACTACGTAGCTTTCTCTGTGTGTTGCAACCTCATTGGCCACCTGTGTGTGGCCAGGCTCAACCACATGGTCTTTGCTCTATAAAAGTTAGTCTGTGAGGCTGGGAGGGGTTGCCCTGTCTGTAAGAGGCAGCCTGAATGACTGGTTAGATTCTTGATGCTTGGCACAAAATAAAGCTTTGCTTGACCTTCACTTTGTATGAGTCATTGGTGGACTCATCACAGGGTGACCTTTCGTGATTAAGTTTAAAAAGCAAACAACATGACCAAATCATGGACAGAGGTCTTAAATACACATTTTTCCAAGAAGACATAGAAATGACCCATAGGAACCATTAGAAGTTGCTCAATACCAATAATCATCACAATGCTAACCAAAAGTACAGTTAGATATCTCCTCACACTTGTAAAATTAGCTATTATCAAGAAGGCAAAAAAAAAAAATAAGAAGTGTTGGCAAATATGTGGACAAAAGGGAACCCTTATACACTGTTGGTGGGATTGCAAATTGGTTTAACTACTATGAAAGCAATATGGAGGTTCCTCCAAAAATTAAATTAGAACTATTGTACAATTTAGCAATTTCACCTCTGGATATTTATCTTGAGAAAATAAAAACACCAATTCAAGAAGATATATGTACTCATATGTTTATTGAAGCATTATTTGTGATATCCAAGATACAAAAGCAAAGTATCCATTGATAAAAGAATGGATAAAGAATATACACATACTCAGTCATTAAAAAAAAGTTCTTTCAATTTGTTCCAACGCATATGGTTTTAATGGTATTATACAAAGTGAAGTAAGTCAGACAAAGGAAGACAAACATTGTATGATTTCACTTACATATAAAATCTAAAAAAAGAAAAAAAAACAGGAAAATAAAACAAAACAGGGATACAATCATAGATAAAGGACATGAACTGTAAGTTTCCAATGTAAAGGAAATCATAAGGATGCATAAAATAGGTAAATTGTATTTTTTTTAATTATTTTTTAAAGATTTTATTTATTTGATAGACAGAGATCACAAGTACGCAGAGAGGCAGGCAAAGAGAGAGGAGGAAGCAGGCTCCCTGCCTAGCAGAGAGCCCAATGCAGGGCTCAATCCCAGGACCCTGGGATCACGACCTGAGCCAAAGACAGAGGCTATAACTCACTGAGCCACCCAGGCGTCCCGGTAAAGTGTATTAAAGGGACAGATATACAGTTGTAACACAAATAAGTTAATGGATATTGCAATGTACGACATATGATATATAGTCAATTATATTGTATTAACTTTGTGTGATAAGAAATGGTAGCAAGGGGGCACCTGGGTGCTCAGTGGGTTAATGCCTCTGCCTTCAGCTCAGGTCATATCCCAGGGTCCTGGGATCAAGCCCCACATCAGGCTCTCTGCTCTGCAGGGAGCCTGCTTCCTCCCCTCTCTCTTTCTGCCTGCCTCTCTGCCTACTTGTTATCTTTCACTCTGTCAAATAAATAAAATTAAAAAAAAGAAATAATAACAAGACTTATTGTGAAATTTATTATGTAATGGACCACAATATTGAAGTACTATGATGTTTTATACTGGATGCCAATTATATTTAAACTAAAACAATTTTACAAGTAAAAAAAATATTCTGTAAATTTTAGCAACACTTACAATTTTATATTGGCTTAACCAATATACTTAAATTTAGTAACTTAATGGGGCATTCCCCACCTTAATCATTATGTATTTTTCCCCTAAATATAGATCATGAAAAATATATTTTATATCATATACAAAAGGGGGCAATATGACTATCATGTAATCAAGTTTGGAGATATTAAGTCATAGCTAGAGACTCGTTTTAGATTCCATCTTTTAGAAATGTCATGTTCAACTAACGGTGACAATTCTCTCTCTCTCCATTTATTTATATTTCGAATTAATATCAGCATGACAATAATTAAGTAAAATATGTCTAAGATAGTAGAAGTATGATATATATAAATATACATTTATATTCATATTGTTGGGATTCTTTTTTAAACTCCAAATTTCCAAATTTCCAAATAAGAGTTACTAGACTTGCCATGCTTAAAAAATAGAGATCTATAAGAACTGAACACAGAAATGCTCATTATGATAACATGTTATCTTTTCTAAGAAGCCCTCCTTAACTTCACTATTAGACTTAATACTTGAACTATATTTGAATTTCCATTGTACTATACACATACATTATCATATCTTACTGATAATGTGTGTCTAATGATTTACTGTTCTTGAACTCCTTGATAAGACTTCATTTTATTTTGTATTCCATCAGTTTAATGCAGGATTTGGAAAATTATGTGTTTGATTAAAATCTAAAAAATAAGTAAACTTATTAAATGTTATTTATATATATCTAATTTTTTATTGTTTCCATGTTTATTTGTTTTTATTCTTCTACTGAAAAGAGACTTTTATAATTAAACATCCTCTGCTCCAGGAAATGTAGACCTTAATGTACTGGTGCTTTAACAAATTTGAATTATTATGTTTTTACTGTGATTAACTCTATGTATAAATCTTGAGGTATTGTGTACATGGAGGCATATTTTTTTACTGTACTGTGATTTCCTTAAACTGAAATCTTGATTCCATCCATTACTATTTCTTACCAAATATAGTGTCTAGCAGTGTATTAGCAATGTAAATGAATTTACATTGAATAAAAACATAGAGATAGATTATAGAAGTATATTTTCTTTCTTATATATTTATTTTCCTCAACTATTTCTATTCAGATTAAAATTTCCTATGTGGGTCTAATGAAGATATAGAGGTAGGTGGCATAGTTTTTCCATTGTATCTAAGAGGTAATCTGTGGCAGCCTTGCATATTTAAGCAATTGACAAGGGTAAGGACATTCTCCTGGAAGCCCACAAAGAAGAGATTGACAGAGTAACAGAGATGTGGAAATATAAGATAAAAATGTATACTTATAAGAATATGTAAAGTATTATACACCAAAGGTTTTTTTTTGAAATATTTATTTTCTAATGAGCTCACAAGGTGAAAATTGAATAAAAATATGTCAACAGTTTACTCATACAAACCCTCAGAGCATGACCTCTTAACAAGCAAACTAAATATAACTCTCAGAATATACAAATAGTTTTTTTTGGGGGGGGCATAAAACAAATGCTATTAAATTAGTTATGTTTATTTTATACTTATGTTACTCAAAAATCTAAGCTGAATTATCCTGGTATAAGGTACAGTATTTCTCCTGATGATTGTTTTATATTTATATATTTTAAATAAATGTATATTGAGGATTTTGAAGGCAATTTATTTATTTTTTAATATTTTATTTATTTGGCCCAAAGAGGCACAGCAAGAGAGAGAAAACACAAGCAGGGGGAGTGGGAGAGGGAGAAAGAAGCAGGCTTCTCCCTGAGTAGGGATCCAGATGCAGGCTTTGATCAAAGGACCTCAGCTGAAAGGCAGATGCTTACTGACTGAGCCACCCAGGTGCCCCATATTTTTTTTTTATTTTTTTAAAAATTATTTGACAGAGAGAGATCACAAACAGGCAGAGAGGCAGTCAGAAAGGAGGCAGAAGCAGGTTCCCTGCTGAGCAGAAAGCCTGATGCGGGGCTCGATCACAGGACCCTGAGATCATGACCTGAGCAGAAGGCAGAGGCTTAACCCACTCAGCCACCCAGGCGCTCCACCCCATACTTTTTAAACGTAATGTTGTGAGCTAATTCTGAAATTGATGTGTCCAGAGTTGTCTTTCTACAATCCACCTTTAAATTGTGCTCACACTCGGTCAGATCTTTCCCCAAACAGCACCCATATATTAGTGTGTTAACCCCAGTAATGTGGTCACAAATAATCATCACTATGAGTCATGGATGTTAGTCTCAGTAAGGTATTTATGTGTTCCCTGTGGCCTCTAGGCCTATCTCTGTGATTTTTATTTTTGGCACCCTGGAGGAGAAAGAGTTGTATATCTGATATGCATCTGTAAGTGGCAGAGATTCTTACACAACATAAAAAAAATGCCTTAGGAGTTTTCAATGTCACAATGTCACAAGTGAGAGACACTTTACAATTTCTTATTCTGTGCTGAGTAGGATTAATGCTATGTTAATCTGATATTATTCTCTAAATTTCAGGCATTGACTAATAACATATATTAAATCCATGGCATCTTCAGCACAATCATCTCCAGACCCACTCAGAAGATATGCACTACTTTCTGTTTAGGAAACACATATTATATTGACTGAGAAAATATCTCTCCTGGCATCAAAATCCACCTAATCCATCAGTGACATGAAATTATCTATATGAATTTTTAATTATTAAACTAAATTTTCCAACTTGCCTCGTGGTAAGAAAAAAGAAAAAGAAAAAACAAAAAATATGGCTTCTTCTGATCTCCAGGCAGAACAGAATCATTTATAAATTGAAAGTTGTTAACTACTTCTATCTCTATTTATATATATATATATATATATATATATATATATATATATACCATAAATAAATATTTGATATGCACTGTGTGAAATAAAACACCCACATGTATAGAATTCTGAAACTCTTGAATGCTTCTCTTAAAGAGATTTTTTTTATTATATTCAATAGCATAATAGTAACTGTTAGTGAACTGTATGATGTACCATGACCCTGAAATTTGGATGATCAGAATGGCTAATGGAAACTCAGTGAACTATAGTATTTTCAGGCTTGGGGTTTAATAATTTTTAAGTTTTGTGAGCTTTAGTAATATAGTCACTCATGTTCTAAGAACTAGAGATGTATCAGTAAATAAGATTGACAGAGGTTCCCGCTCCCATATTACCTCTATATCTCCATGGGAGAGAAAGGAAATACAAGTATGTAATGTATGGATGGTGGCAAATACTCTGGTGAAAGACAACACAAGGAATGGAATGGGGTTCAGGTTCTGGGGAGGATTACATTAAGGGAAGATCACTCACCCAAACCTTATTTGAAAGCAACACCCTGTGAACACATTTCACTTTCCCTAATTACTTAGGTGACACTCTTTGGGAGTCCAAAATAGTCAATATAAATGCTAACCCTTCATCTCTACATGATTTTTTAGTTATTTTTATGTTTGTAATTTGAATGTAATTAATAGTATTTTATGCAGAGACCATTCATGTCTTATCCTCATAGTCTAGCATGATAACTGTCACATTATCTATACTCCATAAAATGTTTCATGAAAGAAAAGAAAAGAATGCATCTATTAGCCATTGCTAAGAGCAGACACCAAATGCTTCTAAAGCAATTTCATGGAGTTGGACTAAATTCTACTAGCAAAGTCTTCCAAGGGAGTATAATTACTGGAGTGACAATATCATTACCTCCAGTTTAGAGAATTTTAATGAATTAATTCATAATAAATTTTTGATTATTAAGAAATTATGGAAGAGAGGGTCCATGGCTGGCTTAGCTCATAGAGGCTGCAACTATTGATCTTCGGGTTGTGAGTTCAAGCCCCCTCTTTGGGGAGAGATTACTTAAAAGTAAATAAAAGAAATTATGGAAGGTATAAGCTAAACCAATAATAATAAGGGTGAACTAAATTCAAACAATTCTGGAAATTGTGAAAAAGTTATTTAAGAATAATTGGGTGTGGGGGAACATAAAATGAAATGACTTATAAATGAGGAGGTGTCATGCATCTCAAAGATTCAGGAACTTATCATGTACATAACGTTTAGATACAGACTTTTCTTTAAAACATTATTCAGCCACCAGAAAGGATGAATACTCATCTTTTCATAACTTGGAAAGGACGGTAGGAGATTACGCTAAGTGAAATTAGTCAAACATAAAAAGTCAATTATCACATGGCTTCACTTATTTTTGGAGTATAAGGAATAGCATGGGGGACATTAGGAGAAGGGAAAAATGAAAGGGGAGAAATTGGAGTGAGAGACAAACTATGAGAGACTATGAACCCTGAGAAATAAATGGAGAGTTTCAGAAGGGAGGTGGGGTTGGGGAATGGGTGAGCGTGGTGATGAGTATTAAGGAGGGCATGGATTGCATGGATCACTGAGTGTTACATGAAAACAATGAATCATGGAACACTACATGAAAAATTAGTGATGTCCTTTATGGTGACTAACATAAAATGGATATATATATATTATAGATTAATTTTCCCTTGTCAAAGATTTTACTTACCACCAAACCTAATTTAAAGGGTTGTGATAGGGGCATCGGGTGGTTCAGTCGGTTAAGCCTCTGCCTTCAGCTCAGGTCATGATCTCATGGTCCTGGGATTGAGCCCCACATCGGGCTCTCTGCTCAGCAGGGAGCCTGCTTCCCCCCCTCTCTCTCCCTACCTCTCTAACTACTTGTGATCTCTCTCTATGTCAAATAAATAATAAAATGTTAAAAAAGATTGTGATACATGGACTCTAGGTAAAGGTATGTGGACTTACATTGGTAAAGAGATTAAGATTTTGAAATAAGTCAAGCAAAGTGAGTCAATTATCATATCTTTTCACTTATTTGTGGAGCATAAGAAATAACATAGAGGACATGGAGAGTTGGAAAGAAGAAGGGAGATGAGAGGAATTGAAGGGGGAGATGGAACATGAGAGACTATGGACTCTGAAAAACAATCTGAGGCTTTTGAATGGGCAAGGGGTGGGAAGGTGGGTAAGCCTGGTGGTGGGTATTATGGAGGGCATTATTGCATTGAGCACTGGGTGTGGTGCTTAAACAATGAATTCTGGTACACTGGATATAAATTTACCCTCTTACACTATTGGTGGGAATGTAAGTTGGTGCAGCCTCTTTGGGGAACTGTGTGGAGATTCCTCAAGAAATTAAAAATAGAGCTTCCCTATGACCCTGCAATTGCACTCCTGGGTATTTACCCCAAAGATACAGATGTCGTGAAAAGAAGGGCCATCTGTACCCCAATGTTTATAGCAGCAATGGCCACAGTCGCCAAACTATGGAAAGAACCAAGATGCCCTTCAACGGATGAATGGATAAGGAAGATGTGGTCCATATACACTATGGAGTATTATGCCTCCATCAGAAAGGTTGAATACCCACCTTTTTTTTTTTTTGATTTATTACAATACTTTCCTTATTGTGGTGGTCTGGAACTGAAACCACAAAATCTCTGAGTATGCCTATAATTAGAAACTACGTCCTGTGAGTTCTCTGAAAGCCTTTTTCATTAAGTTTATTTTACCCAATTTATTTATTTTCAGAAAAACATTTTTCATTATTTTTTCACCACACCCAGTACTCCATGCAAGCTGTGCCCTCTATAATACCCACCACCTGGTACCCCAACCTCCCACTACCCCGCCACTTCAAACCCCTCAGACTGTTTTTCAGAGTCCATAGTCTCTCATGGTTCACCTCCCCTTCCAATTTACCCATATTCCCTACTACTCTCTAACGCCAATTGTCCTCCATGCTATTGGTTATGCTCCACAAATGAGTGAAACCATATGATAATTGACTCTCTCTGCTTGACTGATTTCACTCAGCATAATCTCTTCCAGTCCCGTCCATGTTGCTACAAAAGTTGGATATTCATCCTTTCTGATGGAGGCATAATACTCCATAGGGTATATGGACCACATCTTCCTTATCCATTCAACCGTTGAAGGGCATCTTGGTTCTTTACATAGTTTGGCGACTGTGGCCATTGCTGCTATAAACATTGGGGTACAGATGGCCCTTCTTTTCACGACATCTGTATCTTTGGGGTAAATACCCAGGAGTGCAATTGCAGGGTCGTAGGGAAGCTCTATTTTTAATTTCTTGAGGAATCGCCACACTGTTCTCCAAAGAGGCTGCACCAACTTGCATTCCCACCAACAGTGTAAGAGGGTTCCCCTTTCTCCACATCCTCTCCAACACATGTTGTTTCCTGTTTTGTTAATTTTGGCCATTCTAACTGGTGTAAGGTGATATCTCAATGTGGTTTTAATTTGAATCTCCCTGAGGGCTAATGATGATGAGCATTTTTTCATGTGTCTGATAGCCATTTGTATTTCTTGATTGGAGAAGTGTCTGTTCATATCTTCTGCCCATTTTTTGATGTGTTTGTCTGTTTCATGTGGGTTGAGTTTGAGGAGTTCATTATAGATCCTGGATATCAACCTTTTGTCTGTACTGTCATTGTCAAATATCTTCTCCCATTCCGTGGGTTGCCTCTTTGTTTTGTTGACTGTTTCCTTGGCTGTGCAGAAGCTTTTGATTTTGATGAAGTCCCAGAAGTTTATTTTCGCTTTTGTTTCCTTTGCCTTTGGAGACTTATCTTGAAAGAAGTTGCTGTGGCTGATATCAAAGAGATTACTGCCTATGTTCTCCTCTAAGATTCTGATAGATTCCTGTCTCACGTTGAGGTCTTTTATCCATTTTGAGTTGATCTTTGTGTACGGTGTAAGAGAATGGTCGAGTTTCATTCTTCTACATATAGCTGTCCAGTTTTCCCAGCACCATGTATTGAAGAGACTCTCTTTTTTCCACTCTATATTTTTTCCTGTTTTGTCGAAGATTAATTGACCATAGAGTTGAGGGTCCATATCAGGGCTCTCTACTCAGTTCCACTGGTCTATGTGTCTGTTTTTATGCCAGTACCATGCTGTCTTGGTGATCACAGCTTTGTAATAGATCTTGAAATCAGGTAAGGTGATGCCGCCAGCTTTATTTTTGTTTTTCAACATTTCCTTAGCGATTCGGGGTCTCTTCTGATTCCATAAAATTTTAGGATTATTTGCTCCAGCTCTTTGAAGAATGCCGGTGGAATTTTGATCGGAATGGCATTAAAAGTATAGATTGCTCTAGGCAGTATAGACATTTTAACAATGTTTATTCTTCCGATCCAAGAGCATCGAATGGTCTTCCATCTTTTTGTGTCTTCTTCAATTTCTTTCATGAGTGTTCTATAGTTCCTCAAGTATAGATCCTTTACCTCTTTAGTTAGGTTTATTCCCAGGTATCTTATGGTTCTTGGTGCTATAGTAAATGGAATCGATTCTCTAATTTCCCTTTCTGTATTTTCATTGTTAGTGTATAAGAAAGCCACTGATTTCTGCACATTGACTTTGTATCCTGCCACGCTGCTGAATTGCTGTATGAGTTCTAGTAGTTTGGGGGTGGAGTCTTTTGGGTTTTCCATATAAAGAATCATGTCATCTGCGAAGAGAGAGAGTTTGACTTCTTCATTACCAATTTGGATACCTTTTATTTCTCTCTGCTGTCTGATTGCTGTTGCTAGGACTTCTAATACTATGTTGAACAAGAGTGGTGAAAGTGGGCATCCTTGTCTTGTTCCTGATCTCAACGGGAAGGCTGCAAGTTTTTTCCCATTGAGGATGATATTTGCTGTGGGTCTTTCATAGATAGATTTGATGAGGTTCAGGAATGTTCCCTCTATCCCTATAGTTTGAAGCGTTTTAATCAGGAACGGATGTTGGATTTTGTCAAATGCTCTTTCTGCATCAATTGAGAGGACCATGTGGTTCTTCTCTCTTCTCATATTAATTTGTTGTATTCATCGATTGATTTGCGAATGTTGAACCATCCTTGTAGCCCAGTTATGAATCCCACCTGATCATGGTGGATAATCTTTTTAATGTGTTGTTGGATCCTGTTGGCTAGGATCTTGTTGAGAATCTTAGCATCCATATTCATCAGTGATATTGGTCTGAAATTCTCCTTTTTGGTAGGGTCTTTGCCTGGTTTGGGGATCAGGGTAATGCTGGCTTCATAGAAAGAGTATGGAAGTTTTCCTTCTGCTTCAATTTTTTGAAACAGCTTCAGGAGAATATGTGTTATTTCTTCTTTGAAGGTTTGGTAGAATTCCCAAGGGAATCCGACAGGTCCTGGGCTCTTGTTTCTTGGGAGGTTTTTGATCACTGCTTCAATCTCGTTATTAGATATCGGTCTATTCAGGTTGTCAATTTCTTCCTGGTTCAATTTTGGTAGTTTATATTTTTCCAGGAATGTATCCATTTCATCTAGGTTGCTAAGCTTATTGGCATATAACTGTTCGTAATAACTTCTGATGATTGTTTCTACTTCCTTGGTGTTAGTTGTGATCTCTCCCTTTTCATTCATAATTTTATGAATTTGGGATTTCTCTCTTTTCTTTCGGATTAGTGTAGCCAGTGGCTTATCGATCTTATTGATTCTTTCAAAAAACCAGCTTCTAGTTTCATTGATACGTTCTACTGTATCTCTGGTTTCTGCCTCATTGATCTCAGCTCTAATCTTGATGATTTCCCTTCTTATGTGTGGAGTTGGTTTGATTTGTTGTTGATCCTCCAGTTCTTTAAGGTGTAGAGTCAGTTGGTGTGTTCTGGATTTTTCAATTTTTTTGAGCAAGTCTTGGATGGCTATATATTTTCCCCTTAGGACCGCCTTTGCTGTATCCCATAGGTTTTGGACCGAAGTGTCTTCATTCTCATTGGTTTCCATGAATTGTTTCAGTTCTTCTTTGATCTCCTGGTTGATCCAAGCATTCTTAAGTAAGGTGGCCTTTAGCTTCCAGGTGTTTGAGTTCCTTCGGAACTTTTCCTTGTGATTGAGCTCCAGTTTCAAAGCATTGTGATCTGAGAATATGCAGGGAATAATCTCAGTCTTTTGGTATCGGCTGAGTCCTGATTTGTGACCCAGTATGTGGTCTGTTCTGGAGAAGGTTCCGTGTGCACTTGAGAAGAATGAGTATTCTGCTGTTTTAGGGTGGAATGTTCTGTATATATCTATGAGGTCCATCTGGTCCAATGCCTCATTCAATGCTCTTGTTTCTTTGTTGAGTTTCTGCTTCGATGATCTGTCTAATTCTGAAAGAGGCGTGTTAAGATCACCTACGATTAGTGTATTCATATCAATATGACTCTTATCTTGATTAACAGTTTTCTTACGTAATTGGCTGCTCCCTTATTGGGAGCATAGATATTTACAATTGTTAGATCATCTTGGTTGATAGTCCCTTTAAGGATTATGTAGTGTCCTTCTGTATCTCTGACTACAGTCTTTAGTTTGAAGTCTAATTTATCTGATATGAGAATCGCTACCCCAGCCTTCTTTTGAGTCCCATAGGCATGAAAGATGCTTCTCCCCCCCTTCACTTTCAGTCTGCGTGTATCTTTAGGTTCAAAATGGGTCTCTTGAGGACGGCATATGGATGGGTCCTGTCGTTTTATCCAATCTGCAACCCTGTGCCATTTTATGGATGCATTTAGGCCATTCACATTGAGAGTGATTATTGATAGATACGTTTTTATTGACATCGAGTTACCTTTGAAGTCTTTCTTTCTGTAGACTGTCTCTATATTTCTGTTCAATGCTATTCTTGAGAATTTTCCTCTTTTATAGAACCCCCCTTAGTATTTCCTGCAGTATCGGCTTGGTGGTTGCATAGTCTTTTAAGCCTTGCCAGTCTTGGAAACTCTTTATCTCTCCATCAATTTTGAATGTCAGTCTTGCTGGATAAAGTATTCTTGGCTGCATGTTCTTCTCATTTAGTGCCCTGAATATATCTTGCCAGCCTCTTCTGGCTTGCCAGGTCTCTGTGGACAGGTCTGACGTTATTCTGATGGGCTTCCCTCTGTAAGTATGGAGCCTCTTTGCCCTGGAAGCTTTCAAGAGATTATACCTACAATTATAATTTCTCAATTTGACTATCAGGTGTCGTGATGTTTTTTTTTGAGTCTATAATCTTGGGTGGAGACCGTTCAGCCTCTAGTACATGAACTCTGGTTTCATTCGCGAGATTCGGAAAGTTTTCATGAAGGACTTGTTCCACGACATCTTCTAGACTTCTTTCTTTCTCCTCCCCTTCAGGAATTCCAATAATTCTGTCGTTGGGACGCTTCATGGCATCATTTATTTCCCTAATTCTGCTTTCGTGGGATCTAAGCTGTTTGTTCCAGGCTTTCTCCTGATCCTTTCTCTATATCTGTTTGTCTTCCAGATCACTAATTCTATCTTCTGTCTCAGTTACCCTAGCTTTGAGAGAGTTTAGATTGGATTGGAACTCATTGAGAGCATTGTGGACCTCCTCCCTGGTAGCTTTAAGCCCCGCCCTAACATTGTGAACATCCTGTGTGGTCGCTTTCAGTTCGGCCCTAGTCAATTCTGTTTGGTCATCCATGGCTTTCTCCAACCTAGCTATTGCCTGGATAATTGTTAGCCTGAATTCTCTTTCCGACATATGTCTATGTTGATAGCCGTTAGCTCTATTGCAGAAGGTCCATCCTCTGATTTTTCTTCTGTTGGGCATTCCTCCTCCTAGTCATTTTGGTGGGAGAAGACTGAACAGATATAGCTGAATGTATCAACTCTGGTGCAGTCAAGGTGCACCCTGGAACACTTCCTGATCTCTGTCTCAGAGAGAAGCCTCAGTCTGGGTGCAGAAGCTGAATAAATTCCCCCTTGGCCGCTGGCAGTGCAGGTTCCAAGTTGCAGACCCTGGGGGCGCAGGATCTTTTGCTCGTCCCCAAAGCCAAGGCAGTGGCGGCTGTCTGGGAGCTCCTGACTGCCAGAGAGGTTCCAAGCAGCGATCGCACACTGAGATTTTGCCGCCGGCCCGGGTTGGGAGTGCCCGGCTTGCGCGCACCTCTTTTCAGCGGCGGCTGTGGGTCGGGCGCCCATCTGAGGCACTGAGAACGGGGCACTGGTCCCTAAGCCGCAGGCTGGGCTTTTGCACGCCTCTGTCCAGGGAAGAGTTTCGCGCGCACTCGGCTTAGACTTTGAAATAATGGTGCGGGTCAAGAAGCGCCCCCGGGCCTTAGAAACCCAGGAGAGCTGGAGCGACGTGCGCGCGCATCTCAAACTTTGTGGTAGGGCTAGCGCGAGTTCTGCAGACCTGCGCAGCTCCCATCCCCTCACAGGAGCCAGAACCCCTGCGCTCCGGGGCGCGCTGGCGGCTTAGGAACCAGGAGCCGGTTTCTCCGCCGCACTCTCTCTGCCTCCACTCCGGGGAGGCCGTCTGGGACCGGGGACTTAAGCCCCTGTCCCTAGCCGCTCTGATTCCCACAATTTGCCCCCGCGATCCTTTGCTCTTTTGGAGTGCTTTCAACCAGTCTCCAAGTTAATGCTGGTCCCCAGACGCAGGGCACTCTCGCTCGTATGGGTGTATTACTTTTGCACCGGTCGCCTCTGGTGGCTCCCTCCCCCTTTTGTTTATCTTCCAATATCAGTCCACCATTCCCATTCCGCTTTACCTGCTCACTGGCGTCTTCTGCCCCTGTAGAGATCCAGACGTGTATAATTCTGATATCAGGCTGATTTCATGGGTGATCAGAGTTCTTTGGTAGGTAATCAGCTCACTTTGGGGTACCAGCTGAAAAGACGCCTCTTCCTAGTTCCCCGCCATCTTGTCCCCCCCCCCCAATACCCAACTTTTGTAGCAACATGGGCGGGACTGGAAGAGATTATGCTGCGTGAAATATGTCAAGCAGAGAGAGTCAGTTATCATATGGTTTCACTTATTTGTGGAGCATAACAAATAGCATGGAGGACAAGGGGCGTTAGAGAGTAGTAGGAATTTCGGTAAATTGGAAGGGGAGGTGAACCATGAGAGACTATGCACTCTGAAGAACAATCTGTGGGGTTTGAAGTGGTGGGGTTGGGAGGTTGGGGTACCAGGTGGTGGGTATTATAGAGGGCACGGCTTGCATGGAGCACTGGGTGTGGTGAAAAAATAATGAATAATGTTTTTCTGAAAATAAATAAATTGAAAAAAATTGAAAAAAATTTAAAAAGTCCCTAAAGAAGAGATTAAGATTGTTATAGTAATTTAAATGATGTTATTGATCATACAGTAAGTGTCAGTCAAGTATCATATGTTTAAAAATAGATTACCTTAAAAACAATATATTGTTGTATAATTGACATTAAGAAAATATTGTAGATTTTCAATATACAAAACTTATGGATTGTATACACCTGTGAAACAATTATCACATTAAATTTCATTGACTATCCACATATCCCCAAATTTCCAGCATCTATTCTTTTAGTTTAAATTCAATTAGCCAACATAGAGAAAATAATTAGATCAGTTGTAGGGTTTAGTAATTCATCAGTTGCATATAAAACCCAGTGTTCTTCACATCACATGCCCTCCTTAATGCCCATCACACTGTTACCCCATTTCCCCACTCACCTCCCTTCCAGCAAACATCAGTTTCTTTCCCATTCTCATGGCTTGTCTCCGTCTCTTATTTCTTCCCTTTCCATTTTTCCCTTCCTTCCCCTACGATAGTCTGCACTGTTTCTTAGATTCCTAGTATCAGTGAAACCATATAATTGTCTTTTTTTTTGACTGACATATTTCAGTTAGCATAGTACTTCCAGTTCAATCCATGTCGATATAAAGGATAAGTATTCATCATTTCTGATGCCTGAGTTATATTCCATGGTATATATGAACCACATCTTCTGTATCAATTATTCTGTAAAAGGACATCTCAGCTCCTTCCACAATTTGGTTATTGTGGACATTGCTTCTATGAACACTGAGGTGCAGGTGCCTCTTAGTTTTGCTACATCTGTATCTTTGAGGTAAATACCTAGTAGTGCAATAGCTGTGTCATAGGGCAGCTTTATTTTCAACTTCTTGAGGAACCTCCGTATTGTTTTCCAGAGTGACTGTACCAGCTTGCATTACCAACAAGAGTGTAAGAAGGTCTCTCTTCTTCCACATCCTTGCCAAAGTTGTTGTTTCTTGACTTCCTAATTTTTTTCATTCTCTCCGATGTGAAGTGTGTATTTTTTTTTTTTTTAGTTTAAGGCCTTAAAATACAAATGAAACAGATTAACTGTTCTGTTATTTTTTTATTTTTATAGATAAATAAATGAAAGTTCATATCAAGAATTCAGATTAATAAGTAATCAACAGAGGCAAATACATACTAAAGTTTTTCTTTAAAATTCCTCTATAAACCTAACTATTAAATAGACATAAATTCAAGCAGGGAAGCCTTAAGGCAGTGTTCTTGGACATTTTACATTAAAGTGTATACTTCATGAATTACATAATATTTAATGTCAATTAATGACAAATATATAGAACAAGAAATATGTATAGCAATGTTTACAGGAGCAATGTCCACAATATCCAAACTATGAAAACAGCCCAGATGTCCACTGACAGATTAATGGAAAAAGAAGATGTGGTATTTTTATACAATGGATCATCAAAATGGACCATCAAAAATGAAATCTTAGCATTTGCAAAAATTTGGATGTAACTAAAGGGCATTATGCTAAGTGAAATATATCAGTAAAAAAAAAGAAAATTATCATATGATTTCACTCATATGTGGAATTTAAGAAACAAGACAGAATATCATATGGGAAGTGAGGGAAGAATAAAATAAGACAAGGGGCGCCTGGGTGGCTCAGTGGGTTAAAGCCTCTGCCTTCAGCTCAGGTCATGATGCCAGAGACCTGGGATTGAGCCCCGCATCGGGCTCTCTGCTCTGCAGGGAGCCTGCTTCCTCCTGTCTCTCTCTCTCTGCCTGCCTCTCTGCCTACCTGTGATCTCTGTCTGTTAAATAAATAAATAAAATCTTTAAAAAAATAAAATAAGACAAAATCAGAGGAGACAAACCATAAGGTACTCTTAACCATAGGAAACAAACCAAGGATTGCTGGAGGGGAGGAAGCTAGGGGAATGTGGTAACTGGGTGATGGCCATTAAGAGAGGCATCAGGAAAACCATGTATGGGATATTCTATAAGACAACAGGCTTGGACTCATCAAAAATGATGATGTCGTTATGGACAAAAAAGATGGGAAGAATGACTTAGATGAGGGTTTGACAAACTGTAATTCTTAGGTCACATCTTGACACACACCCACACCCATTTGTTTGCAAAGGACCTTGGCTGCTTCTGAGCTACAAGAGAAGAGCTGAGTCGTTGAAACAGACACCTATCTGGCCCTTCACTAAAAAGGTTACCAACTCCTGCCTTAGATTAACGATGACTAGAAACATGATGATCTATCAAGTGTATAAGGCTGAACCTTGATTGGATTCTGAATATTTTAAAAGACTGTACAAGAAAATCTGGGGAAAACTGGAGAAACTTCAAATATGAACTATATTGTTATTTATCATATGTTAAATTATATTACTGAATTAATGTAAAAAAAAGAGGGGCATCTGATGGATTGAGCACTTGGTATTATATGCAGTTTATGAATTACTAAACTCTACGCCTGAAACTAAAAATAAATTTTATATTAATTAATTAATTGAATTTAAATAAAAGAAAAATAATTCTGAAAGAATTCCCTAATCTATAAATTTAAAAGGGAGTCTGTTCAATAAAATCATATTTCTTAACTGTTTCCTTTGCTGTGCAAAAGCTTTTGATTTTGATGAAATCCCAAAAGTTCATTTTTGCCCTTGCTTCCCTTGCCTTTGGCGATGTTCCTAGGAAGATGTTGCTGCGGCTGAGGTCGAAGAGGTTGCTGCCTGTGTTCTCCTCAAGGATTTTGATGGATTCCTTTTTCACATTGAGGTCCTTAATCCATTTTGAATCTATTTATGTGTGTGGTGTAAGGAAATGGTCCAATTTCATTTTTCTGCACGTGGCTGTCCAATTTTCCCAACACCATTTATTGAAGAGGCTGTCTTTTTTCCATTGGACATTCTTTCCTGCTTTGTCGAAGATTAGTTGACCATAGAGTTGAGGGTCTATTTCTGGGCTCTCTAGTCTGTTCCATTGGTCTATGTGTCTGTTTTTGTGCCAGTACCATGCTTTTGCACAGCAAAGGAAACAATTAACAAAACCAAAAGACAACTGACAGAATGGGAGAAGATATTTGCAAACGACATATCAGATAAAGGACTAGTGTCCAAAATCTATAAAGAACTTAACAAACTCAACACCCAAAGAACAAATAATCCAATCAAGAAATGGGCAGAGGACATGAACAGACGTTTCTGCCAAGAAGACATCCAGATGGCCAACAGACACATGAAAAAGTGCTCCATATCACTCGGCATCAGGGAAATACAAATCAAAACCACAATGAGATATCACCTCACACCAGTCAGAATGGCTAAAATCAACAAGTCAGGAAATGACAGATGCTGGCGAGGATGCGGAGAAAGGGGAACCCTCCTACACTGTTGGTGGGAATGCAAGCTGGTGCAACCACTCTGGAAAACAGCATGGAGATTCCTCAAAATGTTGAAAATAGAACTGCCCTATGACCCAGCAATTGCACTACTGGGAATTTACCCTAAAGATACAAACGTAGTGATCCAAAGGGGCACGTGCACCCAAATGTTTATAGCAGCAATGTCCACAATAGCCAAACTATGGAAAGAACCTAGATGTCCATCAACAGATGAATGGATCAAGAAGATGTGGTATATATACACAATGGAATACTATGCAGCCATCAAAAGAAACGAAATCTTGCCTTTTGCGACAACATGGATGGAACTAGAGCGTATCATGCTTAGTGAAATAAGTCAAGCGGAGAAAGACAACTATCATATGATCTCCCTGATATGAGGGAGTGGTGTTGCAACATGGGGGCTTAAGTGGGTAGGAGAAGAATCCATGAAACAAGATGGGATAGGGAGGGAGACAAACCATAAGTGACTCTTAATCTCACGAAACAAACTGTGGGTTGCTGGGGGGAGGGGGGTTGGGAGAAGGGGGGAAGGTTATGGACATTGGGGAGGGTATGTGCTTTTGGGTAAATTGGAAGGGGAGATGAACCATGAGAGACTATGGACTCTGAAAAACAGGCTGAGGGGTTTGAAGTGGCGGGGGGGGTGGGAGGTTGGGGTACCAGGTGGTGGGTATTATAGAGGGCACAGCCTGCATGGAGCACTGGGTGTGGTGAAAAAATAATGAATACTGTTATTCTGAAAATAAATAAATTGGGAAAAAAAGGTAAAAAAATCATATTTCTTATAAACTAAGTTCTCAGTGTTTTATCAACATGTTCTTTGAAAAATTTGACTGTGATTAGGGTAATAGAATTACCTGATTTACATATTTAATGGTTTAGCTTATTTGTGGAGCATAACAAATAGCATGGAAGACATGGGGAGTTAGAGAGGAGAAGGGAGTTGGGGTAAATTGGAAGGGGAGGTGAACCATGAGAGACTATGGACTCTGAAAAACAATCTGAGGGGTTTGAAGTGGAGGGGGACGTGGGAGGTTGGGGTACCAGGTGATGGGTATTATTGAGGGCACGGATTGCATGGAGAACTGGGTTGGGTGAAAAAAAATGAATACTGTTATGCTGAAAATAAATAAATTTAATTAAAAAAATAAAGTTCTGCCTGTTTGTGCAATGAGTCATGTACTGCCTCTCACCTTAGAATTACTCAAATGCCCCATCTCTCTCCCCGCCCCCCGGAATAATTTTCCTTCTGTGCTTTGAGATATTTTTCTTATTTTCTTTGTCTCATAGTTACATTTGCTTTTTGATCCCTCAATTTCTCAAAGGATTCCTGCTTGCATTCGATGTCTGTTCTTTTGGGACATATTAACCAGATACATCATAATTAATTGGGGAAGGGATACCCAAGTGACAGAATTCTAAGAACTCCAAATGAATCTCAGTTATCTTGTTAGTTTGATGAGCCCCATGATTATTATTAAGATACATCATATTCAAAAAGTTGTACTAGAATAGATCCAACCTTATTATTTCAATTAATGGCATCTCTTGAAAGTTCTTTTAGGTTTTTTTTTTTTTTTATCAAATTAGTGTGTACTGTTGTAATTATGCCCAAGTTTGTGTGGGGGATGAATACTCTGAACTCAGGTTGCCTATGTGATTCCAGGACTGAAATAACACAACCGTGATAGAATATTCCTCAGTGTCCCATAAGAAGAAAATGTCTATTAGACTCTATTGGATTTATTAAAAAAAGAATAAAATACTTCTACCTGTTTCAACTAAATTTCCGTTGGGGGACATTCTATCAAGTATATTGAATGAGGCCAACTTAAAAGTTCAAGCTCTTCATGCAGCAACTGATGTTATCAGTCACTGCAAGACACATCTAAGGACAAGGTCTTTTTGTATGAGTGCAGTATTTCCATACTAAGGGGAACGTCATCACACAATTTCAACTAAAGTAACTCTATGAAGTAATTTCTATGTGAGGTAGAGTTTAGTTCTAGTAAAAATGAAATAAAAGTAACTTTCAATGACAGTTGGTAAATTTTTGCAGTCACCAAAATCAAAACACTTTCATAAAACTTAGCTTCATTTAAAATAAAAAACTTTTTATTTTTAATTGTTTCAACGTAACAGCATTCATTATTTTTGCACCACACCCAGTGCTCCATACAACTCGTGCCCTCTCCAATACCCAACACCTGGTTCCCCCAACCTCCCACCCCCAGCCCCTTCAAAACCCTCAGGTTGTTTTACAGAGTCCATAGTCTCTAATGGTTCACCTCCCTTTCCAAATTAACTCAATTCCCTTCTCCTCTCCATCACTTCTTCTCCTCCATGCTATTTGTTATGCTCCACAAATAAGTGAAACCATATGATAATTGACTCTCTCTGCTTGACTTATTTCACTCAGCATAATCTCTTCCAGTCCCGTCCATGTTGATACAAAAGTTGCTTATTCATCCTTTCTATGGAGGCATAATTCTCCATAGTGTATATGGACCACATCTTCCTTATCCATTCGTCCATTGAAGGACATCTTGGTTCTTTACACAGTTTGGCAACTGTGGCCATTGCTGCTATAAACATTGGGGTACAGATGGCCCTTCTTTTCACGACATCTGTATCTTTGGGGTAAATACCCAGTAGTGCAATTGCAGGGTCATAGGGAAGGTCTATGTTTAATTTTTTGAGGAATCTCCACACTGTTCCTGTGCTGGCTACACCAACTTGCATTCCCACCAACAGTGTAAGAGGGTTCCCCTTTCTCCACATCCTCTCTAACACATGTTGTTTCCTGTCTTGCTAATTTTGGCCATTCTAACTGGTGAAAGGTGATATGTCAATGTGGTTTTAATTTGAATCTACCTAATGGCTAGAAAAGATAAAACATTTTTTCATGCCTGATAGCAATTTGTATGCCTTCATTAGAAAAGTGTCTGTTCATATCTTTTGCCCATTTTTTATATGATTGTCTGTTTTGTGTGTGTTGAGTTTCAGGAGTTCTTTATAGATCCTGGATATCAAGCTTTTCTCTGTACTGTCATTTGTAAGTATCTTCTCCGATTCCTTGGGTTGCCTCTTTGTTTTGTTGACTGTTCCCTTTGCTGTGCAGAAGCTTTTGAACTGGATGAAGTCCCAAAACTTCATCTTGGCTTTTGTTTCCTTTGCTTTTTTTAATTTATTTTTTATTTATTTTCAGCATAACAGTATTCATTATTTTTACACCACACCTAGTGCTCCATGCAATAAGTGCCCTCTGTAATACCCACCATCTGGTACCCCAACCTCCCACCCCCACCCCTTCAAAAACATCAGATTGTTTTTCAGAGTCCATAGTCTCTCATGGTTCACTTCCACTTCCAATTTTCCCCAAACTCCCTTTTCCTCTCTAATTCCCCATGTCCTCCATGCTATTTGTTATGCTCCACAAATAAGTGAAGCCATATGATAATTGACTCCCTATGCTTGACTTATTTCACTCAGCATAATATCTTCCAGTCCCATCCATGTTATTACAAAAGTTGGGTATTCGTCATTTCTGATGCAGGCATAATACTCCATAGTGTATATGGACCTCATCTTTTTTTATCCATTCATCCATTGAAGGGCATCTTGGCTATTTCCACAGTTTAGTGAACGAGGCCATTGCTGCTATAAACATTGGGGTACAGATGGCCATTCTTTTCACAACATCTGTATCTTTGGGGTAAATACCTAGTAGTGAAATTGCTAGGTCATAGGGAAGTTCTATGTTTAATTTCTTGAGGAATCTCCACACTGTTCTCCAAAGAGGCTGCACAAACTTGCATTCCCACAAACAGTGTAAGAGGGTACCCCTTTCTTTTTTTTTTTAAAGATTTCATTTATTTATTTGACAGAGAGAGATCACAAGTAGGCAGAGAGGCAGGCAGAGAGAGAGAGAGAGAGGAAAGCAGGCTCTCCGCTCAGCAGAGAGCCCGATGCGGGACTCGATCCCAGGATGCTGGGATCATGAACTGAGCCGAAGGCAGCGGCTTAACCCACTGAACCACCCAGGCGCCCCAGAGGGTACCCCTTTCTTCACATCCCCTCCAACACATGTTATTTCCTGTCTTGCTAATTTTGGCCATTCTAACTGGTGTAAGGTGATATCTCAAAGTGGTTTTAATTTGAATTTCCCTGAGGGCTAGTGATGATGAACATTTTTTCATGTTTCTGATAGCCATAGGTATGTCTTCATTGGAGAAGTGTCTGTTCATATCTTCTGCCCATTTCTTGATATGATTGTCTGTTTTGTATGTGTTGAGTTTGAGGAGTTCATTATAGATCCTGGATATCAACCTTTTGTCTGTACTGTCATTTGTAATATCATCTCCCATTCTTTGGGTTGCTTCTTTGTTTTCTTGACTGTTTCCTTTGCTGTGCAGAAGCTTTTGATTTTGATGAAGTCCCAAAAGTTCATTTTCGCCTTTGTTTCCTTTGCCTTTGGAGACATATCTTGAAAGAAGTAGCTGTGGTTGATATCGAAGTGATTACTGCCTATGTTCTCCTCTAGGATTCTGATGGATTCCTGTCTCACGTTGAGGTCTTTTATCCATTTTGAGTTTATCTTTGTGTACAGTGTAAGAGAATAGTCGAGTTTCATTCTTCCACATATAGCTGTTCAGTTTTCCCAGCAACATTTATTGAAGAGACTGTCTTTTTTCCACTGTATATTTTTTTCCTATTTTGTTGAAGATTAATTGACCATAGATTTGAGGGTCCATATCTGGGCTCTCTACTCTGTTCCACTGGTTGGTTTTTAGACCAGTACCATGCTGCCTTGGTGACCACAGCTTTGTAGTAAAGCTTGAAATCAGGTAACGTGATGCCCCCAGCTTTATTTTTGTTTTTCAACATTCCCTTAGCAATTTTGGGTCTCTTCTGATTCCATACAAATTTTAGGATATTTGGTCCAGCTCTTTGAAAAATACTGGTGGAAATTTGATCGGGATGCTATTAAAAGTATAGATTTCTCTAGGCAGTAGAGACATTTATCAGTGTTTATTCTTCTAATCCAAGAGCATGGAATGGTCTTCCGTCTTTTTGTGTCTTCTTCAATTTCTTTCATGAGTGTTCTGTAATTCCTCGAGTACAGTTCCTTTACCTCTTTGGTTAGGTTTATTCCCAGGTATCTTATGGTTCTTGGTGTTATAGTACATGGAATTGATTCTCTAATTTCCCTTTCTGTATTTTTATTGTTAGTGTATAAGAAAGCCACTGAATTCTGTACATTAACTTTGTATCCTGCCACGTTACTGAATTTCTCTATGAGTTCTAGTAGTTTGGGGGTGGAGTCTTTTGGGTTTTTTATATAAAGAATCATGTCATCTGCGAAGAGAGAGAGTTTTACTTCTTCGTTGCCAAGTTGGATACCTTTTATTTCTTTTTGTTGTCTGAAAGCTGTTGGTAGGACTTCTAATACTATGTTGAAAAAGAGTGGTGATAGTGGGCATCCTTGTAGTTTTCCTGATCTAAACGAGAAGGCTGCAAGCATTTTCCCATTGAGCATGATACTTGATGTGGGTCTTTCATAGATAGATTTGATGAAGTTCAGAAATATTACCTCTATCCCTATACTTTGAAACATTTTAATCAGGATTGGATGCTGGATTTTGTCAAATGCTCTTTCTGCATCAATTGAGAGGACCATGTGGTTCTTCTCTCATATCAATTTTTTCTATTTGAGAATGTTGAATCATCCTTGTAGCCCAGGGATGAATCCCACCTGGTTATGGTGGATAATCTTTTTAATGTGACGTTGGACCCTGCTTGCTAAGTTCTTGTTCAAAATCTTAGCATCCATTTTCATTAGTGATATTGGTGTAAAATTCTCCTTTTTGCTAGGGTCTTTGCCTGTTTTGGGGATTAGTGTAATGCTGACTTCAATGAAAGAGTCTGGATCTATAATGAACTCCTCAAACTCAACCCACACGAAACAGGCAAACACATCAAAAAATGAACAGAAGATATGAACAGACACTTCTCCAATCAAGACATACAAATGGCTATCAGACACATGAAAAAATGCTCATCATCATTAGCCCTCAGGGAGATTCAAATTAAAATCACGTTGAGATATCACCTTACACCAGTTAGAATGGCCAAAATTAATAAAACAGGAAACAACATGTGTTTGAGAGGATGTGGAGAAAGGGGAACCCTCTTTCACTGTTGGTGGGAATGCAATTTGGTGCAGCCTCTTTGGAGAACAGTGTGGAGATTCCTCAAGAAATTAAAAATAGAGCTTCCCTATGACCCTGCAATTGCACTCCTGGGTATTTACCCCAAAGACACAGATGTCGTGAAAAGAAGGGCCATCTGTACCCCAATGTTTATAGCAGCAATGGCCACAGTCGCCAAACTATGGAAAGAACCAAGATGCCCTTCAACGGATGAATGGATAAGGAAGATGTGGTCCATATACACTATGGAGTATTATGCCTCCATCAGAAAGGATGAATACCCAACTTTTGTAGCAACATGGACGGGACTGGAAGAGATTATGCTGAGTGAAATAAGTCAAGCAGAGAGAGTCAATTATCATATGGTTTCACTTATTTGTGGAGCATAACAAATAGCATGTAGGACAAGGGGCATTAGAGAGGAGTAGGGAATTTGGGTAAATTGGAAGGGGAGGTGAACCATGAGAGACTATGGACTCTGAAGAACAGTCTGAGGGGTTTGAAGTGGCGGGTGGGTGGGAGGTGGGGGTACCAGGTGGTGGGTATTAAAGAGGGCACGGCTTGCATGGAGCACTGGGTGTGGTGAAAAAATAATGAATAATGTTTTTCTGAAAATAAATAAATTGAAAAAAAAAAGAAAGAGTCTGGAAGTTTTTTTTTTTCTGCATCAAGTTTTTGAAACTGGATCAGGGGAATAGGTCGTATTTCGTCTTGAATGTTTGGTAGACTTCTCCAGGCAATCCATGAGGTCCTTGGCTCTTGTTTTTTGGGAGGGATTTGATCACTGCTCAATATCGTTACTAGATATCCAACTATTCAGGTTGTCAATTTATCCCTGGTTTAATTTTGGGAGTTTATCATTTTCTAGGAATGCATTCATTTCATCTAGGTTGCTTAGCTTATTGGCATATAACTGTTTGTTGATAATAACTTCTGATGATTGTTTCTACTTCCTTGGTGTTCATTGTGATCTCTCCCTTTTCAATCATAATTTTATGAATTTGGGCTTTCTTTCTTTTCTTTTGTATTAGTGTGACCAATGGTTTATTGATCTTATTGATTCTTTCAGAAAACCAGCTTCTAGGTTCATTGATACATTCTACTGTATCCTGGTTTCTACCTCATTGTTCTCTGCTCTGGTCTTGAAGATTTTCCTTCTGATGTGTGGAGTTGGTTTTATTTGTTGTTGATTCTCAAGTTCTTTAAGGTGTAGAGACAGCTGCTTTGTCCTGTATTTTTCAATTTTTTTGAGGAAGGCATGGATGTCTATGCATTTCCCCCTAAGGACCGCCTTTGCTGTATCCCATAGGTTTTGGACCAAAGTGTCTTTATTCTCATTGGTTTCCATGAATTATTTCAGTTCTTCTTTGATCTCCTGGTTAATCCAAGCATTCTTATGCAAGGTGGCATTTAGCTTCCATGTGTTTGAGCTCCTTCGGAACTTTCCCTTGTGAATGAGCTCCAGTTTCAAAGCATTGTGATCTAAGAGTAAGCAGGGAATACTCTCAGCATTTTGGTATCAGTTGAGTCCTGATTTGTCATCCATTATGTGTTCTATTCTGGAGAAGGTTCCATGCTCACATGAGAAGAATGAGTATTCTGCTGTTTTAGGGTGGAATGTTCTGTATATATCTATGAGGTCCATCTGGTCCAGTGTGTCATATAATGCTCTTGTTTATTGATTTTCTGCTTCAATGATCTGTCTATTTCTGAGAGACTCATGATAAGTTCTCCTACTATTAGTGTATGCATATCAATATGACTCTTTATTTTGATGAATAGTTTTCTTGTGTAATTTGCTGCTCCCATATTGGGGGCATAGATATTTACAATTGGGAAACGATCTTAGTAGATAATCCCTTTAATTAATCCCTTTGATTAGAGCCGAACTGAAAGCGACCAGACAGGATGTTCACAATGTTAGGGCGGAGCTTAAAGCTACCAGGGAGGAGGTCCACAATGCTCTCAATGAGTTCCAATCCAATCTAAACTCTCTCAAAGCTAGGGTAACTGAGACAGAAGATAGAATTAGTGATCTGGAAGACAAACAGATAGAGAGAAAGGATCAGGAGGAAGCCTGGAACAAACAGCTTAGATCCCACGAAAGCAGAATTAGGGAAATAAGTGATGCCATGAAGCGTTCCAACGTCAGAATTATTGGAATTCCTGAAGGGGAGGAGAAAGAAAGAAGTCTAGAAGATGTCGTGGAACAAGTCCTTCATGAAAACTTTCCGAATCTCGCGAATGAAACCAGCGTTCATGTACTAGAGGCTGAACGGTCTCCACCCAAGATTATACACTCCAAAAAAACATCACGACACCTGATAGTCAAATTGAGAAATTATAATTGTAGGTATAATCTCTTGAAAGCTGCCAGGGCAAAGAGGCTCCTTACTTACAGAGGGAAGCCCATCAGAATAACGTCAGACCTGTCCACAGAGACCTGGCAAGCCAGAAGAGGCTGGCAAGATATATTCAGGGCACTAAATGAGAAGAACATGCAGCCAAGAATACTTTATCCAGCAAGACTGACATTCAAAATGGATGGAGAGATAAAGAGTATCCAAGACCGGCAAGACTTAAAAGACTATGCAACCACCAAGCCGATACTGCAGGAAATATTAAGGGGGGTTCTATAAAAGAGGAAAAATCCCAAGAATAGCATTGAACAGAAATATAGAGACAGTCTACAGAAAGAAAGACTTCAAAGGTAACTCGATGTCAATAAAAACGTATCTATCAATAATCACTCTCAATGTGAATGGCCTCAATGCACCCATAAAACGGCACAGGGTTGCAGATTGGATAAAACGACAGGACCCATCCATATGCTGTCTACAAGAGACCCATTTTGAACCTAAAGATACACGCAGACTGAAAGTGAAGGGGTGGAGAAGCATCTTTCATGCCAATGGGACTCAAAAGAAGGCTGGGGTAGCGATTCTCATATCAGATAAATTAGACTTCAAACTAAAGACTGTAGTCAGAGATACAGAAGGACACTACATAATCCTTAAAGGGACTATCCACCAAGATGATCTAACAATTGTAAATATCTATGCTCCCAATAAGGGAGCAGCCAATTACGTAAGAAAACTGTTAATCAAGATAAAGAGTCATATTGATATGAATACACTAATCGTAGGTGATCTTAACACGCCTCTTTCAGAATTAGACAGATCATCGAAGCAGAAACTCAACAAAGAAACAAGAGCATTGAATGACACATTGGACCAGATGGACCTCATAGATATATACAGAACATTCCACCCTAAAACAGCAGAATACTCATTCTTCTCAAGTGCACACGGAACCTTCTCCAGAATAGACCACATACTGGGTCACAAATCAACTCAGCCGAAACCAAAAGACTGAGATTATTCCCTGCATATTCTCAGATCACAATGCTTTGAAACTGGAGCTCAATCACAAGGAAAAGTTCCGAAGGAACTCAAACACCTGGAAGATAAAGACCACCTTGCTAAAGAATGCTTGGATCAACCAGGAGATCAAAGAAGAACTGAAACAATTCATGGAAACCAATGAGAATGAAGACACTTCGGTCCAAAACCTATGGGATACAGCAAAGGCGGTCCTAAGGGGAAAATATATAGCCATCCAAGCCTTGCTCAAAAAAATTGAAAAATCCAGAACACACCAGCTCTCTCTACACCTTAAAAAACTGGAGGATCAACAACAAATCAAACCAACTCCACACATAAGAAGGGAAATCATCAAGATTAGAGCTGAGATCAATGAGGGAGAAACCAGAGATACAGTAGAACGTATCAATGAAACTAGAAGCTGGTTTTTTGAAAGAATCAATAAGATCGATAAGCCACTGGCTACACTAATCCAAAAGAAAAGAGAGAAATCCCAAATTCATAAAATTATGAATGAAAAGGGAGAGATCACAACTAACACCAATGAAGTAGAAACAATCATCAGAAGTTATTACAAACAGTTATATGCCAATAAGCTTAGCAACCTAGATAAAATGGAAGCATTCCTGGAAAACTATAAACTCCCAAAATTGAACCAGGAAGAAATCGACAACCTGAATAGACCGATATCTAATAACGAGATTGAAACAGTGATCAAAAATCTCCCAAAAAACAAGAGCCCAGGACCTGATGGATTCCCTGGGGAATTCTACCAAACCTTCCAAGAAGAAATAACACCTATTCTCCTGAAGCTGTTTCAAAAAATTGAAGCAGAAGGAAAACTTCCAGACTCTTTCTATGAAGCCAGCATTACCCTGATCCCCAAACCAGGCAAGGACCATACCAAAAAGGAGAATTTCAGACCAATATCACTGATGAATATGGATGCTAAGATTCTCAACAAGATCCTAGCCAACAGGATCCAACAACACATTAAAAAGATTATCCACCATGATCAGGTGGGATTCATCCCTGGGCTACAAGGATGGTTCAACATTCGTAAATCAATCAATGTGATACAACAAATTAATATGAGAAGAGAGAAGAACCACATGGTCCTCTCAACTGATGCAGAAAAAGCATTTGACAAAATCCAACATCCATTCCTGATTAAAACGCTTCAAAGTATAGGGATAGAGGGAACATTCCTGAACCTCATCAAATCTATCTATGAAAGACCCACAGCAAATATCATCCTCAATGGGAAAAAGCTTGCAGCCTTCCCATTGAGATCAGGAACAAGACAAGGATGCCCACTTTCACCACTCTTGTTCAACATAGTATTAGAAGTCCTAGCAACAGCAATCAGACAACAGAGAGAAATAAAAGGTATCCAAATTGGTAATGAAGAAGTCAAACTCTCTCTCTTCGCAGATGACATGATTCTTTATATGGAAAACCCAAAAGACTCCACCCCCAAACTACTAGAACTCATACAGCAATTCAGCAACGTTGCAGGATACAAAGTCAATGTGCAGAAATCAGTGGCTTTCTTATACACTAACAATGAAAATACAGAAAGGGAAATTAGAGAATCGATTCCATTTACTATAGCACCAAGAACCATAAGATACCTGGGAATAAACCTAACTAAAGAGGTAAAGGATCTATACTTGAGTAACTATAGAACACTCATGAAAGAAATTGAGGAAGACACAAAAAGATGGAAGACCATTCCATGCTCTTGGATCGGAAGAATAAACATTGTTAAAATGTCTATACTGCCTAGAGCAATCTATACTTTTAATCCCATTCCAATCAAAATTCCACCGGCATTCTTCAAAGAGCTGGAGCAAATAATCCTAAAATTTGTATGGAATCAGAAGAGACCCCGCATCGCTAAGTAAATGTTGAAAAACAAAAATAAAGCTGGCGGCATCACCTTACCTGATTTCAAGATCTATTACAAAGCTGTGATCACCAAGACAGCATGGTACTGGCATAAAAACAGACACATAGACCAGTGGAACAGAGTAGAGAGCCCTGATATGGACCCTCAACTCTATGGTCAATTAATCTTCGACAAAACAGGAAAAAATATACAGTGGAAAAAAGACAGTCTCTTCAATAAATGGTGCTGGGAAAACTGGACAGCTATATGTAGAAGAATGAAACTCGACCATTCTCTTACACCGTACACAAAGATCAACTCAAAATGGATAAAAGACCTCAACGTGAGACAGGAATCTATCAGAATCTTAGAGGAGAACATAGGCAGTAATCTCTTTGATATCAGCCACAGCAACTTCTTTCAAGATACGTCTCCAAAGGCAAAGGAAACAAAAGCGAAAATCAAGTTCTGGGACTTCATCAAAATCAAAAGCTTCTGCACAGCAAAGGAAACAGTCAAAAAAACAAAGAGGCAACCCACGGAATGGGAGAAGATATTTGCAAATGACAGTACAGACAAAAGGTTGATATCCAGGATCTATAATGAACTCCTCAAACTCAACCCACACGAAACAGACAAACACATCAAAAAATGGGCAGAAGGTATGAACAGACACTTCTCCAATCAAGAAATACAAATGGCTATCAGACACATGAAAAAATGCTCATCATCATTAGCCCTCAGGGAGATTCAAATTAAAACCACATTGAGATATCACCTTACACCAGTTAGAATGGCCAAAATTAACAAAACAGGAAACAACATGTGTTGGAGAGGATGTGGAGAAAGGGGAACCCTCTTACACTGTTGGTGGGATTGCAAGTTGGTGCAGCCTCTTTGGAGAACAGTGTGGAGATTCCTCAAGAAATTAAAAATAGAGCTTCCCTACGACCCTGCAATTGCACTCCTGGGTATTTACCCCAAAGATACAGATGTCGTGAAAAGAAGGGCCATCTGTACCCCAATGTTTATAGCAGCAATGGCCACAGTCGCCAAACTATGGAAAGAACCAAGATGCCCTTCAACGGATGAATGGATAAGGAAGATGTGGTCCATATACACTATGGAGTATTATGCCTCCATCAGAAAGGACGAATATCCAATTTTTGTAGCAACATGGACGGGACTGGAAGAGATTATGCTGAGTGAAATCAGTCAAGCAGAGAGAGTCAATTATCATATGGTTTCACTCATTTGTGGAGCATAACCAATAGCATGGAGGACAAGGGGCGTTAGAGAGTAGTAGGGAATTTGGGTAAATTGGAAGGGGAGGTGAACCATGAGAGACTATGGACTCTGAAAAACAGTCTGAAGGGTTTGAAGTGGCGGGGGGGTGGGAGGTTGTGGTACCAGGTGGTGGGTATTATAGAGGGCACAGCTTGCATGGAGCACTGGGTGTGGTGAAAAAAATAATGAATAATGTTTTTCTGAAAATAAATAAATTGGGGAAAAAAAAGTTAAAAATAGAAAAAAAAAAGAAAGAAAATAACCAATTTTCTTAAAAAAAAAAGTCAGACTTTAAGTAAATGGGAGCAGATGGAATTTGTATTTTATCTAAATAATACATTTACATTAAAAAAAAAAGAAAAAAAGAAATAAAATCTATTTCTAAATCTGGGCCATGATTTCAGAGTATTGATCTGGAGAAACACTTGCATATGTACATGTTAAGACACCTACAGCATAGTGTGTATTAGCAAAAAATTGATAACATTGTAAATGTCTACAAATAAGAGAATGTTAGAGAAATAAATTATGGGCTGTAACATACAGCATGGTGGTAATAGTTACTAATACTGTATTATATACTTCAAAGTTGCTAAGAGTAGATCTCAGATGTCACTACAAAAAAGAAGTGGTAATTATGTGACTTGATGGAACTGTTATCTAGCTGCCCTATGGAGGTAATAATTTTGTAGTGTGTAAGTGTATCAAATCAAAGTGTATCAAAGGTATAATGTTGTACACCTTAAACGTACACACTGTTATATGTCAATTATAGCTCAATAAAGCTGGAAAAATGTAAAAAAACCCAATAAAATAATAAAACAACATGAATAAAAAAAAAAAGAATTATATAGTGTCCTTCTTTATCTGTGACTCCAGTCTTTAGTTCAAAATCTATATTGTCTGATATGAGAATCACTACCCTGGCCTTCTTTTGAGGCCCATTGACGTGAAAGATGCTTCTCCATATCTTTTCTTTCAGTCTGAGTGTTTCTTTAGGTTCAAAATGGGTCTCTTATAGACAACATATGGATGGGTTCTGTCGTTTTATCCAATCTGCAACCTTGTACCGTTTTATGGGCACATTAAGCCATTCACATTGAGAGTGATTATTGATAGATATGTTTTTATTGACATCATGTTACCTTTGAAGTCTTTCTTTCTGTAGGTTGTCTCTATATTTCTGTTCAATGCTATTCTTAGGAATTTTCGCTTTTATAGAACCCCCCTTAATATGTCCTGCAGTGTCGGCTTGGTGGTCGCATAGTCTTTTAAGCCTTGCCAATGTTGGAATCTCTTTATCTCTCCATCCAGTTTCAATGTCAGCCTTGCTGGATAAAGTATTCTTGGCTGCATGTTCTTCTCATTTAATGCCCTGAATATATCTTTCCAGCCCTTTATGGCTTGCTAGGTTTCTTTGGACAAGTCTGACTTTATTTTGTTCGGCTTTGTAGGTATAACCTACTATTATGACTACAATTATAATCTACAAGTTTGACTTTATTCTGTTGGGCTCTGTAGGTATAACCTACAATTATGATTCCTCAATTGGACTATCAGGTGCCTTGATGTTTTTCTAGAAAATATAATCCTGTGTGGAAACCTTTCGGTCTCTAGTACATGAACGCTGGTTCCATTCCTGAGATTGGGAAAATTTTCATGAAGAACTTGTCCCACTATGTCTTCTAGACTTCTTTCTTTGTCCCCCCTTCAGGGATTCCAATAATTCTGATGTTGGAACGTTTCATGGCATCATTTAATTCCATGATTCTGTTTTTGTTGTTTCTAAGCTGTTTGTTCCAGGTTTCCTCCTGATCCTTTCTCTCTATTTGTTTGTCCATCGGATCACTAATTCTATGTTCTGTTTCAGTTACCCTAGCTTTGAGAGAATTCAGATTAGATTGGAATTCATTGAGAACATTGTGAACATCATCTCTGGTCACTTTCAGTTCAGCCCTAATCAATTCTATTTGTTCATCCATGGCTTTCTTCAACCTAGCTATTGCCTGGATAATTGTTAGCCCGATTTCTCTTTCTGACATATTGTCTATGTTGGTATCCTTTAGCTCTGTTGCATAAGGCCCATCCTCAGTATTTTTCTTCTGTTGTGCATTCCTCCTCCTAGTCATTTTGGTGAGAGATGACTGAACGGATGTTGCTGGATGTATCAACCATGGTGCAGTCAATGTGCACCCTGGAAGGCTTCTGAGCAATCAGGATTCCCCACCCCAATGAGAGAAAAAAGAAAAGAAAAAGCAAGAGAGAGAGAGAGAGAGAGGAAAAAAAGGGAAGATAAAAGAGAAGGTTCAGCCCAAATGGGCCCCAACGTAAGATTTAGGAAATATACAAACAAAAACAGGCAAACAAAAAGACTAATAAAAGAAAATGACAAGAGAGAGAATATATATATATACATATATGTATATATATATATATACACAAATAAAGGAAGAACCTCGTCAAAAAGAACCCCATGTGTAGGATTGATATACTATCAGGACAAACACAAAAACACAGAAACACTGGTGGAAGAAAAAGATGAGAGAGTGGTAATAAATTCTCAGTGTGCAAAAGGAACGTTGTTTCCTGGATGTTTCTTGATATCTTTGTTAAAGGACTCAACTTTCCTAAGTTAAAGGGGGATTAAAATTTTGTTTACCTATTGGGGTAGCATTGACTGGGGAAAGGGGATTACCTTGAGATTTAACTCTATATGAGTATTAGGAAATAGAAATTAAAAAGCAATAAACTAGATTAAACTAAACTAAAATTAAAAAAAAAATTAAAAAAATAGAAATGCTAAAGAAAAACACAGGTATATGAATCAAAAAGTTCAAGTTAGAAGGTTATTAAGGAATTTGATATACTGGACATCTCACTGTGATTACAAATAGGTTAAAATTTTATCTATATAAAAAAAAATGAGCCAGAATAGTGCGAATGAGTTAAAAATAAAAGTTGTCCTATGAAGTATAGGTGGTTGTTCTCTTGTCTTTTTTTTTTTTTTCTTCCCTGGTTGGTTTTCTGGGGGTGGGGCCTGCCACATGAGTTTTCAGTCAATGATGTTCCCTGAGTTAAGTCCCCCCACCCCCCTCAAGGGGGTGGGCTCTGAGGAAACTAGCTTTTTCAGGCTTTTGTTCTCTGGAGGTTTTTATGTTTGTTCATTTTCTTTAAATTGTCTTGACTGCTTTTGATGGTTTTTGTGGATTTAGAGAAAAGTAAACTGCACCCTGACCTCCCTCTGAGAGAGAAGCCTCAGTCTGGCTGCAGAGCCCAAATAAATTCTGCCTTTACTGCTGGCAGAGCAGGTTCTGGGGAGCAGGTTCCATGGTCCTTGGGGACACAAGAGCTTCTGTTTGTACCCAAAAACCACGGCAGCGACGACTGTCTTGGCAGCTCCAGACTGCCAGAGAGGTTCCAAGTAGCAATCACACGCTTAGATTTTCCCATTGGCCTGGGCTGGGTCTGCCTGGTCTTTCTGGGTCTAAGAGTGCGGGGCTTGTGTGTAACTCTCTCAGGGGATTGTGTGTGGTGGCGTGTGTCTAAGATCATGGGGCAGAGGGGGATGAGAGTGGGGTGGTGTGCTTCTCAGGCTCTGTAGCACCTGCTGTCTGGCTCTGGAGCCTCTGCCGGCTGGCGAGGCTCCTAGTCTCTCACAGGAGCCTTACCCCATGCGATCTCGGGCATGCTGGTGACACAGGACCAATACCTGGTTTCTCAACTGCACTCTCTCTGGCTCAGCACCAGGGGAGGCTGTCCTGGGTCCAGGGACGTAAGCCCCTGTCCCTAGCCACCCTGATTCTCACAATTTCCCCCTGTGATCCTTTGTTCTCTTTGAGTGCTTTCAGCCAGACTCCAAGTTAATGCTTGTGCCCAGATGCAGGGCCCTCTCAGATTGAGGTATTACTTTCCAATTGGTTGCCTCTGCTGGCTCCCTCCCCCTTTTGTTTATCTTCTGATATCAGTCCGAAGTTCCCACTCTGCTTTTTTATTTTCATTTTTTTCCAATTTATTTATTTTCAGAAAAACAGTATTCATTATTTTTTCACCACACCCAGTGCTCCATGCAAGCCGTGCCCTCTATAATACCCACCACCTGGTACCCCAACCTCCCACCACCCCCCGCCACTTCAAACCCCTCAGATTGTTTTTCAGAGTCCATAGTCTCTCATTGTTCACCTCCCCTTCCAATTTACCCAAATTTCCACTCTGCTTTACCTGCCCCCTGGCATCTTCTGCCCCTGTAGAGATCCAGACATGTATAAATCTGATCTCAGGCTGCTTTCATGGGTGATCATAATTCATTAGTAGGTTATCAGCTCACTTTAGGGTATAGGTTGAAAAAGCGCCTCCTCCTACTTCCCCACCATATTGTCTCCCTGTGCAGACCAAGTTTAATTATTTTTTAACACTTTCATTGTACTAAAGAAATCAGTAAATATGAATTCAAATTTGTCTGGCTTTCATTGTTAACTACTATGTATGCTTTCTGAGGAAATCCAATAACTTGAACCAAATTAAATTCCAATTACTGCATTGCATCAAAATATAACATTAACAGGGATTTTTTTCTCCTTTAATAAAACTTCAATTTTGTGGTTGCAGAACTATGCTTCTCGAAATACACATTTATATAGACACCTTTACAAATTACTTTCTGGAAGACTAAGTCTCAAATGAGGATTAAAATGCAATTACATTATTTGGTTTGTCTACTTTATTCTTCCTTTTAATATGTTTGATATGCAAGCGCTCCTTTCAGTTTTTCAACCTTTAATCAACAAAATAATTCATCACTGCTATTTTTATCTAGAATATCCAATTATCATATTTCCACTTTATTTTTGCATTTATCAAAAGCATTTTCTACCTTCTCCTTTCACTTCAGTCTTGCTCACTTATTTGAAGAGTCGGGATTTACTGGAGTTTACATCTATACTCAACTAGTATGGACTAGTATGAGTAATCCAAGTTTTAAAACATAGAAAAATTATCACACTACTTTGTAAATAGTTGATAGTAATTTAAATGATACCTAAAATCCCTGTCTTTTGACTATGACCTAATTTCTTTGACTCTCTGCTACCCTGTTCCATTCTCCTTGAATGTGCATTCTGATTTTCAGGTTCTGTACCACTCATTCTTCCAGAGGTCCTGCCTCCCCGCAATGCTACAGGCTCACAAAGGGGAAAGGAGGTTTTAGTGGGTGGACATTACAGTGACATCTACTTTTTATTTTTCGCCTGTGTGCTTGCCTGTCCATCAAACCATCAGCCAGAAGTCACAGCTCCTGAATGCTAGGGACTGTCCTTGTAGGTTCCCTGTCTGGGGATGTACTCAGATCTGAAACCAAAGTGAGTTTATCGCTATCTCACAGCTGAGAAAAAAGGAAAGCTGACAAATATCTCAGGCTTAATAGGGGAAATGAAGTGGCTACAAGGGTTCACCTATAATTCCTTAGATTTAACCCTATGCAGTTGTTTACCAGAACTGCAGCCTTCAAAGAACTTGCATTTGGAGAGGCAGATTAAGGAAATTAAGGCAGACAAACATGTATGAATCAGGATCCTATATGAAGGCAATGATCAGTTTATGTGGGCTCTGTTGGCACAGTGCCATTCCTGGCCACAAACCAGTCTGTTTCAGATAAAAATTGCCCATAACCATGACTTGGAACAGGGAATGCATGTTCTTCTTACACTGGCTCCACAGGATTTTGTCTCTACTCATGGAAGGAGCATATTAAAGGTCAACAATGACTGATTACCATGGGCAAAATGATTAATTGTATCAATTAAAAATGAGAACTATCAAAACTATACACTTGATTAGTGCCACACATATTTTGCTCTTTCTTTCTTTCTTTTTTTCCTTTCTTTCTGGTAAATAGAGAGTGGAACCAGGGGTTGAAGTTTGAGGGAGAGGGAGACAAATAGAATTTTAAGAAGGCTCAATTTTGAAGTTGGAACCTAACACCAGGCTCGGTCTTATATCTCTGAGGTTATGTCTTGAGCCAAAATAAAGAGTCAGACACTTAACCAACTGAACCACTCAGAAGTACCAATGCCACACACATTTCTAATCTAAATTTAACTACTATAACATTAAATTCTATGCCATTATCCTCATTTTATGTAAGAAAATGTGGAGGTACATATAGATTACCTATAATTTATGTGTACAACTTGAATTTAAACTGAGTCTGCCTGAACATGCTTCATACTAACACATTGCTTGTGACATCTGACTTGAAAATCCTTGACCTAATTAAATATTTTAAAATTATTATGACTAGGTGGATAATGAAGACCCTGAGAATTATAAGGGCAAGAAAGCAATCTACATATTTAATGCAATCCCTATCAAAGTACCATCAATCTTTTTTCAAAGAAATGGAACAAATAATCCTAAAATGTATATGGAACCAGAAAAGACCTCGAATAGCCAAAGGAATATTGAAAAAGAAAGCCAAAGTTGGTGGCATCACAATTCCAGACTTCAAGCTCTATTAAAAAGCCATCATCATCAAGACAGCATGATACTGGCACAAAAACAGACACATAGATCAATGGAACAGAATAGAAAGCCCAGAAATAGACCCTCAACTCTATGGTCAACTAAACTGTGACAAAGCAGGAAAGAATGTCCAGTGGAAAAAACACAGCCTCTTCAATAAATGGTGTTGGTAAAATTGGACAGGCACATGCAGAAAAATGAAATTGGAACGTTTCCTTACACCACACATGAAAATAGACTCAAAATGGATGAAGGACCTCAGTGTGAGAAAGGAATCCATCAAATCCTTGAGGAGAACACAGGCAGCAACCTCTTCAACCTCAGCCACAGCAACATCTTCCTAGGAACATCGCCAAAGGCCAGGGAAGCAAGGGCAACAATGAACTATTTGGATTTTATCAAGATCAAAAGCTTTTGAACAGCAAAGGAAACAGTTAACAAAACCAAAAGACAACTGACTGAATGGGAGGAGATATTTGCAAACGACATATCAGATAAAGGACTAGTGTCCAAAAATCTATAAATAACTTAGAAAACTCAACACCCAAAGGACAAATAATCCAATCAAGCAATGGGCAGAGGACATGAACAGACATTTCTGCAAAGAAGACATCCAGATGGCCAACAGACACATAAAAAAGTGTTCCATATCACTTGGCATCAGGGAAATAAAATGAAAACCACAATGAAATATCACCTCATACCAGTCAGAATGGCTAAAATTAACAAGTCAGGAAATGACACATGCTGGCGAGGATGCAGAGAAAGGGGAATCCTCCAACACTGTTGGTGAGAATGCAAGCTGGTGCAACCACTATGGAAAACAGCATGGAGATTCCCCAAAATGTTGAAAATAGAACTGCTTTATGATCCAGCAATTGCACTACTGGGTATTTACCCTAAAGATACAAACGAAGGATCTGAAGAGACATTTTTTTAGCAGCAATGTCCACAATAGCCAAACTATGGAAAGAACCTAGATGTCCATCAAGAGATGAATGGATAAAGAAGAAGTGGTATATATACACAATGGAATACTATGCAGCCATCAAAAGAAATGAAATCTTGCCATTTGTGACAATGTGGATGGAACTAGAGTGTATCATGCTCAGTGAAATAAGTTAAGCAGAGAAAGACAACTATCATATGATCTCCCTGGTATGAGGAAGTGGTGATGCAACATGGGGGGTTAAGGGCGTAGGAGAAGAATAAATGAAACAAGATGGGATTGGGAGGCAGACAAACCATAAGGGACTCAATCTCACAAAACAAACTGAGGGTTGCTGGGGGTAGGGGGGTTGGGAGAAGGGGGGTGGGGTTATGGACATTGGGGAAGGTATGTGCCATGGTGAGTGCTGTGAAGTGATTCACAGACCTATACCCCGGGGGATAAAAATATATTATATGTTTATAAAAAATTTAAAATTTTAAATTAAAAAAAAAGAATTATAAGGGCAAGTAATAAACTGAATGATTTTTTCCCTAATTTCAATGAATTTACCATAATTCAAGTACGAGTGAATTTACCATAATGAATACATTTGTTGATATTAGAGACCTCATTACTAAAGAAATTATTTTTGTACAACTTTGAATTACCATCTAGCATCCTTTTATTTCAGGGCATGTCTATGGTAGTGACCTCCCTCTGCCTTTGTTTATCTGTGAAAGTTTAAATTTATCCCTTATTTTGAAAGAAAAATTTGTCATATACAGAATTCAAACTTGACAGTTTTTTTCTTTTAGTACTTTGAATACAGTTTTATATTATCTTTTGGGATGTTAATTTCTGCTAAGAAATTAATAATATTTTTCAGATTCATTTGTACATGATGAAATTTTGTTGTTGCAGCTTTCAAGATTTTTTTTTGACTTGCAGCACTTTGGTTTGAAGTGTCTTAGTGTATATTTTCTTGGGTTTATACTACTTGGAGTTCACTAAGTTTCTAGATTTGTGTATCATATCCTTATTGAAATATGGGGAAGTTTTGGCTGCTACTGCTTTAAATAAACTCCCTACCCTTTATCACTCTCCTGAGATTCTTGTGAAGTATATATTGGACTGATTGATGATATAAACAAGTCCCTTAGGCATTGCTTATTTTTTAAATTTTACCCTAAGACTTGACTTGTCTTCAAATTTGCTGATTATTTCTTCTTTCAGGTCTGGACTTGAACACTTCTAGTGAATTTTTGAATTCAATTTTTGTATACTTCATCTACATTATTTCTGTTTTATTCCCTTGTTATAAAATCTACCTATTCTTGATATGTTATTCAGGCCCTTTGCATGTTCATATGCCATTTTGTTCTGTTTTCCTTAAGTTTTTGCTGATCTTTCCACTTAGCTCTTTTAGTAGATTTAAAATTACTATTTTAAAATGTTTTCTTTATTAAGACTTTCTGCAGGGTCAGATTTGAGATGCTTTTTTATTTATTTGAATAGACTATGCTTCTCTATATATATATTTTTTTTAATTGGGAATTTGAGGAGGGAGGCAGCCTCTTCTCTCAATCTTTGAGACTGGCTTTTTGTGTGGAAAGACCTTCACTATTCAGCCTAATATAAAGATTTAAGATAGCTGTGCATATCCTTTCTCACAGTTCTCCAGTATTGGCTGATTTTATACATCTTGATTTTCCTATGCCTTCCACCTCTGCTTCTTCACGGTGCACTAAATGTTTTATTAAGGTTAACTGTCTGTAATATCTTAACCCTAGGTATACATTGATCTGCTGTCTTACCATCTACTCCATTTTCATAGGTGTCTGCAAGTTCATTTTGTGGATTCTAACTTGAGATCCAAATTATACCCTATTTCTTATAGTTTTTAGTTTCTTTGTTTCTTGATTCACCATTTATTTAGTGGTAACTACAGATATTTGACAGGTATCCAGAACTCTCTAAAGGTTACTTTAGTCAGTCTATAGTGATTCACTTGATGTTTCTGTGAAGTAATAAGGATAGCCTGTGACTTCCTTGTGGTACCAAGTTGCTAAAGATATATAGCTCTTGTTAAAAACACTTTTAGGGGTGTCTTGGTGGCTCAGTTTTTAAACATATGCCTTTAGCTTGGGTCATGGTCCCAGGATCCTGGGATAAAAACCCACATTGGGCTGCCTACTCAGTGGAGTCCCTGCCTCTATCCTTCTCCCTCTGCCATTCGCCCTGTTTGTGTTCTTTCTCTGTGTCAAACAAAAGATACTTTTTTAATTTAACTGTTGTGTTAAATTGGAAACCAAAAGAACTGTTATGCAGACGATAGTTCACAAACCAGAAGTATTCATATCACCATACAAATATATATAATTATCATAAAATATATATATTATAGAATAATACACATTATTATATAATAAAATATAATTTTGTATATGATATATTGTATATGTAATTATATTGTATTAAGTAAATAAATATATGATAGATGATATTTTACATAATTATAATACTATATGATTACACATGCCTGTATTTATATCTATATGTAATTATATACTATGTAATTATACAATTATATATACAATTTCTTTTTTTTTTTGCATTTCTCTAAATACCAGTAATGCTGAATATCTGTTCATGTGTTTATTGGATTTCTGCTTTCTTTTGTAAATTGTGTGTTCATATCTTAAGCCCATAAGCTGGGATATTTGACTTTTTCAAAACATAGGAGCTCTTTATGGATGTTGGATATATATCTTTTCTTTGTTATACATGTTGTTAATATCCCTGTTTGTTGCTTGTCTTTTTTTTTAATTTATTTTCACCATGACAATATTCATTATTTTTTCACCACACCCAGTGCTCCATGCAATCCATGCCCTCTATAATACCCACCAACTGGTACACCAACCTCCCACCCCCCCGCCACTTCAAACCCCTCAGATTGTTTTTCAGAGTACATAGTCTGTCATGATTCACCTCCCCTTCAAATTTCCCCCAACTCCCTCCTCCTTTCTAACTCCCCATGTCCTCCATGCTATTTGTTATGCTCCACAAATAAGTGAAACCGTATGATAGTTGACTCTCTCTGCTTGACTTATTTCACTCAGCACAACATCTTTCAGTCCCGTCTATGCTGCTACAAAACTTGGGTATTCATCCTAAATGATGGAGGCATAATACTCCATAGTGTATATGACCATATTTTCCTTACCCATTCGTCCGTTGAAGGGCATCTTGGTTCTTTCCACAGTTTGTCGACCATGCCCATTGCTGCTATAAACATTGGGGTACAGATGGCCCTTCTTTCACGACATCTATATCTTTGGGGTAAATACCCAGGAGTGCAATTGCAGGGTCATAGGGAAGCTCTATGTTTAATTTCTTGAGGAATCTCCACACTGTTCCTGTGGTGGCTACACCAACTTGCATTCCCACCAACAGTGGAAGAGGGTTCCCCTTTCTCCACATCCTCTCCAACACATGTTGTGTCCTGTCTTGTTAATTTTGGCCATTCTAACTGGTGTAAGGTGATATCTCAATGTACTTTTAATTTGAATCTCCCTGATGGCTAATGATGATGAACATTTTTTCATGTGTCTGATAGCCATTTGTATGTCTTGATTGGAGAAGTGTCTGTTCATATCTTCTGCCCATTTTTTGAGATGATTGTCTGTTTTTTGTGTGTTGAGTTTGAGAAATTCATTAAAAATCCTGTATATCAAACCTTTGTCTGTACTGTCATTTGCAAAATCTTCTCCCATTCTGTGTGTTGCCATTTTGTGTTTGTTTGTTTGTTTGTTTGATGATGTTGTTGTTGTTGTTTTTACTGTTTCCTTTGCTGGACAGAAGGTTTTGATTTTGATGAAGTCCCAAAAGTTCTTTTTCGCTTCTGTTTCCTTGGCCTTTGGAGACATATCTTGAAAGAAGTTGCTGTGGTTGATATCGAAGAGATTACTGCCTATGTTCTCCTCTAGGATTCTGATGGATTCCTGTCTCACGTTGAGGTCTTTTATCCATTTTGAGTTGATCTTTGTGTACGGTGTAAGAGAATGGTCGAGTTTCATTCTTCTACATATAGCTATCCAGATTTCCTACACCATTTATTGAAGAGACTGTCTTATTTCCACTGTATGTTTTTTCCTGTTTTGTCAAAGATTAATTGACATAGAGTTGAGGGTCCATATCTAGGCTCTCTTCTCTGTTCTACTGGTCTATGTGTCTGTTTCTATGCCAGTACCATGCTGTCTTGGTGATCACAGCTTTGTAGTAAAGCTTGAAATCAGGTAACATGATGCTCCAGTTTTATTTTTGTTTTTCAACATTTCCTTAGTGATACGGGGTCTCTTCTGATTCCATACACGTTTTTGGATTATTTGCTCCAGCTCTTTGAAGAATACTGGTGAAATTTTAACTGGAATGGCATTAAAAGTATAGATTGCTCAAGGCAATATAGACATTTTAACAATGTTTATTTTTCTGATCCAAGAGCATGGAATGGTCTTCCATCTTTTTGTGTCTTCTTCAATTTCTTTCATGAGTGTTCTGGAGTTCCTCGAGTACAGATCCTTTACCTCTTTAGTTAGCTTTATTCCCAGGTATATTATGGTTCTTGGTGCTATAGTAAATGGAATTGATTCTCTAATTTCCCTTTCTGTATTTTCATTGTTAGTGTATAAGAAAGCCACTGAATTCTGTACATTGACTTTGTATCCTGCCATGTTGCTGAATTTCTGTATGAGTTCTAGTAGTTTGGGGGTGGAGTCTTTCGGGTTTTCTATATAAAGAATCATGTCATCTGCGAAGAGAGAGAGTTTGACTTCTTCATTGCCAATTTGGATTCCTTTTATTTCTCTTTGTTGTCTGATTGCTGTTGCTAGGACTTCTAATACTGTTGAACAAGAGTCGTTAAAGTGGGCCTCCTTGTCGTGCTCCTGATTTCAACGGGAAGGCTGCAATCTTTTTCCCATTGAGGATGATATTTGCTGTAGGTCTTTCATAGATAGATTTGCTGAAGTTCAGGAATGTTCCCTCTATCCCTATCCGTTTTAATCAGGAACGGATGCTGGATTTTGTCAACTGCTTTTTCTGCATAAATGAGAGGACCATGTGGTTCTTCTCTCTTCTCATATTAATTTTTTCTATCATATTGATGGATTTGCAAACGTTGAACCATCTTTGTAGCCCAGGGATGAATCCCACCTGGTCATGGTGGATAATCTTTTTAACGTGCTGTTGGATCCCATTTGCTAGGATCTTGTTGAGAATCTTAACATCCATATTCATCAGTGATATTGGTCTGAAATTCTCCTTTTTGGTAGGGTCTTTGCCTGGTTTGGGGATCAGGATAATTCTGGCTTCATAGAAAGAGCCTGGAATTTTTCCTTCTGCTGCAAGTTTTTGAATCAGCTTCAGGAGAGTAGATGTTATTTCTTCTTTGAAAGTTTGGTAGAATTCCCCATGGAATTCGTCAGGTCCTGGCCTCTTATTTTTTTGGGAGGTTTTTGATCACTGCTTCAAATTTTTTACTAGATATTGGTATATTCAGGTTGTTGATTTCTTCCTGGTTCCATTTTGGTAGTTTATAGTTATCAAGGAATGCATCCATTTCATCTAGGTTGCTAAGCTTATTGGCATATAATTGTTGATAATAACTTCTGATGATTGTTTCTTCTTCCTTGGTGTTTGTTGTGATACCTCTCTTTTTATTCATAATTTTATAAATTTGGGCTTTCTCTCTTTCCTTTTGGATTAGTGTGGCCAATGGTTTATAGATCTTATTTATTCTTTCAAAAAACCAGCTTCTAGATTCATTGTTACTTTCTACTGTATCTCTGGTTTCTACCTCTTTGTTCTCTTCTCAAATCTTGATTATTTCCCTTCTTATGTGTGGATTTGGTTTGATTTGCTGTTGATTCTCCCGTTCTTTAAGGTGTAGAGACAGCTCCTGTGTTCTGGATTTTTAAATTTATTTGAGGGAGGCTTCGATAGAAATGTATTTCCCTGTGAGGACCTCCTTTGCTGTATCACATAGGTTTTGGACTGAAGTGTCTTCATTGGTCTTCTCATTGGTTTCCATGAATTGTTTCAGTTCTTCTTTGACCTCCTGGTTGATCCAATCATTCTTAAGCAAGGTGGTCTTTAGCTTCCAGGTGTTTGAGTTCCTTCAGAACTTTTCCTTGTGATCGAGCTCCAGTTTCAAAGCATTGTGATCTGAGAATATGCAGGGAATTATTTCAGTCTTTTGGTTTCGGCTGAGTCTTGATTTGTGACCCAGTATGTGGTCTAATCTTGAGAAGGTTCCATGTGCAGTTGAGAAGAATGAGTATTCTGTTGTTTTAGGGTGGAATGTTCTGTATATATATATGAGGTCCATCTGGTCCAATGTGTCATTCAATGCTCTTGTTTCTTTATTGATTTTCTGCTTCGATGATCTGTCTATTTCTGAGAGAGGCGTGTTAAGATTTCCTACTATTAGTGTACTCGTATAAATATGACTTTTTATCTTGATTAACAGTTTTCTTATGTAATTGGCTACTCCCATATAGGGGTATAGATATTTACAATTGTTAGATTATCTTGATGGATAATTCCTTTGAAAATTATGTACTGTCCTTCTGTATTTCTGAGTACAGTATTTATTTTAAAATCTAATTTATCTGATATGAGAATTGCTTCTCCAGCCTTCTTTTGAGGCCCATTGTCATAACAGATGCTTCTCCATCCCTTCACTTTCAGTCTGGATGTATCTTAAGGTTCAAAATGGGTCTCTTGTAGACAACATATGATGGGTCCTGTCGTTATATCAAATCTGCAACCCTGTGCCGTTTTATGGGTGCATTTAGGCCATTCATATTGAGAGTGATTATTAATAGATACGTTTTCATTGACATTGTGTTACCTTTGACGTCTTTCTTTCTATTGATTGTCTCTATATTTCTGTTCAATGATATTTTTAGGAATTTTCTCTTTTATAACCCCCCCTTAATATTTCCTGCAGTGTCAGCTTCGTGGTTGCATAGTCTTTTAAGTCTAGCTGGTATTTTAAACTCTTTATCTCTCCATCCATTTTGAATGTCAGTCTTGCTGGATTAAGTATTCTTGGCTGCATGTTCTTCTCATTTAATGCCCTGAATACATCTTTCCAGCCCTTTCTGGCTTGCCAGGTCTCTGTGGACAGGTCTGACGTTATTCTGATGGTCTTTCCTGTGTAAGCAAGGAGCCTCTTTTTCCTAGCTGCTTTCAAGACATTGTATCTACTAGTATGATTCCTCAATTTGACTATCAGGTGTCATGTTTTTTTGGAATCTATAATCTTGGGTGGAGACCGTCCGACTTCCAGTAGATGAAAGCTGGCTCCATTTGCGAGATTGGGAAAATTTTCATGAAGGACTTTTTTCACTATATCTTCTAGACTTCTTTCTTTCTCCTCCCCTTCAGGGATTCCAACAATTCTGACGTTGAAACATTTCATGGCATCATTTATTTCCCTGATTCTGTTTTCGTGGTTTCTAAGCTGTTTGTTCCAGGCTTCCTCCTGATCCTTTCTATCTGTTTGTCTTCCAGATTACTAATTCTATCTTCTGTCTCAGTTACCCTAGGTTTGAGAGAATTTAGATTAGACTGGAACTCATTGAGCGCATTGTGAACCTCCTCCCTGGTAGCTTTAAAACGGCCCTAACATTGTGAATATCATCTTTCATCTCTTTCAGCTAGGCCCTAATCAGTTCTGTTTGGTCATTCATGGCTTTCTCCAACATAGCTATTGCCTGGATAATTGTTAGCCTCAATTCTCTTTCCGACATATTGTCTATGTTGATAGCCGTTAGCTCTGTTGCAGAAGGTCCATCCTCTGTATTTTTCTTTTGTTGGGCATTCCTCCTCCTAGTCATTTTGGTGGGAGAGGACTGAAGAGATGTAGCTGGATGTATCAACTCTGGTGCAGTCAAGGTGCACCCTGGAACACTTCTGAGCAATCAGGATTTTCCACCCAAATGAGAGACAAAAGAAAAGAAAAAGAAAAAGAGAGAGAGAGAGAGAGAGGGAAGAAATGGAAGATGAAAGAGAAGGTTCAGCCCAAATGGGCCCCAAGGTAAGATTTATGAAGTAGACAAACGAAAACAGAGAAGCAAAAAAAAAAAATTATAAAAGTATATGACAAGCGAAAAAAATATGCAAATAAAGGAAGAACCTCGTCAAAAAGAACCCTAAGTGTAGATTTATATGCTATCAGGACAAACACAAAAACACAGAAACACTTGTGGAAGAAAAATATGGGAGAGTGGTTATAAATTCTCAGTGTGTTGAGGAAGGTTGTTTTGATTCTTCCTGGATGTATCTTGATATCTTTGTTAAAGGACTCAAATTTCTTAAGATAAAGTGGGAGTAAAAATTAGTTTACCTATAGGGGTAGTATAGATTGGGTAAAGGGGATTACTTTGAATTTTAACACTATATGAATATTAAAAATAGAAAAAAATGGAATAAACTAGACTAAACTAAACTAAAATTAAAAAAAAAGAATTCAAAAAATAGAAATGCAAAGGAAAAACTTAGGTGTATGTATCAAAAAGTTCAGGTTAGAAGGTTATTATGGAATTTGATGTACTGGATAGTTTGCTGTGATGGTAAATAGGTTAAAAATTATCTATATATTTAAAAAATTAACCAGAATAGTGAAAACGAGTAAAAAATAAAATTTTTCCTATTAACTAGTGGTTGTTCTTTTTTTTTCCTTTTTTTTTTTTCTTTCTTGGTTTGTTTTCTGGGGTAGGGGCCTGCCACGTGGGATTTCGGTCAATGATGTTCTCTGAGTTAAGTCCTCCTGCTCCCGTCAAGGGGGTGGGCTCTGAGGAAACTGGTTTTTTTCTGGCTTTTGTTCTCTGGCATTTTTAATGTTTGTTCACTTTCTTTTTTTTCTCTCACCTTGACCACTTTTTATGGTTTTTGTAGTTTTAGAGGAAACCAAACTGCACCCTGACCTCCCTCTCAGAGAGAAGCCTCAGTCTGGTTGCAGAGCCCAAATAAGTTCCCCCTTGGCCATTGGCAAAGCAGGTTCCAAGTCATGGTCCCTGGGGATGCAGGATCTTTTGCTTATACCCAAAGCCATGGCATTGGTGGCTGTCTGGGCAGCTCCAGACCACCAAAGAGGTTCCAAGCAGCAATCGCACACTGAGATTTTCCTGCTGGCCTGGGCTGGGAGTGCCTGGTCTTTCTGGGTCTAACAGCGCCCGGCTTGCGTGCACCAATTTCAGGGGAGGCTGTGGGTCGGGCTCGGGTCTCAGGCTCTGAGAACGGGGTGCATGTCCAAAAGCACCAGGCTGGCTTTCGCACACCTCTCTGGGGGGAGAGTTTGGTGCATGCGTCTTAGGTTGTGAAACAATGGTGCGTATCAAAGGGCGCTGGCTGGGCCTTGTACCTCTCTCAGGGGAGTATCTCAGGCTCTATAGCAGGGCTCACACGTTCTGCCATCTGGCATGGCTCCCATCCCCTCACAGGAGCCGGACCCCACATGTTCTTGGGCGCGCTGGTGGCTTAAGGACCAAGACCTGGGTTCTTCATGTTACTCTCTCTGGCTCAGCCCCAGAGGAGGCTGTTTTGGGACCAGGGACTTACGTCCCTGTCCCTAGTTGCCCCGATTCCCACAAACCCACCTCCCTGCGATCCTTTGCTCTTTTGGAGTGCTTTCCACCAGTCCAAGTTAATGCTGGTCCCCAGATGCAGGGCACTCTCCCTGGTATTGGGGGTATTACTTTCCAACTGGTTGCCTCTGGTGGTTCCCTCCCCCTTTTGTTTATCTTACAATATCAGTTCGCTGTTCCCAGTCCACTTTACCTGCCCACTGGCGTCTTCTGCCCCTGTAGAGATCCAGACGTGTATAATTCTGATCTCAGGCTGATTTCATGGGTGATCGGAGTTCTTTGGTAGGTAATCAGCTCACTTTGTGGTAAAGATTGAAAAGGGGCCTCCTCCTACTTCCCCGCCATCTTCATATATACAATTTCTTATTACTAAATTAAAAGCTTATAATTAATAAGTATAAAGGCAAAAATTGCTTATACATTTAGGAAGCTATTTATTCAGTGAACATATATAATGTCTATATAAACTTTTATTTACTTACTATATGCTAGAGTTAATTGACATTTTCTTTAAAATATAAGGCATCATTGGACATTAATTCAGAAAGATCTCTAAACTTAATAGAGATGAAAGAAGAGGTTCTCTCACAAAATAAATTATCAAAATAAGTTTTCATAGACCTATTTTTAATTTTTTTGCTTAAGTTATAGAATAATTTGTTAAATTTGGGGAAACTACTGTATAGCATACTTACACACTTTAATTTCATGAGAGAAGTTTAACTTAATGAAACATTAATGTAGTTTTGTCCTCCATATTTTTTTTGTTTCTGGGGTAGAATGTACTATTTATCAGTGGCATATAACACCATAGTATTTTAACAAATGGTATGGAGATTCCTTAAGAAATTTAAAGTAGAGCTACCCTATGACCATGCAATTGCACTACTGGGTATTTACCACAAAGATGTAGATATAGTGGGAAGAAGGGCCACCTGTACCCCAATGTTCATAGCAGCAATGGTCACAGTCACCAAACTCTGGAAAGAGTCAGGATGCCCTTCAACAGATGAGTAGATAAAGAAGATATGACCTATGTATACAATGGGATATTATGCCTCCCTCAGAAAGGATGAATTCCCAACTTTTGTATCAACATGTATGGGTCTGGAAGAGATTATGTTGAGTGAAATAAGTCAAGCAAAGAGAGTCAATTATCATATGGTTTCATTTACTTGTGGAGCATAAAGAATAACACAGAGGACGTTAAGAGAAGAATAGGGGGAGAGAGTTGCAGGAAATCAGAGGGGGAGATGAACCATGAGAGACTGTGGACTCTGAGAAATAAACTGAGGGATTTGGAGGGAAAGAGGAAGAGGGTTGGGTGAGCCTGGTGGTGGGTATTAAGGAGAGCACCTATTGCTTGGAGCACTGGGTATGGTGCATAAACAAATGAATATTGGAACACTGAAAAAAATACAATGAAATTCAAAAAAATAAAAAAAATAGAAGTAAAAATTTAGAAGCACAATGGTGGTTCAGTCAGTTAAGCATCCAACTCTTGATTTCACTTCAGGTCATGATCTCAGGGTCATGAGACAAAGCCCCACAATGGACGTCATGCTCAGTGCAGTCTGAAAATTCCTTCTCTCCTTCTCCCCTTTCCCATTCCTATTCCCTTTCACATGTCCACATAAGAGAAGTAAATTTAATTGTTTTCACACCATTTTTCTTGATAATATTTTCATGGTAATTTTTTGGGTAGAGCAGAAATAGAAGAAAGATTCTTTATTTGGAGTTTTAAACAATCACCTAGGGTTTCATTTCTATGACAACTTTTAAATTTTGAGATGACATTTTATATTAAATTAGCTGTTTAGATGTGTGCACAATAAGCATTTTATACACCCAGGTGATATATTTGGTGCTAAATAACCAGAGGCTTAGGTACCTCCAGGACCTAAGATCATTGTGTTTCTTACTTTTCAAAAACTAATATGAGCGATGGTACATAGACCCTGGTAAAAGGTTTATAAAAGCAAGGGGAAATTTTATATACAAAATATTATCACCTTGACCTATGACATTAGAACTTCTAAGTGACTGTTTCCCACAATTTTGAGATAATTGAAAAGATTTGAGTCATAGTTTTGACTTTTGTTGGTGTATATTTTCATAATTAACCTACAACCTTAGAAGCAACAATCCATGCTGGCTTTATTTTCTGATTTTGTTACATAATATATGAAGTAATTGCAAGTCAAATTAAAAACAACAGTAACAATTAAATAATCAATCAATCAATCAATCAAACTTTTCTGGGTCACAAGCCATCTCAGCCTCCTCAGTAATTTAGTAAAAGTCTCAATCAACTCACAAGACTACTGACTCACACTTAGGATAGTTTCTGTTATCAAATAATTTCTTTAATTATCATGGCTTATTCATATTTTCTTTTTCTTATTGAAATGCATACAAATTGCTTTTGCAAAAGTGTACATTTTATGTTTTCAAATTTATTGTCAACTCATTTTGTAGTTGTGTTATGAGTTTTATTTTTCACTTCCTAGTTATATGTATTTTATTTAACCAGTTAAATTTCCATAAGCATTTGTTGTTCTTTAGCTATCTACATTGTAAAACAAATATAAATATCTTAAATGTATCAAACATTCTTACTTTAAGTACGTAATCTTTTTTGACATATTTATGAATAACTCCATCAAATTATGAAGTTTAAATTTAACAAAATATGAGGTACAGAATATATAGTCAAAACCAGACCATTATTAGAAGCAGAAATATGAACCACAGTCTACAGAATCTGGTACCAAAAGACAGATTGTTGCAAGTCAGACTAATAGGATGTCAGACCAATGATCCCTAGTAACAACCCAGGAAACCAAACAATAAACCCAATAACAATAAGACACAAGTGTGAACTTCATTTATAACTTAGAGCTTATTTATTTATTTTTCCTGCTTCCAAATTTGGACTAACCAGAAAAAGCCAGATATGTACGTCCGGCTTACCTCAATCTCTACATGGCAATAGCCTCCAATCACATATTCTTGAAGCACTTCCTTGTTCCTTTTTTTTTTTCTTTACTTTTTTTAAGTTTACCCACTTTTCTATCTAACCTTAATAATTTTCCAAATAGAAGAGACAGTTGTTGACTTCCTTGCTAAAACAAGTTTTTAATAAATAAATTTTACTTGTGCTTGTTTTGTGAGTCTTAGCTATTTCCACAAATAATAACACTGATGAATTAAAATAAACATCTTTCTTTCCTTATGAAACTCATAAAAACTATTTCTAATTCAACTAAATATCCATAAAAATATCTTGGAGCAAAATATGCTGGATATTTCAGCAAAGTATTATTGTATTAAATTCACAAATAACTTTTTGAGTCTACATTTTATGTTTGCACATGTCAAATTCCAACATTCTTATCAGTATCTAAGACAAAGGAAACTTTTATGTCATGATACAGGAAGATTACAAATATTAGTAAGAATTGATGGAACAAATAACTTTATTGTTTCTTACATCTGGTTTATGGAGGTAATTTCTGACATCTCAGAAGATGATATTTACCACCTGCTTTGACACAGATAGGAGTTTCTGACTTCTGAGAATTTACAGCACAACAACCAGCATCTCGAAGTGTAAGTCATAGCCAGAATCCTGGGTCTTTTCCTCGAGATGAGCTTACAAATGGCATGGGTTAGAGAATGGAGACATGATGTAGGTATGAGTGGAGATAGGTAGGGCACTTGGGTGAAATGGATGAAAATATTTGGGCAAACACTCTGGGCCCATCCTTTATTTTGTTGTGTTGTTAATTCCTAAAGTAATTTCTTTTTAATTTGTCTCTTGCTTTCTCTCATCCTGTTTTATCTTGCTAGAGGTTTATGTAAATTATAGTCTTAAAATTACTTTCATATATATAAATCACATGCTGCAAATATGCATGTAAAATATGTAACATATTGCAAATATATATAGCATATTATCTATATATTATTCTATGTTTATATAATATATGTAATAATATATATATGTATTATTTAAACATTACCTATAAATTATATAATACTTTAAATACTAAATATATGTTGTATATCTGTAATATATATATAATTTATATAATCAAAATATATATATGTGTGTATATTATTTTATGTATAAAATAGAATGCGTTATTATATAATATATGCTTTAGTTTTATATAATTTCTCTTTCCTCTATGGAACAGCATTGTTCAATATGGTAGCCAAAAAGTTTCATTGGCTATTGAGCACTTGATATGTGTGTACTCCAAATTGATACACATTGTAAGTATAAAATAAGCATTGTGTGTAGAAAAGATAGTATAAAAATATGAAATCTTGGGATGTCTGGGTGGCTCAATTGGTGGAGAAATTGTCTTCAGCTTGGTCATGAGCCCAAGGTTCTGTTAACAAGTCTTGCATCTGGCTCTCTGCTCAATGAAGAGCCTGCTTCTCCCTCTGCCTGCTGCTCCACCTGCATATACTTTTGCTTTTTCTCTCTTACTCTCTCTTTGATAAGTAAACAAATATAAATAAATAAATAAATAAATACTTTAAAAAATCTAAAATAAATCAGTAAATAATATTATTTCCTTATACATTATAATAATAATATTTAGATATAAAATATAAATAAAATTTATTCTTAAATTTATTTTTAGTTTTCAAAATATTATTTTAGGCTTTCCAATAGAAAATTTAATAGTAGTGGGAGAAGTTAAGATGACAGGCTAGTAGGGAGAGCCTATGCTTACCTTGTCCCTGGAACACATTTAGATAAATATTAAATCACTCTGAACATGCAATAATTGATCTAAGGACTAAGAGAACAAACTGCACAACTAGAGGGAGAAAAGAGACCATGTCATGAAAGATAGAAAAGGCAGAGACCTGATTTGGGGAAGAAAAGAATGGCTGGTGATTTTGAGGGAAACGAACCCTGATTATGGAGAAAAGAGAGAGAAAGAGAGCAGCGTGCAAGGGATTGGACAAGAAACACACTTCCACAAACTATTGCCTGGGGAAATGAAATTGCCTGATTATATAAACATTTTACAGAGGGGAGCTCAAGGACTGAAGTTTTCAAAGTCTATGTCATCACTGGTGTGGAGACTATCAGACAGCAGTGCTTTTGTGGAGAAGGAGGGCAGAGATCTGGGAACAAGCAGTGTGGTCTAAGGATCCCATGTACTAAGAGACAGAGAGTTCACCTGCATGGGACAGGTGGCACTTCCCTTCGGGGGAAAAAAGAGCTGGTGAGCACCATTGCACTTTCCTATTCATTAGCATAAAAAAGAGAAAACTGCTGAGAGCTTCTAACTTAGGCACTGGCTTTTTACTACACTTCACCATAAACTCAAAACCTCTGCACATTTGTGCTACTGCCATGGGACAAACTTGCACCAGCCACAGTGTGGTGAGACCCTCCCTCAGAGGATCAACAAGTTTCTGCACATTGCAGAGTCCCAAAAATTTGGAGTAATGAATCCCAATTGACATGCTGGAGATAAAACAAAGGATCAGGGTGGCTCAGTCAGTTTAGTGTCTGACTTCTGCTCAAGTCATGATCCAAGGATTCTGGGATCAAGTTCTGCATCAGACTCCTTGTTCAGTGAGGAGCCGACTTCACCCTCTGCCTGCCACTCCTCCTGCTTGTGCTCTCTTTTTCTCTAAAAATACACAAATAAAATCTTTACAAAAATAAATTTAAAAAGCACAGGAACACTGTATTGTTAGGTGGGCAGTTGCTTGGGCAAAATGGGGTAAAAGTAGGGATCTGAGTGGTGTCTGCGACATGCCAGGGGAGATTGATTGCTTTTCTGTGTGGGCTTCTTGAATTCAACAGGCACAAACCACCCACCCCAGGATGAGAGAGCAGGCTGATGCCATTTTTTTCCTGACCAATAACATGGATTGACTTTAGTGATGAGCGCAGAACCAACATTGGATCCTTGAGATAATTACAACAAATCCCACCGCCCTGAACTCTGCAGGTGCTTCTAAATTAATACAAGCGTCCCTGAGATTCAGAGCAGCATCAGTCATGACTCCCAGAAGGAAACCACAAACCCTACACCAAGTCTGCTTACCATAGAACGCTGCAAAACTAGAACTCTAGAGGAAATAGGAGCATTTCTCTTTTAACAAGCAGACCAAAACACACGTAGTTAAAACTCATGACATTGTGGACAAGATGCAAACACTATCCACTTTAGTCAAGGAGAAACTCTTCATAGGACTGAGCTGAAGGAAAGACCAGCCAAAAACACAGCAGCAAAGTTAACACAGTTTATACTGGAAACACTTCCATAAGTCCCAGGTCCTGTACAGTATATGATCGTTTCTTTTTTTTTATTATTTTTTATTTTTTTAAATAAACATATAAAGTATTTTTATCCCCAGGGGTACGGGTCTGTGAATCGCCAGGTTTACACACTTCACAGCACTCACCATAGCACATACCCACCCCAATGTCCATAACCCCACCACTCTCTCCCGACACCCCTCCCCCCAGGAACCCTCAGTTTGTGTAATGATATTCAGAGTCTCTTATGGTTTGTCTTTCTCCTGATCCCATCTTCTTTCATTTATTTTTTCCTACCCCCCAACTCCCCTACAATGCATCTCCACTTTCTCATATCAGTGAGACCATATGATCATTTCTTAATATAGCCATTACTCTCAGGAGCAAGTAACACAATGAGCTTTCCTATCACTAAGTAGCCTGAGACCTAGACAAAATGCCAAGATGGAGGAATTCATCCCAAAGAAAGATCAAATAAAATTTTATGGCCAAGGATCTAATCAAAACTGATATAAGTAATATGCCTGAACCAGAATTTAAAGCAACAATCATAAGGTTACTAGCATAGAGACACAAGACCTAAAAACAAGTCAGGACAAAATATAATATATTATAACCAAGTTGCAAAACTGACTGGATGTATTGACCACAAGGGGAGAAGAAGCAGGGAAAGAAATAAGTAACATGGAGGGAAAAATATGGAAAATAATGAAGCTGATAATAAGAGGGAAAATATTGCATCAAAAATGTAGACTTCGGGAACTAAACAACTCGAAAAGGCACATTGACATTCACATCATAGGATTCCCAGAAGAAGAGAGAGAAAAGGTCATAAAATTTGTCTGGAAAATTAAAGCTAAAAATGTCCCTAATATGTGAAATAAACAGACATCCAAATCCAAAAAGCACTGAAAACTCAAAACAAACAAACAACAACAACAACAATAAAACAACAAAAACATTGTTAAAAAGTGTTAAAACCTATTCTTCTCAAAATTTTCCAAAAAACAGAAATGAAAGGAAGACTTCAAAACTCATTCTATGGGGCCAGCATTATCTTCATTCCAAAACCAAATACCCCCACTGAAAAGGAGAATTATAGGCCAATATCCTGATGAACCTGGGTGCAAATTCTCAAAAAGACTAGTAAATCAAACGCAAAAGTACATTAAAATAAATAATTATTCATGGCTCGCCAGAGGCATCTGTCAGTTGAGTGTCTAACTTGATTTTGTGGTCCTGAGATCAAGCCCCATGTAAGGCTCCATGTTTAGAACAGAATCTGCTTCTCTCATCTTCTTTTTCGGCCCCTACCCCTGCTCTCTGTCTCTCTCTATATCTGTCTTTCTAAAAATGAATAAAAAAAACTTATTAAAAATAATTTTTCATGATGACCAAGAGGAATTTATTCCAGTGCTCCAGGTGGGGTTAAATATTCACACATCAATCAACAAAATACACCACATTAATAAAAGAAATAATGAGAACTATATGATCCTCCCAATACATGCAGAAAAAGCATTTGTCAAAGTATAGTATCCATTCTTGGTCAAAACAAACAAAATAACAAAGTTGAGCTAAAGAAAACATACCTAAATGTCATAAAGGCCATATACAAAAGAACCACAGGTAATATCATATCCAATGGGGATAAACAAGAGATTTTCCTCTGTGGAAGACAGGGATATCTACTCTCACCATTGCCATTTAACATAATACTGGCTGTCCTAGCTTCAGCAATTAAATAACAAAAAGAAATAAAAGTAATCCAAATTGGCAAGGAAGAAGGAAAATTTTCATTATTCACAGAGGACATACTAATCTATGTAGGAAACCAAAGACTCCACCAAAGAAATATTAGAACTAACAAAAATTAATTAAAGTCAGAGGACACAAAATCAACATATAGAATCTGTTGTATTGCTGTATATCAACCATGAAGCAGTAGAAAGAGAAATTAATTAATCAATCTTATTTACAATTGCACTAAAAACTATAAAATGCCTAGAAATAAATCAGCCAAAGTGGCAAAATATCTGTACTCTGAAAACTATAGAACACTTACAGAAGAAATTAAAGATGACACAAAGAAATGGAAAGAAAAAAAAACACTCTATGCTCATGGATTGGAAGAACAAATATTGTTAAATTTTCTATACTGTCCAAAACAATCTACACATTAAATAATGTCCCTACCAAAATAATACCAGCATTTTTCATAGAGCTGGAACAAACAATTCTAAAATTTGTATGAAACCAGAGAAGACCCAAAGTGACTTATTCCTTCCTTAAACATTAAGTGTAGAATGATATGGGAGGATCTATTCACCTAACTCTTTTAAACTATATAGTATATAAACCTACATTCAGGTAACATCTTCCTTAAAGTATGTGGTTTTCCTTTGTTATGCAGAACATTTTTAGTGCAATAAGGTCCCAATAGTTCATTTTGGCTTTTGTTTCCTTTGCCTTTGAAGATGTGTCTAAATAGAATTTTTTTGTGGCTGAGTTCCAAGAGCTTTCTTATATTTTGATGGAGTTCTGTCTCATATTTAGGTATTTTGTCCATTGTTAGCTTATCTTTGTGTATGGTGTAAGAGAATGGTCCAGTTTCATTCTTCTGTTTGTGGATGTCCAATTCTCCATACAACATTTATTGAAGTAAGAGTTCTTTTCCATTGGATATTTTTTCCTGCTTTTTTGAAGATTAGTTGACCATAGACTTGAGGTTCCATTTCTGTTTTTGTTTTTGTTGTTGTTGTTGTTGTTGTTTGTTTGTTTTTTCTGTTCCATGGATTTATGTGTCTATTTTGATGCCAGTACCATATTATCTTCATGACTAAATATTTGTAATACTTCTTGAATTCCAGAATTTTGATGCCTCTAGCTTGTGTTTCCTTTTTCATCATTGTATTTCCTATACAGGGTCTTTTCTAATTCTCTACAAATTTTAGGATTTTCTGATCCTATACACATTTCATAATTGTTTGTTCGAGCTCTGTGAAAGATGCTGGTGGTATTTTGATAGGGATTCCATTGAATATGCAGATTGGCTTAGATAGCACAGACATTTTAACAGTATTCTTTTCAATCAATGAGCATAGGTTTTTTTTTCCATTTCTTTGTCTTCCTTAATTACTTTCATGAGTGTTCTATAGTTTTGAGAATACAGATCCTTTACCTCTTTGGTTATGTTTATTTCTAGGTAATTTATGATTTTTAGTGAAATTGTAAATGGGACCAATTCCTAAATTTCTCTTTCTTCCATCTCATTGTTAACATATAGAAATGGAATGTATTTATGTGCACTGGTTTTGTGTCCTGCCACAGTGCTGAATTGCTGTATGAGTAATAGAAAATTTGGGATAAAATTTTTTGTGTTTTCCCCATGAAATATCATGTCACCTATGAAGACTTCAAGAGTTTGACTTTCTTTACCAATTTGATTTTTTAAATTTATTTCTGTTGACTGATTGCTAAGTCTAAGATTTCTAGTACTATGTTGAACACCAGTGGTGTGAATGGAAATCATGTCCTATTCCTGACCCTAGGAAAAAAGCTTTCATTTTTTTCCACTGAAAATGATTTTCACTCTGGGCTTTGTATAGATGGCTTTTTATCTTTTCCCCAACGTAACAGTATTTATTGTTTTTGCACCACATCTAGTGCTCCATGCAATATGTGCGCTCCTTAATACCCACCCCCTGGCTCCCCCAACCTTCCACCCCCTGCCCCTTCAAAACCCTCAGGTTGTTTTTCAGAGTCCATACTCTTTCAGGTTTCACCTCCCCTTCCAATTTTCCTCAACTCCCTTCTCCTCTCCATCTCCCCATGTCCTCCATATAATGTGTTATGCTCCACAAATAAATGAAACCATATGATAATTGACTCTCTCTGCTTGACTTATTTCACTCAGCATAATCTCTTCCAGTCCCGTCCATGTTGCTACAAAAGTTGGGTATTTATCTTTTCTGAGGGAGGCATAATACTCCATAGTGTATATGGACCACATCTTCCCTATGCATTCGTCCATTGAAGGGTATCTTGGTTCTTTCCACAGTTTGGCGACCATGGCCATTGCTGCTATAAACATTGGGGTACAGATGGCCCTTCTTTTCACTACATCTGTATCTTTGGGGTAAATCCCCAGTAGTGCAATGGCAGGGTCATAGGGAAGCTCTATTTTTAATTTCTTGAGAACTCTCCACACTGTTCTCCTACGTGGCTGCACCAAATTTCCTTCCCACCAACAGTCTGAGCGGGTTCCCCGTTCTCCACATCTTATCCAACACACGCTTTTTGATATTGAAAGAAAACGGTCAACAAAACTAAACAGCAACCTAAGGGATGGGAGAAAATATTTTTAAATGGCATATCAGATAAAGGGCTTCTATCCAAGATCTATATAGAACTTCTCATACTCAACACCCAAAAAAACAAATAATTCAATCAAGAAATGGGCAGATGATAATGAACAGACATTTCTCAAAAGAAGATATACAAATGGCCAGCAGACATATGAAAAAATGCTCTACATCATCTGTCATCAGGGAATTAAGAATCAAAACTGCAATGAGATAACACTTAACACCAGTCAGAATGATAAAAATTAACAAGACACGAAACAACAATGAGGTGAAGATGTGGATAAAGGGGAACCTCTTACATTTTTTTATGCAAACTGGTATAGCCAGTATGGAAAACAGAATGGAGGTTCTTAAAGGACTTAAAAATAAGGTTACACCATGCCCCCAACAATTGCATTACTAGGTATTCACCCCAAAGATACAGATGTACTGAAAAAAGGGAAGCTGCTTCCCAATGATCATAACAGCAATGTCCACAATAGCCAAACTGTGAAAGTAGCTGAGATGACCATTGACAGATGAATGGGTGAAGAAGACGTGGTATTATTTATATACAATGGAATATTACTCGGCCATCGGAAATGATTCTTTACCCCTACATTGACATGGGTGCACCTGGAGGGTATTATTCTAAGTGAAATAAATCACTCAGAGAAAGTGACATCATATGATGTCACTCATATGTGGAATATAAGAAAAAGTGTAGAGGACTATCAAAGAAGGGAAGGAAAACTCGATGGGAAGAAATCAGAAAGGGAAACAAACCATGAGAGACTCACCTATGGGAAACAAACTGAGGGTTGTTGAAGGGGAGATGGGAGGAGGGGATGTGGTATCTGGGGTATGGGCATTAATGAGGGCATGTAATGTGATAATCATTGGGTGTTATATGTAATTGATGAATTATTCAACACTACATCTGAAAATAATGATGTAATATGTGTTGGGTAATTGATTTAAAAATGATATAAGTTATTTTGAACTTATGGGAGGAAGCATATGAGAATATTGCTGTGTTTAACTTATTTAGCAGTATATAGTGCATTCCACTTCCAACACCTTTTTTCAATAAGATATAAATGTCTGTTAAAGTTTGCATAGGAGCAATGAAAGAACATTCCATGCTCATGGATCAGAAGAATAAATATTGTTATAATGCCTATACTGCACAGAGCAATCTATAATTTCAACACCATCACAATCAAAATTTCACTGGCATTTTAAAAAGAGCTGGAACAAGCAATCCTAAAATTGTATGGAACCAGAAGAGACCCTGAATTGTATGGAACCAGAAGAGACCTAAGGAAATGTTGAAAAAAAAAAACAAAGCTGGGGGCATCAGGTTTCCTGATTTCAAGCTTTACTACAAAGCTGTGATCACCAAGAGAGCATGATACTGGCACAAAAACAGACACATAGACCCGTGGAACAGAGGATAGAGCCCAGATATGGATCCTCAACTTCATGGTCAAAAAATCTTCGACAAAGCAGGAAAAAATATACAGTGGAAAAGACAGTCTATTCAATTAATAGTGCTGGAAAAATTAAACAGCTACATGTGGAAGGATGAAACTCTACCATTCTCTTACACCTTACACAAAGATAAACTCAGAATGGATAAAAGAACTCAACTTGAGGCAGGAACATCAGAATCCTGGAGGAGAACATAGGCAGTAACTTCTTCGACATCAGCCCCAGGGACTTCTTTCAATATATGCCTCCAAAGGCAAATGAAACAAAAGCGAAAATGAACTTTTGGGACTTCATTGAGATCAAAAGCTTCTTCATGGCAAAGGAAACAGTCAACAAAATAAAGAAGCAACCCAAAGAAGGGGAGAAGATATTTGCAAATGACAGTACAGACAAAGGGCTGATATCCAAGATCCATAAAGAACTCCTCAAAGTCAACACTCAAAAAACAGATAATCATCTCAAAAAAATGGGCAGAAAACATGAACAGATACTGTTCCAACAAATACATACAAATGGCTAACAGACACATGAAAAAATGTTCATCATCACTGGCCATCAGGGAGACCCAAATCAAAGCCACTTTGAGATACCACCTCACACCATTTAGAATGGTCATAATTAACAAGACAATGAACAACATGTGTTGGAGAGAATGTGGAGAAAGGGAAACCCTCTTACATTGTTGGTGGGAATGCAAGTTGGTGCAGTCACTTTGGAAAAGTGTGTGATTCCTTAAGAAATTAAAAATAGAGTTTCCTATGACCCTGCAATTGCACTACTGTGTATTTACCCCAAAGATACAGACGTAGTGAGAAGAAGGGTCATCTGTAACCCAATATTAATAGCAGCAATGTCCACAGTCCACAGCAATGTTTTTCTGAAAATAAATAACTTGAAAAAAATAAAATTAAAAAAAAACAGAATTCATTATTTTTTCACCACACCCAGTGCTCCATGCAAGCCGTGCCCTCTATAATACCCACCACCTGGTACCCCAACCTCCCACCCCCCGCCACTTCAAACCCCTGAGATTGTTTTTCAGAGTCCATAGTCTCTCAAGGTTCACCTCCCCTTCCAATTTACCCAAAAGCACATACCCTCCCCAATGTCCATAACCCTACCCACCTTCTCCCAACCCTCCTCCCCCCAGCAACCCACAGTTTGTTTCGTGAGATTAGGAGTCACTTATGGTTTGTCTCCCTCCCTATCCCATCTTGTTTCATGGATTCTTCTCCTACCCACTTAAGCCCCCGTGTTGCATCACCACTTCCTCATATCAGGGAGTTCATATGATAGTTGTCTTTCTCCACTTGACTTATTTCGCTAAGCATGATACACTCTAGTTCCATCCATGTTGTTGCAAATGGCAAGATTTCATTTCTTTTGATGGCTGCATAATATTCCATTGTGTATATATACCACATCTAGTGTTTAATGATTCTTTAGTTGCATATAACATCCAGTGCTTGTCATATCACATGCCCTTTTTAATGCTCATCACGCAGTTACCCCATCCCCCACTCAGTTCCCTTTTTTTAAAGATTATATTTATTTATTTGACAGATAGAGAATATAAGTAGGCAGAGAGACAGTCAGAGAGAGAAAGCAGGCTCCCTGCTGAACAGAGAGCCCGATGTAGGTCTTGATCTCAGGACCCTGGGATCATGACCTGAGCTGAAGGCAGAGATTTAACCCAATGAGCTACCCAGATGCCCCTGGTCTGTTAATATCTTGAGGATTATTGTACATGTTTATCAGGTATTTTGGTCTGTAGTTTTGTTTTTTTTTCTGTTTTTGTTTTTGTTTTTATTTTTTTGGTGTCTTTCTCTGGCTTTCTTACAGGGCAAATGTTGACATCTTAGACTTGTTTGTTAATATGCTCACCTCTATTTGTGTAAGATTTTTAAAAAAAAATTGTACTTATTTTCTTTTCTCAGATTTTATTTATTTATTTGAGAGGAAGGGAGAGAGAGAGTGAGTGAGAACAAAAGAACGGGGAGGAAGAAGCAGACTCTCTGCTGATCAAGGAGCAAAATATGAGGCTAACTCCCAGAATGCTAGGATCATGACCTGAGCCAGAGGTAGATGTTTAACTGACTGAGACACCCAAGTACCTGTATTTATTCATTTAAAAAACTTAAGGTAGAATTCATCTTTAAAACCTTCTGCTCTTGAACTTTCAATGGTTGTTTTTATTATAATTATTACTGCTTCAATGTCTTTGATATTAACTCATTCAAATTTTCTAATTTATCTTGATTCAGAATTGTTAGATTGGAAGTTTTCAGGAATTTACACTTTTCTTTTAGGTTTCTTCTATTGTAAAATAATTTATAATTGGTCCTTATTCTTAATTTTATTTCTGTTGTTTCAGTTGTACTTTTCCTTTAAGATTTTTGATTTTACATATTTAAATCTTCACTCTTTTTTTTTCTTAGTTTGCCTAGCTAAGGGCTTGTGGATTTTGTTTATCATTAAAATAGCTCAGTTATCTCATTAATTTTTACTATATATTTCATTTATTTCTGCTGTGGTATTTATTGTTTCATTTTTCTAACTAAATTTGGGTTTAGTTTTTTCTTTTTATAGTTGCTTGAGGTATAAATTTAGGTTGTTTATTTAAGATATGTATTTTTAATATTGCATTTATTACAATAAACTTTTCATTTATAATTGCTTTTTCTGCATCCTAAAAGTTGTTATATTATATTTTCATTTGGATAAAGATTTTTTCTTTGATTTCCGCTTTGACCCATTGGTCCTTAAAGAGTGTTAGTTGTAAAATATTTCTGAATTTTCCAATTTTCCACCTATTGTTTATATAGTTTCATACCACTGTGGTTAGTAAAAGAGCTTGATACATTTCAAAGTTATACATTTATTAAGACTTTTTGTTTTATTTTTCTTTTGTGTCCTACCACATTAGTCCAACCTGGAAAATATTTACTGTATACTTTATAAGAATATATATTTTGCTCCTATTAAAAGGAATATTTTTTGTATGTTAGGTTAATTATTATAGAGTAGTTAAAATCCACTATTATATAACTGACTTTCTCTTTGTATAATGTATTTGTTGTTGAAAGTGCAATATTAAAATTATTTACTATTAATGTGTTGGCTTTTATTTTCCTTTTCAGGTCATTTAATATTTGCATTATATACTTAAGCTCCTGATATTGGGTGTTAATATAATCACAATGGTGATAGTGTACTGGTTAATATACCCCTTTATCAATATGTAGCATTCTTTACCATTTGTGATAATTATTGGTTGATTGATTGTAATTATCTGTGTAAGATTTTTATTTATTTATTTATTTTTATTTTGTTCAAGCACTCATTTTTATATGCAACTAATGAATCTAACACTACATTAAAAAGTTATGCTGGCTAACTAAACATGATAGTTTTTCATTTAAAGTATTTGTCTGATCTAAGTATAAATCTTCCTGTTATCTTTCTTTTCTTTTCAATAGTAAATCATTTCCCATATCTTCTTTATTAGTCTATGTGTGTTCTTAAGACTGACATGATTTCATCATACAAAGAATGAAGTTAGTTCTTGTTGCTATTGTATTTTATTTATTCATTCATCTATCTTAATATTTTTATTATAGCAAACATATGTATACATAAAATTTGCCATTTTAACCATTTTTAAGTGTGCAGTGTTATTTTAAAATTAACATATAATGTATTATTTGTTTCAGGAGTGCAGGTCTGTGATTCCTCAGTCTTACATAACACCCACCACAACACATACTCCCCCCAATATCCATCACCCAGTGACCTTAACCCCCACCCCCTCCCCTTCAGCAACTGTTAGTTTGTTTCCAAAGATTAAACGTTTCTTATAGTTTGTCTCACTCTCTGGTTTCGTCTTGTTTCATTTTTTCCTCTCTTCATCTGTGATCCTCTGCCTTTTTTCTTGTAATCCGCATGTTATTGGGATCATATGATAATTGCCTTTCTCTGATTGACTTATTTCACTTAATATAATACCCTTTAGTTTATTTATTTATTTATTTATTTATTTATTTATCTTTATCAGAAAGAGAGAGATAACACAAGCAAGCAGAGGTGGAGAGAGAAGCAAGTTCTCTGCCGAGCAAGGATCCTGATGCGGGACTTGATCCCAGGACTCTGGGATCATGATCTGAGCTGAGGGCAACTGCTTAACCCACTGAATCACCCAGGTATCCCGCAAGATTTCATTTTTTGATGAAGGCTACCATATATATCACATCTTTATCCATTCACCTGTCAATGGACATCTGGACTATTTTTATAGTTTTACTATTGTGGACAGTACTTCTATAAACATTGGGGTGCAGGAGCCCCTTCAGATCACTGAATTTGTATCTTTGGAGTAAATACCCAGTAATGAAACTGCTGGGTTATAAGGTAGTTCTATTTTCAACTTTTTCAGGAAACTCCTTACTGTTTTCCAGAGTGGCTATAGCAGCTTGCATTCCCAGCAACAGTTTTAAGAGGTTTTTCCTTTCTCTGCATCTTCACTAATATCTGTTATTTCCTGGGTTGTTAATCCTAGCCATTCTAACTGGTGTTATCTGGAATCTCATTGTGATATTGATTTGTGTTTTCCTGATGTCCAGTGATGTTTAGCACTTTTTCATGTCAGGGGGTGGAAAACCTTTATCATGATAATGGAACACTATAGTAAGCTGGGGTCACAATCCCTATATCAGGCAAACTAGATTTTAAGCCAAAGACTACAATAAGAGATGAGAAATGAAACTGTATCATAATTAATGGGCCTATCCGACAAGAAAGTTGTAAATATTTATGTCCCTAACATGGGAGCAACTAATTGTAAGCTAATTAATAACAAAATCAAAGAAACTCATCTAAATAATAGGGAGCTTTAAATCTCCCTAACATCAATAAACAGATCATCTAAGCAGAAATCTTCAAGGAAATAAGGACTTTGAATGACACACTAGACCAGATGGACTTCATAATACATTCAGAACATTATATCCCAAAGCATCAGAATACACATTCTTTTCAAGTTCCATGGAACGTTCTCCAGAGTAGATCACATACTGCATCAAAAATCATGTCTCAACTGCTACCAAAAGATTGAGATCTTTCCCTGCATATTTTTAGACTGCAATGCTTTGAAACTAGAACACATTTATATGAGGAAAGTTGTAAAAAACTCAAATATGTGGAGGTTAAGGAGTATCCTACTAAGGAAGGAATGGGTCAACCAGGAAATTAAAGATTTAAAAAGTCATGGAAACAAATGAAATTGAAAAGACAACTTTTCAAAAATCTTTGGATATAGCAAGAGCAGTCCTAAGTGGGTAGTATAAAGCACTACAAGCCTTTCTCAAGAAACAAAAAAGGTGCCTGGGTGACTCAGTTGGTTAAATGTCTGCCTTCAGCTCAGGTCATGACATCAGGGTCCTGGGATCAAGCCCTTAGCAGTCTCCCTGTCCAGTGGGGAGCCTCATTCTCTCTCTCCTTCTGTCTCTCCGACACACTCATGCTTTCTCACTCTCTCTCTCTTGCTCTGATTTCTATCAAATAAATAAAGATCATTTAAAAAGAAACAAGAAAGGTCTCAAATACACAAAGTAACCCTACACATACAGGAGGTGAGGAAAGAACAGCAAAGAAAGTGTAAAGCCAGCAGGAGAAGAGCAATTACAAAGATGAATGCAAAAATCAATGAAATAAAACCAAAAGAATGGATCAATGAAAATAAGGGCTGGTTATTTGAAAGAATTAGTAAGATTGAGAAACCCCTGGCCAGAATTATCAAAAATAGAAGATAAAGAACCCAAATAAATAAAATCATGAATGAGAGGTGAGATAACAACCAAAACTGAGGAAATAAAAGCAATTAAAAGACCATATATGAGCAACTATATGCCAACAAATTAGATAATCTGGAAGAAATGGATACATTCCTGGAGAGGTATAAACTACCAAAGGTTCCACTGTTTTTAATTCATTCAAGCAGTCTATCTTTCAGTTGGAGAATCTAATCTGCCCAGCTGGAGGTACCTCTACGAAAAGAAAGTTGAATAATTAACATTTGTACTACACTTAATTATCCTTATCTGTCATAGTCCAAATTCCTTTCATTGGCTATATCCAAACATATGCCTTGGGCAGTGAATTGATGTAGTTCAAGTAGTTTAGACTCCAGGACATCATCTGTGTAAGGATAAATAGTGAATCTACAGGGATTCAAAAAATATATCATACACTTAACTTGCACATTTATGTTTATCTAACTGAGATTATTTGTTCTTCCTGAACATCAAATGAAATATTTTAAATTTGAAAAAAATAAAATTAGACATTAGTATTAAAATATACTTCCCCCTGGGATGCTGCGGTGGCTCAGTTGGTTGGACGACTGCCTTCAGCTCAGTCATGATCCTGGAGTTCCGGGATCGAGTCCTGAATCAGACTCCTAGCTCCACGGGGAGTCTGCTTCTCTCTCTGACCTTCTCCTCACTCAAGCTTTCTCTCACTGTCTCTCTCTCTCAAACAAATAAATAAAGTCTTAAAAATATATATATACACTTCCTCCTACTTTCTTCTTTCTTCTTTTATTTTCTATATATATATATACACACACATATATATGTGTATATATATAATTTTCTATTGATTTTTCTATATATATTTTTTCAATTATATGTACACACAATCACACACACTCACGCATATATACATATATATGTGAAGTTTTTTTTTCTTTCCTCTGTAAAATATTTATGTTAATTTTCAATATTTGAGTTTTTACTAGCTTTAATTTTAAGCATTCATTGAATATTTGATATAAACTATGCTCTTCTATTTATGAAAGTATTACTTAGATCTTTTTTCAAATATTTGTGGTGAGTAATTATTTTCCACACATTGCATTTTAGCCTCTTTGGTTCTCTCTAATTCTAAAACACAGTACACATTTACTTATCTTCTGAATCAGCTTTTGGAATGTATATAATTTTTGTGTATTAAGAATTTTTAAAAACAGATATAAAAATGTATAATACGGGGAATTATCATTTGCTATTTCAATATCTATTTTATATTACAATAATAATTATATGTTAATTTAGTAATTCCAAATAAAAGAAGCAGAAATCAATATAGTCATTGTAACTGTGATTAAAAACTTAAGAGCTTACCTCTATTAACCATCATTTAATATTTCATAAATTAAATATTTTAAATAGCATTATAAAGTCAAATTTGGCAGAAATGTTAAAGAAGTCATTATATATGTTATTTTTAAGATTTTATTCATTTATATGACAAATAGAGATCGAGGCTGGCAGAGAGAGAGAGAGAGGAGGAAGCAGACTCCCCATAGAGCAGAGAGCCCAATGTGGTACTCAATCCCAGGACCCAGGGATCATGACCGAAGCCAAAGGCAGAGGCTTTAACCCCTGAGCCATCCAGGAGCCCCAAGAAGTCATTATATATGTTTAAAGTGGTCTATTTTTTTTTTAATTCAACACATGCTGAATTTTTATTACATTCTGTAACTTCTTTGGATAATAAAATTTTACTTACATAATGAATTAATCTTTTTTTAACAAATAAAATAATCTTTAAGTAGGAAAAAATGTCTCTCATTAACAAAATATACACAGAAAATGAAAATTTGGGGTGCTTGGGTGGTTCAGTGGGTTAAGCCTCTGCCTTCAGCTCAGGTCATGATCTCAGGGTCCTCTGATCAAGCCCCACATCAGTCTCTCTGCTCAGTGGGGACCCTGCTTCTCTCCCCGCCCCCCGCCTGCATATCTGCCTGCTTGTGATCTCTGCTTGCCAAATAAATAAAATCTTCTAAAAAAATCAAAATTTTATAATCTATTCTAACCATTCATGGTTGGCCTCTAAATATACATTTTAACCCTTAGCAAAATTAGTATTGATCTGAAGTCAAGGTGATAATAGACCATTGCAATGTGGACTTTTTGTCATTTTAGAATGACTGGTATGAAATTGGACCTACATTTTGTTATGTATTATTTTGCCATTACATTTCCAAATATTTGGATAAAACAGAAAGCAAATGCTTCAGCCCTCTCAGCAATCATGGCACTTTTGCAGTCATATAAACCAACACTTATCTGCAACTGAGGTAAGAAAGAAAACAATAGATAATTAGAGCCATTTATTTTTTTCAAATTTTAACTTTTCTTCAAAATATATAAACTTTTTAACTATATTAAACTCTAATTAAATATTAACTCTCTATTAAATCTTTATTAAATCAAAATATTTACACTTAACTTTTTATTAACCCTATATTAAATATTATTTTATTGTACATGAATTCAGTCTGTTATCCTTTTCAAATGTCTATATGCAAAATAAAATATTTACTATAAGGTTTATTATGATGAAATAAAATATTTCAGCAGAACATTTTTCTAAGCTTCCCATGCCCTCCATTTCTGGAAATATTAAATATTAAGTAGATTGTGATGCAATCTATTAACAGTTATTTTGCTTTCTCCATTTAGAATTAATTAATTTATCTTATTTGTCTTAAAATTTGTAATTCTTTAGATTTTTTTATGTTTTTGGAAATTCTACCCATGAACTTAACGACTTTCACACATATAATTCACACATTTCACACATATAATATAATTACTTACTGATGGTAAGTAGCTATTTTGGCCATTACTTCTATAAACATTTATAAGTGACGGTTTCTACTTTGCAATAAAATATGTTTTATTATAAATGAGTGCAAGATTCCCATATTTGGTTCTTATAAGGTGGTGTAATTCAAATAGAATCTATAATTCTTATCTGCATTAAAATGTGATTTTTCAGATTCTACCTACAAATGATAGTGCATACTTTATTTTTGATACTGCAATTCTTGTACTTATTAAATAATGTGGCATTCTATGCTAACCCATGGTCATTGATAACACAAACATTCAGGAATATCAGTAGCTTTGAAACAGGAAGCTATTAGTCTTAGAAACATTACAGATTGGGGGAGACAAGATGGCAAGGAAGTAGGAGGAGGTGCCCTTTCAACCTGTAAGCTAAAGTGAGCTGATTACCTTCCAAAGAACTCTGATCACCCACTAAATCAGCCTGAGGTCAGAATTATACACATCTGGATCTCTACAGGGGCAGAAGACACCAGTGGGCAGGTAAAGCAGAGTGGGAACCTGGAACTGATATTGGAAGATAAACAAAAGGGGAAGGGAGCCACCGGTGGCGACCGATTGGAAAGTAATACCCCTAATACGAGAGTGCCCTGCATCTGGGGACCAGCATTAACTTGGAGACTGGTTGAAAGCCCTCAAAAAGAGCAAAGGATCATGGGGGGTGGGAAATTGTGGGAATCGGGGCAGCTAAGGACAGGGGCTTGAGTTACGGGATGCAGGACAGTCTCCCCTGGCGCTGAGCCAGAGAGCGCTGCAGAGAAACCAGGTCTTTGTCCCTAAGCCACTAGTGCATCCAATAATGCATGGGGTTGTCCTGCTGTGAAGGGCTGGGAGCCTCAGCAGCCAGAGAACCACAGTCTTTTTGCCATGCTACAGAGCCTGAGATGCACACGCCACTCAACCTTCCCTGAGAGAGGTGCTCAAAGGCCCAGCCGGCGCTCTTAGATCTGCGCCATTACACCAGAGTCTGAGACGCATGCATGACCCACAGCCTCCCCTGAGAGAGGTTAGTGCAAACCGGGCACTCTTAGACCCAGAAAGACCAGGCACTCCCAGCCCCGGAGCCAGCGGGAAAAATCTCAGTGTGCGATCACTGCTCGGAACCTCTCTGGTGGTATGGAGCTGCCCAGACAGTTGCTGCTGCCATGGTTTTGGGTACAAGCAAAAGATCCTGTATCCCCAGGCACTGTGACCCAGAACCTGCTCTGCCAGCGACCAAGGAGGAATTTATCTGGGGTCTGTAACACCCACAGGAGAGCAGACTGAGGCTTCTCTCTGAAAGAGGGGTCAGAGTGCAGTTTGCTTTCCTCTAAACCTACAAAAAACATCAAAAGTGGTCAAGGCAAGAGAAAAAAAAGTGAACAAACATGAAAACCTCCAGAGAACAAAGCCTGAAAAAAACCATATTCCTCAGAGCCCACCCCCTGGAGGGGGGTGGGAGGACTTAACTCATGGAACATTACTGACTGAAAACCCTCGTGAGAGGGCCCTCCCCCAGAAAACCAACAGGGAAAGAAAAAAAAAAGACTACAAGAGAACAACCACCATTACTTCATAGGAAAACATTTATTTTTAATCCATTCCAACTATTCTGACTCATTTTTTAAAAGATAAATTTTTAACGTATTTACAATCACAGCGAGATGTCCAGTATATCAAATTCCATAATAACTTTCTAACCTGAACTTTTGGATACATACACCTGTGTTTTTCTTTTGCATTTCCATTTTTTAAATTTCTTTTTTTAAGAAATTTTAGTTTAGTTCAGTGTAGTTTATTCCGTTTTTAATTTTTATTTTCTAATATTCATATAGAGTTAAACTTTAAGGTAATCCACTTTCCCCAGTCAATGCTACCCCTATAGGTAAAACAATTATTAATCCCCCTTTATCATAGGAAAGTTGAGTCCTTTAACAAAGATATCAAGATACATCCAGGAAGAATCAAAACAACCTTCTTCACCCACAATGAGAATTTATAAGCACTCTCCCATCTTCTTCTGACAGTGTTTCTGTGTTGTGTTTGTCCTGATAGTATATAAATCTTCCACTTCGGGTTCTTTTTGACCAGGTTTTTTTCTTTATTTGCATATATATGTATGTATGTATGTATATATTTTTTTCTCTTGTCATATACATTTATCAGTCTTTTTGTTTGTCTGTTCTTGTTTGTATACCTCATAAAACTTAACTTGGGACCCATTTAGGCTGAACCTTCACTTTTATCTTCCCTTTCTTTCCTGTCTCTCTCTTTCTCCTTTTTTTTTTTTCTCTCATTTGTGTGGGGAGTCCTGATTGATCAGAAGCCTTCCAGGGTGCACCTTGACTGCACCATGGTCGATACATCCAGCTACATCCATTCAGCCATCTCTCACCAAAATGACTAGGAGGAGGAATGCCAAACAGAAGAAAAATACTAATGATAGGCCTTCTGAAACAGAGCTAACAGCTTTCAACATAGACAATATGTCGGAAAGAGAATTCAGGCTAACAATTATCCAGGCAATAGCTAGATTGTAGAAAGCCATGGATAAGCAATCAGAATTGATTAGGGATGACTGAAAGCGACCAGAAATACTGTTCACCATGTTAGGGATGAGCTGAAACTACCAGGGATGTGGTTCACAATGCTCTCAATGAGTTCCAATCTAATCTAAATTCTCTCAAAGCTAGGGTAACTGAGACAGAAGATAGAATTAGTGATCTGGAGGACAAATAGATATAAAGAAAGGATCAGGAAGAAGCCTGGAATAAGCAGCTTAGAAGCCACGAAAACAGAATCAGGGAAATAAATGATGCCATGAAACATTCCGTCAGAATTATTGGAATCCCTGAAGGGGAGGACAAAGAAAGAAGTCGAGAAGATATAGTGCGACAAGTCCTTCATGAAAATTTTCCCATTCTCATGAATGGAAACAGCATTCAGGTACTAGAGACCAAATGGTCTCCACCCAAGATTATAGATTCCAGAAAAATATCAAGGCACCTGATAGTCAAATTGAGGAATCATAATTGTAGGTATAATCTCTTGAAAACCGCTAGGACAAAGAGGCTCCTTGCTTACAGAGGAAAGCCCAACAGAATAACATCAGACCTGTCCACATAGACCTGGCAAGCCAGAAGAGGCTGGCAAGATATATTCAGGACACTAAATGAGAAGAACATGCATCCAAGAATAGTTTATCCATGAAGACTGGCATTCAAAATGGATGGAGAGATAAAGAATTTCCAAGACTGGCAAGGTTTAAAAGATTATGCAACAACCAAGCCATCACTGCAAGAAATACTATGGGGGGTAGTATAACGAGAAGGAATATCTTAAGAATAGTGTTGAACATAAATGAAGAGACAATTTACAGGAAGAAAGACTTCAGAGGTAAAACGATGTCAATGAGAACATATCTATCAATAATCACTCTCAATGTGAATGGCCTAAATGTGCCCATAAAATGGCACAGTGTTGCAGATTGGATAAATCGACATATGGACCCATCCATATGTTGTCTACAAGAGACCCATTTTGAACCTAAAAATACACTCAGACTGAAAGTGAAGGAATGGAGAAGCATCTTTCATGCCAATGGGCCTCAAAAGAAGGACGGGGTAACGATTCTTATATCAGACTATTTAGATTTTTAAACTAAAGACTGTAGTCAGAGATACAGAACACGTCATCACTTTTTTAAATTTTATTTTAATTTATTTATTTTCAGCATAACAGTATCATTATTATTTCATCACACCCAGTGCTCCATGCAATCCATGCCCTCTATAATACTCACCACCTGGTACCCCGACTTCCCACCCCCCGCCACTTCAAACCCTTCAGATTGTTTTTCAGAGTCTATAGTCTCTCATGATTCACCTCTCCTTCCAATTTACCCCAACCCCCTTCTCTCTAACTCCCCATGTCCTCCATGCTTTTTGTTTTGCTCCACAAATAACTGAAACCATATGATACAGTTATAGTGAAAAGAAAGGTCATCTGTACCCCAATGTTTATAGCAGGAATGGCCATGGTCGACAAACTGTGGAAAGAACCAAAATGGCCTTCAATGGATGAATGGATAGGAAGATGTGGTCCATATACACGATGGAGTATTATGCCTCCATCATAAAGGACGAATACCCAACTTTTGTAGCAAAATGGACGGGACTGGAAGAGATTATGCTGAGTGAAATAAGTCAAGCAGAGAGAGTCAATTATCATATGGTGACACTACATCATTCGTAAAGGGACTATCCACCAAATAATCTAACAATTGTAAATATATATGCCCCCAATATGGAAGCAGCCAATTACATAAGAATACTGTTAATCAATATAAAGGGTCATATTGATATGAATACATTCATAGTAGGCGATCGTAATAAGCCTCACAGAAATAGACAGATCATCAAAGCAGAAAACCAATAAAGAAACAAGAGCAGTGTATGACACATTGAACCTGAAGGACCTCATAGATATATACAGAACATTCCACACTAATGAGAGAATACTCATTCTTCTCAAGTGCACATGGAACCTTCTCCAGAATAAACCACATACTGGGTCACAAACCAGGACTCAACCAATACCAAAAGACTGAGTTGATTCCCTGCACATTCTAAGGTTGCAATAATTTGAAACTGGAGCTCAATAACAAGGAAAAGTTTGGAAGGAACTCAAACACCTAGAAGCTAAAGACCACCTTGCTTAAGAATGATTGGATCAAGCAGGAGATCAAAGAAGAACTGAAACAATTCATGGAAACCAATGAGAATGAAGACACTTCGGCCCAAAACCTATGAGATGCAGCAAAGGTGGTACTAAGGGGGAAATACATAGCCATCAAAGCCACCCTCAAAAAAATAGAAAAATCCCGGTGCACCTGGGTGGCTCAGTGGGTTAAGCCACTGCCTTCAGCTCAGGTCAGGATCTCAGAGTCCTGGGATCGGGTTCCGCATCGGAGTCTCTGCTCAGCAGGGAGCCTGCTTCCTCCTCTCTCTCTCTGCCTGCCTCTCTGCCTACTCGTGATCTCTCACTGTCAAATAAATAAATAAAATCTTTAAAAAAATAGAAAAATGCTGAATATACCAGCTGCCTCTACACCTTAAAGTACTGGAGAATCAACCACAAATCAAACCAACTTCACACATAAGAAGGGAAATAATCAAGATTAGAGCTAAGATCAATGAGGTAGAAACCAGAGATACAGTAGAACGTATCAATGGGACTAGAAGCTGGTTTTTTGAGAGAATCAATAAAATTGATAAACCATTGGACACACTAACCCAAACGAAAAGAGAGAAAGCCCAAATTCATAAAATTATGAATGAAAATGGAGAGATCACAACAAACACCAAGGAAGTAGAAACAATCATCAGAAGTTATTATCAACAGTTATATGCCAATAAGCTAAGCAACCTAAATGAAATGAATGCATTCCTGAAAAACTATAAATTCCCAAAATTGAACCAGGAAGAAATCGACAACCTGAATAGACCGATATCTAATAATGAGATTGAAGCAGTGATCAAAAACCTCCCAAAAAACAAGAGCCCAGGACCTGACGGATTCCCTGGGGAATTCTACCAAACCTTCAAAGAAAAAATAACACCTATTCTCCTGAAGCTGTTTCAAAAAATTGAAGCAGAAGGAAAACTTCCCCACTCTTTCTATGAAGCCAGCATTACCCTGACCCCCAAACCAGGCAAAGACCCTACCAAAAAGGAGATTTTCAGACCAATATCATGGATGAATATGGATGCTAAGAATCGCAACAAGATCCTAGCAAGCAGTGTCCAACAGCACATTAAAAAGATTGTCCATCATGACCAGGGGGAATTCATCCCTAGGCTACAATAATGGTTCAATATTCGCAAATCAAACAATGTGATAGAACATATCAATACAAGAAGAGTGAAGAACCACATGGTCTTTTCAATTGAGGCAGAAAAAGCATTTGACAAAATCCAGAATCCATTCCTGATTAAAACGCTTCATGTCTAGGGATAGAGGGAACATTCCTGAACCTCATCAAATCTATCTATGAAAGACCCACAGAAGATATCATTCTCAATGGGAAAAAGCCTGAAGCCTTCCCATTGAGATCAGAACAAGACAAGGATGCGCACTCTCACCACTCTTGTTCAACATAGTATTAGAAGTCCTAGCAACAGCAATCAGACAAAAAAGAGAAATAAAAGGTATCCAACTTGGCAGTGAAGAAGTCAAACTCTCTCTTCCCAGATGACATGATTCTTCATATGGAAAACCCAAAAGACTCCACCGCCAAACTACTAGAAATCATACAACAATTTAGCAATGTGGCAGGATACAAAGTCAATGTCCAAAAATCAGTGGCTTTCTTATACACTAAAATTGAAAATACAGAAAGGGAATATAGAGAATCAATTCCATTTACTAGAGCACCAAGAACTGTAAGATACCTGGGAATATCCCTAACCAAAGAGGTAAAGGATCTGTACTCAAGGAACTACAGAACACTCATGAAAGAATTGAAGAAGACAAAAAAAGATGGAAGACCATTCCATGCTCTTGGATTGGAAGAATAATCATTGTTAAAATGTCTCTACTGCTTAGGACAATCTATATTTTTAATGCCATTCTGATCAAAATTCCTCCGGTATTTTTCAAAGAGCTGGAGCAAATAATCCAAAAATTTGTGTGGAATCAGAAGAGACCCCGAATCGCTAATGAAATGTTGAAAAACAAAAATAAAACTAGGTAGCCATCACGTTACCTGATTTCAAGCTTTACTACAAAGCCATGATCACCAGGAGAGTATGGTACTGGCAGAAAAACAGACACATAGACCAGTGGAACAGAGTAGATAGCCCAGATATGGACCCTCCACTCTATGGACAAATAATCTTTGAAAAACAGGAAAAAATATACAGTGGACTGTTAAAAACAATCTGAGGGTTTTGACGGGGCGTGGCTAGGAATTTGGGGTAACAGGTGGTGGGTATTATAGAGGGCACGAATTGCATGGAGCACTGGCTGTAGTGCAAAAATAATGAATGCTGTTATGCTGAAAATAAATAAGGAAATAAAGAAATAAATAAAATATACAGTGGAAAAAAGACAGTCTCTTCAATAACTGGTGCTGGGAAAACTAGACAGTTCTATGTAGAAGAATGAAACTCGATCATTCTCTTACCCTATACAAAAGCATAAACTCAAAATGGATAAAAGACCTCCCCGTGATACAGGAATCCATCAGAACCCTAGAGGAGAATTTAGGCAGTAACCTCTTCGATATCAGCCACAACAATTTCTTTCAAGATATGTCTCCAAAGGCAAGGGAAGCAAAAGCGAAAATAAACTTTTGGGACTTCGTCAAGATCAAAAGCTTCTGTGCAGCAAAGGAAACAATCAACAAAACAAAGAGGTAACCCACGGAATGGGAGAAGATATTTGCAAATGACAGTACAGACAAAGGGTAGATATCCAGGATCTATAAAGAACACCTCAAACTCAAGCACAAAACAGACGATCATATAAAAAAAAAAAATGGGCAGAAGATATGAACAGACACTTCTCCAATGAAGACATACAAATGGCTATCAGACACATGAAAAAAATGTTCATCATCACTAGCCATCTGGGAGATTCAAATGAAAACCACATTGAGATAACACATTACAGTCGTTAGAATGGCCAAAATTAGCAATACATGAAACAACATGTGTTGGAGGGGATGTGGAGAAAGGGGAACCTCTTCCACTCTTGGTGGGAATGCAAGTTGGTGCGGCCTCTTTGGAGAACAGTATGGAGATTCCTCAAGAAATTAAAAATAGAACTTCCCTATGACCCTGCAATTGCACTACTGCGTATTTATCCCAAGGATACAGATGTAGTGAATAGAAGGGCCATCTGTACCCCAATGTTTATAGCAGCAATGTCCACGGTCGCCAAACTGTAGAAAGAACCAAGATGTCTTTCAGCGGACAAATGGATAAGGAAGATGTGGTGCATTAACACTATGGAATATTATGCCTCCATCAGAAAGGATGAATACCCAACTTTTCTAGCAATATGAACGAGACTGAAAGAGATTATGCTGAGTGAAATCAGTCAAGCAGAGAGAGTCAATTATCATATGGTTTCACTCATTTGTGGAGCATAACAAATAGCATGGAGGACAGGGGGAGATGGAGAGGAGAAGGGTGTTGAGAGAAATTGGAAGGGGATGAGAACTATGAGAGACTATGGACTCTGAAAAACAATCTGAGGGCTTTGAAGGGGCAGGGGAGTGGGAGGTTGGGGGGACCAGGTGGTGGGTATTGGAGAGGGCATGGATTACATGGAGCACTGGGTGTGGTGCAAAAACAATGAATACTGTTATGATGAAAAATATAAATAAATTTAAATAAAATCATTACAGATTAAGATGATTACCATTAAAAAAACAATTAATTAAAATTAGACAATGTGTTTTGATTATTGATGCTTAAACTTTTTTTGCATCTCTCGACAAATGCCAAAATGGTAAATCTACAGAAGAAGAAAAAAATTACATACATTTATATTATTTCCCATTTTATATGCAATATAAAAAATCTAAGTATTAAAAGGAAAAAAAAGAAAGGTAATACATTTTATAAACAACATTGTATTCATTCATTTAAAATATAATTTCAAAGAACATGAATATATATGTATATGTATTTTTAATGTACAAAATTATTAAGATTTCAAAAGAAAAAAAGCCATAAAGTTATGAACTTTGTATTACATTATTTTTTCTATATTATAAATTTGTGTGAATGATAATAGTTGTTCAAAATATAATAATCTTTATCACTGAAAACTAAGTCAATTTTTCAACAGATAAAAATTTTTGAAAATAATAAAAGCATTACCAAACAGAACACTTACATCATAAACCCTCTTTTATTCCCTTCAGTGCATTCTACTATCTCTTTCCATGAAAAACTTATTTGCTGCACATTTATATTTAGCTGTTTATGAGCTGGAAAACTATAGAAAATTATAAAGAGAATTTTTTTTATTATTTATTTATTTATTTATTTATTATCAAGACAGAAAAGGTTAGGAGAGGCAGAGGGAAAATGAATCTCAAGTATAATCCATGGAGCCTGATGTGGGGCCAGATATTATTACCTTGAAATCATGACCCAAGACAGAATCAAGATCTGGATGCCTACAGATGTTGCTGAGGTGGTGGAGAAAGGGGAACCCTCTCACACTCTTGGTTGGAATGCAAACTGATATAGCCACTCTGGTAACAATATGGAGGTTTCTCAAGAAGTTAAAAATAGAGCTACCGTACAACCCAGAAATTGTACTAGCCGGTATCTATCCAAAAGATACAAAAATAGTAATTTGAAGGGGAATATACTCCCCAATATTTATAACAGTATTGGCCACAATAACTAAATTACGGAAAGAGAACTGATGCCTTTCGCCAGATGAATGGATAAAAAAGATGTGACATATATTTACAATGGAGTATTTGTCAGGCATCAAAATTAATGAAAACTTGCCTTTTACAATGAGGTTGGAACTAGAAGGTATTACACTAAGCAAAATAACTAAATCAGAAAAAGACAAATATCATATGATTTCACTTATATGAAAATGAATGAACTTAGGGGAAAAGAAATAAAAATAAAATAAGATGAAAACAAAGAAGAACACAAATCATAAGAGACTCTTAACTATAGGTAACAAAGTGAGGGTTACAGGAGAGGAGGTGGGTGTGGGGAAGAGATAATTATTTCTGCAATTAAAATTTTTAAAAAAATTTTATTTATTTATTTGACAGACAGAGAACACAAGTAGGCAGAGAGGCAGGCAGAGAGAGAGGGGGAAGCAGGCTTCCTGCTGAGCAGAGAACCAGATGTGGGACTTGATCCCAGGACCCTAAGATCATGACCTGAGCCAAAGTCAGAGGCTTTAACCCACGGAGTCACCCAGGCTCCCCTGCAAATAGAATTTAAAACATTAATAACTTCTTCATTTGCATACCACCCAGAATATACTACCATATACCATATACCACCCATAAATGTTGAAACAAAGCAAATTCATGAATGTAGTAAATAGAAAACTTTATGTAAGTGTAGAAGTGCTATCCATGGAGAAATAAATCTCTCAGGCACAGTTGCTCTCTTATTTTATTCTTCAATGATATTTGTAAGTGTACTTTTGAAATAACAGTAATGTCCTATTTACCTATGATCCAGTTTTGTGGATTTACATAGTAGCAAATAATTAGGAGAATATATCAATTAATATTCAAAAAATTAACAGCAAATGGTATACTGTAGCAGAAGCAATGAAATACAGTGCAATATTAAGGAGATTCAGGCTAGCTTTTTTTTTCCCCCCAGGTTAGCTTCTGGGAAACATTTTCAGTAATGTGAGATATTCTTCCTCTCTGGACCATAAATCATTGGGGAATCCACATTCTCATTGAAGGAGGGAATTTCTATGTCTCTCTAGCCAAGTATTCAGAACCAGGATGTTTAGGCTAACACAATAAACAGAAATTAAAACAGCCTATCATAAACCAGGTATAAACTTAAGAACATGCATATTTTCTCTTGCAATGTTTCAAAGCTCTCTCAGAACTAAATACAGTTTCATTAATATGAATCAGTGTATTTAACTCCATTTGGTCAAGGAATACTACCATAGTTCCAGGTATCCCTGGAGATGAGTACAGATTCACAACAAACTAGATAGATTAATCTTATCTGTAAACAGATATTAAAAAGACAACACCTCTACTCTTGGGAAAAAAAATAAGGATATTATCCGTTATCAAGAGTTTTCTGGTAATCAGCTTCCCCAGACTTGTTTTCATGGTCTTGTTTCTTAGGCTGTATATGATAGAATTAAGGGAAGGAGGCAACAAAATATATAAAGAAGATAGAACAAGATCAGTGAATGATGCACAACCTAAAATAGGCTTCAGGTAAGCAATGAAAGCAGTTGAGACAAAAAGTACAACTGCCAGATGTGGAAGGCAGGTGAAATAGGTTTCTGACTGCTTTTTTGTGGATGGTATCTTACTGACTGTGGAAAATATATAGAAGTATGAGACTGTGATGCAAATAAAGCAACAGAAATCCAGGGATGCATTAACAAGAATGTGTATAATTTCTGCAGTAATATTCTCTGAGCAAGTAATAGCTAGCAAATGGGGAATATCAGAGAAGAATTGTTGAATTTCATTGATTCCACAGTAAGATAAAGAAAATGTTCCTGCTGTATGTATAACAGATATAAAGCCACCAATGAGCCAGGACAGAGCCACCATCTGCACACATGTGCTCCTCTTTATGATGGCTTTATAGTGCAAGGTATGGCAAATGGCAGCATAGCGGTCAATAGACTTCACTGTGAGGAGTAACAACTCTGCCCCTGCTGAAAAAGGCACAAGGAAGACCTCGGTGACACAGCCAAAAAATGAGATAGAATTGCTGTGTGTCAAGGAATTGACAACAATTTTGGGCACAGCAGCTGAAATGAGACAAAGATCAAACAGGAACAGATACCTTAAAAAGAAGTACATTGGTGTTTGCAGGCATGGGTCCAAAGATGTTATGGAAATAATGGGGACATTCCTCACCACGGCTAACAGGGAAATTACTGTAAAAAGCACAGATTGTAACAACTGAAGACTCCATGGAACAAAAAAACCCAAGATTAGAAATTCTTTCACCACTGAGACATTGTTCATTATTGATGAAACACTGCATTAAAAAAAGAAAAGGTATGGTTAAAGTGGTCAGAAGTTCAAAGTATACTTACTTTTCCTCACTAAAGTTGAAAAAAAAAACTGTGCTAAATTCTTATAATATTAACTGTTTCTTTTTTAAAATTTATTTTAAAATTATTTTCAGCATAACAGTATTCATTATTTTTTCACCACACCAGTGCTCCATGCAATCAATGCCCTGTATTATACCCACAATCTGGTAACCCAAACTCTGACATACCTGTCAATTCAAAACCCTCAGATTGTTTTTTAGAGTCCATAGTCTCCAATTGTTCAACTTCCCTTCCAATTTCCCCCAACTCCCTTCTCCTCTCTAACTCCCCATGTCCTCCATGCTATCTGTTATGCTCCACAAATAAGTGAAAATATATGATAATTGACTCTCTATGCTTGACTGATTTCACTCAGAATAATCACTTCCAGTCCCATCCATGTTGATATAAAAGTTGGATATTCATCCTTTCTGAGGGAGGAATAATACTCCATAGTGTATATGGACCACATCTTCCTTATCCATTCAGCTATTGAAGGGCGTCTTGGTTCTTTCCACAGTTTGGCGACCATGGCCATTGCTACTATAAACATTGGGGTACAGATGGTCCTTCTTACACTGCATCTGTATCTTTGGTATAAATACCCAGGTGTGCAATTGCAGGGTCATAGGGAAGTTCTATTTTTAAGAAGGCTTTAAGAGGCTGCACCAACATGCATTCCCACCAACAGTGGAAGAGGGTTCCCCTTTCTCCACATCCTCTCCAACACATGTTGTTTCCTGACTTGTTAATTTTGGCCATTCTAACTGGTGTAAGGTGATATCTCACTGAGGTTTTAATTTGAATCTCCCTGATGGCTAGTGATGATGAACATTTTTTAATGTGTCTGATAGTCATTTGTATGTCTTGATTGGAGAAGTGTCTGTTCATATCTTCTGCCCATTTTTTGATGTGTTTGTCTGTTTCGTGTGGGTTGAGTTTGAGGAGTTCATTATAGATCCTGGATATCAACCTTTTGTCTTTACTGTCATTTGCAAATATCTTCTCCCATTCTGTGGGTTTCCTCTTTGTTTTCTTGACTGTTTCCTTTGCGGTGCAGAAGCTTTTGATTTTGATGAAGTCCCAAAAGTTTATTTTTGCTTTTGGAGTCATATCTTGAAAGAAGTTGCTGTGGCTGATATCGAAGAGATTACTCCCAATGTTCTCCTCTAGTATTCTGATGGATTCCTGTCTCACGTTGAGGTCTTTTATCCATTTTGAGTTTATCTTTGTGTACATTGTAAGAAAATGGTTGAGTTTCATTCTTCTACATATAGCTGCCCTGCTTTCCCAGCACAATTTCTGGAAGAGACTGTCTTTTTTCCACTGTATAATTTTTCCTGCTTTGTCGAAGATTATTTGTCCATAGAGTTAAAGGTCCATATCTGGGGCCTCTACTCTATTCCACTTGTCTATGTTTCTATTTTTATGCCTGTACTATGCTGTCTTGGTGATCACAGCTTTGTAGTAAAGCTTGAAATCAGACAGCGTGATGCCCCCTGTTTTATTTTTGATTTTCAACATTTCCTAAGTGATTTGGGGTCACTTATGGTTCCATACAATTTTTTGGATTATTTGTTCCAGCTCTTTGAAGAATGCCGGTGGAATTTTGATCGGAATGGCATTAAAAGTATAGATTGCTGTATGCAGTATAGACATTTTAACAATGTGTATTCTTCAGATGCAAGAGCATGGAATGATCTTCCATTTTTTGTGTGTCTTCTTCAATTTTTTTCATAAGTGTTCCGTAGTTCCTTGAGTACAGATCCTTTACCAATTAGGTGAGGTTTATTCCCAGGTATCTTATGATTCTTGGTGCTATAGTAAATGGAATCGATTCTCTAATTTCCCTTTCTGTATTTTCATGTTAGTATATAAGAAAGCCATTGATTTCTGTACATTGACTTTGTATCCTGCCATGTTGCTGAGTTGCTTTATGAGTTCTAGTAGTTTGGGGGTGGAATATATTGGTTTTTTCATATAAAGAATCATGTCATCTGCAAAGAGAGAGAGTTTGACTTCTTCATTGCCAATTTGGATACCTTTTATTTCTCTTTGTTGTCTGATTGCTGTTGCTAGGACTTCTAAGACTATGTAGAACAAGAGAGGTGAGAGTGGGCATCCTTGTCGTGTTCTTGATCTCAACGGGAAGGCTGCAAGCTTTTTCCAATTGAGGATGATATTTGCTGTAAGTCTTTCATAGATAGATTTCATGAAGTTCAGGAATGTTCCCTCTATCCCTATACTTTGTAGCATTTTAAACAGGAACAGATGCTGGATTTTGTCAAATGCTTTTTCTGCATCGATGGAGAGAACCATGTGGTTCTTCTCTCTTCTCATATTGATTTGTTCTGTCACATTGATGGATTTGCGAATGTTGAACCATACTTGTGGCCCAGGGATGAATCCCACCTGGTCATGGTGGATAATCTTTTTAATGTGCTTTTGGATCCTGTTTGCAAGTATCATGTTGCAAATATTAGCATCCATATTCATCAGTGATATTTGTCTGAAATTCTCCTTTTTGGTAGGGTCTTTGCCTGGTTTGGGGATCAGGGTAATGCTGGCTTCATAGAAAGAGTCTGGAAGTTTTCCTTCTGCTTCAATTTTTTGAAACAGCTTCAGGAGAATAGGTGTTATTTCTCTTTAAAAGTTTCGTAGAATTCCCCAGGGAATCCTTCAGGTCCTGGGCTCTTGTTTTTTGGGAGGTTTTTGATCACTGATTCAATCTCATTATTAGATATCGGTCTATTCAAGTTGTCAATTTTTTCCTGGTTCAATTTTGGGAGTTTATAGTTTTCCAGGAATGCATCCATTTCATCTAGGTTGCTTAGCTTATTGGCATATAACTGTTGTTAATAACTTCTGATGATTGTTTCTACTTCCTTGGTGTTCGTTGTGATCTCTCCCTTTTCATTCATAATTTTATGAATTTGGACTTTCTCTCTTTTCTTTTGGATTAGTGTGGAAAATGTTTTATCGATCTTATTGATTCTTTCAAAAAACCAGCTTGCAATTTTGTTGATACGTTCTACTGTATCTCTGGTTTCTACCTCATTGATCTCAACTCTTATCTTGATGATTTCCCTGCTTATGTGTGGAGTTCATTTGATTTGTTGTTGATCCTCCAGTTCTTTAATGTGTAGAGACAGCTGGTGTGTCTGGATTTTTCAATTTTTTTTGAGGGAGGCTTGGATGGCTATGTATTTCCCGTTAGGACCACCTTTGCTGCATCTCATAGGTTTTGGACCCTAGTGTCTTCATTCTCATTGGTTTATATAAATTGTTTCAGTTCTTCTTTGATCTCCTGGTTGATCCAAGTATTCTCAAGCAAGGTATTCTTTAGCATCCATGTGTTTGAGTTCCTTCTGAACTTTTCCTTGTGATTGAGCTCCTCTTTCAAAGCATTGTGATCTGAGAATATGGAGGGAATAATCTGTCTTTTGGTATCGGTTGATTCCTGATTTGTGACCCAGTATGTACTCTATTCTTGAGAAGGTTCCGAGTGCACTTGAGAAGAATGAGTATTCTCTTGTTTTAGTGTGGAATGTTCTGTACATATCTATGAGGTCCATCTGGTCCAGTGTGTCATTCAATGCTCTTGATTCTTTATTGATTTTCTTCTTCGATGATCTGTGTGTTTCAGAGATGCGTCTTAAGATCTTATATTATTAATGTATTCATATCAATATGATTTTTTTCCAATTTATTTATTTTCAGAAAAACAGTATTCATTATTTTTTCACCACACCCAGTGCTCCATGCAAGTCGTACCCTCTATAATACCCACCACCTGGTACCCCAACCTCCCACCCCCCGGCACTTCAAAGCCCTCAGACTGTTTTCAGAGTCCATAGTCTCTCATGGTTCACCTCCCCTTCCAATTTACCCAAATTCCCAACTCCTCTCTAACGCCCCTTTTCCTCCATGCTATATGTTATGCTCCACAAATAAGTGAAACCATATGATAATTGACTATCTCTGCTTGACTTATTTCAATCAGCATAATCTCTTCCAGACCCGTCCATGTTGCTACAAAAGTTGGGTATTCATCCTTTCTGATGGAGGCAAAATACTCCATAGTGTATATGGACAACATCTTCCTTATCCATTCATCCGTTGAAGGGCATCTTGGTTCTTTCTATAGTTTGGTGAGTGTGGCCATTGCTGCTATAATCATTGGGGTACAGATGGCCCTTCTTTTCACTACATCTGTATCTTTGGGGTAAATACCCAGGAGTGCAATTGCAGGGTCGTAGGGAAGCTCTATTTTTAATTTCTTGAGGAATCTCAACACTGTTCTCCAAAGAGGCTGCACCAACTTGCATTCCCACCAACAGTGGAAGAGGGTTCCCCTTTCTCCACATCCTCTCCAACACATGTTGTTTCCTGTTTTGTTAATTTTGGCCATTCTAACTGGCGTAAGGTGATATCTCAATGTGGTTTTAATTTGAATCTCCCTGAGGGCTAATGATGATGAGCATTTTTTTCATGTGTCTGATAGCCATTTGTATGTCTTGATTGGAGAAGTGTCTGTTCATATCTTCTGCCCATTTTTTGATGTGTTTGTCTGTTTCATGTGCGTTGAGATTGAGGAGATCATTATAGATCCTGGATATCTACCTTTTGTCTGTACTGTCCATTGCAAATATCTTCTCCCATTCTATGGGTTGACTCTTTGTTTTTTTGACTGTTTCCTTTGCTGTGCAGAAGCTTTTGATTTTGATGAAGTCCCAGAAGTTTATTTTCTCTTTTGTTTCCTTTGCCTTTGGAGACGTATCTTGAAAGAAGTTGCTGTGGCTGATATCAAAGAGATAATTGCCTATGTTCTCCTCTAAGATTCTGATAGATTCCTGTCTCACGTTGAGGTCTTTTATCCATTTTGAGTTTATCTTTGTGTACGGTGTAAGAGAATGGTCGAGTTTCATTCTTCTACATATAGAAGTCCAGTTTTCCCAGCACCATTTATTGAAGAGACTGTCTTTTTTCCACTGTAAATTTTTTCCTGTTTTGTCGAAGATTAATTGACCATAGAGTTGAGGGTACATATCTGGGCTCTCTACTCTGTTCCACTGGTCTATGTGTCTGTTTTTATGCCAGTACCATGCTGTCTTGGTGATCAAAGCTTTGTAATAAAGCTTGAAATCAGGTAAGGTGATGCCGCCAGCTTTATTTTTGTTTTTCAACATTTCCTTAGCGATTCGGGGTCTCTTCTGATTCCATACAAATTTTAGGATTATTTGCTCCAGCTCTTTGAAGAATGCCGGCGGAATTTTGATCAGAATGGCATTAAAAGTATAGATTGCTCTAGGCAGTATAGACATTTTAACAATGTTTATTCTTCCGATCCAAGAGCATGGAATGGTCTTCCATCTTTTTGTGTCTTCTTCAATTACTTTCATGAGTGTTCTATAGTTCCTCAAGTACAGATCCTTTACCTCTTTAGTTAGGTTTATTCCCAGGTATCTTATGGTTCTTGGTGCTATAGTAAATGGAATCGATTCTCTAATTTCCCTTTCTGTATTTTCATTGTTAGTGTATAAGAAAGCCACTGATTTCTGCACATTGACTTTGTATCCTGCCACGCTGCTGATTTGCTGTATGAGTTCTAGTAGTTTGGAGGTGGAGTCTTTTGGGTTTTCCGTCTAAAGAATCATGTCATCTGCGAAGAGAGAGAGTTTGACTTCTTCATTACCAATTTGAATACCTTTTATTTCTCTCTGTTGTCTGATTGCTGTTGCTAGGACTTCTAATACTATGTTGAACAAAAGTGGTGAAAGTGGGCATCCTTGTCTTGTTCCTGATCTCAACGGGAAGGCTGCAAGCTTTTTCCCATTGAGGATGATATTTGCTGTGGGTCTTTCATAGATAGTTTGATGAAGTTCAGGAATGTTCCCTCTATCCCTATACTTTGAAGCGTTTTAATCAGGAACGGATGTTGGATTTTGTCAAATGCTTTTTCTGCATCAATTGAGAGGACCATGTGGTTCTTCTCTCTTCTCATATTAATTTGTTGTATCACATTGATTGATTTGCGAATGTTGAACCATCCTTGTAGCCCAGGGATGAATCCCACCTGATCATGGTGGATAATATTTTTAATGTGCTGTTGGATCCTGTTGGCTAGGATCTTGTTGAGAATCTTAGCATCCATATTCATCAGTGATATTGGTCTGAAATTGTCCTTTTTGGTAGGGTCCTTGCCTGGTTTGGGTATCAGGGTAATGCTGGCTTCATAGAAAGAGTCTGGAAGTTTTCCTTCTGCTTCTATTTTTTGAAACAGCTTCTGGAGAATAGGTTTTATTTCTTCTTTGAAGGTTTGGTAGAATTCCCCATGGAATCCGTCAGGTTCTGGGCTCTTTTTTTTTTTTGGGAGATTTTTGATCACTGCTTCAATCTCGTTATTAGATATCGGTCTATTCAGTTTGTCGATTTCTTCCTTGTTCAATTTTGGTAGTTTATATTTTTCCAGGAATGCATCCATTTCATCTAGGTTGCTAAGATTATTTGCATATAGCTGTTCGTAATAACTTCTGATGATTGTTACTACCTCCTTGGCGTTAGTTGTGATCTCTCCCTTTTCATTCATAATTTTATGAATTTGGGATTTCTCTCTTTTCTTTCGGATGAGTGTAGCCTGTGGCTTATCGATCTTATTGATTCTTTCAAAAAACCAGCTTCTAGTTTCATTGATACGTTCTACTCTATCTCTGTTTCTCCCTCATTGATCTCAGCTCTAATCTTGATGATTTCCCTTCTTATGTGTGGAGTTGGTTTGATTTGTTGTTGATCCTCCAGTTCATTAAGGTGTAGAGACAGCTGGTGTGTTCTGGATTTTTCAGTTTTTTTGAGCAAGGCTTGGATGGCTATATATTTTCCCCTTAGGACCGCCTTTGCTGTATCCCATAGGTTTGGGACCGAAGTGTCTTCATTCTCATTTGTTTCCATGAATTTTTTCAGTTCTTCTTTGATCTCCTAGTTGATCCAAGCATTCTTAAACTAGGTGGTCTTTCGCTTCCAGGTGTTTGAGTTGCTTCGGAACTTTTCCTTGTGATTGAGCTCCAGTTTCAAAGCATTGTGATCTGAGAATATGCAGGGAATAATCTCAGTCTTTTGGTATTGGTTGAGTCCTGATTTCTGACCCAGTATGTGCTCTATTCTGGAGAAGGTTCCGTGTGCACTTGAGAAGAATGAGTATTCTGCTGTTTTAGGGTGGAATGTTCTGTATATATCTATGAGGTCCATCTGGTCCAATGTGTCATTCAATGCTCTTGTTTCTTTATTGATTTTCTGCTTCGATGATCTGTCTAATTCTGAAAGAGGCGTGTTAATATCTCCTACGATTAGTGTATTCATATCAATATGACCCTTTATCTTGATTAACAGTTTTCTTAAGTAATTGGCTGCTCCCATATTGGGAGCATAGATATTTACAATTGTTAGATCATCTTGGTGGATAGTCCCTTTAAGGATTATGTAGTGTCCTTCTGTATCTCTGACTACAGTCTTTAGTTTGAAGTCTAATTTATCTGATATGAGAATCGCTACCCCAGCCTTCTTTTGAGGTCCATTGGCATGAAAAATGCTTCTCCACCCCTTCACTTTCAGTCTGCATGTATCTTTAGGTTCAAAATGGGTCTCTTGTAGACAGCATATGGATGGGTCCTGTCGTTTTATCCAATCTGCAACCCTGTGCCGTTTTATGGATGCATTTAGGCCATTCACATTGAGAGTGATTATTGATAGATACATTTTTATTGACATCGAGTTACCTTTGAAGTCTTTCTTTCTGTAGACTGTCTCTATCTTTCTGTTCAATGCTATTCTTGGGATTTTCCTCTTTTATAGAACCCCCCTTAATATTTCCTGCAGTATTGGCTTGGTGGTTGCATAGTCTTTTAAGCCTTGCCGGTCTTGGAAACTCTTTATCTCTCCATCCATTTTGAATGTCAGTCTTGCTGGATAAAGTATTCTTGGCTGCATGTTCTTCTCATTTAGTGCCCTGAATATATCTTGCCAGCCTCTTCTGGCTTGCCAGGTCTCTGTGGACAGGTCTGACGTTATTCTGATGGGCTTCCTTCTGTAAGTAAGGAGCCTCTTTGCCCTGGCGTCTTTCAAGAGATTATATCTACAATTATAATTCCTCAGTTTGACTATCAGGTGTCGTGATGTTTTTTTGGAGTGTATAATCTTGGTTGGAGACCGTTTACCTCTAGTATATGAACGCTGGTTTCATTCGCGAGATTCGGAAAATTTTCATGAAGGACTTGTTCCATGATATCTTCTAGATTTTTTTCTTTCTCCTCCCCTTCAGGAATTCCAATAATTCTGACGTTGGAACGCTTCATGGCATCATTTATTTCCCTGATTCTGCTTTCGTGGGATCTAAGCTGTTTGTTCCAGGCTTCCTCCTGATCATTTCTCTCTATCTGTTTGTCTTCCAGGTCACTAATTCTATCTTCTGTCTCAGTTACCCTAGCTTTGAGAGAGTTTAGATTGGATTGGAACTCATTGAGAGCATTGTGGACCTCCTCCCTGGTAGCTTTAAGTTCCGCCCTAACATTGTGAACATCATGTCTGGTCACTTTCATTCGGCCCTAATCAATTCTGTTTGGTGTTCCTTGGCTTTCTCCAACCTAGCTATTGCCTTGATAATTGTTAGCCTGAATTCTCTTTCCGACATATTGTCTATGTTGATAGCCGTTAGCTCTGTTGCAGAAGGTCCATCCTCTGTATTTTTCTTCTGTTGGGCATTCCTCCTTCTAGTCATTTTGGTGGAAGATGACTGAACAAATGTAGCTGCATGTATCAACTCTGGTGCAGTCAAGGTGCTCCCTGGAACACTTCCTGATCTCCGTCTCAGAGAGAAGCCTCAGTCTGGGTGCAGAAGCTGAATAAATTCCCCCTTGGACGCTGGCAGTGTAGGTTCCATGTTGCAGACCCTGGGGGCGCAGGATCTTTTGCTCGTCCTCAAAGCCAAGGCAGTGGCGGCTCTCTGGGTGCTCCTGACCACCAGAGAGGTTCCAAGCAGCGATCGCACACTGAGATTTTGCCGCCGGCCCGGGCTGGGAGTGCCCGGCTTGCGCGCACCTCTTTTCAGAGGCGGCTGTGGGTCGGGTGCGCATCTGGGGCACTGAGAACGGGGCGCTGGTCCATAAGCCGCAGGCTGGACTTTTGCACGCGTCTGTCCAGGGAAGAGTTTCGCGCGAGCACGTCTAAGACTTTGAAACAATGGTGCATGTCAAGAAGCGCCCCCGGGCCTTAGTAACCCAGGAGAGCTCGATGGAGGTGCGCGCGCATCTCAAGCTTTGTGGTAGAGCTAGCGCGTGTTCTGCAGACTGGCGCAGCTCCCATCCCCTCACAGGAGCTGGAACCCCCGCGTTCTGGGGCGTGCTGGCGGCTTAGGGACCAGGAGCCGGTTTCTCCACCGCACTCTCTCTGCCTCCGTGCTGGGGAGGCCGTCTGGGACCGGGGACTTAAGCCCCTGTCCCTAGCCGCCCCGATTCCCACAATTTCCCCCTGCAATCCTTTGCTCTTTTGGAGTGCTTTCAACCAGTCTCCAAGTTAATGCTGGTCCCCAGACGCAGGGCACTCTCGCTCGTATTGGGGTATTACTTTCCCACCGGTCGCCTCTGGTTGCTCCCTCGCCCTTTTGTTTATCTTCTGATATCAGTCCGCCGTTCCCATTCCGCTTTACCTGCTCCCTGGCGTCTTCTGCCCCTGTAGAGATCCAGACGTGTATAATTCTGATCTCAGGCTGATTTCATGGGTGATCGGAGTTCTTTGGTAGGGAATCAGCTCACTTTGGGGTACCAGCTGAAAAGACACCTCTTCCTAGTACCCCACCATCTTGTCCCCCCTCAATATGATTCTTTATGCTGTTTAACAGTTTTCTTATGTTGTTGGCTGCTCCTGTATTGGAAGCATAGATATTTACAATTCTTAGATCATCTTGGTGGATAGTCCCTTTAAGAAGGATGTAGTGACCTTCTGTATCTCTGACTACAGTCTTTAGTTTAAAATCTAATTGATATGATATTAGAATTGCTACTCCTGCCTACTTTTAGGACCATTGTCATGACAGATGCTTCTCCATCCCTTCACTTTCAGTCTGGGTGTATCTTAGGTTCAAAATGGGTCTCTTGTAGAGACCATATGGATAGGTAATGTCGTTTTATCCAATCTGCAACCCTGTGCCATTTTGTGGGTGCATATAGGCCATTCACATTGAGAGTGGTTATTAATAGATACGTTTTTATTGACATCATGTTACCTTTGAAGTCTTTCTTTCTGTAGATTGTCTCTATATTTCTGTTCAATGCTATTCTTGGGATTTTTCCTTTTTTATAGAAACCCCCTTAATATTTCCTGCAGTGTCGGCTTGGTGGTTGCATCGTCTTTTAAGCCTTGCGGGTCTTGGAAACTCTTTATCTCTCCATCCATTTTAATTGAGTCTTGCTGGATAAAGTATTCGTGACTGCAATTTCTTCTCATTTAATGTCCTGGATATGTCTTGCCAGCCCTTTCTGGATTGCCAGTACTTTGTGGACAGTTCTGACTTAATCTGATGTGCTTTCCTCTGTAAGTAAGGAGCCTCTTTGTCCTTGCGGCTTTCAAGACATTATACCTACAATTACTGATTCCTCAATTTGAATATCTGGTGTTTTGGTGTTTTTTTGGAATGTATAAACTTGGGTGGAGACCTTTCAGTCTCTAGTACAAGAATGCTGGTTCCATTCATGAGACTGGGAAAAGTTTCATGAAAATCTTGTTCCACTTTGTCTTCTAGACTTCTTTCTTTCTCCTTCCCTTCAGGGAGTCCAATAATTCTGACGCTGGAACATTTCATGGCATCGTTTGTTTCCATGATTTTGTTTTCATGTTTTTTTTTTTTTACTTTTAAAATTTTATTTTGTAGTAACATAGTATGACACAAATTTGAATTACTATATACCATAAAAACATGAATCTCATTATTTATTTTTTTATAATTTAATTTATTTATTTTCAGAAAAACAGTATTCATTATTTTTTCACCACACCCAGTGCTCCATGCAATCCATGCCCTCCATAATACCCACCACCTGGTACCCCAACCTCCCACACCCCCACCACTTCAAACCCCTCAGATTGATTTTTGGAGTCCATAGCCTATCATCTTTCACCTCCCCTTCAATTTTCTCCCAACTCCATTCTCCTCTCTAACACCCCTTCTCCTCCATGCTATTTGTTATGCTCCACAAATAAGTGAGACTATATGAGAATTGACTCTCTCTGCTTGACTTATTTCTCTGAGCATAATCTCTTTCAGTCCCATCCATATTGCTACAAAAGTTGGGTATTCGTCCTTTCTGATGGAGGCTAATACTCCATAATGTATATGGACCACATCTTCCATATCCATTGGTCAGTTGAAGGGCATCTTGGTTCTTTCCATAGTTTGGCGACCGTGGCCATTGCTGCTATAAACATTGGGGTACAGATGGCTCTTCTTTTCACAACATTTGTATCTCTGGGGTAAATACCCAGGAGTGCAATTGCAAGGTCATAGTTAAGTTCTATTTTTAATTTCTTGAGAAATCTCCACACTGTTCTCCAAAGAGGCGGCACCAACTTGCATTCCCACCAACAGTGGAAGAGGGTTCCCCTTTCTCCACATCCTCTCCAACACATGTTGTTTCCTGTTTTGTTAATTTTGGCCATTCTAACTGGTATAAGGTGATATCTCAATGTGGTTTTAATTTGAATATCCCTGAGGGCTAGTGATGATGAACCTTTTTTCATGTGTCTGATAGCCATTTGTATGTATTGATTGGAGAAGTGTCTGTTTATATTTTCTGCCCATTTTTTGATATATTTGCCTGTTTCGTGTGTGTTGAGTTTGAGGACTTCGTTATAGATCCTGGATATCAACCTTTTGTCTGTACTTTCATTTGCAAATATTTTCTCCCATTCTGAGGGTTGCATCTTCTTTTTTTTTTTTGACTATTTTCTTTGCGGTGCAGAAGTTTTTGATTTTGACGAAGTCCCAAAAGTTTATTTTTGCTTTTGTTTCCTTTGCCTTTGGAGACATATCATGAAAGAAGTTGCTGTGGCTGATATCGAAGAGATTACTGCCTATGTTCTCCTCTAGGATTCTGATGGATTCCTTTCTCATGTCTCTTCAATAAATGTTGCTGGGAAAACTGGACAGCTATAAGTAGAAGAATGAAACTCGACCCTTCTCTTACACCGTACACAAAGATCAACTCAAAATGGATAAAATAACTCAATGTGAGACAGGAATCCATCAGAATCCTAGAGGAGAACATAGGCAGTAATCTCTTCAATATCAGCCACAGCAACTTCTTTCAGGATATGTGTTAGTGGTTTCTAATCTGTTTGTTCCAGGCTTCCTCCTGATCCTTTCTCTCTATCTGTTTGTCCTTCAGATCACTAATTCTATATTCTGTCTCAGTTCCCTAGCTTTGAGAGAGTTTAGATTAGATTGGAACTCATTGAGTGCATTGTGAAGTTCATCCGTGGTAGCTTTCAGCTCAGCCCTAACATTGTGAACATCCTGTCTGGTCACTTTCAGTTCGTCTCTACTCAATTCCATTTGGCCATCCATGGCTTTCCCAAACCTAGCTTGCTTGGATAATTGTTAGCCTGAATTCTCTTTCTGACATTTTGTCTATGTTGATAGTCATTAGCTCTTTTCCCAAAGGTCCATCCTCTGTGTTTTCTTCTTTTTGGCATTCCTCTTCCTAGTCATTTTGGTGAGATATGACTGAACAGATGTAGCTGTAATTATCAACTCTGGTGCAGTCAAGGTACACCCTGTAACACGTCTGAGCAATCAGGATTCCCCACCCAAACGAGAGAAAAAAAAAAGAAAAAGAAAAAGAGAGAGAGAGAAGAGAGAGAGAGAGAGGAAAGAAAGGGAAGATGAAAGAGAAGGTTCAGCCCAAATGGGACCCAATGTACAATTTATGAAGTTTATAAACAAAAACAGACAAACAAAAAGACTGATAAAAATATACGACACGAGAAAAAATTTTCAAATAAAGGAAGAAATTCATCAAAAAGCACCCCAAGTATAAGATTTATATAGTATTTGGACAAACACAAAAACACACAAACAGTGGTGGTAGAAAAAGATGGAGAGTGGTTACATATTCTCAGCGTGGGTGAGGAAGGTTGTTTTGATTCTTCAAGGATGTATCTTGATATCTTTGTTAAAGGACTCAACTTTCCTAAGATAAAGGGGATTGAATATTGGTTTACCTGTAGGAGCAGTATTGATTGAGGAAAGCGGATTAATTTGAAGTTTAACTCTATAAGAATATTAGAAAATAAAAATAAAATGTAATAAACTAGACTAAACTAAAATAAAATTTAAAAAAAAGAAATTCAAAAAATAGAAATGTAAAAGAAAAACACAGGTGTATGTATCAAAAAGTTCAGGTTAGAAGGTGATTATGGAATTTGGTGTATTGGACAGCTCACTGTGATGGTAAATAGGCTAAAAATATCTATAAAAAAATGAACCTGAATAGTGGGAACGAGTTGAAAATAAAAGTTATCCTATGAAGTATTATTGTTAGTTCTCTTGAAGTCTTTTTTTTTATCTTATTTTTTTCCAAATTTATTTATATTCAGAAAAACAGTATTCATTATTTTTTCACCACACCCAGTGCTCCATGCAAGCTATGCCCTCAATAATACCCACCACCTGGTACCCCAACCTCCCACCCCCCCACCACTTCAAACCCCTCAGACTGTTTTTCAGAGTCCATAGTCTCTCATGGTTCACCTCCCCTTCCAATTTACCCAAATTCCCTACTACTCTCTAACGCCCCTTGTCCTCCATGCTATTGGTTATGCTCCACAAATAAGTGAAACCATATGATAGTTGACTCTCTCTGCTTGACTGATTTCACTCAACATAATCTCTTCCAGTCCCATCCATGTTGCTACAAAAGTTGGATATTCGTCCTTTCTGATGGAGGCATAATACTCCATAGTGTATATGGACCACATCTTCCTTATCCATTCAACCGTTGAAGGGCATCTTGATTCTTTCCATAGTTTGGCGACTGTGGCCATTGCTGCTATAAACATTGGGGTACAGATGGCCCTTCTTTTCACGACATCTGTATCTTTGGGGTAAATACCCAGGAGTGCAATTGCAGGGTCGTAGGGAAGCTCTATTTTTAATTTCTTGAGGATTCTCCATGCTGTTCTCCAAAGAGGCTGCACCAACTTGCATTCCCACCAACAGTGGAAGAGGGTTCCCCTTTCTCCACATCCTCTCCAACACATGTTGTTTCCTGTTTTGTTAATTTTGGCCATTCTAACTGGCGTAAGGTGATATCTCAATATGGTTTTAATTTGAATCTCCCTGAGGGCTAATGATGATGAGCATTTTTTTCATGTGTCTGATAGCCATTTGTATGTCTTGATTGGAGAAGTGTCTGTTCATATATTCTGCCCATTTTTGATGTGTTTGTCTGTTTCGTGTAGGTTGAGTTTGAGGAGTTCATTATAGATCCTGGATATCAACCTTTTGTCTGTACTGTCATTTGCAAATATCTTCTCCCATTCCGTGGGTTGCCTCTTTGTTTTTTTGACTGTTTCCTTTGCTGTGCAGAAGCTTTTGATTTTGATGAAGTCCCAGAAGTTTATTTTCTCTTTTGTTTCCTTTGCCTTTGGAGACATATCTTGGAAGAAGTTGCTGTGGCTGATATCAAAGAGATTACTGCCTATGTTCTCCTCTAAGATTCTGATAGATTCCTGTCTCACGTTGAGGTCTTTTATCCATTTTGAGTTTATCTTTGTGTACGGTGTAAGAGAATGGTCGAGTTTCATTCTTCTACATATAGCTGTCCAGTTTTCCCAGCACCATGTATTGAAGAGAATGTCTTTTTTCCACTGTATATTTTTTCCTGTTTTGTCGAAGATTAATTGACCATAGAGTTGAGGGTCCATATCAGGGCTCTCTATTCTGTTCCACTGGTCTATGTGTCTGTTTTTATGCCAGTACCATGCTGTCTTGGTGATCAAAGCTTTGTAATAAAGCTTGAAATCAGGTAAGGTGATGCCGCCAGCTTTATTTTTGTTTTTCAACATTTCCTTAGCGATTCGGGGTCTCTTCTGATTCCATACAAATTTTAGGATTATTTGCTCCAGCTCTTTGAAGAATGCCGGTGGAATTTTGATCGGATGGCATTAAAAGTATAGATTGCTCTAGGCAGTATAGACATTTTAACAATGTTTATTCTTCCGATCCAAGAGCATGGAATGGTCTTCCATCTTTTTGTGTCTTCTTCAATTACTTTCATGAGTGTTCTATAGTTCCTCAAGTACAGATCCTTTACCTCTTTAGTTAGGTTTATTCCCAGGTATCTTATGGTTCTTGGTGCTATAGTAAATGGAATCGATTCTCTAATTTCCCTTTCTGTATTTTCATTGTTAGTGTATAAGAAAGCCACTGATTTCTGCACATTGACTTTGTATCCTGCCACGCTGCTGATTTGCTGTATGAGTTCTAGTAGTTTGGGGGTGGAGTCTTTTGGGTTTTCCATATAAAGAATCATGTCATCTGCGAAGAGAGAGAGTTTGACTTCTTCATTACCAATTTGGATACCTTTTATTTCTCTCTGTTGTCTGATTGCTGTTGCTAGGACTTCTAATACTATGTTGAACAAGAGTGGTGAAAGTGGGCATCCTTGTCTTGTTCCTGATCTCAACGGGAAGGCTGCAAGCTTTTTCCCATTGAGGATGATATTTGCTGTGGGTCTTTCATAGATAGTTTGATGAGGTTCAGGAATGTTCCCTCTATCCCTATACTTTGAAGCGTTTTAATCAGGAACGGATTTTGGATTTTGTCAAATGCTTTTTCTGCATCAATTGAGAGGACCATGTGGTTCTTCTCTCTTCTCATATTAATTTGTTGTATCACATTGATTGATTTGCGAATGTTGAACCATCCTTGTAGCCCAGGGATGAATCCCACCTGATCATGGTGGATAATCTTTTTAATGTGCTGTTGGATCCTGTTGGCTAGGATCTTGTTGAGAATCTTAGCATCCATATTCATCAGTGATATTGGTCTGAAATTGTCCTTTTGGTAGGGTCCTTGCCTGCTTTGGGGATCAGGGTAATGCTAGCTTCATAGAAAGAGTCTGAAAGTTTTCCTTCTACTTCAATTTTTTGAAACAGCTTCAGGAGAATACGTGTTATTTCTTCTTTGAAGGTTTGGTAGAATTCCCCAGGGAATCCGTCCGGTCCTGGGCTCTTTTTTTTTTGGGAGATTTTTGATCACTGCTTCAATCTCGTTATTAGATATTGGTCTATTCAGGTTGTCGATTTCTTCCTGGTTCAATTTTGGTAGTTTATATTTTTCCAGGAATGCATCCATTTCATCTAGGTTGCTAAGCTTATAGGCATATAACTGTTCGTAATAACTTCTGATGATTGTTTCTACTTCCTTGGTGTTAGTTGTGATCTCTCCCTTTTCATTCATAATTTTATGAATTTGGGATTTCTCTCTTTTCTTTTGATTAGTGTAGCCAGTGACTTATCGATCTTATTGATTCTTTCAAAAAACCAGCTTCTAGTTTCATTGATACGTTCTACTGTATCTCTGGTTTCTCCCTCATTGATCTCAGCTCTAATCTTGATGATTTCCCTTCTTATGTGTGGAGTTGGTTTGATTTGTTGTTGATCCTCCAGTTCTTTAAGGTGTAGAGACAGCTGGTGTGTTCTGGATTTTTCAATTTTTTTGAGCAAGGCTTGGATGGCTATATATTTTCCCCTTAGGACTGCCTTTGTTGTATCCCATAGGTTTGGGACCGAAGTGTCTTCATTCTCATTGGTTTCCATGAATTGTTTCAGTTCTTCTTTGATCTCCTGGTAGATCCAAGCATTCTTAAGCAAGGTGGTCTTTAGCTTCCAGGTGTTTGAGTTCCTTCAGAACTTTTCCTTGTGATTGAGCTCCAGTTTCAAAGCATTGTGATCTGAGAATATGCAGGGAATAATCTCAGTCTTTTGGTATCGGCTGAGTCCTGATTTGTAACACAGTATGTGGTCTATTCTGGAGAAGGTTCCGTGTGCACTTGTGAAGAATGAGTATTCTGCTGTTTTAGGGTGGAATGTTCTGTATATATCTATGAGGTCCATCTGGTCCAATGTGTCATTCAATGCTCTTGTTTCTTTATTGATTTTCTGCTTCGATGATCTGTCTTTTTCTGAGAGAGGCATGTTAAGATCTCCTACGATTAGTGTATTCCTATCAATATGACCCTTTATCTTGATTAACAGTTTTCTTAAGTAATTGGCTGCTCCCATATTGGGAGCATAGATATTTACAATTGTTAGATCATCTTGGTGGATAGTCCCTTTAAGGATTATATAGTGTCCTTCTGTATCTCTGACTACAGTCTTTAGTTTGAAGTCTAATTTATCTGATATGAGAATCGCTACCCCAGCCTTCTTTTGAGGCCCATTGGCATGAAAGATGCTTCTCCACCCCTTCACTTTCAGTCTGCGTGTATCTTTAGGTTCAAAATGGGTCTCTTGTAGACAGCATATGGATGGGTCCTGTCGTTTTATCCAATCTGCAACCCTGTGCCGTTTTATGGATGCATTTAGGCCATTCACAATGAGAGTGATTATTGATAGATACATTTTTATTGACATCGAGTTACCTTTGAAGTCTTTCTTTCTGTAGACTGTTTCTATCTTTCTGTTCAATGCTATTCTTGGGATTTTCCTCTTTTATAGAACCCCCCTTAATATTTCCTGCAGTATTGGCTTGGTGGTTGCATAGTCTTTTAAGCCTTGCCGGTCTTGGAAACTCTTTATCTCTCCATCCATTTTGAATGTCAGTCTTGCTGGATAAAGTATTCTTGGCTGCATGTTCTTCTCATTTAGTGCCCTGAATATATCTTGCCAGCCTCTTCTGGCTTTCCAGGTCTCTGTGGACAGGTCTGACATTATTCTGATGGGCTTCCCTCTGAAGTAAGGAGCCTCTTTGCCCTGGCAGCTTTTAAGAGATTATACCTACAATTATAATTTCTCAATTTGATTATCAGGTGTCGTGATGTTTTTTTGGAGTGTATAATCTTGGGTGGAGACCGTTCAGCCTCTAGTACATGAACGCTGGTTTCATTCGCGAGATTCGGAAAATTTTCATGAAGGACTTGTTCCACGACATCCTCTAGACTTCTTTCTTTCTCCTCCCCTTCAGGAATTCCAATAATTCTGACGTTGGAACGCTGCATGGTATCATTTATTTCCCTAATTCTGCTTTCGTGGGATCTAAGCTGTTTGTTCCAGGCTTCCTCCTGATCCTTTCTATCTGTTTGTCTTACAGATCACTAATTCTATCTTCTGTCTCAGTTACCCTAGCTTTGAGAGAGTTTAGATTGGATTGGAACTCATTGAGAGTATTGTGGACCTCCTCCCTGGTAGCTTTAAGCTCCGTCCTAACATTGTGACCATCCTGTCTGTTCGCTTTCAGTTCGGCCCTAATCAATTCTGTTTGGTCATCCATGGCTCTCTCCAACCTAGCTATTGCCTGGATAATTGTTAGCCTGAATTCTCTTTCCAACATATTGTCTATGTTGATAGCCGTTAGCTCTGTTGCAGAAGGTCCATCCTCTGTATTTTTCTTCTGTTGGGCATTCCTCCTCCTAGTCATTTTGGTGGGAGAAGACTGAACAGATGTAGCTGGATGTATCAACTCTGGTGCAGTCAAGGTGCACCCTGGAACACTCTGGAACACCTCCGTCTCAGAGAGAATCCTCAGTCTGGGTGCAGAAGCTGAATAAATTCCCCCTTGGACGCTGGCATGCAGGTTCCAAGTTAAAGACCCTGGGGGCGCAGGATCTTTTGCTCGTCCCCAAAGCCAAGGCAGTGGCGGTTGTCTGGGAGCTCCTGACCGCCAGAGAGGTTCCAAGCAGCGATCGCACACTGAGATTTTGCCGCCGGCCCGGGCTGGGAGAGCCTGGCTTGCACGCACCTCTTTTCAGAGGCGGCTGTGGGTTGGGCGTGTGTCTGGGGCACTGAGAACGGGGCGCTGGTCCGTAAGCCGCAGGCTGGGCTTTTGCACGCCTCTGTCCGGGGAAGAGTTTCGCGTGTGCGCGTGACTTAGACTTTGAAACAATGGCGCGGTTCAAGAAGCGCCCCCGGGCCTTAGAAACCCAGGAGAGCTGGATAGACGTGCGCGCGCATCTCAAGCTTTGTGATAGGGCTAGCGCGCGTTATGCAGTCCGGCGCAGCTCCCATCCCCTCACAGGAGCCGGAACCCCCGCGTTCTGGGGCGTGCTGGCGGCTTAGGGACCAGGAGCCGGTTTCTCCACCGCACTCTCTCTGCCTCCGTGCTGGGGAGGCCGTCTGGGACCGGGGACTTAAGCCCCTGTCCCTAGCCGCCCCGATTCCCACAATTTGCCCCCGCGATCCTTTGCTCTTTTGTAGTGCTTTCAACCAGTCTCCAATTTAATGCTGGTCCCCAGACGCAGGGCACTCTCGCTCGTATCGGGGTATTACTTTTGCACTGGTAGCCTCTCGTGGCTCCCTCCCCCTTTTGTTTATCTTCCGATATCAGTCCGCTGTTCCCATTCCGCTTTACCTGCTCCCTGGCGTCTTCTGCCCCTGTAGAGATCCAGACGTGTATAATTCTGATCTGAGGCTGATTTCATGGGTGATCGGAGTTCTTTGGTAGGTAATCAGCTCACTTTGGGGTACCAGCTGAAAAGTCGCCTCTTCCTAGTACCCCGTCATCTTGTCCCCCCCTCTTGAAGTCTTTTTTTTTTTCTTTCTTGATTTGTTTTCTGGGGGAGGGGCCTGCCACGTGGGTTTTCAGTCAGTGATGTTCCCTGAGTTAAGTCCCCCCGCCCCCCCAAGGGGTGGGCTCTGAGGAAACTGGTTTTTTTTTTTTCAGGCTTTTTTCTCTGGCAGCTTTTATGTTTGTTTACTTTTTTTTCTCTCACTTTGACCGCTTTTGATGGTTTTTGTAGTTTTAGAGGTAAACAGACTGCACCCTGACCTCCCGCTCAGAGAGAAGCCTCAGTCTGGTTGCAGCACCCAGATGAGTTCTCCCTTTTCTGCTGGCAGAGCAGGTTCAGAATCGTGGTCCCTGGGGATGCAGGATCTTTTGCTTGTACCAACAACCAGGGCAGCGGTGGCAGTCTGGGAGCTCCAGACTGCCAAAGAGTTTCCAAGCAGCGATCACACACTGAGATTTTCCGGCTGGCCTGGGTTGGGAATGCTTGCTCTTTCTGGGTCTAAGAGTGCCCGGCTTGCGTGCACGTCTTTCAGGGGAGGCTATGGGTCATGCACGCGCGTCTCAGGCACTGAGAATGGGGCGCAGTTTCTGAAAGCACCAGGCTGCGCTTTTGCACACCTCTGTCAGGGGAGAGATTAGGACACACGTCTTAGGCTCTGAAAACAATGGCGTGGGTCAAAGAGCGCCAGCTGGGCCTTTGTAACTCTCTCAAGGGAGTATGAGAGACGTGTGCACGTATCTCAGGCTTTGTAGCAGGGCTTGTGTGTTCTGAAGTCCAGCATGGCTCCCATCCTTTCACAAGAGCCAGAAACCATGCATTCTCTGCCGCGCTGGCGGCTTAGGGACCAAGACCTGTTTTCTCAACCACACTCTCTCTGCCTCAGCGTCAGGAGAGGCTGTCCTGGGACCGGGGATTTAAGCCCCTGTCCCTAGCCTCCCTGATTCCTACAATTTCCCCCCATGATCCTTTGCTCTTTTGAAGTGCTTTCAACCAGTCTCCAAGTTAATGCTGGTCCCCAGACGCAGGGCACTCTCATATTGGGGTATTACTTTCCAACTGGTCACCACTGGTGGCTCCCTCCCCCTTTTGTTTATCTTCCAATATCAGTCCGTCTTTCCCACTCTGCTTTACCTGCCCACTGGCATCTTCTGTCCCTGTAGAGATCCACATGTATATAATTCTGATCTCAGGCTGATTTCATGGGTGATCAGAGTTCTTTGGTAGGTAATCAGCTCACTTTAGGGTACAGTTTGAAAAGGCGCCTCCTCCTACTTCCCCGCCATCTTGTCCCCTCTCCATATTAATTAATTCTTATCACATTAATGTGTATGTAGAAAAGTCAAAAGTAGTTTTGAAATGCGTTTTCCTCATCAATTATTCTTATTTTCATGAAGTTTTATTTCTCTTTGTGTATCTCAGTGTTATAATGCAATCCAGCATATGCACAAATTATCAGACTCACAATAAAATACAACCCGTGTATTACAGTGAAGAATCTTAATTTATAAATTAAAGGATATGGAGAAATAAACATAGTCTCCAATGATTCCATATTACCTTCTCTATCCATTTGCTTTGCATTTTTGTCTTTCAATGAATGATTATTGACTCATAAGTTATTATTCCCATATTTCTCTTAAAAGTAAAACTTCATGATACAATAGGCATTCTTCTTTTTACTTTAAATTTCGTATCTCTTTATATTGCTTTAATCTTTTCTTTTATCTTCCGGTACTTTAGATTATTGTTTATAATTGATTCTATGTAATATCACAGAATTTTTTATTTTAGCCTTCTGGATTTCTCTATATTCTCCCATGTTACACTCATACTGTTTTTAGTTATGTAGTTTCCAAAATTTAAGGACATTTTATGCATTTGTGATATCTATATGCCTAGAGGGATTTATAGAAAGAGAGAAAGAAATACATACACACATATATGTGTTTATTAGATTTTACTATAACACACTGCTACACAATTACAAATAGAAAATATATAAAATTTCTGCTTAGAAATCTATGTTTCCTTCCCTTGTATTTTAACTACTTATATTCAGTTTCTAATTCTCTGAGACACAATGGTTCTTACACATGGATTTTTCCAAATATTTTGTCTAAATAAAATATGTTAAGTAAAATAATTCTGTATGCTTTTCTACTTGATTTAAAATCTGCCAATAGTTTGCCATAAAAGGCATTAAGTAGATATGCATTGGGCATAGATAAATATTTACATGTATATGGATATCAAAAAACATATTCATTACTTTATATATCATCTAGCATCCATTTATTTACTATCTGTTTATCTAGTCTTACTTCAATGCGTTTCTTGTATTATATTTTTCTAGTGCTGTACTTCAACCCTTATCTGTCAGTATCTGTGACTACTATGTTTCAAGAAATAATAATTATTAAATTAAGATTTCAAGTAGTGAAACAGTGTAAATTGATAAAGAAAATTCAGTTGTTTAAAAAAGTTAGAAGAAGAGTTTCAGTGTAAATTTCTGAAATTGGCAGACCTGTGTTCTTTTACAAGTCAGGATTAAGCAGTAGCAATTATTTGATGCTGGTGTTTGTCATATTCTTCAGTTAAAGGTTTTATAAAAATACTATTTTATTTATGTTTTGTAATTGTGTTAAGACGTTTTATTTCCTAGTTTGGCTCAGTGTTCTTATACTTTCCATATATGCATCCTGTTTTCATACTTTGAATAGTATTGAAACCAAAAAGTAAACAAATATATAAGATTATAATCAGCTGTTTGGAATGCAGTGTGTTTTCTCTAATTCTTTATTGGAAAAGAACCACTTGAAACAAATCATTCCAAAATTATATCCACTAAGGTTATTAAATGTAACAGAATGGAGAAGAAAGTTAAAGCTGAATTATAACTCAATAATTATTCTATGAGTTCAAATTTATATAATTAAATATTTCTCTTATATAATATCTCTATATATGTATATATGACCTGAGATATGATGATATAGATATAGATATAGATATAGATATAGATAAAGATATAGATATGGAATCCAAGAAACTTGTATTACTAGAAAATTTAAGAAAGATTTGGTAGGTTTATTTTCTGACTGAGATTAAAATGAATACCAAGAATAAAAGAAAATAAAACTCACTAAAGTATACTTTCTGTAGGAGATAGAAGAAACCATCAGGTTTTGTGTCTAGTTGTTGATGGAAGTATTACTGATAATTATTCTAGGTCATCAATGCTGGCAATGATTTTCAAATATTGTGACACTTCTTTCCCAAAGGCACTTTGCTTCTTGCTTCCTTGACTTTAGCAAATATAGTTGTATGTAAGAACAAACAGGATGAGGATGTGATGATTTTATATTTGTTTTCCATCTCCCAATGACTTGACGTGTGAAATATTCCAATGGGAAATGCTACCATTCTTCTTGGAATTGACTTATTTAGTCTGTACCACCCAATTATAAAAGAGACATTGACACAATGAGATATTGGTAACAAAGTAGCATGATAAAATTTCCCTGGAAGTTACTCAATGAGTAACTTCAAATACAGGCATGCATTCAAGAGACTGCATAATTTGTAAAAAAGCATTTAAGAAACATATATATCCAATCACATGTTGAGCCTTTATAGGAGAATGTAAATTTGACTATCACTTTCCCAGGTATTGGTTATATCACCCACAGTAAAAATATACTTTTATTAAATAGAATCTTGAAATCACAAAGTCTTATTTTATTTTGTAGTGCTCGAATATCCAGTCATATTTTCTTATACAGAGCAATGAAATTGTTCTAATAAATGATATAAATCAATGACATAAAATAAAAAACCTGCAAATATTGACAGTGAAAGATACTAAAGGCAATGTCTTAGGTAGATTTTAGTTTACTTATATTTTGGTATAAAAGGAATAATACAGTAGCTGGACTTTGAAGAGCTTTACTGTAATGAATAGACTGTTATGTAAACAAATTTCCTGAAGCTGAGTGTAGTGCAAACACATATTATTATGATAGCTCAAATAATTCCAGATCCAGAGGGTAGAATGTGAATTTTTTTTTAATTTTATAAAATGCAATTTAATATTATAACAATATTCAGTAAAGATAAAAGAAAAGTATAAGAATTTCTTGAACTTTTAGATGAAAAGAATGTCCTTCAAGTTATTCAAGAGATAAATCAGCTCAGTAGAAGATAAGCCCTATGCAAATCCAGACAAAGAAGTTTTAAAAAAGAAAGAATTGAAAATGAATTAAGTCTCCTGCATTATGGTAATCTATCAAGGAGCTAATGTTTGCATTATGGGAGACTATGAAGAAGATATAGAAAAGGGGAAGAAAGCTCACTTAAATATATAATGGCCAAAACCTCCCAGGATTGGGACAAAAATGTAGATATCTGGATAAATAAATGATGAAGGTCCCAAAACCGTAATAAAAAAAAAAGCAAAAAGTTCACTAACGCACATTGTAATCAATTGTCAAAAATAAAAAAAAAAAATTGAAAACAGCAAGAGAAAAGTGTCTTGTCACATGCAAGGAAATCCCCATAAAGCTACAGTGCATTTCTGAGAAAAAAATTTACAAGCCAAGAATCATGGGATGACAGACTACAAAAACTAAATGGAGAAAAATGTCAAACAAGAATACATTACCAGGGAGCCTGTATGACTCAGTGGTTTAAAGGCTCTGCCTTAGGCTCGGGTCATGATGCCAGGGTCCTGGGATCAAGCCCTGCATTGGGCTCTCTGCTCTTCAGGGAGCCTGCTTCCCTTTCTCTCCCTTCCTGCCTCTCTGCCTAATCGTGATCTCTGTCAAGTGAATAAAAAAAATCTTAAAAAAATACATTACCAATCAATGTTGTTATTTAGAAATAGTGGGGAAATTAAGACTTTTCTTTACAATGAAAAACTGAGGGATATTATCTCCATCAAGTGACTTACAAGAAATATTAAGGAGTTCTTTAAGTTAAAATGAAAGGACACTCTTATAACACTATGTTAATAAACTGGAATTAAAAATTCAAAATCTTAAAAAATAAAAAAATGAAATTATAAAAAAAATTAAAGGATACAAAGTGGTAACATGAGTACATATGAATATTTAAAGATATAGATGAATAGAGAGTACCCTAATACTGTAATAGTGGTGTCTAAATCACTATTAATCGTATGATAAATGATAAAGGACAAGGTATTTAAATATCTATCACTTTAATAATTTATTAAGGGACAAAAAATATGCAGTGTGTAGATGATAATATTAGAACATGAAATATTTGAAGGGGAATAACTATCTCAGCTTGTGCAAATAATGAGGTTAAGTTGTTACCAGCTTAACACAGACTGTTAGAGCTCTAAGATATTTTAGAGGAAGGTTGTCGTAATTGCAAAGCAAAATCCTATACAAGATACAGAAAATTTAAAGAGATGGGTGTCAGAGCATACAACTATGGTAAGGCATCAAATCACAAAGGAATTTAGGAAAAGAGAAATAAAAGAACAAATGACCTATCAAACAGCCAGAAAACAATTAATAAGCTGGCACTAGTAGGTATTTGCATAACATTAATTTCTTTACAAGCAAATGTAAAAATTTTCAACCAAAATACAGTTGTTAAGTGGTCAAAATAAAAACAAGAACCAAACTACATTATCTGTAAGACTCAAACATCAGACATAACTGTGTGCATAGACTGAAACTGAAATTTTTTAATAGGATATTCCATACTAATGAAAACCTAAATGAATATGGGGCGCCTGGGTGGCTCAGTGGGTTGAGCTGCTGCTTTCGGCTCGGGTCATGATCTCAGGGTCCTGGGATCGAGTCCCGCGTTGGGCTCTCTGCTCGGCAGGGAGCCTGCTTCCCTCTCTCTCTCTACCTCTCTGTCTACTTGTGATTTCTCTCTGTCAAATAAATAAATAAAATCTTTAAAAAATGAATATGTAAATAAATAAATGATTCTATGCTTATATTACAGGGTAGAGTATTTAAGTAACAAACAAACAAAATCATTTCATGGATTATTATTTTTTCTGGGTGAAGAGTTTGAAAAGTTCTCTATAGATTTTGGATACCACCACTTTACTGTGATTTGCAAATATCCTCTCCCATTCTGTGGGTTGTGTTTAGTTTTGTTGACTATTTCCTTTACTGTGCAATAGCTTTTATCTTGATAAAGTCACAAAAGTTCATTTTTATTTTTTCCCTTGCCTTTGGAGACATGTCTTGAAAGAAGTCACTGTGGTCAGTGTCAAAGAGGTTGTTGCCTATGTTGTCTCTAGGATTTTGATGGACTCTTCTCTCCCATTTAGATTCTTCATTCATTTTGTGTTATTTTTGTGTATGGTATAGGACAATGGTCCAGTTTCATTCTTCTGGCAGAGAAATAATAAATAAATAAATAAATAAATAAATAGATAAATAAAACTGGCAGTCTCTTCTCTGTCTATTTTATTTTGTTTTATTTATTTTTTCACAGATGACATGATACTTTATTTTTTTAAGTATTATATTGCATTTTATTTTATTTTAATTATATGTTATTTCATTGAAGGGACTGTTTATTTTTTCCAGTAATAACTCTCTCCTGATTTGTTAAAGATTAGTTGAGGGTCCATTTATGGGGTCTATCTTCTGTTCCTCTGATCAATGTGTCTCTTTTTGTGCCAATACTCATCACCCAAAAATCAAATAACCCAGTCAATAAATGGGTAGAAGACATGAACAGACAGTTCTCCAAAGAAGACATAGAAATGTCTAACAGACACATGAAAAAGTTTACAACATCACTTTCAGGGAAATATAAATCAAAAGTACAGTGAGATACCACCTCACACCAGTTAGAATGGCAAAAATTAACAAAACAAGAAACAGTAAATGTTGGCACGGATGTGGAGAAGGGGACCCTCTTACACTGTTGGTGGGTTTCTTAAGATGCTAAAAATAGAGCTACCATAAAGCCCAGTGGTTGCACTGCTAAGTATTTGCCCCAAAGATAGATTTTTTTAAAAAAGCACATGTACCCCAAAGTTCACAGCAGAAATATCTATGATAGCCAAACAGTGGAAGGAGTCAAGATAACCTTCAACAGACGAATGGAAAAGATGTGGTTCATATATACAATAGAATATTACTCAGCCATCAGAAAGAATGAATAACCACCATTTATCCTTTGGAGAAACTGAATTGATGGGCATGGATAGAATATGGTAGTGAAATAAGTCAGGCAGAGAAAGATAATTATCATATGGTTTTACTCATATGTGGAACATAAGGAATAGCACATGTGACCACAGGGGAAGGGAGGAAAAACTAAATGGGAAAAATCAGAGGGGGGAGAAAAACCATGGGAGGCTCTGAATTCCAGGAATCAAACTGAGGGTTACAGAAGGGAGAGGGGGTTAACTTGGTGATGACTATTAAGGATGAAATGTATTGTGATGAGGAGTGGGTGTTATACACAACAAATGAATCATTGAACACTACACCAAAAACTAATGTTGCCTAATGGAGCATAATAAAAAAAATAAATAATGTATAAGTCAATCAGAGAAACACAAATATCATATTATTTCACTCATATGTGGAATTAAAAAAATTAAGAGGAAAAAAGAAAGGAAAACCAAGAAATAGACTCAACTATAGAGAAAAAGCCGATGGTCACCAGAGGGATGGTAGCAGGTGGATGGATTAAAGAGGAGTTGGAGATTAAGGAGAGCACTTGTCTTGATGACCACAGGGTGGTGTAAGTGTTGAATCACTAAATTCTATATCTAAAACTAACATTAAACTCTACGTCGACTAACTGGAATTTACATTTTAGTTTTTTTTAATTTTTAGAGTTTTAATTTAAATTCTAGTTATTTAACATATTTAGTGAAATTGGTTTTAGGTATATAATTTAGTGATTGATCACTGCATATAATACTCAGTGTTTATCACAATAAGTTTCCTCCTTAATACTTAACTGAAATTTAAATAAAAACTTGGAAAGAAAAAATATACATAAAAATAAATATAGATCTCATGCACAAAATTTTAAAAAAAAGTTGTTAGAGAATACAGTTTATTATATAATGATGAAACACTCAATTTATGAAGTGTGAATAATTAAAAGTTTAAATGCACTTATAATTGAAACACTAAATGTGTAAAAGAATATTAAAAGATCTAAAGGGTGGCTCAGTTGTTTTTTTTTTATGATTTTATTTATTTATTTGACAGACAGAGATCACAAGTAGGCAGAGAGGCAGACAGGGAGAGAGAGGAGGAAGAAGGCTCCCTGCTGAGCAGAGAGCCCGATGTGGGACTCGATCCCAGGACCCTGAGATCATGACCTGAGCCGAAGGCAGCGGCTTAACCCACTGAGCCATCCAGGCGTTAGGCATCTGCCTTTGGCTTGAGTCATGATCATAGGGTCCTGTGATTGAGGCCCACATCTTGCTCCCTGCTCAGTGGGAAGCCTGCTTCTCTCTCTCCCACTGCCCTTGACTGTGTTCCCTATCTCTCTGTCAAATAAATAAATAAAATCTTTAAAACAAAAGAAGATCTGAAGGGAGTCAAATACCAATACAATAGTAAAAAATGTGATTCTCCCTTAACAATGGATAGATCAACCAGAAAGAAAATGAATAAGGATTATTAGGCTTGAACTACACTTTAAGTCAACCCACATATAGAATATATTTTATTTAATAGAAACAATACACATTCCTCTGAAGTCCACACAGAGAAATCTCCAGAATAGGTCATATGTTAAGACACAAAACAAGTCTTAACAAATTTAGGAAGACTGAAATCATACCTAGCATCTTTTCCAACAAACAATATTAAAAAAATAGTAACATGTAGATAAGTACAAAATTTATATAAGTAAAAATAAAACAACCTATCCCTGAAGAACCAATGAGTAAAATAAGAATTTAAAAGGGATAAAAGAGGGGCACCTGAGTGGCTCTGTCATTGGGCATCTGCCTTCAGCTCAGGTCCTGATCCCAGGGTCACAGGATTGAGCCCTATATTGGGCTTCATGCTCAGTAGGGTACCTGCTTCTCCCTCTCCCACTCCCCCCACTTGTGTTCCCTCTCTCTTTGTGTCTCTATCAAATAAATAAATAAGTTCTTTAAAAAAATTTAAAAATAAGAGGAAAAAAAGAAATGAAAATGGGAATTAGAATTTTTTGAGACAATGAAAATGGAAACAGCATAAAAATTTATGGAGTTTAGCAAAAAAGGGTTTCAAAGAATTTTGATATGATAAAATGCTTGTATTAAGATTAAATAAATATACAAATAAAGAACCAAAACTTCACCATTAGGAACTATGTAAAAATTGATCCAAAATTTAGTAGAAATAAGGAAATAATAGAGATCAAAGCAGAAATAAATAAAAAAGAAACCATATAAAATGTACATAATAATAAATATAAGAGATAGTTTTGAATATATAAACAAAATTGACACCTTTAACTAGACCAATAAAAATAGAGGAAACTCAAATAAATAAAATCAGAAATGAATAAAAGAGATATTACGAACAATATGACAGAGATGTAAAGAAATGTACCATTTTGAATAACCTAAAAAAATGGATTACTTTCTATTAACAAAGAGACTACTAAAGCTGATTGTAAAAAGAAAAAAATAAAAATCTTAAAAAATTAAAAATTTAAATTTCAAAACAGCAATATTATATAACGATATATCAGCAGTAGTCAAAAATCTCCCACAAAAGACCAAAAGCAGGTGTTTTCAATACTGAAATCCACTAAAAAAATTATAAAGTGATAATTATTAATAATTCCTCTCAAACTCTCTCTCACACACACACAAATGATGAGGGAAAAATTTCACTTTCAAATTCATGTTTTTTTTAATATTTTATTTAGTTAGTTGACAGAGAGATCACAAATAGGCAGAGAGGCAGGCAGAGAGAGAGAGAGAGGAGGAAACAGGCTCTCTGCAGAGAGCCCAATATAGGGCTCCATCCCAGGACCCTGGGATCATGACCTGAGCCAAAGACAGAGGCTTTAACCCACTGAGCTACCCAGGCGCCCCTCAAACTCATGTTTTGAGGCGAAATTTATACTGATACCAAATCCATAAAAAAGACACTACAATATATAAAAACTACAGGTCGATATACCTGATGAACACAGGCACCAAAACTGTCGGAAAGTTTGATCAAGCTAAATTCTACACCAATTAAAATTATCATAAATCAAGATCATTTGGGATTTATTATTGGGATGCAATACTGTTCAACATATAGAAATCAGTAAATGCAGTATGCCACAGTAATATAATAAATACTAACAATATATATTCATTTCAATAGATGACAGAAAGCATTTGGCAGAATCAAAATCTTCCAGTTACAGCATTTCTTCATAATTAGGCTAGAAGAAATGTGATTCAATGCAATAAATGTCATATATAACATGTCCACAAATAACATCACACTCAGTGTTGAAAAGCCAGAATATATTGTTCTAGTTTCAGGATGAAAAAGAGGGTGTACAATCTTGCCATTTCTTTTATTATTTTTAATTTTTATCAACATATAATATATTATTAGCCCCAGGAGTACAGACGGTGAATTGCCAGGTTTACACATTTCACAATACTCACCATAGCACATACATTCCCCAATATCCATAATCCAACCACCCTCTCCCTTCCCTCCACCCCCATCAACCCTTAGGTTTTTTTTGTTTGTTTTGTTTTGTTGTTGTTGTTGTTGTTGTTGTTGTTGTTTTGTGAGATTAAGAGTCTCTTATTGTTTGTCTCCCCGGATCCCATCTTGTTTCATTTTTCCCTTCTCTACCCCACAAACCCCCCACATTGTCTATCAGCTTCCTAACTTCAGGGAAATCATATAATAATCATCTTTCTCTGACTGACTTATTTTACTCAACATAAAACCCTCTACTTCCATCCACATCATTGCAAATGGCAAGATTTCATTTCTTTTGATGGCTGCATAGTATTCCATTGTGTATGCGTGCATGTGCACACACGCATGTGTGTGTGAAAATAACAATATCATATCTTCTTTATCCATTCATCTGTGATGGACACCTAGGTTCTTTCCATAGTTTGCCTATTGTGGACATTGCTGCTATAAACATTTGGGTGCACATGCCTTTTCCTGTCACTACATTTGTATCTTTAGGGTAAATACCCAGTAGTGCAATTGCTGGGTCATAGGTTAGCTCTGTTTTCAACTTTTTGTTGAAAGGTCATAGGTTAGCTCTATGTTCAACTTTCCGTGCTGTTTTCCAGAGTGGTTGCACCAGCTTCCATTCCCACCAACAGTCTAGAAGGGTTCCCCTTTCTCTGCATCCTCGCCAGCATCTGTCATTTCTTGACTTGTTTATTTTAGCCATTCTGACTAGTGTGAGGTGGTATCTCACTGTGGTTTTGATTTGAATTTCCCTGATGTGGAGTGTTATGGAGCACTTTTTCATGTGTCTGTTGGCCCTCTGGATGTCTTCTTTGCAGAAATGTCTTTTCATGTCCTCTGCTCATTTCTTGATGGGATTATTTGTTCTATGGGTGTTGAGTTTGATAAGTTCTTTATAGATTTTGGTTACAAGCCCTTTATCTAGTATGTCATTTGCAAATATTTCCTCCCATTGTGCCAGTTGTCTTTGGTTTTGTTAACTCTTTCCTTTGCTGTGCAAAAGCTTTTTGATGAAGTCCCAATAGTTCAATTTTGCCATTGCTTCCCTTGCCTTTGGCGATGTTTCTAGGAAGAAGTTGCTATAGTTGAGGTCAAGGAGGTTCTTGCCTGTGTTCTCCTCAAGGATTTAAATGGATTCCTTTCTCACATTGAGGTCTTTCATCCATTTAGAATCTACTTATGTGTGATGTAAGGAAATGGTACAGTTTTATTTTTATGGATGTGACTGTCCAATTTTCCCAACACCATTTGTTGAAGAGACTTTTTTTCCACTGAAAAAATTTCGTGTGCCGTATAAGAAAATCATCCAGTTTCATTGGATAACATGTAGTTCTCCAATTTTCCCAACACTATTTTTTTTTTTTTTACGTAGAGGGAGATGATTTTATTACCTTTTTTTTCCAATTTATTTATTTTCAGAAAAACAGTATTCATTATTTTTTCACCACACCCAGTGCTCCATGCAAGCCATGCCCTCTATAATACCCACCACCTGGTACCCCAACCTGCCAACTCCCTGCCTCTTCAAACCTCTCAGATTGTTTTTCAGAGCCCATAGTCTCTCATGGTTCACCTCCCCTTCCAATTTACCCAAAAGCACATACCCTCCCCAATGTCTATAACCCTACTCCCTTTCTCCCAACCCCCCCCAGCAACCCACAGTTTGTTTCGTGAGATTAAGAGTCACTTATGGATTGACTCCCTCGCTATCCCATCTTGTTTCATGGATTCTTCTCCTACCCACTTAAGCCCCCATGTTGCATCACCACTTCCTCATATCAGGGAGATCATATGATAGTTGTCTTTCTCCGCTTGACTTATTTCGCTAAGCATGATATGCTCTAGTTCCATCCATGTTGTCGCAATGGCAAGATTTCGTTTCTTTTGATGGCTGCATAGTATTCCATTGTGTATATATACCACATCTTCTTGATCCATTCATCTGTTGATAGACATCTAGGTTCTTTCCATAGTTTGGCTATTGTGGACATTGCTGCTATAAACATTCGGGTGCACGTGCCCCTTTGGATCACTACGTTTGTATCTTTAGGGTAAATGCCCACTAGTGCAATTGCTGGGTCATAGGACAGTCCTATTTTCAACATTTTGAGGAATCTCCATGCTGTTTTCCAGTGTGGTTGCACCAGCTTGCATTCCCACCAACAGTGTAGGAGGGTTCCCCTTTCTCCACATCCTCGCCAGCATCTGTAATTTCCTGACTTGTTGATTTTAGCCATTCTGCCTGGTGTGAGATGATATCTCATTGTGGTTTTGATTTGTAATTCCCTGATGCTGAGTGATATGGAACACTTTTTCATGTGTCTGTTGGCCATCTGGATGTCTTCTTTGCAGAAACGTCTGTTCATGTCCTCTGCCCATTTCTTGATTGGATTATTTGTTTTTTGGGTATTGAGTTTGTTAAGTTTATAGATTTTGGACACTAGTCCTTTATCTGATATGTCGTTTGCAAATATCTTCTCCCATTCTGTCTGTTGTCTTTTGATTTTGTTAACTGTTTCCTTTGCTGTGCAAAAGCGTTTGATCTTGATGAAATCCCAATAGTTCATTTTTGCCTTTGCTTCCCTTGCCTTTGGCGATGTTCCTAGGAAGATGTTGCTGCGGCTGAGGTCGAAGAGGTTGCTGCCTGTGTTTTCCTCAAGGATTTTGATGGATTCCTTTCTCACATTGAGGTCCTTCATCTATTTTGGGTCTATTTTTGTGTGTGGTGTAAGGAAATGGTCCAATTTCATTTTTCTGCACGTGACTGTCCAATTTTCGCAACACCATTTATTAAAGAGGCTGCCTTTTTTCCATTGGACATTCTTTCCTTCTTTGTCAAAGATTAGTTGACTATAGAGTTGAGGGTCTATTTCTTGGCTCTCTATTCTGTTCCATTGATCTATGTGTCTGTTTTTGTGCCAGTACCATGCTGTCTTGATGATGACAGCTTTGTAATAGAGCTTGAAGTCCGGAATTGTGATGCCACCAACTGTGGCTTTCTTTTTCAATATCCCTTTGGGTATTCGAGGTCTTTTCTGGTTCCATATAAATTTTAAAATTATTTGTTCCATTTCTTTGAAAAAGATGGATGGTACTTTTATAGGAATTGCATTAAATGTGTAGATTGCTTTAGGTACCATAGACATTTTCACAATATTTATTCTTCCAATTCAGGAGCATGGAACATTTTTCAATTTCTTTGTGTCTTCCTCAATTTCTTTGATGAGTACTTTATAGTTTTCTGAGTATAGATGCTTAGCCTCTTTGGTTAGGCTTATTCCTAGGTATCTTATGGTTTGGGGTGCAATTGTTAATGGGATTGACTCCTTAATTTCTCTTTCTTCTGTCTTGTTGGTGGTGTAGAGAAATGCAACTGATTTCTGTGCATTGATCTTATATCCTGACACTTTACTGAATTCCTGTACAAGTTCTAGCAGTTTTGGAGTGGAGTCTTTTGGGTTTTCCACATATAGTATCATATCATCTGCAGAGAATGATAATTTGACTTCTTCTTTGCCAATTTGGATGCCTTTAATTTCCTTTTGTTGTCTGATTGCTGAGGCTAGGACTTCTAGTACTATGTTGAATAGCAGTGGTGATAATGGGCATTCTTGTTGTGTTCCTGACCTTAGTGGAAAAGCTTTCAGTTTTTCTCCATTGAGAATGATATTTGCGGTGGGCTTTTATAGATGGCTTTGATGATATTGAGGTATGTGCCCTCTATCCCTACACTTTGAAGAGTTTCGATCAGGAAGGGATGCTGGACTTCGTCAAATGCTTTTTCAGCATATATTGAGAGTATCATATGGTTCTTGTTCTTTCTTTTATTGATGTGTTGTATCACATTGACTGATTTGCAGATGTTGAACCAACCTTGCAGCCCTGGGATAAATCCCACTTGGGCGTGGGGAATAATCATTTTAATGTACTGTTGAATCCTATTGGCTAGTATTTTGGTTAGAATTTTCACATCTGTGTTCATCAAGGATATTGGTCTATAGCTCTCTTTTTTGATGGGATCCTTGTCTGGTTTTGGGATCAAGGTGATGTTGGCCTCATAAAATGAGTTTGGAAGTTTTCCTTCCATTTCTATTTTTTGGAACAGTTTCAGGAGAATAGGAATTAGTTCTTCTTTAAATGTTTGGTAGAAGTCCCCGGGGAAGCCATCTGGCCCTGGACTTTTGTTTGTTTGGAGATTTTTAATGACTGTTTCAATCTCCTTACTGGTTATGGGTCTGTTCAGGCTTTCTATTTCTTCCTGGTTCAATTTTGGTAGTTTATATGTTTCTAGGAATGCATCCATTTCTTCCAGATTGTCAAATTTGTTGGCATAGAGTTGCTCATAATATGTTCTTATAATAGTTTGTATTTCTTTGGTGTTAGTTGTGATCTCTCTTCTTTCATTAATGATTTTATTTATTTGGGTACTTTCTCTTTTCTTTTTGATAAATCTGGCCAAGGGTTTATCAATTTTATTAATTCTTTCAAAGAACAAGCTCCTAGTTTCGTTGATTTGTTCTATTGATTTTTTGGTTTCTAATTCATTGATTTCTGCTCTGATCCTTATGATTTGTCTTCTACTGCTGGGCTTAGGGTTTCTTTATTGTTCTTTCTCCAGCTCCTTTAGGTGTAGGGTTAAGTTGTGTACCTGAGACCTTTCTTGTTTCTTGAGAAAAGCTTGTACCGCTATATATTTTCCTCTCAGGACTGCCTTTGTTGTGTCCCACAGATTTTGAACCATTGTATTTTCATTATCATTTGTTTCCATGATTTTTTTCAATTCTTCTTTAATTTCCCGGTTGACCCATTCATTGTTTAGAAGGATGCTGTTTAGTCTCCATGTATTTGGGTTCTTTCCCAACTTCCTCTTGTGGTTGAGTTCTAGCTTCAGAGCATTGTGGTCTGAAAATATGCAGGGAATGATCCCAATCTTTTGATACCAGTTGAGTCCTGATTTAGGAACGAGGATATGATCTATTCTGGAGAACGTTCCATGTGCACTAGAGAAGAATGTGTATTCTGTTGCTTTGGGATTAACTGTTCTGAATATATCTGTGATGTCCATCTCATCCAGTGTATCATTTACGGCCTTTATTTCCCTGTTTATCTTTTGCTTGAATGATCTGTCCATTTCAGTGAGGGGAGTGTTAAAGTCCCCTACTATTATTGTAGTATTGTTGATGTGTTTTTTGATTTTTTTATTAATTGGTTTATATAGTTGTCTGCTCCCACATTGGGGGCATAGATATTTAAAATTGTTAGATCTTCTTGTTGGACAGACCCTTTGAGTATGATATAGTGTCCTTCCTCATCTCTTATTATAGTCTTTGGCTTAAAATCTAATTGATATGATATAAGGATTGCCACTCCTGCTTTTTTTCTGATGTCCATTAGCATGGTAAATTCTTTTCCACATCCTCACTTTAAATCTGGAGGTGTCTTCGGGCTTAAAATGAGTTTCTTGGAGGCAACATATAGATGGGTTTTGCTTTTTTATCCATTCTGATACCCTGTGTCTTTTGATTGGGGCATTTAGCCCATTAACATTCAGGGTAACTATTGAGAGATATGGTTTTAGTGCCATTGTATTGCCTATAAGGTGACTATTACTGTATATTGTCTCTGTTCCTTTCTGATCTACCACTTGTAGGCTCTCTCTTTGCTTAGAGGACCCCTTGCAGTAATTCCTGTAGAGCTGGTTTGGTGTTTGCAAATTCCTTCAGTTTTTGTTTGTCCTGGAAGCTTTTAATCTCTCCTTCTATTTTCAATGATATCCTAGCTGGATATAGTATTCTTGGATGCATGTTTTTTCTTGTTTAGTGCTCTGAAAATATCATGCCAGCTCTTTCTGGCCTGCCAGGTCTCTGTGGATAAGTCAGCTGCCAATCTAATACTTTTACCATTGTATGTTACAGACTTCTTTTCCCGGGCTGCTTTCAGGATTTTCTCTTTGTCTCTAAGGCTTGTAAATTTTACTATTAAATGATGGGGTGTGGGCCTATTTTTATTGATTTTGAGGGGCATTCTCTGAACCTCCTGAATTTTGATGCTCGTTCCCTTTGCCATATTGGGGAAATTCTCCCCAATAATTCTCTCCAGTATACCTTCTGCTCCCCTCTCTCTTTCTTCTTCTTCTGGAATCCCAATTATTCTAATGTTTTTTCCTCTTATGGTGTCACTTATCTCTCGAATTCTCGCCTCATGGTCCAGTAGCTGTTTGTCCCTCTTTTGCTCAGCTTCTTTATTCTCTGTCATTTGGTCTTCTATATCGCTAATTCTTTCTTCTGCCTCATTTATCCTAGCAGTGAGAGCCTCCATTTTTGATTGAACCTCATTAATAGCTTTTTTGATTTCAACTTGGTTAGATTTTAGTTCTTTTATTTCTCCAGAAAGGGCTTTTATATCTCTGGAGAGGGTTTCTCTAATATCTTCCATGCCTTTTTCAAGCCCGGCTAGAACCTTAAGAATCATCATTTTGAACTCTAGATCTGACATATTACCAATGTCTGTATTGATAAGGTCTCTAGCCTTCAGTACTGCCTCTTGTTCTTCTTTTTGGGTGTGTGTGAATTTTTCTGCCTTGTCATTTTGTCTCGCTAAGAGTATATGAAGGAGCAAGTAAAATACTAAAAGGGTGGCAACAACCCCAGGAAAATATGCTTTAACCAAATCAGAAGAGATCCTAAATCGTGAAGGGGGATTTCTCCCCCCTCACGATTGGGTGAGGGATCTCCTCTTATTGGGATCTCTTCTGATTGGGATTTCCCAATCTCTTTTGATTGGTAACTCTTCTGATTTGGGGATAAAAAGAGGTTCAATAAGAAAGAAGGAAAAAAAGAAAAAAAAAGAATTAAAAAGAATTTTTAATTCAATCAAGAATTAAAAAAAGCGATTGAAGAGATTGGGATCTCTTCTGATTTGGGGACAAAAAGAGGTTCAAAAAGAAAGAAAGAAAAAAATAAAAAAAACAAGAATTTAAGAAAGAAAACGAATAAAGAAAAGTATAAAAAAGAATATATATATATATATATATATATATATATATATTAGATAAACTAGTTAAAAAAACGTTAAAAAAGAAAAGGGTAAAAGTTTAAAAACAATTTAGCAGAAGAAGAGAAAAAAATGAAAATGAAAAAAATTAAATTAACTGCAAGACTAAGAAATCACAGGGAGAAAGCCATGAGTTCCCTGGTTTGTTTTCCCTTCCTCTGGAATTCCGCTGCTCTCCTTGGTATTGAAACTGCACTCCTTGGTAGGTGAAATTGGTCTTGCCTGGATTTCTTGTTGATCTTCTGGGGGAGGGGCCTGTTGTAGTGATTTTCAAGTGTCTTTGCCCCAGGCGGTATTGCACCACCCTTACCAGGGGCCGGGCTGAGTGATCCTTTGCTTTCAGGAGCTTTTGTTCCCTGAGTGATTTCCATAGAGTTCCAGAGGACGGGAATACAAATGGTGGCCTCCTGGTCTCCAGCCCGGAGGAGCCAAGAGCCTGGGGCCCCGCTCCCCAGTGCGCCCTCAGCGAACAGCTCCTAGTAACTCCCATCTGCCTAACCTCCGGCTGCGCTCCTAGCTCACCAAGCCTGCGACCGGTTCAAGGCAACACCGAGCTGTGAGCTTACTGTCGGCTCTGTCTCTCTAGCCAGCTTTCCCGTTCCAATATCCACAAGCTCTGCAACACTCAGACACCCCCGATCCTTCTGTGACCCTGCGAGACCTGAGGCCACACTGACCCCGCGTGGGCTTCGCCCTGGTTTAGCCTCTGGAGCGATGTCCCTCAGCGGAACAGACTTTTAAAAGTCCCAATTTTGTGCTCCGTTGCTCCACCGCTTGCCGGGAGCTGCCCCCCACCCCCGGGGTCTATCTTCCAGGCGCTTTGGATTCATTTCTCCGCCAGTCCTACCTTTCAGAAAGTTGTTGTTTTTCTGTTTCTAGAATTGCTATTCTTCTTCTCTTCGATCTGCTGATGGATTTGCAGGTGTTTGCAATCTTTAGATAAGCTCTCTAGCTGATCTCCTGCTAGCTGAAGTAGTCTCAGCCTGCTACTTCTCCGCCATCTTGACTCCTCCCCTCCCAACACTATTTTTTTTTAGATTTTATTTATTTATGTATCAGAGAGAGAGGGCGAGAGAGCAAGCACAGGCAGACAGAATGGCAGGCAGAGGCAGAGGGAGAAGCAGGCTAACTTGCAGAGCAAGGAGCCCAATGTGGGACTCGATCCCAGGACGGCGGGATCGTGACCTGTGCCGAAGGCAGCTGCTTAACCAAGTGAGCCACCCAGGCGTCCCCCAACACTATTTTTTGAAGAGACGTTCTTTTTTCCATTGGACATTCTTTCCTGCTTTGGCGAAGATTACTTGACCATAGAGTTGAGGGTCTATTTCTGGGCACTTTATTCTGTTCCATTGATCTATGTGTCTGTTTTCATGCCAGACCATACTGTCTTAATGATGACAGCTTTTTAAAAATATTTTATTTATTTATTTGATACAGAGAGAGAGAGAGAGAGATCACAAGTAGGCAGAGAGGCAACCAGAGAGAGAGGGGGAAGCAGGCTGCCTGCTGAGCATAGAGCCCAATGTGGGGCTCAATCCCAGGACTCTGAGATCATAACCTGATCCAAAGGCAGGGGCCTAACCCACTGAGCCACCCAAGCGCCCCAATGATGACAGCTTTTTAATAGAGCTTGAGGTAAGGATACCACAAACTTTGGCTTTCTTTTTCAACATTCCTCTGGCTATTCATGGTCTTTTCTGGTTTCATATAAATTTTAGTATTATTTGATCCATTTCTTTGAAAAAACTGGATGGTATTTCATAGGGACTTCATTAAACATGAGATTGATTAAGGTAGCATAGACATTTTCAGAGTATTCGTTCTTCCAATCCATGAGCATGGAACATTTTTCCATTTCTTTGTGTCTTCTTCGATTTTTTCATGAGTACTTTATAGTTTTCTGAGTACATATTCTTTACTTCTTTTGTTAGGTCTATTTCTTGGTATCCTATAGTTTTGGGTGCAATTGTAAATGGAATTAAATCCTTAATTTCTCCTTCTTCTGTCTTGTTGTTGGTATATGGAAATGCAACTGATTTCTGTGCATAGATTTTATAACCTGACACTTGACTGAACTCCTATATGAGTCCTAGCAGATTTGGAGTGGAGTCCTTTTGGGTTTCCACATAAAGTATCATATCATCTGCAAAGAGTGATAGTTTGACTTCCGTTTCTGGATTTGGATACCTTTAATTTCTTTTGTTGTCTGATTGCTAGGACAATATAGTGCTAGAAGGCTAGGACTTCTAGCACTATATTGAATAGCAGTGGTGATGATGGACATTCCTGCCATGTTCCTGACCTTAGTAGAAAAGCTCTCAGTTTTACTCCATTGATAATGATATTCATGGTGTATTTTTCATAGATGGCTTTGATGATATTGAGGTATGTACCCTATACCCCGACATTTTGAATAGTTTTGATCAAGAAAGGATGTTTGCTTTGTCAAATGCTTTTTCAGCATCTACTGAGAGTATCATGTGGTTCTTTTTCTTTCTTTTATTAATGTACTGTATCACACTGATTAGCAGATGTTGAAACAAACTTGCAGCCTTGGAATAAATCCCACTTGGTCGTAGTGAATAATCTTTGTAATGTAATGTAGGATTATATTGGCTAGTATTTTGGTGAGAATTTTTCCATTTGTGCTCATCAATGATATTGGTCTGTAATTCTCTTTTTTGATGGGGTCTTTGTCTGGTTTTGGGAATAACGCAATGGTGGTCTCATAAAATGAGTTTGAGGGCACAAGATGGCAGGAAAGTAGGAGGAGGCGCCTTTTCAGCCTCTACCCCAAAGTGAGCTGATTACCTACCAAAGAACTCCGTTCACCCATGAAATCAGCCTGAGATCAGAATTATACACGTCTAGATCTCTACAGGGGCAAAAGATGTCAGTGGGCAGGTAAAGCAGAGTGGGAAAGTCGGACTGATAAAGAAGATGAACAAAAGGGGGAAGGAGCCACGAGAGGCGACCGGTTCGAAAGTTATACCCCGATATGAGCGAGAGTGCCCTGCATCTGGGGACCAGCATTAACTTGGAGACTGGTTGAAAGCACTCTAAAAGAGCAAAGGATCGTGAGGGGAAATTGTGGGAATCAGGGTGGTTAGGGACAGGGGCTTAAGTCCCCGTCCCAGGACAACCTCCCCTGATGCTGAGGCAGAGAGAGTGCAGCAGAGAAACCAGCTCTTGGTCCCTAAGCCACCAACGCACCAGAGAATGTGTGGGTTCTGGCTCCTGTGAGGGGATGGGAGTCATGTCGGTGGGCAGAATGCGCGATCCCTGCTACAAAGCCTGAGATACACGTGGACGTCCCTCATGCTCCCCTGAGAGAGTTACAAAAGCCCTGCTGGCGCTCTTTGACCCACGCCATTGTTTCAGAGCCTAAGCCGTGCACCCCAAACTCTCCCCTGACAGAGGTGCGCAAAAGCCAAGCCTGGTGCTTTTGGACCTGCACCCCGTTCTCAGTGCCTGAGACACATGCACAACCCATAGCCGCCCCTGAAAGAGGTGCACGCAAGCTGGGAACTCTTAGAACCAGCAAGACCAGGCACTCTCAGCCCTTGCCAGAGGGAAAATCTCAGTGTGTGATTGCTGCTTGGACCTCTCTGAGGATCGGGAGCTCCCAGACAGCCACCACTGCCTTGACTTTGGGTACAAGCAAAAGATCCTACATCCCCAGGGTCTGAAATTTGGAACCTGCTCTGCCAGAGGCCAAGAGGGAACTTAATGAGGCTCTGCACCCAGTCTGAGGATTCTCTCTGAGAGGGAGATCAGGGTGTGGTTTGTTTTCCTCTAAAACTACAAAAACCATCAAAGGCGGTCAAGGAGAGAGAAAAAAAAAAGTGAGCAAGCATAAAAACCGCCAGAGAACAAATGCCTGAAAAAAACCAGTTTTCCTCAAAGCCCACCCCCTTGAAGGGGGCGAGAGTACTTAACTCAGGGAACATCATTGACTGACAACCCACGTGGCAGGCCCCTCCCCCAGACAACAAACAAAGAAAGAAAAAAAAAAGAGAGAGAAAAAAAAGACTACAAGAGAACAACCACTACTTCATAGGAAAATTTTTATTTTATTTTTCACTCTTTCCCACCATTCTGGTTCATTTTTTTTTACACATAGATAATTTTTTAACCAATTTACCATCACAGTGAGCTGTACAGTACATCAAATACCATAATAACCTTCTAAACTGAAATTTTTGATACATACACCTATGTTTTTCTTTTGCATTTTTATTTTTTGAATTCCTCTTTTTTAATTGTAGTTTAGTTTAGTCTAGTTTATTCCTTTTTATTTTTATGCTCTAATATTCATATAGAGTTAAACTTCAAAGTAATCCCCTTTCCACAATCAATACTACCCCTATAAGTAAACCAATTTTTAATCCCCTTTATCTTAGGAAAGATGAGTCCTTTAACAAAGATATCAAGATATATCCAGGAAGAATCAAAACAACCTTCCTCTCACACACTTGGAATTTAAAACCACTCTCCCATCTTCTTCATCCACCAGTGTTTCTGTGTTTTTTGTGTTTGTCCTGATAACATATAAATCTTACACTTGGGATTCTTTTTGACGAGGTTCTTCCTTTATTTGCATATATATATTTTTTCTCTTGTCATATACTTGTATCAGTCTTTCTGTTGGTCTGTTTTTGTTTCTCTACTTCATAAATCTTACTTTGGGATCCATCTGGGCTGAACCTTCTCTTTCATCTTCCCTTACTTTCCTTTCTCTCTCTCTCTCTCTCGCTCTCTCTCTTTTTCTTTTCTTTTGTCTCTCGTTTGGATGGGGAATCCTGATTGCTCAGAAGTGTTCCAGGGTGCACCTTGACTGCAACACAGTTGATACATCCAGCTACATTGTCCAATCATCTCCCACCAAAATGACTAGGAGGAGGAATGCCCAACAGAAGAAAAATACAGAGGATGGACCTTCTGCAACAGAGCTAATGGCTATCAACATAGACAATATGTCGGAAAGAGAATTCAGGCTAACAATTATCCAGGCAATAGCTAGGTTGTAGAAAGCCATGGATGACCAAACGGAATTGATTAGGGCTGAACTGAAAGCGACCAGACAGGATGTTCACAATGTTAGGGCGGAGCTTAAAGCTACCAGGGAGGAGGTCCACAATGCTCTCAATGAGTTCCAATCTAATCTAAACTCTCTCAAAGCTAGGGTAACTGAGACAGAAGATAGAATTAGTGATCTGGAAGACAAAGAGATATAGAGAAAGGATCAGGAGGAAGCCTGGAACAAACAGCTTAACCATGAAAAGAGAATCAGGGAAATAAATGATGCCATGAAGCGTTCCAACGTCAGGATTGTTGGAATCCCTGAAGGGGAGGAGAAAGAAAGAAGTCTAGAAAATATAATGGAACCAAGTCCTTCATGAAAATTTCCCCAATCTCGCAAATGGAACCAGCGTTCATGTACTAGAGGCTGAACGGTCTCCACCCAAGATTATACATTCCAAAAAAACATCACGACACTGGATAGTCAAATTGAGGAATTATAATTGTAGGTAAAATCTCTTGAAAACCGCCAGAGCAAAGAAGCTCCTTATTACAGAGGGAAGCCCATCAGAATAACGTCAGACCTGTCCAGAGACAAACCAGAAAAGCAGGCAAACCAGAAAAGGCTGGCAAGATTTATTCAGGACACGAAAAGAGAAGAACATGCAGCCAAGAATACTTTATCCAGCAAGACTGACATTCAAAATGGATGGAGAGATAAAGAGTTTCCAAGACCGGCAAGGCTTAAAAGACTAGGCAACCACCAAGCCGACACTGCAGTAAATATTATGGGGGGTTTCTATAAAAGAGGAAAAATCATAAGACTATCAATGAACAGAAACATAGAGACAGTCTACAGAAAAAAAGAATTAAAAGGTAACTCGATGTCAACAAAAACGTATCTATCAAAAATCACTCTCAATGTGAATGGCCAAAATTGCCCATAAAATGGCACAGGGTTGCAGATTGGACAAAACGACAGGACCTATCCATATGTTGTCTAGAGAGACCTATTTTGAACCAAAAGATACACCCAGACTGAAAGTGAAGGGATGTAGAAGCATCTTTCATTCCAACGGGCATCAACAGAAGGCTGGGGAAGCGATTCTCATATCAGATAAATTAGACTTCAAACTAAAGACTGTAGTCAGAGATACAGAAGGACACTACATAATCCTTAAAGGGACTATCCACCAAGATGATCTAACAATTGTAAATATCTATGCTCCCAATATGGGAGCAGCCAATTACTTAAGAAAACTGTTAATCAAGATAAGGAGTAATATTGATATGAATACACTAATCGTAGGAGATCTTAACACGCCTCTCTCAGAAATAGACAGATCATCGAAGCAGAAAATGAATAAAGAAAGAAGAGCATTGAATGACACATTGGACCAGATGGACCTCATAGATATATACAGAAAATTCGACAATAAAACAACAGAATACTCATTCTTCTCAAGTGCAAATGGAACCTTCTCCAGAATAGACCAATAACAGGGTCACAAATCAGGACTCAGCCGATACCAAAAGACTGAGATTACTCCCTGCATATTTTCAGATCACAATGCTTTAAAACTGGAGCTCAATAACAAGGAGAAGTTCCGAAGGAACTCAAACACCTGGAAGCGAAAGACCACCTTGTTTAAGAATGCTTGGATCAACCAGGAGATCAAAGAAGACCTGAATCAATTCATGGAAACCAATGAGAATGAAGACACTTCAGTCCAAAACCTATGGGATAGAGCAAAGGCAGTTCTAAGGGGAAAATACATAGCCATCCAAGCCTCCCATCAAATAAATTGAAAAATCTAGAACACACCAGCTGTCTCTACACCTTAAAGAACTGGAGAATCAAGAACAAATCAAACCAAATCCACATATAAGAAGGGAAATCATCAAGATTTGAGCTGAGATCAATGAGGTAGAAACCAGAGATACAGTAGAACGTATCAATGAAACTAGAAGCTGTTTTTTTGAAAGAATCAATAAGATCGATAAACCATTGGCCACTCTAATCCAAAAGAAAAGAGATAAAGCCCAAATTCATAAAATTATGAATGAAAGGGGAGAGAACACAACAAACACCAGGGTAGTAGAAACAATCATTAGAAGTTATTATCAACAGTTATATGCCAATAAACTTAGCAACCTTTGAGGAAAGGGATGCATTTCTGGAAAACAATAAACTACCAAAATTGAACTAGAAAGAAATCGACAACCTGAATAGACTGATATCTAGTAACGAATTTGAAGCATTAATCAAAAACCTCCCAGAAAACAAGAGCCCAGGAACTGAAGGATTCCCTGGGGAATTCTACCAAACTTTAAAAGAAGATATAACACCTATTCTCCGGAAGTTGTTTCAAAAAAATTGAAACAGAAGGAAAACTTCCAGACTCTTTCTATAAAGCCAGCATTACCCTGATCCCCAAACCAGGCAAATACCCTACCAAAATGAAGAATTTTATTACTGTGCCAATATCACTGATGAATATGGATGCTAAGATTCTCAACAAGATCCTAACCAGCAGGATCAAACAGCACATTAAAATGATTTTCCACCATAATCAGGTGGGATTCATCCCTGGGATACAAGGATGGTTCAACATTTGCAAATCAATCAATGTGATAGAAGAAATTAATAAGAGAAGAGAGAAGAACCACGTGATCCTCTCAATTGATGTAGAAAAAGCATTTGACAAAATCCAACATCCGTTCCTGATTAAATGCTTCAAAGTATAGGAATAGAGGGAACATTCCTGTACCTCATCAAATCTATCTATGAAGACCCACAGCAAATATCATCCTCAATGGGAAAAAGCTTGCAGCCTTCCCGCTGAGATCAGGAACAAGACAAGGATGCCCAATTTCACCACTCTTGTTCAACATAGTATTAGAAGTCCTAGAGACAGCAATCAGACAACAAAGAGAAATAAAAGGTATCCAAATTGACAATGAAGAAGTCAAACTCTCTCTCTTCACAGATGACATGATTCTTTATATGGAAAACCCAAAAGACTCCACCCCCAAACTACTAGAACTCATACAGCAATTCAGCAACGTGGCAGGATACAAAGTCAATGTGCAGAAATCAGTGGTTTTCTTATACACTAAGAATGAAAATACAGAAAGGGAAATTAGAGAATCGATTCCATTTACTATAGCACCAAGAACCATAAGATACCTGGGAATAAACCTAACTAAAGTGGTAAAGGTTCTGTACTTGAGGAACTACAGAACACTCATGAATGAAATTTAAGAAGACAGAAAAAGATGGAAGAGCGTTCCATGCTCTTGGATCAGAAGAATAAACATTGTTAAAATGTCTATACTGCCTAGAGCAATATATGCTTTTAATGCCATTCCAATCAAAATTCCATCGGTATTCTTCAAAGAGTTGGAGCAAATAATCCTAAAATTTGTATGGAATCAGAAGAGACCCCAAATCTTGAAGGAAATGTTGAAAAACAAAAATAAAACTACGGGCATCACGTTATCTGATTTTAAGCTTTACTACAAAGCTGTGATCACCGAGACAGAATGCTACTGGCATAAAAACAGACACATACACCAGTGGAACTGTAGAGAGTAGAGAGATTAGAGAGTCGAGAGCCCAGATATGAACCTTCAACTCTATGGTCAATTAATCTTTGACTAAATAAGAAAAACATATGCAGTGGAAAAAAGTCTCTTCAAAAAATGGTGCTGGGAAAACTGGACAGCTATATGTAGAAGATTGAAACTCGACCATTCTTTTACACCGTACTCAAAGATCAACTCAAAATGGATAAAAGACCTCAACGTGAGACAGGAATCCATCAGAATCCTAGAGGAGAACATAGGCAGTAACCTCTACAATATCAGCCACAACAGCTTCTTTCAAGATATGTCTCAAAGGCAAAGGAAACAAAAGCGAAAATAAACTTCTGGGACTTCATCAAAATCAAAAGCTTCTGAACAGCAAAGGAAACAGTCAAAAAAACAAAGAGGCAACCCACGGAATGGGAGAAGATATTTGCAAATGACAGTACAGACAAAAGGTTGATATCCAGGATCATAATGAACTCCTCAAACTCAACACACACAAAACAGGCACACATATCAAAAAATGGGCAGAAGATATGAACAGACACTTCTCCAATGAAGACATACAAATGGCTATCAGACACATGAAGAAATGTTCATCATCATTAGCCCTCAGGGAGATTCAAATTAAAAGCACATTGAGATATCACCTTACACCAGTTAGAATGGCCAAAATTAACCAAACAGGAAACATCATGTGTTGGAGAGGATGTGGAGAAAGGGGAACCCTCTTCCACTGTTGGTGGAAATGCAAGTTGGTGCAGCCTCTTTGGAGAACAGTGTGGAGATTCCTCAAGAAATTAAAAATAGAGCTTCTTTTTGACCCTGCAACTGTACTTCTGGGTATTTACCCCAAAGATACAGATGTCGTGAAAAGAAGGGCCATCTGTACCCCAATGTTTATATCAGCAATGGCCACGGTCGCCAAAATATGGAAAGAACCAAGATGTCCTTCAACGGATGAATGGATAAAGAAGATGTGGTCCATATACACTATGGAGTATTATTCCTCCATCAGGAAGGATGAATACCCAACTTTTGTAGCAACATGGACAGGACTGGATGAGATTATGCTGAGTGAAATAAGTCATGCAGAAAAAGTCAGTTATCATATCGTTTCATTTATTTGTGGAGCATAACATATCATGAAGGACAAGGGGTGTTAGAGAGGAGAAGGGATTTGGGGTAAATTGGAAGGGGAGGTGAATCATGAGAGACTATGGACTCTGAAAAACAATCTGTGGGGTTTTATGTGGCGGGGGTGTCGAGGTTGGGGTATCAGGTGGTGGGTATTACAAAGGGCATGAATTGCATGGAGCACTGGGTGTGGTGAAATAAAATAATGAATACTGTTTTCCTGAAAATAATTAAATCAATTTAAAAAATAAAATAAATAAAATGAGTTTGAGTGTTTTCTTTCTATTTCTATTTTTGGGAACTGTTTTAGGAGAAGAGGAATTAATTCTTCTTTAAATGTTTGGTAAAATTCCCCTGGATGCTGTCTGGTCCTGGGCACTTGTATGTTGGGATATTTTTGATGACTGCTTCAATATCCTTACTGTTTATGGTTATGTTGCGATTTTGTATTTAGTTCTGACAGTTTTGGTAGTTTTGGTACAGTTTTGGTAGTTTATATGTCTAGGGATGCATCCACTTCTTCCAGATTGTCAAATTTGCCAGCTTACATTTGCTCATGACAGGTTCTTATAATTGTTTTATTTCCTTGGTGTTGGTTGTGATCTCTCCTCTTTCATTCATAATTTTATTTATTTTGGGTACTTTTTCTTTTATTTTTGATAAGTCTGGCCAGGGGTTTACCAATCTTATTAATCCTTTCAAAGAACCAGCTCCTAATTTCGTTGTTTTGTTTATTTTTGTTGTTTGTTTTTTTCTTTCTGTTTCATTGATTTCTGCTTTGATCTTTATTACTTCTCTTCTCCTGCTGGGTTTAGGCTTTGTTTACTGTTTTTCTCCAGCTCCTTTGGGTGTAGGATTAGGTTGTATATTTGAGACATTTCTTGTTTCTTGATAAAGGCTTGTATCACTATATATTTTCCTCTCAGTGCTAACTTTGCTTTGTCCCACAGACTGTGAACAGACTTTGAAAAACTGTGTTTTCATCATCATTTGTTTCGATAATTTTTTTCAATTCTTTTTTAGTTTCCTGGTTGACCCATTTATTCTTTAGTAGGTTTCTCTTTAGCCTCCATGTATTTGGGTTCTTTCCAAATTTCCTCTTGTGATTGACCTGTAGCTTCAGAGCATTGTGGTCTGAAAATATGTAGGGAATGATCCCAATCTTTTGGTACTAGTTGAAATCTGATTTGTGACCCAGAATGTGATCTATTCTAAAGAAAGTTCCATGTGCACTAGAGAAGAATATGTATTCTTTTGCTTTGGGATGGAATGTACTGAATATATCTGTGATGTCCTTCTGGTCCAGTGTGTCATTTAAGGCCTTTATTTTTTTGTTGATATTTTTGTTTGGATGATCTGTCCATTTCAGTAAGGGGGTGTTAATGTCCCCTATTATTTTTGTATTATTGTTGATGGGTTTCTTTGATTTTGTTATTACTTGGTTTATATAGTTGTCTGCTCCCATTTTAAAGGAATAAATATTTAAAATGGTTAGATCTTCTTGTTGGAGAGACACTTTAAGTATGATATAGTGTCCTTCCTCATCTCTTATTATAATCTTTGGCTTAAAATCTAATTTGTCTGATAGAAGGATTGCCACCCAGGCTTTATTTTGATGTCCATTAGCATGGTAAATTTTTCCCACCCGCTCACTTTAAATCTGAAGGTGTCTTTGGGTCGAAAATGAGTTTCTTATAGACAGCATATTGATGGGTTTTTGTTGTTGTCATTGTTTTTTGTTTTGTTTTTTAATCCATTCTGACACTTTGTGTCTTTTGATTGGGGCATTTAGTCCATTTTCATTCAGCATAACTATTGAAAGATATGAATTTAGTGCCATTATATTGCCTATAAGGTGACTGTTAATGTATATTTTCTCTGTTCCTTTCTGGTCTTCTATTTTAGGCTCTCTCTTTGCTTAGAGGACCCCTTTCAATATTTCCTGTAGAGATGGTTTGCTGTTTACAAACTCTTTTAGTTTTTGTTTGTCCTGGAAGCTTTCTATCTCGTCTTCTATTTTCAATGATAAACTAGCTGGATATAGTATTCTTGGCTGCATGTTTTTCTCCTTTAGTGCTCTGAATATATCATGGCGTTCTTTCTGTCCTACCAGGTCTCTGTGGATAAGTCTGCTGCCAACCTAACATTTTTATTATTGTATGTTACAAACTTATTTTCCTGGGCTGCTTTCAGGATTTTCTCTTTGTCACTAAGACTTACACGTTTTACTATTAGATGATGGGGTGTGGACCTATTATTATTGATTTTGAGGCAGGTTCTCTGCACTTCCTGGATTTTGATGTTTGTTCCCTTTGCCATATTAGGGAAATTCTCTATAATAATTTACTCCAATATTCATTCTGCCCCCTCTTTCTTTCTTTTTCTTCTGTAATCCCTATTTTTCTAATGTTACTTCATCTTATGGTATCTCTTATCTCTCAGTTACCTGTTACCTGTTACTGTATGTTTTCTCTGTTCCTTTCTGGTCTACTAATTTTAGGCTCTCTCTTTGTTTAGAGGACCCCTTTCAATATTTCCTGTAGAGCTGGTTTGCTGTTTACAAACTCTTATCTCTCGAATTCTCCCCTCACGGCCCAGTAGTTGTTTATCTCTCTTTTGCTCAGTTTCTTTATTCTCTGTCATTTGGTTTCTATATCACTAATTCTCTCTTCTGTCTCATTTATCCTGGCAGTAAGAGCCTCCATTTTTTTATTGCACCTTATTAATAGCTTTTTGATTTTAGCTTGGTTAGATTTTAGTGCTTTTATTTCTTTAGAAAGGCTTTTATTATTCCAGACACGATTTCTCTAATATCTTCCATGCATTTTTGAAGTCCAGCTAGCATCTTGAGAATTGTCATTCTGAACCCTAGGTCTGACATATTACCAACATCCATATTGATTAGGTCCCTAGCCTTTGATACTGCCACTTGTTCTTTTTTTTTTTTTTAGTTTTTCCACCTTGTTATTTTATCCAGATAAGAATATATGAACAAGAGAATAAAATACTAAAGGGGTGGCAAAGACACCAGAAAAATTTGTGTTAACCAAAGCAGAAGAGACCCCAATAGTGGAGAGAAGTAAGGGGGTAGAAGAAGTTACAAAAAATAATTAAATTTAATTTAAAAAAACAAAGAAAAAGAAAAAAAATTATATATTATATTGGTGAAAAGAACAGAGCCACCCACTTGATTTGGGGAGAATTCTCTTAGAAGAAACTACCTACCAAAATTTTAAAGAAAAGAAAAAAAAAAAAATATATATATATATATATATATATATACATATGTGTGTGTATCAACGATAAAGGGATGGTATATGACTGTAAAATGAAAATTTTTAAAATATTCTAAAAAAAGTGTTGATAAGGTAAGCTGGTTGGGAATAGAAAAAAAAAAAAAGATAGTGGAGAGAATTTGCTCAGCCTGGAGACTAGAAGATACCCTGTGCTAAATTTAGGGTATATTTTGATCTATTAGAAGAAGTTGTATCCCATATTTTAGAAGAAAAAACCCTATGTGTATACGAAATAAACAGACACAATGAAGGATAAAATATAACTATAATAATAAAGGTTCAAAAATATTTTTAAGAAAGGTATTAAGATAAACTAATTAAAAAACGTTAAAAGAGGAAAGAGTAAACGTTAAAAAATTAGAATAAGAAAAAAACAAAATTAAAAAAAAATTAATTAACTTTGCATGACTAAAGAATCTTGTGGAGAATGCCATGGATTCCATGCTTTTCTTCCCCTTCTTCTGGAATTTGGCTGTTTTCCTTGATCTGTGATCTTGGTCATGGCTGGATTTCTTACTGATCTTCTGGGGAAGGGACCTGTTGTTTTGGTTCTCAAGTGTCTTTGCCAGAAGCAGAATTGCACCACCCTTGCCAGGGGCCCAGCTAAGTAATCTGCTCCGGTTCGCTCTTGGGAGATTTTGTTCCCTGGTTGTTTTCTGTAGAGCTCTGGAGGACACCTATGAATGTGGTAACCTCCCAATTTCTGGCCTGTCAGAGCCAAGAGCTTAGGTCCCCACTCCTCAGTGTGCCCTTGGAGAAAAGCGCTCAATCACTTCCATCTCCCTGGTTTCAGGGTGTGCTCCGAACTCACCTGGCCTGTGAATGAGTGTTTCTGTCTCTGGCACATGGCCATGTTTGGAGTCTCCAAACCCAGCAGATCTCTGCCACTCTTCCAGGGATGTATTCCCATATCTGCCACTTGTGGGGTCTTTCCTCAAAGAGCAGTGGTCTTACTGTGCTACAGACCACAGTTGAAGGTAACACCAAGCTGAGAGCACACTCCTCTGCTCTGTCTCTGTAGCCAGATTCCCCACTATAATACCTTCAAGATATGCTACACTCAGGCACACCCAATCCTTCTGTGGCCCCATGGGACCCAAGAGCATGCTGTCCCTGTGAGGTCTCCACCCCTGCTTAGCCTCTAGAGAAATGTCCTTCAGTGGAACAGACTTCAAAAATTTCTGATTTTGTGCTGCATTGTTCCAATGCTTGCAAGGAGCTTGCCCCTTTCCCCATGAACTATCTTCCTGTCACTTCGGATTTACTTCTCTGCAGGTCCTACCTTTCAGAAAGTGGTCAATTTTCTGTTTCTAGAATTGCTGCTCCTCTCTTCAATCTTGACAGTGGTGGTAAGAGAGGCAATGGTGGCACTAGTGTGGGCCCCAGGAGGTGCAGCTGGACTGCAGTGGCTCCTAGGCTGCAGCAGGCAAAACTGCAGTGGGTGCCATATTGGAGGACTCCTCAAACACGCCACTTCTATTCAACATAGTAGTAGAAATCCAATTACTCCAATCAGGACAACTATAAAAGAGAAAGGGACATAAGATGTTCAACTTAAAATGGAGTAAAACTTTCTGTTTTCAGATGGTAGAAACCATATATATGTATAGGTATGCCTCTACCTATATATGTTTTTTTCAGATAGAAGAAACCATATGTGTGTGTGTGTATACACACACACACACACACACACACACACACATATATATATATATATATATATATTTATGTATTTGGTTATTGTGCTTTTATATTATTTATTTCTTGTGAAAAAATTGTTAGAACTACTAAAATATAAATAGAATACAAAATCAACACACAATGACTATCCAAAAATAATTTAAGAAAATTTATTTACAATAACATAAAAATAAAAAAAATACTTAGGAATAAAATTAAGGAGATTAAATCTCTGCATACTGAACATGAAAGCATATTGATAAACGAATGAAAAAATGTCTATACAGTCCAAAACAGTCTAAAGAGTCAATACAATTCCTATCAAAGTTCAATTTTACACAGAAATAGAAAAAGTATAATCCTAAACTTCTCATAGTACCAGGAAAAAATGAATAATCAAATTGATTTAAAGAAAGAGGAGCAAAGTGACACACATCATATTACTTGTTTTCAATTTTTATTATAGTTATAGTAAGAAAATAGTATGATATATAAAAAATAGACATATAGATAAATTGAACAAAATAGATCCTAGAAATAAACTCATGCTTGTGTGCTCAACTAATTTTAAGCAAAGTCACAATACACAATGGAGAAATGATAACCCTTTCAATAGATGTTAGGAAAACTGGACATTCATATACAAAATAATGAAATAAGTTCCATATATAGTACAAAAAAATCAACTCACATGCAAATCATGTATTGGATCAAGGATACTTATACAATTCAAGAGTTGTGAATAACCATTTTTTTTTAAATGGGCAAAAGATCTACATAGGTACTTTTGCAAAATATACAAGATGTATGGAAAGATTCTCAGCATCGTTAATAATCAGCCAAATGCAAATGGAAGAAAATGTGAGATATCACCTCACACTTGTTAGTTGCTATTATCAAATAACAACAGATATGAATAGACACTTCTCCAAAGAAGACATACCAATGTCCAATAGACACATGAAAAGATATTCAACATCATTCATCAGTGAAATGCGAGTCAAAGCCACAATGAGATATTATCTCACACCTGTCAGAATAATTAAAATTAATGACACAAGAAATAACAAGTGTTGACAAAGATGTAGAGAAAAATAATCCCATGTGCACTGTTGAGAATCCAAACTGGTGCAGCCATCATGGGGAAAAAAAGTGGGGTGGTTTGTCAAAAAGATAAAAGTAGATCTACCTTATGATACAGTCATTGTAATTCATGTTATTCACCAAAAAAATACAAAATCATTAAACAAAAGGGAAACATGCACCCTAAGTTTATTGCACAATTATTTACAATATCATGAATGTATCCTGTACATTATACATCAATATAATTATATATATCATATAAATACTATACATAGAGTATAATATAAATATTGTAATATACATTATAATACCAATATATAATACATTATAATATCTATAAATCATGGAATATTATTCAATGATAAATAAGAATGAAATCTTGCCATTTACAAGGATGTGGATGAGCTAAAGAATATAATGTTTAGTGATATAAGTCCATCAGAGAAAGACAAATGTCATATGATTTCACTCATGATAAATTTAAGAAATTTGTTTCCCAAAACAAAACAAGCAAACAAAAAAAAAGGGGGGGGGAAATGGTGGGGGGAGACAAACCAAGACACAGTCTCTCAATTACAGAGAACTGATGGTACCCAGAAGGAAGGTGAGGGAAGGATGAGTGAAGTAGGTGATGAGATTTAAGGGGTACTCTTATCATTTTGAATACTGAGTAATGTATAGTACTTTTGATTCACTATATTGTACACCTGAAACTAGTATAACAATCTATACTAACTCTACTGGCATTAAAAATTTTTTAAAAAATTTAATAAAAAAATAACATAGGTTGATGGGAGGAGAAAAGGGAGAATTTTTGCCCTGATTTGGGAATGAAAATTTACATAATCATTATGAAAAACATTATTGAGCTTCCTCAGAAATATATAAAAAATATAACAGAACTGCTATATAATCCAAAATTCCACTTGTGAATATGTATCTAGGTGAAACTTTCAGGAGTTGTTTTCATTCCATTTAATTGTAAAATTAATTCCAATAGGAAAATTTTGGAAACAATCCAAATGTCCAAAGACAGAAGAATGAATAAAGAAAAGTGTGTGTGTGTGCGTTTGTATATGAATAAAATCCTTTGAACTTAGAGAAGAAAATTGTTCCATACATAACATAATAGATGAATCTGTCACCATCATGTAAAGTGAAATAATCTAGATACAGAAAACAAACACTGCATAATTTCATCTACATGTGAAAATTTTATAGAAAAATGTTGAATTCATATTAACAGATGTTAGAATGGTGGTTATTAGGAACTGGGTGTGGGGATAAAACCGGGGACATTGGTAAGAGTGAAAAGTTTCAATTTTAAAATAAAGTTCTGGAGACCTAAGCATAACATGGTGAGTATAGTTAATGGTTATATATTGTCTACTCGAAAGGTTCTAGTAGTAGATCTCAAATGTTCTGAACACACACAAAGGACAGAAATTAGATAAGATGATATATATGTTGATTTCCTGACTGAGGTATTTATTTCACAATGTGTATTCATATCAAAACAGCATGTTGTACACTTAAGTATTAACAATTTTTATTTATTAATCCCATATTTTATAGTTAAGAGAGGGGAGCCACAGCATAGGTTGAACACTTCCAGTGGTTTCATAGCACCCATGCAATAAAATTCAGTTGGCTTTATCTACCCAGGGTATCTGATAGAACATTTTTACCATTTTAATAATTACAGAGCTATTCAGATTAACCCAGCTATTCAGCTTAACCCAGGCGCCCCTGGATCATATAATTTTTTAAGGAGTTCAGATAACTTGGACCTTTCAATAATTTTATTTTTGTACTCTATCCAAGATATTGCATTTATTGTCATCATGTTCCCATATTATTTTTTTTAATGTTAATAAATGCTACTGTGAAGTTATTTCTGTCATTTTTGTTACTGGTAAGATATATGCTCTCTCTTCAACCCCTCTCAGTATTGTAAGGTATAAATATCATTTATACCTTAACAAAACAGCTTTTTGTAATAGTTTTTCTATTTAATTGTTCCCAATTTCAATTATTTCTTTAGTTATCTATATTATATTGTTATTTTCTTTCCCTTACCTCTGGCTTATTTCTTTCTGTCAATTCTTAGAGTTGAAGTTGATATGTCTAATTTATGACCTTGTTTCTGTTATAATACAAGGTATTAGTGCTAATACCATTCTCTTTGAATACTGCTATAGCTAAAACAAATACTAATAAATTTGCTTTAACATTAATTAAGTTCAGGATGCAAAATATTGTTTCTACTTACTTTTTAGTTGATGCTTATCAGCAGATTCACCCAATTTCCTTGGCAGACACCTTCTAATTCGATATTTGGGCAGACAAATGTTTGGAAGAAAGTAAGCGAAGAAAGTTTCTATTCTTGAAAGAAAAATATATTTAATTTGGTTAAGATCTACCTTGTGAACAACTTCAAAAATTCTAAGTGAAATTCATTAATTATTTCATGTTCACCTCAGGTAAGCAAAGCCTCATTAAGACAGAACACTCCACATAAAAGATATATGATTAGCCGATCAAACAACCAGGGTATTACTGTTATTGTTGAATTCTTAGAGTGTTGATTTTTTGAGAATTATCTGTTAATATGTGAGGATATAACAAAATTTTATGCCACGTTTATATTTGGAATAGATTTAAAAGGCAGAAAACATCCAAAGAATGAACAAACAAACAAACAAACAAAAACCTAACCATTTTATTGACAACAAAATAGATAAAACAGATCAATAAGAGAATGGTCGAGTTTCATTCTTCTTTATATAGCGGTCCAGTTTTCCCAGCACCATTTATTGAAGAGACTTTTTTCCACTGTATATTTTTTCCTGTATTGTCGAAGATTAATTGACCATAGAGTTGAGGGTCCATATCTGGGCTCTCTACTCTGTTCCAAAGATAAACTCAAAATGGATAAAAGACCTCAACATTAGACAGGAATCCACCAGAATCCTAGAGGAGAACATAGGCAGTAATCTCTTCGATTTCAGCCACAGCAACTTCTTTCAAGATATGTCTCCAAAGGCAAAGGAAACAAAAGCGAAAATAAACTTCTGGGACTTCATCAAAATCAAAAGCTTCTACACAGCAAAGGAAACAGTAAAAAAACCAAAGAGGCAACCCACGGAATGGGAGAAGATACTTGCAAATGACAGTAAAGACAAAAGGTTGATATCCAGGATCTATAATGAACTCCTCAAACTCAACACACACGGAACAGGCAAACATATCAAAACGTGGGCAGAAGAATTGAACAGACACTTCTCCAATCAAGACATACAAATGGCTATCAGACACATGAAAAAATGTTCATCATCATTAGCCCTCAGTGAGATTCAAATTAAAACCACATTGAGATATCACCTTACAACAGTTAGAATGGCCAAAATTAACAAAACAGGAAACATGTGTTGGAGAGGATGTGGAGAAAGGGGAACCCTCTTCCACTGTTGTTGGGAATGCAAGTTGGTGCAGCCTCTTTGGAGAACAGTGTGGAGATTCCTCAAGAAATTAAAAATAGAGCTTCCCTATGACCCTGCAATTGCACTCCTGGGTATTTACCCCAAAGACACAGATGTCGTGAAAAGAAGGGCCACCTGTACCCCATTGTTTATAGCAGCAATGGCCACAGTCACCAAACTATAGAAAGAACCAAGATGTCCTTCAACGGATGAATGGATAAGGAAGATGTGGTCCATATACTCTATGGAGTATTATGCCTCCATCAGAAAGAATGAATACCCAACTTTTGTAGCAACATGGACGGGACTGGAAGGGATTATGTAGAGTGAAACAAGTCAAGCAGAGAGAGTCAATTATCATATGGTTTCACTTATTTGTGGAGCATAAAAAATAGCATGGAGGACAAGGGGTGTTAGAGAGGAGAAGGGAGTTCGGCTAAATTGGAAGGCGAGGTGAACCACGAGAGACTATGGACTCTGAACAATGGTCTGGGGGGTTTGAAGTGGCAGGGGTGTGGGAGGTTGGGGTACCAGGTGGTGGGTATTATAGAGGACACGGATTGCATGGAGCACTGGTTGTGATGAAAAAATAATGAATACTGTTTTTCTGAAAATAAATAAATTGAAAAAAAAACAGGTCAATAAATGTGCACAAATAGATATCTAACTTGCTGATCTTCTAGAATAGGATGCAGCTTGCTTTTATCCTTTTTTGTCTTTTATTACCTTTATATGGGAGCTTATTTTACCATGTTTGTTTTTAATTTTACTATATTAACATTTGACTCCCCTTTTTCTTTTTTTTTATTTTTTTTATTAAAGATTTTATTTATTTATTCGACAGAGAGAGAGATTACAAGTAGGAAGAGAGGCAGACAGAGAGAGAGGAGGAAGCAGGCTCCCTGCTGAGCAGAGAGCCCGATGCGGGACTCAATCCCAGGACCCTGAGATCACGACCTGAGCCGAAGGCAGCGGCTTAACCCACTGAGCCACCCAGGCGCCCCAGACTCCCCTTTTTCAATGTTACATTTGATATCTTATTTCTTTAATTTAATCAAAATTTATTTATCTTGGTGTTTTTTCAACAATTCTTAGTTTAATTTCTTCATTTAAAAAATGCTTATACATGATATTTGAAGATTTTTACTGCTCTTTTTCATTATTTCCATACAATAATTGTGCATATTTATAAAGTTTCATATATATATATATATATATATATATATATATACACATATATACACATACATATCTGTTAAATGAGCTGTAACAAACATTCAAAATATATCAGGTATGTTTAAATAATTTTGTTAACTGTCCTAAAGGACAGAAAGGACATGGATATGCAAATCTGTCTATTTCTATTACCTAAAAGTGACACCAGCATGATGATTAACTCTTACAGTTATAACTAAACATTTTACTCTTTTAAGTGCTATTATCTTTAGATTTTTTGAAAATAATTCCCATTTACATTGGTTATTGGTATTTGGTAGATCTAAAGATTTAATTAATGAAATTTAAGTCTTGTGTTTGTATCTTTTATCTTTGTTGAATTGATTTATTAGCCATCAAAGTTTGGAAGGGGAATAATTTCTGTTTACCAACATAAAATGATTTTACTTCTTCTTGTTCAAACTAGATGCTCTCTGTTACTTTTACTGGCCTAATTTCTCTGCCTAGGACTTCTAGTATCATATTGGAAAAAAAAAAGTTACAAAAATGACCATACATGTTGTGCTCTTAATCTTACAGGAAAATCTTCCAGACTTTCATCACTGAGTATGATGTGTACTGTCGTTTTTCATACATGGCCTTTATCATGTTGACATACTTTATTTCATGCCAAATTTGTTGAATGTTTTTATCATGAAAATTGTTGAATTTCATCAGGTGCTTTCTCCACATTGACTGATTTTTTAAGTAATAAATGATCTTTCAACCCAGCAACAAATCCCACATAGCCAAGGCATAAATAATCTTATTAAAATGTATGAAAATTCAACCTGTCTCTATTTTGTCAACAATTTTTGTATCAACATGCATAAGGGGTATTGATTTGTAGCCATTACTTCTTGTAGTGCCACAGTCTGTATTTGTTATCACTATTGGCTTGGCATTATGCAAAGATCATTGTGTTCTAATTAATCTTTTTGATGAGTTTAAAAATGTTGCTTTATTTATTTAAGTGTTTGGAAGAATTCATAAGTTAATTTGTCACATTGAAGAATTTTTTTTCAATTTATTTATTTTCAGAAAAACATTATTCATTATTTTTTCACCACACCCAGTGCTCCATGCAAGCCGTGCCCTCTATAATACCCACCACCTGGTACCCCAACCTCCCAACCCCCTGCCACTTCAAACCCCTCAGATTGTTCTTCAGAGTCCATAGTTTCTCATGGTTCACCTCCCCTTCCAATTTACCCAAATTCCCTCCTCCTCTCTAATGCCCCTTGTCCTCCATGATATTTGTTATGCTCCACAAATAAGTGAAACCATATAATAATTGACTCTATCTGCTTGACTTATTTCACTCAGCATAATCTCTACCAGTCCTGTCCATGTTGCTACAAAAGATGGGTATTCATCCTTTCTGATGGAGGCATAATACTCCATAGTGTATATGGACCACATCTTCCTTATCCATTCGTCCGTTGAAGGGCATTTTGGTTCTTTCCACAGTTTGGCGACCGTGGCCATTGCTACTCTAAACATTGGGGTACAGATGGCCCTTCTTTTCACGACATCTGTATCTTTGGGGTAAATACCCAGGAGTGCAATTGCAGGGTCGTAGGGAAGCTCTATTTTTAATTTCTTGAGGAATCTCCACACTGTTCTCCAAAGAGGTTGCACCAACCTGCATTCCAACCAACAGTGGAAGAGGTTTCCCCTTTCTCCACATCCCCTCCAACACATGATGTTACCTGTCTTGTTAATTTTGGCCATTTTAACTGGTGTAAGGTGATATCTCAATGTGCTTTTAATTTGAATCTCCCTGGAGGCTAGTGATGATGAACATTTTTTCATGTGTCTGATAGCCATTTGTATGTCTTCATTGGAGAAGACTCTGTTCATATCTTCTTCCCCATTTTTTTTATATGATTGCCTGTTTTGTGTGTGTTGAGTTTGAGGAGTTCATTATAGATCCTGGATATCAACCTTTTGTCTGTACTGTTATTTGCAAATATCTTCTCCCATTCCATGGGATGCCTCTTTGTTTTTCTGACTGTTTCCTTTGCTGTTCAGAAGCTTTTGATTTTGATGCAGTCCCAGAAGTTTATTTTCACTTTTGTTTCCTTTGCCTTTGGAGACATATCTTGAAAGAAGTTGCTGTAGCTGATATAGAAGAGATTACTGCCTATGATCTCCTCTAGGATTCTGATGGATTCCTGTCTCACGTTGAGGTCTTTTATCCATTTTAAGTTGATCTTTGTGTACGGTGTAAGAGAATGGTCGAGTTTCATTCTTCTACATATAGCTGTCCAGTTTTCCCAGCACCATTTATTGAAGAGATTGTCTTTTTTCCACTGAATATTTTTTCCTGTTTTGTTGAAGATTAATTGACCATAGAATTGAGGGTTCATATCTGGGCTCTCTACTCTGCTCCACTGATCTACATGTCTGTTTCTATGCCAGTAGCATTCTGTCTTGGTGACCACAGCTTTGTACTAAAGCTTGAAATCAGGTAATGTGATGCCCCAGGTTTATTTTTGTTTTTCAACATTTCCTTAGCGATTAGGGGTCTCTTCTGATTCCATACAAATTTCTTGATTATTTGCTCCAGATCTTTTAAGAATACTGGTGGAATTTTGACCAGAATGGCATTAATAGTATAGATTGTTGTATGCAGTATAGACATTTTAACTATGTTTATTCTTCCGATCCAAGAGCATGGAATGGTCTTCCATCTTTTTGTGTCTTCTTCAATTTCCTTCATGAGTGTTCTGTAGTTCCTCGAGTAGATATCCTTTACCTGTTTGGTTTAGATTTATTCCCAGGTATCTTATAGTTCTTGGTGCTATAGTAAATGGAATTGCTTCTCTAATTTCCCTTTCTGTATTTTCATTGTTAGTGTATAAGAAAGCCACTGATTTCTGTACATTGACTTTGTATCCTGACACATTGCTGAATTGCTGTATGAGTTCTAGTAGTTTGGGGGTGGAGTCTTTTGGGTTTTCCATATAAAGAATCATGTCATCTGCAAAGAGAGAGAGTTTTACTTCTTCATTGCCAATTTGGATACATTATATTTCTCTTTGTCATCTGATTGCTGTTGCTAGGACATCTAATACTATTTTGAACGAGTGTGGTGAAAGTGGGCAACCTTGTCTAGTTCCTGATCTCATCGGGAAGGCTGCAAGCTTTTTCCCATTAAGGATGATATTTGCAGTGGGTCTTTCATAGATAGATTTGATGAGGTTCAGGAATATTCCCTCTATCCCTATACTTTGAAGCATTTTAATCAGAACGGATGCTGGATTTTGTCACATACTTTTTCTGCATCAATTGAGAGGACCGTGTCGTTCTTCTCTCTTCTCTTATTAATTTGTTGTATCAGATTGATTGATTTGCGAATGTTGAAGAATCCTTGTAGCCCAGGGATGAATCCCACCTGGTCATGGTAGATAATATATATATTTTTAAAGATTTTATGAATTTATTTGACAGAGAGAAATCACAAGTAGATGGAGAGGCAGGCAGAGAGAGAGAGGGAAGCAGGCTCCTCGCTGAGCAGAGAGTCCAATGTGGGACTTGATCCCAGGAACCTGAGATCATGACCTGAGCCGACTGTAGCAGCTTAACCCACTGAGCCACCCAGGCGCTCCATAGATAATATTTTAATGTACTGTTGGATACTGTTGGCTAGGATCTTGTTGAGAATCTTAGCATCCATATTCATCAGTGATATTGGTCTGAAATTCTCCTTTTTGGTAGAGTCTTTCTCGGTTTGGGGATCAGGGTAATGCTGGCTTCCTAGAAAGAGTCTGGAAGTTTTCCTTTTGCTTCAAATTTTTGAAACAACTTCAGGAGAATAGGTGTTATTTCTACTTTGAAAGTTTGGTGGAATTCCTCAGGGAATCCGTCAGGTCCTGGGCTCTTGTTTTTTGGGAGGTTTTTGATCACTGCTTCAATCTTGTTACTAGATATCAGTCTATTCACGTTGTTGATATCTTCCTGGTTCAATTTTGGGAGTTTATAGTTTTCCAGGAATGCATCATTTTCATCAAGGTTGCTAAGCTTATTGGCATATATCTGTTGATAATAACTTCTGATGATTTTTTTACTTCCTTGGTGTTAGTTGTTATCTCTCTCTCTTCATTCATAATTTTATGAATTTGGGCTTTCTCTATTTTCTTTTGGATTAGTGTGGCCAGTGGCATATCGATCCTATTGATTCTTTCAAAAAACCAACTTCTAGTTTCATTGATATGTTCTTCTGTATCTTTGGTTTCTACCTCATTGAACTCAGCTCTAATCTTGATGATTTCCCTTCTTATGTGTGCAGTTGGTTTGATTTGTTGTTGAATCTCCATTTCTTTAAGGTTTAGCATTTTGTGTTCTGCATTTTTCAATTTTTTTGAGGTAGGCTTGGATGGGTATGTATTTTCCCCTTAGGATCACCTTTGCTGTATCCCATAGGTTTTGGACTGAAGTGTCTTCATTCTCATTGGTTTCCATGAATTGTTTCAGTTCTTCTTTGATCTCCTCGTATATGCAAGCATTCTTAAGCAAGGTGGCCTTTAGCTTCCAGGTGTTTCAGTACCTTCAGAACTATTCCTTGTGATTGAGCTCCATTTCCAAAACATTGTGATCTGAGAATATGCAGGGAATATTCCCACTCTTTTGGTATTGGTTGAGTCCTTATTTGTTATCCATTATTTGGTCTATTCTTGAGAAGGTTCTATGTGCACTTGAGAAGAATGAGTATTCTGTTGTTTTTGGTGGATTGTTCTGTATATATCTATGAGGTCCTTCTGGTCCAATATGTCATTCAATGCTCTTCTTTCTTTATTGATTTTCTGCTTCAATGATCTGTCTATTTCTGAGAGAGGCATGTTAAGATCTCCTACAATTAGTGTATTCATATCAATATGACTCTTTATCTTGATTAACAGTTTTCTTAAGTAATCGGCTGCTCCCATATTGGGGGCATAGATATTTACAATTATTAGGTCATCTTGGTGGATAGTCCCTTTAAGGATTATGTAGTGTCCTTCTGTATCTCTGACTACAGTCTTTAGTTTAAAGTCTAATTTATCTGGAATGTTAATCACTATCCCAGCCTTCTTTTGAGGCCCACTGTCATGAAAAATCCTTCTCCATCCCTTCACTTTCAGTCTGGGTGTATCTTTAGGTTCAAAATGGGTCTCTTGTAGACAACATATGGATGGGTCCTGTCATTTATCCAATCTGCAATCCTGTGCCATTTTCTGGGCGCATTTAGGCCATTCACATTGAGAGTGATTATTGATAGATACGTTTTTATTGAGTATTTATCCAGTTATCTTTGACGTCTTTTGTTTTCTGTAGATTGTCTCTATATTTATGTTCAATGCTATTCTTAGGATTTTCCTCTTTTATAGAACCCCCCCTTAATATTTCCTACAGTGTCAGCTTGGTGGTTGCATAGTCTTTTAAGACTTGCCGGTCTTGGAAATGCTTTATCTCTCCTTCCAATTTGAATGTCAGTCTTGCTGGATAAAGTACTCTTGGATGCATGCTCTTCTCATTTAGTGCCCTGAATATATCTTACCAGCCTTTTCTGGCTTGCCAGGTCTTTGTGGACAGGTCTGACGTTATTCTGATGGGCTTTCCTCTGTAAGTAAGGAGCCTCTTTGCCCTGGCGACTTTCAAGAGATTATACCTACAATTATAATTCCTCAATTTGACTATCAGTTGTCATGATGTTTTTTTGGAATGTGTAATCTTGGGTGGAGACCGTTCAGTTTCTAGTACATGAACGCTGGTTCCATTCACGAGATTGGGAACATTTTCATGAAGAACTTGTTCCACTATATCTTCTAGACTTCTTTCTTTCTCCTTCCCTTCAGGGATTCCAATAATTCTGACATTGGAACGTTTCATGGCATCATTTATTTCCCTGATTCTGCTTTCATGTTTTTTATTCTGTTTGTTTCAAGCTTCCTCCTGATCCTTTCTCTCTATCTGTTCGTCGTTCAGATCACTAATTCTATCTTCTGGTCTCAGTTACCCTAGCTTTGAGAGAGTTTAGATTAGATTGGAACTCATTGAGAGCATTGTGAACCTCCTCCCTGGAGCTTTAAGCTCCGCCTTAACATTGTGAACATCCTGTATCTTCCCTTTCAGTTCGGCCCTAATCAATTCTATTTGGTCATCCATGGCTTTCTCCAACCTAGCTATTGCCTGGATAATTGTTAGCCTGAATTCTCTTTCCAACATATTGTCTCTGTTGATAGCCATTAGTTCTGTTGCAGAAGGTCCATCCTCTGTAATTTTCTTCTGTTGGGCATTTCTCCTCCTAGTCATTTTGGTGAGAGATGCCTGAACAGATGTAGCTGGATGTATTAACCGTGGTGCAGTCAAAGTGTACCCTAGAACACTTCTGAGCTATCAGAATTCCCCACCCCAACAAGGGACAAAAGAAAAGAAAAAGAAAAAGAAAAAAGAGATAGAGACAGGAAAGAAAGGGAAGATGAAAGAGAAGGTTCAGCCCAAATGGTTCCCTCAGTAAGATTTATGATGTAAACAAACCAAAGCAGACAAACAAAAAGATGATAAGAGTATATGACAAGAGAAAAGTATATGACAAAAGTATAAGACAAGATGATATATACACAAATAAAATAACAACCTCGTCAAAAAGAACCCCAAGTGTAATATTTATATACTATCAGGACAAACACAAAAACACAGAAACACTTGTTGAAGAAATAGATGGGAGAGTGGTTATAATTTCTCAATGTATGCGAGGAAAGTTATTTTGATTCTTCCTGGATGTATCTTGATATATTAGTTAAAGGACTCAACTTTCCTAAGATAAAGGGGGATTAAAAATTAGTTTACCAAGTGGCCTTGTTCTCCACTTTTCTCCCTACATCCCGGAGACTGCTGTGTTTTTGTCAGCCTCCAAACCACAGTCGGCCTGAGACCGAGCACCATGCCTTCAATTAAGTTGCAGAGTTCCATTGGAGAGATATTTGAAGTTGATGTTGACATCGCCAAACAGTCTGCGACTATCAAGACCATGTTGGAAGATTTGGAAATGGACGATGAAGGAGATGATGATCCAGTACCTCTACCAAATGTTAATGCAGCAATATTAAAAAATGTCATTCAGTGGTGCACCCACCACAAGTATGACCCCCCTCCTACTGAGGATGATGAGAACAAAGAAAAGTGGACAGGTGATATCCCAGTTTGGGACCAAGAATTCTTGAAAGTTGACCAAGGAACACTATTTGAACTTATTCTGGCTGCGGACTACTTAGACATCAAAGGTTTGCTTGATTTTACATGCAAGACTGTTGCCAATATGATCAAGGGGAAAACTCCTGAGGAGATCCACAAGACCTTCAATATCAAAAATGACTTCACTGAAGAAGAGGAAGCCCAGGTACACAAAGGGAACCAGTGGTGTGAAGAGAATTGAAATGTTATGCCTGACACTGTAACACTGTAAGGATTGTTCCAAATACTAGTAGTTATAATTATTAATATTAGACAAACAGTAGACAAATAGCAGCAGCGAATCAGTTGTTTAAGCAGAATATTGTCCTCCTTGCATGTGTAGTTTGAGTACAGATTCCAAACTTATGGCTGAGTTTCTTCTAGTATGATCAAAAAAAAATTTTTTTTTGGCTCTAAATAAACCTGAACTGTGAGTTCTCTGTATAAGGTGGCATTTTGGGCTTTCCCTCTCTTTGTAAAGCAATTTCTGTCTAGTTTATTGTCTAGTTAACTTTAGTTTAATGACCTTTTAAAAGTTGGCATTGTAAATAAAACAAGTTGAAAAAAGTTTTCTGAAATAGAATTAACAATGTATTATCTTTATTCATGAATTGGAAACTGGAAAAAGGCTACTTGAGGTAAATGTTTTGAGTGGGATTATTAGAGTTTCTTCCAGCTTCCTGGAGTCAAGGAGTACCACTGGTATTGATTAGCCTGTATGTAGCAGGGCTCCCTTAATGGATCTAAGGACTTGTTTTTGCATTTATTTCTCAGCTTTGAATATGTTGGCTAGAGACTCAGTTACTACAAATTACTCAGTTACTACAAATGGTTTGGGGTGGAAATGTAACTAGTCAGTCTGTTAGCTTTTCGATTAAAAAAGACAAATAACCCATGCAGTGTGTTATCTTTTTATAATCAGTGATCCCATGAGGGGGAAACTTCACACTACTTGCATGTAAAAAAATAATTTAACCTTTAACCTTAAAGTGTATGGAAAAACCTAGAAAGCATCCATCATGAATGCAAGATACTTTCATGTGTCTCTTGTAGACAGTATATGGATGGGTCCGTTGTTTTATCCAGTCTGCAACCCTGTTCCATTTTCTGGGAACATTTAGGCCATTAACATTGAGAGTTATCTTTGAAAGATAAGTTTTTTATTGACCTCATGTTAACTGTGAATTTCTTGTTTCTATCGATTGTTTCTGTAAATTTCTGTTCTATGTCACTTGGGCCATTTCTTCTTTTATGGACCCTCCCCCTTAATATTTATTGTAGTGGCAGCTTGGTGGTCATACACTCTTTTAAACCTTGTCAGTCTTGGAATATCTTTATCTCTCTATCCATTCTGAATGTCAGCCTTGTTGGATAAAGTATTCTTGGCTGCATGTTCTTCTTATATACTGCCCTTAACATGTTTTGCCAGCTCTTTCTGGATTGCCAGGTTTCTGTGGATAGGTCTGACCTTATTCTGATGGACCTTCCTCTGTATGCAAGGAATCTCTTTCAACTAGCTGTCCTTAAGAACTCATGTCTACAATTATGCTTCATGAATTTCACAATCAAGTGTCTGGGGGTTTTTCTAGGTTCATTGATCTTGGGAGGTGACCTTTCTGCCTCAAGGACATGAACACTTGTTCTAGTCTCCTGATTGGGGAAATTTTCATCCAGAATTTGTTCGAGTATATATTCTAGTCTTCTTTCTATCTCCACTCTCTCAGGCATCCCAATAATTCTGACGTTGGAAGTTTTCATGGTGTCATTTTCCCCCCTAATTCTGTTTTCATGGCTTCTAAGCTGTTGATCCAGGCCTCCTCCTGATCCTTCTTCTCTATAATTTTGTCCTCTTGAGCACTAATTCTATCTTCTGCCTCAGTTATCCTAGGTGTTAGAGCATTTAGATTAGATTGAATCTCTTTGATAGCCTTTTTAACATCTGCTAGATCAGTTATCACTTCTACCTTTGGAGATTCCATGTCATCACTATTTACTTCATAGCCTAGCCATAATCTGGATAATTTTTATTCTGAATTCCCTTTCTAACATACTATTTATGTCCACATACAATAGTTCTTTCAGAGAAGGCAACATCTCTGAATTTTTCCACTGTTGTGTGTTCCTCCTCCAAGTCATTTTGTTTAGAGATGGTTGAGGAGATGTATAGTTGAATATATCAACCACGATACAGGCAAGCTGCATGCTGGAAAGTTTTGGAACAATCAGCAGTCACCACCAATAAGAGAGGAAAAAAAAAGAAAGAAAGAAAAAAGAAAAAGAACATAAAGAGAGAGAAAAAAGAAAACAAAAAGAGAGAACTCAGCCAAACTCAGCCCCAAAAGTAAGATTTATGAGGCATATAAGCTAAAACAAACAAACAAAAACACCAACAAAATAAATGAGAATAAAAAAAAGATGAACCTAACCAAAATAAATCCTAACAAAAATATTTACATAATACCAGAAAAAAATCAAGTACACCAAAACACTGACAGAATAAGATGGGAGGGTGGTTCTAAATCCTCAAAGTGGGTGAGGAAGTTTATTTTGGTTCTTCCTGGGTGACTCTTGATACCTGAGTTAAGGGATTCAATTTTCCATAGATAAAGGGAAATTAAAACAAGTTTATATATAAGATTATTATTGAATAGGGAAAAAGGATTACCTTGACATTTATATCTATATGTATATTTAAAAAAAAAAGGAAAAGAGAGAAAAAGAAAAAGAAACCCTGGCATATGCATCAAAAAAGTTCAAGTTAAAAAGTTATCATGGGGAGGAGGAGTCAAGATGGCAGAGAAGTAGCAGGCTGAGACTACTTCAGCTAGCAGGAGATCAGCTAGAGAGCTTATCTAAAAATTACAAACACCTGCAAATCCATCGGCAGATTGAAGAGAAGTAGAAAAGCAATTCTAGAAACAGAAAAACAACCACTTTCTGAAAGGTAGGACTGGCAGAGAAATGAATCCAAAACGCCGGGAAGATAGACCCCGGGGGGAGGGGCTGGCTCCCGGAAAGCGGCTGAGCAACGCAGCACAAAATCAGGAATTTTAAAAGTCTGTTCCGCTGAAGGACATCGCTCCAGAGGTTAAACCAGGGTGAAGCCACGGGGGGTCAGCATGGCCTCAGGTCCCACAGAATCACAAAAAGATCGGGGGTGTCTAAGTGTTGCAGAGCTTGCGGGTATTGGAACGGGAAAGCCACCTACAGAGACAGAGCCAACAGTAAGCTCACAGCTCAGTGTTACCTTGAACTGGCCGCAGGCTCGGTGAGCTCAGAGTGCGGCCGGAGGTTAGGCAGACAGGAGTTACTGGGCGCTGTTCTCTGAGGGCGCACTGAGGAGGGTTTCCCTGGGCTCTTGGCTCCTCCGGGCTGGGAGACCAGGAGGCCGCCATTTGTATTTCTGTCCTCCAGAACTCTACAGAGAGCGCTCAGGGAACAAAAGCTCCTGAAAGCAAACCCGAGCGGATTACTCAGCCTCGGACCCTGGTAAGGGCACTGCAATTCCGCCTGGGGCAAAGACACTTGAGAATCGCTTCAACAGGCCCCTCCCCCAGAAGATCAACAAGAAATCCATCCAAGACCAAGTTCTCCTACCAAGGAGTGCAGTTTCAATACCAAGGAGAGCAGCAGAATTCCAGAAGAGGAGAAAGCAAAGCACGGAACACATGGCTTTTTCCCTGTGATTTTTAAGTCTTGCAGTTAATTTAATTTTTTTCTTATTCATTTTTTTTCTCTTCTTCTGCTAATTTTTTTAACTTTTACCCTTCTCTTTTTTAACGTTTTTTAACTACTTTATCTAATATATATATTGGAGAGAATTATTGGGGAGAATTTCCCCAATAGGGCAAAGGGAACAAGCAACAAAATTCAGGAGGTTCAGAGAATGCCCCTCAAAATCAGTAACAATAGGCCCATACTCCGTCACCTAATAGTAAAATTTACAAGTCTTAGTGAAAAAGAAAAAATCCTGAAAGCAGCCTGGGAAAAGAAGTCTGTAACATACAATGGTAAAAATATTAGATTGGCAGCTGAGTTATCCACAGAGATCTGGCAGCCCAGAAAGAGCTGGCATGATATATTCAGAGTACTAAATGAGAAAAACACGCAGCCAAGAATACTATATCCAGCTAGTCTATCATTGAAAATAGAAAGAGAGATTAAAAGCTTCCAGGACAAACAAAAACTGAAGGAATTTGCAAACACCAAACCAGGTCTACAGGAAATATTGAAAGGGGTCCTCTAAGCAAAGAGAGAGCCTACAAGTGGTAGATCAGAAAAGAACAGAGACAATATACAGTAATAGTCACCTTACAGGCAATACAGTGGCACTATATTCATATCTCTCAATAGTAACCCTGAATGTTAATGGGCTAAATGCCCCAATCAAAAGACACAAGGTATCAGAATGGATAAAAAACAAAACCCATCTATATGTTGCCACAAGAAACTCATTTTAAACGTGAAAACACCTCCAGATTTAAAGAGAGGGGGTGGAAAAGAATTTACCATGCTAATGGACATCAGAAGAAAGTAGGAGTGGCAATCCTTATATCAAATCAATTATATTTTAAGCCAAAGACTATAATAAGAGTTGAGGAAGGATACTATATCATACTCAAAGGGTCTGTCCAACAAGAAGATCTAACAATTTTAAATATCTATGCCCCCAATGTGGGAGCAGCCAACTATATAATCCAATTAATAACAAAATCAAAGAAACACATCAACAATAATACAATAATAGTAGGGGACTTTAACACTCCCCTCACTGAAATGGACAGATCACCCAAGCAAAAGATCAACAAGGAAATAAGGGCCTTAAATGACACACTGGACCAGATGGACATCACAGATACATTCAGAACATTTTATCCCAAAGCAACAGAATACACATTCTTCTCTAGTGCACATGCAACATTCTCCAGAATAGATCACAACCTCAGTCCTAAATCAGGACTCTACCGGTATCAAAAGATTGGGATTATTCCCTGCATATTTTCAGACCACAATGCTCTGAAGCTAGAACTCAACCACAAGAGGAAGTTGGGAAAGAACCCAAATACATGGAGACTAAACAGCATCCTTCTAAAGAATGAGTGGGTCAACCAGAAAATTAAAGAAGAATTGAAAAAAAACATGGAAACAAATGATAATGAAAATACAATGGTTTAAAATCTGTGGGACACAACAAAGGCAGTCCTGAGAGGAAAATACATAGCAGTACAAGGCTTTCTCAAGAAACAAGAAAGGTCTCAGGTACAAAACTTAACCCTACACCTAAAGGAGATGGAGAAGGAACAAGAAAGAAACCCTAAGCCCAGCAGGAGAAGAGAAATCATAAAGATCAGAGCAGAAATAAATGAAATAGAAACCGAAAAAAAAAAAAAAAACAGAAAAACAATAGAACAAATCAACGAAACTAGGAGCTGGTTCTTTGAAAGAATTAATAAAACAGATAACCCCCAGGCCAGACTTATCAAAAAGAAAATACAAAGGACCCAAATTAATAAAATCATGAATGAAAGAGGAGAGATCACAACTAACACCAAAGAAATACAACCTATTATAAGAACATACTATGAGCAACTCTACGCTAACAAATTTGACAATCTGAAAGAAATGGATGCATTCCTAGAAACATATAAACTACCACAACTGAACCAGGAAGAAATAGAAAGTCTGAACAGACCCATAACCAGTAAGGAGATTGAAACAGTCATTAAAAATCTCCAAACGGGTTGGGGGGGCAAGATGGCAGGGTAGTAGGAAGAGGCGTCTTTTCAGCTGGTACCCCAAAGTGAGCTGATTACCTACCAAAGAACTCCGATCACCCATGAAATCAGCCTGAGATCAGAATTATACACGTCTGGATCTCTACAGGAGCAGAAGACGCCAGTGAGCAGGTAAAGCGGAATGGGAACAGCGGACTGATATAGGAAGTTACACAAAAGGGGGAGGGAGCCACCAGTGGCGACCGGGGGGAAAGTAATAACCCAATACGAGCGAGAGTGCCCTGCGTCTGGGGACCAGCATTAACTTGGAGACTGGTTGAAAGCAATCCAAAAGAGCAAAGGATCGCGGGGGGAAATTGTGGGAATCAGGGCATCTAGGGACAGGGGCTTAAGTCCCCAGTTCCAGAGGGCCTCCCTGGCCCGGAGGCAGAGAGAGTGCGGCGGAGAAATCAGCTCATGGTCCCTAAGCCGCCAGGGAGCCCCAGAGCCCGTGGGTTCCGGCTCCTGTGAGGGGATGGGAGCTGCGCCCGTCTGCAGAACGCGTGCTAGCCCTACCACAAAGCTTGAGATGCGCGCGCACGTCCCTCGAGCTCCCCTGGGTTACTGAGGCCCGGGGGCCCTCCTTGACCCGCGCCATTGTTTCAAAGCCTAAGCCGCGGGTGCGCGAATCTCTTCCCTGGACAGAGGCGCTCAAAAGCCAAGCCTGCGGCTAACGGACCAGCGCCCCGTTCTCAGTGCCCCAGACGCGCGCCTGACCCACAGCCGCCTCTGAAAAGAGGTGCTCGCAAGCTGGGCACTCCCAGCCCTGGCCGGCAGCAAAATCTCAGTGTGCGATCGCTGCTTGGAACCTCTCTGGCAGTCAGGAGCTCCAAGACAGCCGCCACTGCCTTAGCTTTGGGGACGAGCAAAAGATTCTGCGCCCCCAGGGTCTGCAACTTGGAGCCTGCGCTGCCAGCAGCCAAGGGGGAATTTATTCAGCTTCTGCACCCAGACTGAGGCTTCTCTCTGAGACGGAGATCAGGGTGCGGTTTGATTTCTTCTAATATTACAAAAACCATCAAAGGCGGTCAAGGTGAGAGGGAAAAAAGTGAACAAGCAAAAAAACCGCCAGAGAACAAAAGCCTGAAAAAAACAGTTTCCCCAGAGCCCACCCCCTTGAGGGGGGCGGGGGGACTCAACTCAGGAAACATCATTGACTGACAACCCACATGGCAGGCCACTCCCCCAGAAAACCAACCAAGAAAAAAATATAAAGGACTCCAAGAGAACCTCACAACTTCATAGGAAAACTTGTATTATTCACTCGTTTCCACTATTCTGATATATATATATATATATATATATATATATATATATATATATAACACATAGGTAATTTTTTTAACCTATTTACCATCACAGTGAGCTGTACAGTACATCAAATTCCATAATACCTTTCTAACCTGAACTTTTTGATATATACGACTATGTTTTTCTTTTGCATTTTTATTTTTTGAATTCCTTTTTTTAAAATTTTAGTTTAGTTTAGTCTAGTATATTCCTTTTTATTTTTATCCTCTAATATTCATATAGAGTTAACTTCAAAGTAATCCCATTTTCCCAATCAATACTACCCCTATAGGTAAACCAATTTTTAATCCCCTTTATCTTAGGAAAGTTGAGTCCTTTAACAAAGATATCAAGATACATCCAGGAAGAGTCAAAACAACCTTCCTCGCACACACTGAGAATTTATAAGAACTCTCCCATCTTCTTCCACCAGTGTTTCTGTGTGTTTTGGGTTTGTCCTGATAGCATATAAATTTTACACTTGTGGTTCATTTTGACGATGTTCTTTCTTTATTTGCATATATATATATTTTTTTCTTTCTCTTGCCATATAATTGTATCAGTCTTTTTATCTCTTTTTGTTTGTCTACTTGATAAATCTTATATTGGGGCCCATCTGGGCTGAACCTTCTCTTTCATCTTCCCTTTTTTTCCTATCCTTCTCTCTCTCTCTTTTTTTTTCTTTTTCTTCTTTTCCTTTTTCTTTTCTTTTGTCTCTCGTTTGGGTGGGGAATCCTGATTGCTCAGAAGTGTTCCCCTTCACTGCACCAGAGTTAATACATACACCTACATCTGTTCAGTCTTCTCCCACCAAAATGACTAGGAGGAGGAATGCCCAACAGAAGAAAAATACAGAGGATGGACCTTCTGCAACAGAGCTAATGGCTATCAACATAGACAATATGTCAGAAAGAGAATTCAGGCTAACAATTATCCAGGCAATAGCTAGGTTGGAGAAAGCCATGGATGACCAAACAGAATTGATTAGGGCCGAACTGAAAGCCACCAGACAGGATGTTCAAAATGTTAGGGCGGAGTTTAAAGCTACCAGGGAGGAGGACCACAATGCTCTCAATGAGTTCCAATCTAATCCAAACTCTTTCAAAGCTGGGTAACTGAGACAGAAGATAGAATTAGTGATCTGGAAGACAAACATATAGAGAGAAAGGATCAGGAGGAAAACTGGAACAGACAGCTTAGATCCCACGAAAGCAGAATCAGGGAAATAAATGATGCCATGAAAGTTCCAACGTCAGAATTATTGGAATTCCTGAAGGGGAGGAGAAAGAAAGAAGTCTAGAAGATATCGTGGAACAAGACCTTCATGAAAATTTTCCGAATCTCGCGAATGAAACCAGCGTTCATGTACTAGAGGCTGAAAGTTCTCCACCCAAGATTATACACTCCAAAAAAAAAAATCACGAAACCTAATAGTCAAATTGAGGAATTATAATTGTAGGTATAATCTCTTGAAAGCCGCCAGGGCAAAGAGGCTCCTTACTTACAGAGCTAAGCCCATCAGAATAACGTCAGACCTGTCCACAGTGACCTGGCAAGCCAGAAGAGGCTGGCAAGATATATTCAAGGCACTAAATGAGAAGAACATGCAGCCAAGAATACTTTATCCAGCAAGACTGACATTCAAAATGGATGTACAGATAAAGAGTTTCAACGACTGGCAAGGCTTAAAAGACTATGCAAACACCAAGCTGACACGGCAGGAAATATTAAGGAGGGTTCTATAAAAAAGGTAAAATCCCAAGAATAGCATTGAACAGAAATATAGAGACAGTCTACAGAAAGAAAGACTTCAAGGTAACTGGATGTCAATAAAAACGTATCTATCAATAATCACTCTCAATGTGAATGGCCTAAATGCACCCGTAAAAAGGCACAGGGTTGCAGATTGGATAAAACGACAGGACCCATCCATATGCTGTCTACAGGAGTCCCATTTTGAACCTAAAGATACAAGCAGACTGAAAGTGAAGGTGTGGAGAAGCATCTTTCAGTCCAGTGGGACTCAAAAGAAGGCTGGTGTAGCGAGTCTCATATCAGATAAATTAGACTTCAAACTAAAGACTGTAGTCAGAGATACAGAAGGACACAATATAATCCTTAAAGGGACTATACACCAACATAATCTCACAATTGTACATATCTATGCTCCCAATATGGGAGCAGCCAATTACTTAAGAAAACTGTTAATCAAGATAAAGAGTCATATTGATATGAATACACTAATCGTAGGACATCTTAACACGCCTCGTTCAGAATTAGACAGATCATCGAAGCAGAAAATCAATAAAGAAACAAGAGCATTGAATGACACATTGGACCAGATGGACCTCATAGATATATACAGAAAATTCCAACCTAAAACAATATAATACTCATTCTTCTCAAGTGCACATGGAACCTTCTCCAGAATAGACCACATACTGGGTCACAAATCAGAACTCAACCGATACCAAAAGACTGAGATTATTCCCTGTATATTCTCAGATCACAATGCTTTGGAACTGGAGCTCAATCACAAGGAAAAGTTCCGAAGGAACTCAAACACCTAGAAGCTAAAGACCACCTTGCTTAAGAATGCTTGGTTCAACCAGGAGATCAAAGAAGAACTGAAACAATTCTTGGAAACCAATGAGAATGAAGACACTTCGGTCCAAAACCTATGGGATACAGCAAAGGTGGTCCTAAGGGGAAATTATATAGCCATCCAAGCCTCGCTCAAAAAAATTGAAAAATCCAAAACACACCAGCTGTCTCTACACCTTGAAGAACTGGAGGATCAACAACAAATCAAACCAACTCCACACATAAGGGAAATCTTCAAGATTAGAGCTGAAATCAATGAGGGAGAAACCAGAGATACAGTAGAACGTATCAATGAAACCAGAAGCTGGTTTTTTGAAAGAATCAATAAGATCGATAAGCGACTGGCTACACTAATCCGAAAGAAAAGAGAGAAATCCCAAATTCATAAAATTATGAATGAAAAGAGAGAGATCACAACTAACACCAAGGAAGTAGAAACAATCATCAGAAGTTATTACGAACAGTTATATGCCAATACTTAGCAATCTAGATGAAATGGATGCATTCATGGAAAAATATAAACTACAAAAATTGAACCAGGAAGAAATCGACAACCTGAATAGACCGATATCTAATAACGAGATTGAATCAGTAATCAAAAACCTCCCAAAAAACAAGAGCCCAGGACCTGACGGATTCCCTGAGGAACTCTACCAAACCTTCAAAGAAGAAATAACACCTATACTCCTGAAGCTGTTTCAAAAAATTGAAGCAGAAGGAAAACTTCCAGACTCTTTCTATGAAGCCAGCAGTACCCTGATTCCCAAACCAGGCATGGACCCTACCAAAAATGAGAATTTCAGACCAATATCACTGTTGAATATGGATGCTAAGATTCTCAACAAGATCCTAGCGAACAGGATCCAACAGCACATTAAAAAGATTATCCACCATGATCAGGTGGGATACATCCCTGGGCTACAAGGATGGTTCAACATTCGCAAATCAATCAATGTGATACAACAAATTAATATGAGAAGAGAGAAGAACCACATGGTCCTCTCAATTGATGCGGAAAAAGCATTTTACAAAATCCAGCATCCGTTCCTGATTAAAATGCTTCAAATATAGGGTTAGAGGGAACATTATGAACCTCATCAAATCTATCTATGAAAGACCCACAGCAAATATCATCCTCAATGGGAAAAAGCTTGCAGCCTTCCCATTGAGATCAGGAACAAGACAAGGATGCCCACTTTCACCCCTCTTGTTCAACATAGTATTAGAAGTCCGAGCAACAGCAATCAGACAACAGAGAGAAATAAAAGGTATCCAAATTGGTAATGAAGAAGTCAAACTCTCTCTCTTCGCAGATGACATGATTCTTTATATGGAAAACCCAAAAGACTCCACCCCCAAACTACTAGAACTCATACAGCAATTCAGCAACGTGGCGGGATACAAAGTCAATGTGCAGAAATCAGTGGCTTTCTTATACACTAACAATGAATATACAGAAAGGGAAATTAGAGAATCGATTCCATTTACTATAGCACCAAGAACCATAAGATACCTGGGAATAAACCGAACTAAAGAGGTAAAGGATCTGTACTTGAGGAACTACAGAACACTTATGAAAGAAATTGAAGAAGACACAAATAGATAGAAGAACATTCCATGCTCTTGGATCGGAAGAATAAACATTGTTAAAATGTCTATACTGCATACAGCAATCTATACTTATAATGCCATTCCGATCAAAATTCCACCGGCATTCTTCAAAGAGCTGGAGCAAATAATCCTAAAATTTGTATGGAATCAGAAGAGACCCGAATCGCTAAGGAAATGTTGAAAAAGAAAAATAAAGCTGGCGGCATCACCTTACCTGATTTCAAGCTTTATTACAAAGCTGTGATCACCAAGACAGCATGGTACTGACATAAAAACAGACACATAGACCAGTGGAACAGAGTAGAGAGCCCTGATATGGACCCTCAACTCTATGGTCAATTAATCTTCGACAAAACAGGAAAAAATATACAGTGGAAAAAGGAAAGTCTCTTCAATAAATGGTGCTGGGAAAACTGGACAGCTATATGGAGAAGAATGAAACTCGACCATTCTCTTACACCGTACACAAAGATCAACTCAAAATGGATAAAAGACCTCAATGTGAGACAGGAATCCATCAGAATCTTAGAAGAGAACATAGGCAGTAATCCCTTTGATATCAGCCACAGCAACTTCTTTCAAGATATGTCTCCAAACGCAAAGGACACAAAAGCTAAAATAAACTTCTGGGACTTTATCAAAATCAAAAGCTTCTGCACAGCAAAGGAAACAGTCAAAAAAAGAGGCAACCCACGGAATGGGAGAAGATATTTGCAAATGACAGTACAGACAAAAGGTTGATATCCAGGATCTATAATGAACTCCTCAAACTCAACCCACACGAAACAGGCAAACGCATCAAAAAATGGGCAGAAGATATGAACATACACTTATCCAATCAAGACATACAAATGGCTATCAGACACATGAAAAAATGCTCATCATCATTAGCCCTCAGGGAGATTCAAATTAAAACCACATTGAGATATCACCTTACACCAGTTAGAATGGCCAAAATTAACAAAACAAGAAACAACATGTGTTGGAGAGGATGTGGAGAAAGGGGAACCCTCTTACACTGTTGGTGGGAATGCAAGTTGGTGCAGCCTCTTTGGAGAACAGTGTGGAGATTCCTCAAGAAATTAAAAATAGGGCTTCCCTGTGATCCTGCAATTGCACTCCTGGGTATTTACCCCAAGGAAACAGATGTCGTGAAAACAAGGGCCATCTGTACACCAATGTTTGTAGCAGCAATGGCCACAGTCGCCAAACTATGGAAAGAACCAAGATGCCCTTCAACGGATGAATGGATAAGGAAGATGTGGTCCATATACACTATGGAGTATTATGCCTCCATCAGAAAGGATGAATACCCATCTTTTGTAGCAACATGGACGGGACTGGAAGAGATTATGCTGAGTGAAATAAGTCAAGCAGAGAGAGTCAATTATCATATGGTTTCACTTATTTGTGGAGCATAACAAATATCATGGAGGACAAGGGGCATTAGAGAGGAGTAGGGAATTTGGGTAAATTGGAAGGGGAGGTGAACCATGAGAGACTGTGGACTCTGAAAAACAGTCTGAGGTGTTTGAAGTGGCAGGGGTTTGGGAGGTTGGAGTACCAGGTGGTGGGTGTTATAGAGGGCACAGCTTGCATGGTGCACTGGGTGTGGTGAAAAAATAATGAATAACGTTTTTTCTGAAAATAAATAAATAAATTAAAAAATCTCCAAACAAAAGCCCTTAGCCAGACGGCTTCCCAGGGGAATTCTACCAAACATTTAAAGAAGAACTAATTCCTATTCTCCCAAATGGTTCCAAAAATAGAAATAGAAAGAAAACTTCCAACCTCATTTTATGAGGCTAGTGTCTCCTTGATCCCAAAACCAGACAAGGATCCCATCAAAAAAGATAGCTATAGACCAATATCCTTGATGATCACAGATGTGAAAATTCTCACCACAATACTAGCCAATGGGATTCAACAGTACATTAAAAGGATTATTCACCACGACTAGGTGGGATTTATTTCAGGGCTGCAGGGTTGGTTCAACACCCGCAAATCAGTCATTGTGATACAACACATCAATAAAAGAAAGAACAAGAACCATATGATATTCTCAATAGATGCTGAAAAAGCATTTGACAAGGTCCAGCATCCCTTCCTGATCAAAACTCTTCAAAGTGTGGGGATAGAGGGCACATACTTCAATATCATCAAAGCCATCTATGAAAAACCCACCGCAAAAATCATTCTCAATGGAGTAAACTGAAAGTTTTTCCGCTAAGGTCAGGAACACGGCAGGACTGTCCATTATCACCACTGCTATTCAACATATTACTAGACATCCTAGCCTCAGCAATCAGACAACAAAAGGAAATTAAAGGCATCCAAATCAGCAAAGAAGAAGGCAAATTATCACTCTTCACAGATAATATGATACTCTAGGTGGAAAACCCAAAAGACTCCACTCCAAAACTGCTAGAACTTGTCCAGGACTTCATGAAAGTGTTAGGATATAAAATCAATGCACAGAAATCAGTTGCATTTTTCTACACCAACAACAAGACAGAAGAAAGAGAATTTAAGGAGTCAATCCCATTTACAATTGCACCCCAAACCATAAGATACCTAGGAGTATACATAATCAAAGAGGCTAAGAATCTATACTCAGAAAACTATAAAGTACTCATGAAAGAAATTGAGGAAGACAAAAAGAAATGGAAAAATGTTCCATGCTCCTGGATGCGAAGAATAAATATTGTGAAAATATCTATGCTACCTGAAGCAATCTACACATTTAATGCAATTCCTATAAAAGTACCATCCATCTTTTTCAAAGAAATGGAACAAATAATTTTAAAATTTATATGGAACCAGAAAAGACCTCGAATAGCCAAAGGGATATTGAAAAAGAAAGCCAAAGTTGATAGCATCACAATTCTGGACTTCAAGCTCTATTACAAAGCTGTCGTCATCAAGACAGCATGGTACTGGCACAAAAACAGACACATAGATCAATGGAACACAATAGAGAACCGAGAAATAGACCCTCAACTCTATGTTCAACTAATCATCCACAAAGCAGGAAAGAATGTCCAATGCATAAAAGACAGCCTCTTCAATAAATGGTGTGGGGAAAATTGGACAGGCACATGCAGAAAAATGAAATTGGACCATTTCCTTACACCACACACAAAAATAGATTCAAAATGGATTAAGGACCTCAATGTGAGAAAGGAATCCATCAAAATCCTTGAGAAGAACACAGGAAGCAACCTCTTCGACCTCAGCCGCAGCAACATCTTCCTAAGAACATCGCCAAAGGCAAGGGAAGCAAGGGCAAAAATGAACTATTGTGATTTCATCAAGATCAAAATCTTTTGTACAGCAAAGGAAACAGTTAACAAAATCAAAAGACAACTGACAGAATGGGAGAAGATATTTGCAAATGACATATCAGATAAAGGACTAGTGTCCAAAATCTATAAAGAACTTAGCAAACTCAACACCCAAAGAACAAATAATCCAATCAAGAAATGGGCTGAGGACATTTACAGAAATTTCTGCAAAGAAGACATCCAGATGGCCAACAGACACATGAAAAAGTGCTCCATATCACTCAGCATCAGGGAACTACAAATCAAAACCACAATGAGATACCACCTCACACCAGTCAGAATGGCTAAAATCAACAAGTCAGGAAATGACAGATGCTGGCGAGGATGCGGAGAAAGGGGAACCCTCCTACACTGTTGGTGGGAATGCAAGCTGGTGCAACCACTCTGGAAAACAGCATGGAGGTTCATCAAAATGTTGAAAATAGAACTGCCCTATGACCCAGCAATTGCGCTACTGGGTATTTACCCTAAAGATACAAACGTAGTGATCCAAAGGGGCACATGCACCCGAATGTTTATAGCAGCAATGTCCACAGTAGCCAAACTATGGAAAGAACCTAGATGTCCATAAAGAGATGAATGGATAAAGAAGAAATGGTATATATACACAATGGAATACTATGCAGCCATCAAAAAAATGAAATCTTGCCATTTGCGACAACATGGATGGAACTAGAGTGTATCATGCTTAGCGAAATAAGTCCAGCGGAGAAGACAACTATCATATGATCTCCCTGATATGAGGAAGAGGTGATGCAACATGGGGGCTTAAGTGGGTAGGAGAAGAATAAATGAAACAAGATGGGATTGGGAGGGAGACAAACCATACGTGACTCCTAATCTCACAAAACAAACTGAGGGTTGCTGGGGGGGAGGGGTTTGAGAGAAGGGGGCGGGTTTATGGACATTGGGGAGGGTATGTGCTTTGGTGAGTGCTGTGAAGTGGGAAACCTGGCGATTCACAGACCTGTACCCCTGGGGATAAAAATATATGTTTATAAAAAATTAAAAAGTAAAAAAAAAGTTATCATGGAGTATGTTGTACTAAACCTCTAGTTGTAATGGTAGGTAGGTTAAAAATGTAAAAGAACAAAAATCATGAGAGTGAATGAAAAGTTTTATCTATGAAATATACAGGTTTTAGGGCAATACCAGGAGATTAATATATTGTTTCCCCCTCGTATTGGGATTTTACAGTTTCATGGGGACCCTGTGGTGGCTGTCTTCTTGTTCTTTTGGCTTGCCATTTGGGGGAGGGTCCTGCTGAGTTGTTCTCCCTTCAATTTTGCTTGGGTTGTTATGTCCTTCAGGTTGTCAAGGGGCTGAGTTCTGTGTAAACCGTTTCTTCAGGCTTTTGTTCTCTGGAGGTTTTTGTTTTTTGGGGTTTTTGCTGCTTTTCAGAGGTTTAGTGGAAAGAAAACTGTGCCCAGATCTCCATCTCAGAGAAAATCCTCAGTCTGTTCCCCTCTGGGTGGTCCAGAGCACACAGCCTCCATCCCCTGCAAACTCCACTGAATAGCACAACCTCCCACAGGTGGTGTGCACCTCAGCCAATGTCCCAGCGGCCAAGTGAGGCTCCTGCTTGTCTCTGCACCCCTGTGTCACTAAAACAGAAAGTGATATTGCTACATAGAGTCTGCTTTCAATGGATGTCTTGCTGGAATGTCTGTATGGAGTTGAGGCCCACACCAAGTGTGCTCAGACACAGTGGTCACAAAAGTCACAGAAGTCACCTCTGACAGATCCCAACCAGAGATTGCATCTGGTTCTCTCAGGCATGGTCTACGCATGTTCAAACCCCGTAGATGGCATAGCAAGCTGCAGTCCTAGAGACCACTGGCTAAGGCCCACACCAGGCTCTCTCAGGCATGGGCAGGAGTATGCCCAGCTGAGCAGTAGTGCAAGAAGTGGAAAGCCATGGGGTCAGGGACAAGGGACTGGAGGCTGGTCCAGGAGGCTCTGCTGGACTCTCTCTGGCAAGGGTGGTTACCAGCAGAGACTGTTGGAGGCTACGGCATGGTTGGAGTTGTGGATCAAACCAGGCCCTGACTTGTGTCTCCTTTAAAGTCCGGACACCTTGATAAGGAGTTAAGGACAGGAAAGTTGAATAACACTGAAAAAGGATCTGTGCTTTGTGTCGTGTGCTTGCCTATGTGACTTCCCACACGCTTTCCCTATAGAAGGGAATAATGTGGTCAGGGTCATGAATTCTTAGTTAGTCCTTGTTGTTCCTGTACTTCCCATAACCCACTCCCTGGTTGTCTTGCTAATGGCTTTAGCTGAGACTACCTGGCATCATGAAGTTTGCTTGTAGTTAATGTAAACTTGTTATAGAAACTTGCAGTCATCTGATTAGGTACTGATGTATTACTCCTCCTATTGTGGTCTGCCTTATAAATGATCGTAAGATGTTGAATAAAGTTGGCACTGTTGGACATACTCCTCAGTGTCCTTCCTGCCCCCATCTCTTTGTTTCTTAATTTCTTTTCACGATTCTCTTAACCCTCACGTTTCGTGGTCGATTTGTTGCATGCGCCATGACAAGAGACCATCATGGGTCTGTGGGCTTAGGCCCATGCCTGCGCCTGCCTGATTATTCTAGTGGACCCTTAAGATCTTTTGCTCTTTTTGAGTACTTTCAGCCAGACTCCAAGTTAATGCTGGTCCCCAATCACAGGACACTTTCATATTGAGTTTTCACTTTCCAATGGATAGCTTCTGGTGGCTCCTTTCCCCTTCTTCTTATCCTCAGATATCAGTCCTAGCATTCCCACTCTGGTTTACCTCTCCACTTTTTGGGTCCATTATCAAAGGAATGAGACTGAGAAAAACTTACAGAAAGCCTTATTCTATGTCAAGCATTATAAGTTAGACTGACCAGCCAGGGAAACTAGGCTGAGACAAAGTGAAAGTTATGTAAAGTTTTATTCTATGCCAAGCATTAGAAGTCAGACTGACCATCCAGGACTGCCTCCAAAGAGAGAGCCACCCCTTGGTCTTACAGGCTAGTTTTTATAGGGCACAATTGCAGACATCTACATATGTGGCTTTGGCTGATTGGATGTCTCCTACCTGTGTTTTAGTAACCATTACTGGAACGGATACTAGTAACTGTTGAGGCGTTTATTAAACCAAAGTATGGCCTTGTTTTAAGTATGTGTTTTAGTAATAGTTACCTGGAACCGATATAAACAAAATGGCCTTGTTTTAGCAACAGTTACCTGGAACTGAAATCAATAACTGTTGAGGCATTTATTAAACAGCAAAATGTTTATCTAGGCAACATGGAATCACTATGGCTAAGTAGGCCCAGGCAGGCCCTAGGGGGTTAACATGTTTTAATGTGGAATTGACCCCAACATCCCCCCATTTTCTTTGTAGATTAGTCAATTCTTTGACTTTTTAAAGAATCAATTAGTGCTGGAATTAGGATGGGAATTGCAGGTTTTGTCCATTTTATTCCTGCAGTAAGATGATGGAATCCCTTGGGTCCTCTATAGGATGACAGTAAATAGTCCCTTCCAATGAGACTTCAAGTTTTTCACTCAGTGGCAGCAAAGTCCAAACCAAGTCTTTGGGTTGGTGAGGATGTGGTTTTACCTGTTTCCATCTCAGTGTAGGCAGTTCGGATCCCTGCATGGCCTCTTTTTAAGACTGACTATAGTGCCAGTGGTGACTGGAATACAGACTGATGAGCCATTTTTGTTCGGGCAACCATTTGTAGCCATGGGCAGAGTGAAGGGGTTCTCCAGAACATTATTTTAAATGGGGTAACCTTGTTTAAGTAGGGTGTACATCGCTCCCTAATGAGGGCGAAAGGAAGGAGATCTATCCATCCACCGCCAGTTTTCAGAATTGACTCTGTCAAGGTTTCCTTACGAGTCTGGCTCATTCTTTCTACCTGTCTGGAACTCTGGGGGCAGTAGGCACAGTGTAGTTTTTAATCAGTGCCCACGGCCTTGGCCAATGCCCGTGAAACTGAACTCACAAATGCTGGGCTGTTGTCTGACTCGATCGCGAGAGGCAACCCAAACCTAGGAATTATTTTTTAAATAGTTTTTGGCTATGATTCCCGCTGTTCCATGCTTGGCAGAAAAAGTTTTTACTCAGTCTGTAAAGGTATCTACAAAAACCAACATTTTTTAAATTTTATTTTTGTAAAACCCACTTTCCAATAAACTCCTGTTTTTTTTAACCACTTTCTCTTTTTTTTCCATCCTAGTTTTCCCACTTTTACTGCCTGAAATTGAGCACATCTATTAACTATATCCTGAGCCATACGCCCTAATTTAGATACCTGAAATTGTTTGCCCATGAGTTTCTGAAGTTTGCATGTCCCTAAATGAGTGCCCAGATGTATTTCGTTTACTGATTTTTTTTTTTTTTTTTTTTTTTTAGTCTTTGAGGAAGAATTAACTTTTTTGTCCCGGTCTTAGCTCTATCCCCTTTATAGTTTAATTTAGTCCATTTTGTAAATATTTTAAATCTTCCTCTGAATAATCTGTTTTTTTTTTTTTTTTTTCTGGTAGGGCTGGAACTGGGAGTGTAACGAGTTTTTGAGTCATTTTCCTGGCTGCTTGCTTTGCTGTTTGATCTGCTAAATTTTTTTTTTTTGAAACCAGATTAGTCCCCTTTTGGTGTCCTGGGCAATGCATAATGGCCACCTCTTTCAGATCCCAAATAGTCTGGAAGAAAGCCAGTATTTCTTCTTTGCTTTTAATTTCTTTTCCTTCTGCTGATAATAGGCCCCTTTTTTATAAATAGTCCCATGTATATGGAGAGTAGCAAAAACATACCTGCTGTTCCTATAGATGTGTAGCAGGGCCCCTTTTCAGAGTTTCTGCTCAGAATAATAACCACAGCCCCTGCATACCTCCTTTCATCCGCCATGTAGCTACCCCCGTCTGTGAACAGAGTCACCTCCACATCTAGGAGGGGAGTGTCTCTGAGATCCAGCCTTATTCCTGTGATCTGGGTTAGGACCTCCCCACAGTTGTGTGGGTCAGGAGGGGTTATCAGTTGGTTACCTGTTTCCTGGACTCAGTGAATGCACTCCTTCTTTAGATCAAAGTCTAAATAAGTGGCTTGTCCCCAACAAGCATGATTAATAGTCCTCAGTGGCTGTTAATAAGTACTGTGGTCAGTCAGCACCTCTGGTAGTAACGTGGCTGGATTTAGCACCACCGGGGACCAGAAAGTCACTTTCGGTTCATTGAGAAGGAGGGCCTGATACCCCATCACTCAGGCATTTGTTCTTGTCCAGGTGAGCTGGCCTTGGAACACTTTCTGTGGGTTGGACACTCAAAAGCAAAGAGAGGCTGAGACTCCCTTGTATCCTTGAGATCTAAGACAGTATACATAGTTATCTTGGGGCCCAGGAGGGATAGTAGGGTATAGGGGTTAGGCACTTTTGGATGGATATCTTCAACTTATTTGTTAACTTCCCTCGAGTCCTGAACATGTCAGTACTCCCCAGTTTTGGCCTTTTGACAGGAATCAAAGGTGTGTTCTATGGAGATCCCTTCCTTTGCTTCCCAGGGGAGGGATTATTGCCTGAGGCAAACAGCCATAGACCAAATTTAAAGTCCTTTTTGTTCTTTATTTATGTCTTTTTGTGCCATTTGCCCCTTGTACCCAGACTTCCTCTTCAGATAATTTTCCCATAGGCTCTAGTAATGATGAAAATTGGGCTCCCATGTACATCAAAAAATCAATTGATTTCTCCTCCACTTCAATTTTTACCCGAGGTTTGGGGAGGGGCTCTGAACCATGGCCCCTTCAGTCTCTGGTGGCCAGCATTGCCATCTTCTTTTTGGGGCACTCCTTGGCCCAGTGTCCTCTTTCTTTTCAGTAAGCATACTGATCTGAAGCTAAGGATTCTTACCAGTTTTTTTTTTTTTTTTTCTGTACATAGGCTTTTCTTTTCATTGACCATCTTTTTTTTTTTTCACATTTTTCCCCAATTTATTTATTTTCAGAAAAACAGTATTCATTATTTTTTCACCACACCCAGTGCTCTATGCAAGCTGTGCCCTCTACAACACCCACCACCTGGTTCCCCAACCTCCCACCCCCCCCGCCACTTCAAACACCTCAGACTGTTTTTCAGAGTCCATAGCCTCTCATGGTTCACCTCCCCTTCCAATTTACCCAAATTCCCTACTCCTCTCTAACGCCCCTTGTCCTCCATGCTATTGGTTATGCTCCACAAATGAGTGAAACCATATGATAGTTGACTCTCTCTGCTTGACTGATTTCACTCAGCATAATCTCTTCCAGTCCCGTCCATGTTGCTACAAAAGTTGGATATTCGTCCTTTCTGATGGAGGCATAATACTCCATAGTGTATATGGACCACATCTTCCTTATCCATTCATCCGTTGAAGGACATCTTGGTTCTTTCCATAGTTTGGCGACTGTGGCCATTGCTGCTATAAACATTGGGGTACAGATGGCCCTTCTTTTCACGACATCTGTATCTTTGGGGTAAATACCCAGGAGTGCAATTGCAGGGTCGTAGGGAAGCTCTATTTTTAATTTCTTGAGGAATCTCCACACTGTTCTCCAAAGAGGCTGCACCAACTTGCATTCCCACCAACAGTGGAAGAGGGTTCCCCTTTCTCCACATCCTCTCCAACACATGTTGTTTCCTGTTTTGTTAATTTTGGCCATTCTAACTGGTGTAAGGTGATATCTCAATGTGGTTTTAATTTGAATCTCCCTGAGGGCTAATGATGATGAGCATTTTTTCATGTGTCTGATAGCCATTTGTATGTCTTCATTGGAGAAGTGTCTGTTCATATCTTCTGCCCATTTTTTGATGTGTTTGTCTGTTTCGTGTGGGTTGAGTTTGAGGAGTTCATTATAGATCCTGGATATCAACCTTTTGTCTGTACTGTCATTTGCAAATATCTTCTCCCATTCCGTGGGTTGCCTCTTTGTTTTTTTGACTGTTTCCTTTGCTGTGCAGAAGCTTTTGATTTTGATGAAGTCCCAGAAGTTTATTTTCGCTTTTGTTTCCTTTGCCTTTGGAGACGTATCTTGAAAGAAGTTGCTGTGGCTGATATCAAAGAGATTACTGCCTATGTTCTCCTCTAAGATTCTGATAGATTCCTGTCTCACGTTGAGGTCTTTTATCCATTTTGAGTTGATCTTTGTGTACGGTGTAAGAGAATGGTCGAGTTTCATTCTTCTACATATAGCTGTCCAGTTTTCCCAGCACCATTTATTGAAGAGACTGTCTTTTTTCCACTGTATATTTTTTCCTGTTTTGTCGAAGATTAATTGACCGTAGAGTTGAGGGTCCATATCAGGGCTCTCTACTCTGTTCCACTGGTCTATGTGTCTGTTTTTATGCCAGTACCATGCTGTCTTGGTGATCACAGCTTTGTAATAAAGCTTGAAATCAGGTAAGGTGATGCCGCCAGCTTTATTTTTGTTTTTCAACATTTCCTTAGCGATTCGGGGTCTCTTCTGATTCCATAAAATTTTAGGATTATTTGCTCCAGCTCTTTGAAGAATGCCGGTGGAATTTTGATCGGAATGGCATTAAAAGTATAGATTGCTCTAGGCAGTATAGACATTGACCATCTTTTACCTGCCTTTTTCCTTTCCATTGACCTCTTTCCTTTGTTTTCTCCCCACCACATGTAATGCCAAAACTTTAACCATTTTTTATTCTGTTTTTCATCTTCTTGTGTATCTCTGTTGTTAAACACCTTTTCTGCTATTCCCACTAACTCAGTCAAATTCTTCCCTTCAAATCCTTCGATTTTCTGAAGTTTTCTCCTTATATCTGGACTGAATGACTGGCAAAGGAAAGATTTATTGCCCTCTGGTTTTTGGACACCTCAGGGTCGATCAGGCTATACATTTTATAAGCTTCCATAATCTTTTTTAGAAAAGCCCTTGAATACTCATCCTTATCTTAAGTCACTGCACTAATTTATGTAAATTTATGGATCTCCTTGGAGTCACAAGGAGGCCTCCCAGCAGAGGCTGGTGGTGGAAACGTAGACTCACCTTTCCTTTATCAGATTTTGGGCTCCAGTCAGTGGGTTCCTTCAGGCAGTAGTTCTTCATTTGCCGGGGATTGAGGTACCATGTTACTAATTCTGGTTTAGTTTGAATGTAGTTTTAGTTAGTCCTGGAAACTTTTATCCATTTCGGTTTCAGGATTTCAACATATCAAAGACTTGTATTTGTCCTGGAAGTCTCCCATATAAATTTTTTAAGGCAGAATATATTTTATGAAATAATTAAAATAATTATAAATGACAAAAATTCAGAATAGATATGGTTTGACAGTTTAACTGGCAAGAAAATCAGGTTACTTCTGTGACACATAACTTTTTAATAATTACAATATTAAGTGATGACCTTATCAAAAGGCTAAAACTTTAGGAAATGCGTAGAATTTCTATAATGGTTATAGCATTTACCCATATGTAACCCAAGGTTTATTATTGGTTTAGCAGTACTTATTGAGTAATTATCATACCAAGGAAAAGACTTCTTAGTCAAAGAGATCTCATTTACAAATTAAATCTTGTTGACAGTTGCTAAAATTTAAGTTTTAAAGCACATGCTTAAATAGGATTACAGATAAAACAAAATATAGAAACTGGTTTCTCTGGGCAGGCAAAGAGAAAATCATTTATATTCTCTCCTTAACAGTAGATCAGTTAATCTAAGAAAACTTTTTTTTTTTAATTGGGTTCTGGGTTTATTTATTCTGAAAGTAGACCCATAACTCCTAATTGGTTATTTCCAATCTAAGCTGTATATATTTTTTTCCAATTTATTTATTTTCAGAAAAACAGTATTCATTATTTTTTCACCACACCCAGTGCTCCATGCAAGCCGTGCCCTCTATAATACCCACCACCTGGTACCCCAACCTCCCACCCCTCCGCCACTTCAAACCCCTCAGATTGTTTTTCAGAGTCCATAGTCTCTCATGGTTTACCACCCCTTCCAATTTACCCAAAAGCACATACCCTCCCCAATGTCCATAACCCTACCCCCCTTCTCCCAACCCACTCCCCCCAGCAACCCACAGTTTGTTTTGTGAGATTAAGAGTCACTTATGGTTTGTCTCCCTCCCTATCCCATCTTGTTTTATGGATTCTTCTCCTACCCACTTAAGCTCCCATGTTGCATCACTACTTCCTTATATCAGGGAGATCATATGATAGTTGTCTTTCTCCGCTTGACTTAGAGCATATCATGCTTAGCGAAATAAGTAAAACGTTGTTTTTTTGAACAGAGAGAAAGCAGATTTTTTATACCAGTGTTTTTATTTTTTAGTTTACATAATAGTCAGCATTTATTTGAGTGAATCACCAATATAGATTTGCCATGACATAGGGCTTTAGTCTTTTTTTTTTCCTTAAGAAGAGAAACATTTTACATGAAAAGATTTATTAGTTTCTTTTTTTCCTTCTTATGAATACATCCACCAAAACTGATCTAATATGGTTAAATTTCCAACATATTTCATTGTTCTCTTTCAAACATATAAACCAAGGCAAATAGAGGTCACTTTCCCCAGCCTTTTATGACTTACTAAATACCCTCAAGTTTAGTTTTTATTATTTTCTTTCAAGTTCTGGTGCAACCAGATATTTTTAAGACAAATCTATTTACTCTTCTAGGCCCTCTTTTTTGTGTGTGTAGTTTTTCTAAACTTATTATCAGTCATCAGTCAACTGCCTTTCTTCTGTTTTTTTAGACAACGTTAAAACTTTTAATAAAAATTTTAATGATGTTTTTCTTTTGGTAGTCTAGAATACATGGAGTCACTTTATGTGATTTATTATTCTGATGTGCTACATTTTAAAATTCATTTTTATTTAGTCTGTCCTGACCATACCTAAAATTTCTTTTTTGAAGATTTTTCTTCATAAACTTTACAACTTTTTTGCATCTAGATTTCGTTCTAAGCCATTTTTTTTCAAATAAGTATCTCATTTAGGACGAAATTATCTTTTATCTTTAACAAAACATATTATTTTTCCTTTTTTAATGTATCCTCTATTTTTTTTACATATAGGGTTGTTTTTCTTACTTTCATCAGTCTTAGTTACAGTTAATAGAATTTTTTATTCTTAGAAACACTTTAGTCTCTAGTGATGGCTAAGTATTAACCATTTGTGAACAGTTACAACAGAATTCTGTAGATGGCAAATTTATGAATCAGTTAAGCACAAAACATGCTTACTAACAGATTTAAATATTTTTAGTTTCATTGCAGTAAGAAGTTAAAAGCAAAAACGTGGATCCAGTAATTAATGCCTTAGTATTTTATTCCATTTGGTTAAGACCTAGATGTCCAACAAATTTAATTCCATTTGTCATCCAAGTAAACATTTAGTGTTTCAGGTTACTAAAGACTTTAAAAGCTATTTTAACAATTACCCATTAAAATTTCTTGACAGACAATTAATCATCAGTTCAGTTATTTCTTTGCTAACAGATTTTAACAAATAACATGAGCTTATTTGACCTTCAGTAAACTTTGATTTAAGTTTCACATTTAGTGCTGTATCTTTAAAGACATGTCTATCTTAATTAAAACAACAACCTTAATTTAGTTTAAATACTGATTTATGTTTCACCTGGACCCACTCCACTTTTAATGTTTACCTGAGACACAGGTGGGAAGATCTGGAGTGGGGGGTATTAGGCTCAGGGGGTGCTCTTCTTCTTTCCTGACAGTGAAGAGAGAAAGATCTGTGGTACAGGAAGCATCAAGATGGTCTAGAGGCCAGTTATGCAGGTCACACCCAAGCTGGTGCAGAAAAAGGAGGAGACAGAACAAACAAAGTGATGCCAGAGGGCAGAGAAAGGATTCCCATTTTTAGAGCTCATCAGCTCCAAGAGAGCAGCAGATGCCATGCTTTCCCGCCAGCAAGGGAGAGGGGCTAGGCAGTCCAGGTCAGGCCAGAGAAGGCAAGGAACTTCCCCAAAACAAAGGGAGTTTTGGCAGCTGCTTGTGAATGTTCCTTAAAGTCTCTGTCTTGAGTTAGACCAACCACAGTGGGCTCCAGTTATAGCGATTAACATAAGAAATGAGCAAGGGAGAAGTCCCACATCTATTAGGAGAAACAGAGAGATGAAAGTCAGAGCCCCCTTACTCTCTGCTTGTCCCATTTCTTCAAACACAACAAACAACACAACAGACAACAAAAAGACAAGACACAGACAACCACAGAACCAGCGGCCCTAACCCAGAACCTGCTGCTGGTGGGGATTTTTTCAGTCCCCTACAAACTTTCGCCAGTGGGGATATTCTCAGTCCCCTAGAAATGAGTAACATGACAACAAAAAGCCAAGACAAAGACAAAGACACACAGACCCAGCAGTCCTTATCCATTTGTGGGGGGATTCCCAGCCCCCTACAGACCCAGATGACCACCTGGGGGTGCTTGGACCCCCAGATGATCTACTAGAGGAAGGATGGGGTGTCCCTGCATCCACTCCAGCCATGGGGAAAATAGCTGCACCCAGCTTCTCCCCAGTGGGCCATAACCTGGAGCTCCACAACCAGACAGACCGCATCTCACAGAATATGGAGATCTTACCTCTGGAGGCTTTTCCCAGAAATTCTGATGCTGGCTCAGTTCTTGTCGTTTGATCCCTGATTAGCCCCCATATGTTGAGTCCATTATCAAAGGAATGAGACAGAGACAAAGTTACAGAAAGCCTTATTCTATGCCAAGCATTAGAAGTTAGACTGACCAGCTAGGGAATCATGCTGAGACAAAGTAAAAGTTATGTAAAGCTTTATTCTATGCCAAGCATTAGAAGTAAGACTGACCGGCCAGGACCGCCTCCAAAGAGAGCGACACCCCTTGGACTTATAGGCTAGTTTTTATAGGGCACAATCGCAGACATCTACATATGTGGCTTTGGCTGATTGGATGTCTCCTACCTGTGTGTTTTAGTAACGGTTACTGGAACAGATACTAGTAACTATTGAGGCATTTATTAAACAACAAAATGCCCTTGTTTTAGGTGTGTTTTTTAGCAACAGTTACCTGTAACCAATATTAATAACTGTTGAGGCATTTATTAAACAACAAAATATCTACCTAGGCAACATGGAGTCATTATGGCTAAGTAGGCCCAAGCTGGCCCTAGGGGTTTAACAGGTTTTAACGTGGAATCAGCCCCAACACACTGATGTCTTCTTTTCCCATAGAGATTCAGAAGTATATAATCTTACATCTCAGGCTGACCTCATGGGAGTTCAGAGTTTCCAAGAAGATATTTAGCACACTTTAGGGGAGTGGTTGAAACATGGCCACCTACTTTTTTTCCACCTTGCCCCTCCTCCCTAATTATATATTATAAGGATACAGCCCAAATATAAAGTCTTGGCGACAAATGAAAAGATGCATAATTAAAATAATATAATTTATGATCTCAAGATATATTTTTATTGTGATGGGAACTTGGGTATCTTTGCATGTTGTAGCCAGGAGTTGGGCTGTGAACTGAATAGCCTACACAGGATGTAGGAAGCTTGTTTTTTTTTATACTTCTGTGACAAATTATCTAAATCAAAATAGAAATTTCCCTGTTGATGACCTCTTCTGTTACATATAGAATAAATAGAAATCTAATTACATGAAATGAGGGAACACTTTTTACTCACTTATAGAATTTAGTCCAAATATTCTCAAGATACACCATTTATTCCAAATAAAAAATATATTATCATTTTACCCTTTTTATGCACTATTCTTAAACTTAAAACATTATGTTTTTTCATAAATTAACTCCTGAGATAGCCTAAATTAATATAATGGGGTGGCTTAAGTTAGTATTTTGCAAAATTTTTTATTTGGCTGAATTTATGTTGTACATGTCAATTCTCAATTTTGCAACTTAAGTATTTATATGTCCCTTAGGGAATAGAAATACAAAAAGCAAAATGAAATAAAATTCAAAAAAAGAAAGTTATTGTGAATAAAAATTTTATATTTCTTTTTTTTAAAGATTTTATTTATTTATTTGTCAGAGAGAGAGTAAGCGAGAGCGAGCACAGGCAGACAGAGTGGAAGGCAGAGTCAGAGGGAGAAGCAGGCTCCCTGCGGAGCAAGGAGCCCATGTGGGACTTGATCCCAGGATGCTGGGATCATGACCTGAGCTGAAGGCAGCTGCTTAACCAACTGAGCCGCCCAGGCATCCCCAAAATTTTATATTTCAGTATGTGACAAATTCTAGGGTAGACTTCACTCAGAAAATAGATAAAATTAAGAAAGAAAATTATTTTAAGGGGGCGCTTGGGTGGCTCAGTGGGTTAAAGTCTCTACCTTCGGCTCAGGTCATGATCCCAGTGTGCTGGGATCAAACCCCACATCGGGCTCTCTGCTCAGCATGGCTTCTGCTTCCTCCTCTCTCTCTGCCTGCTTCTGCCTTCTTGTAATCTCTGTCTGTCAAATAAATAAATAAAATCTAAAAAAAATTAACTTTGTGATTGTATATATTAATTGAATGATAAATTTCTATTAGTGCTAATAATATACATTAAAATAGTAACAAAATATAACTCATTTATTTCTGTTTCCTATTTATTTAAACTATGCTTGAAAGTACTTATATTTTTAAATTTGTTGTGTTTATTTCTCATTACATAAATATATATTATAAAAGCTTGTTTATTTTGCCAATGAATTTAGTGGAAAGAAAATCCATCCTTAGCTGGGTGCATTTTAAATATATGTGTGAATTATTTTCTAATAATTATCAGTATCATCTACTCCTTAACTGATATGTATGTTCATAAAGTAAAATATTAGCATTTTATTTTTTTGCTTACAAGAAAACACTGTTAATAAGCTTATTGAGCAAAAATCATGTATATTTCCCTTCTGATCCCATCTTGTTTCATTTATTTTTTACTACCCCCAAAAGCCCTCATGTTACATCTCTATTTCCTCATATCAGGGAGATCATATGATAGTTGTTTTTCTCCAATTGACTTATTTCGCTAAGCGTAATACCCTCTAGTTACATCCATGTCATCGCAAATGGCAAGATTTCATTTCTTTTGATGGCTGCATAGTATTCCATTGTGTGTGTGTGTGTGTGTGTGTGTGTGTGTGTGTGTGTATCATGTCTTCTTTATCCATTCATCTTTTGATGGACATCTAGGATCCTTCCATAGTTGGGCTATTTTGGACATTGTTGCTATAAACATTTGAGTGCACATGCCCCTTTGGGTCACTACGTTAGTATATTTAGGGTAAATACCCATTAGTGAAATTTCTGGGTCATAGGGTAGCTCTATTGTCAACTTTTTGAGGAACCTTCATGCTGTTTTTTAGAGTGGTTGCACCAGCTTGCATTCCCACCAACAGTGTTGGAGGGTTCACATTTCTCCACATCCTCGACAGAGAAGACAAACCCTAAGAGACTCTTAATCTCAAAAAACAAACTGAGGGTTTCCAGGAGGAGGGGGGTTAGGGAGAGAGTGGTAGGGCTATGGACATTGCACGGGGTGGGGGTGCTATGTGCTATGATGAGTGGTGTGAAGTGTATAAACCTGGTGACTCACAGACCTGTACCCCTGGGGATAATAATGCATTATATGTTTATAAAAATGTGTTGCCATTGTCTGAATTGTAATATCTATACCTTTACATATGCGTTTGTAGTACAGTCCCTCAATAGAATGCAGGCTTCTGAATATTAAAAAAAAAAAAAAGTCGTTTACTCTTCTAATTGTAAAACCTAAATTAGGAGCTGACAACATGAATGACATAACTTTCAATGAAAACATTTTTGAATTCAAAAAAGTATTTTTTGAATTAATCTAAAACTGGTACATCTTTGGAATCTGCAGTTATTAAAATTTGTTTAAATATAGCATTCACTTACCTACTGACAGATTCAATTTTATGGTATTTTATTTATCATAATAAATTATATTCATGAGCAACATTTGTCCAAATGTATACATTTGTATTCTTTTTTTTTTGTAAACTTTATTTTTAGAGTAGTTTCTGATTCACAACAAAATTGCAAAGAAGATACAAAAATTTTCATATACCACTTCCCCAAACATCCCTGGTCTCACTCATTATAAACATGCCTCACCATGGTGTTACATTTGATAAGCCCACATTGATGCATCTCAATTACCATAAAGCAGAGTTAACCTTAGGGTTACATCTGGTATTATGTATTCTATAGATTTGAACAAATGTATAATGACTAGGATCCATTACTATAGTATCATAGAGGATAGATTCGTCATCCCAAAAAAACTTCTGTTTTCCACTTTTTACCCCTTTTCCCTCCCCAATCCTGTCTCCATAGTTTTATCCTTTTGACAAGAAATATTGTATAGCTGAAATCATATATTATGTGGCCTTTTCAGTTTGGGTTATTTCATTTCTTAATATGCATTTAAGGTTCTTCCATGTCGTTTTATATCTTGATAATTGCTAGTTACTTTCAGTGTAGGACAATATTTCATTTTCTGGATATACCATGATTTACTTAACCATTCACTTACCAGAGGACTTGAGGATTGCTTCTGAGTTTTATCAATTATGAATAATATCCACATGAGGTTTTTGTGTGAACAATAAATTTTCAATTATTTTGGATAATTGCTAGATTGTGTGGTGAGAGTTTGTTGAGTTTTATGAGAAACTGACAAACTATCTTTGAAAATGGCTATAAAATTTTGCTTTCTCACCAGCAATGAATGAGAGTCACTACTGCTTCACATCCTGGTCCACATTTGGTGTTAGTGCTCTGGATTTTGGATAATCTAATAGATTTGCAATGTATGTTAATGTATTTTCATGTAACAAAATATATGAAGTATCTTATCACATGCTTATTTTCCATCTATATTTATTTATTTTAATTTTGGGGGTGTAGTGTCTGTTATGGTATTTGGTCCATTTTTAAAAAAAAATCAAGGTGTTTCCTTATTGTTGACTTTAAGAATTCTTTGAATAGGGGATCCTGGGTAGTTCAGTGGGTTAAAGTCCCTGCCTTTGGCTCAAGCATGATCCTCAGGTCCTGGGATTGAGCCCCACTTCAGATTCTCTGCTCATCAGGGAGTTTCCTTCCCTTCCTCTTTCTTTCTGCCTGCCTTCCTGCCTACTTAGAGATCATCTCTGTCAGGCAAATAAATAAATAAAATCTTTAAAAAATAATTATTTGAATATTTTGCATAACAGATGTGGTTTTGCTAATAAGTTCTCACAATATGCTTCTTACAACCTTACTTTCTAGACATAGTCTTTCACATAGCAAAAGATTTCAATTCTAATGATATTCACCCACTTCTCTATGGAGAAATGAAGAATTCCTTCTTATGTACATGCAGTTCTTCCAGCAGCTTTCTTGAAAAGGCTACATTTCTTCATTTGTTTTGCTTTTGCATATTTGTTGAAGATCAAGTTATTATACTAATGTGTGTCTATCTCTGGGTTCTATTATTTTCTGATGATCTATATGTCTACTATTTTGCCAACATCACACTGCCTTGATTACTGCAGATTTATAACAATTCTTGTGATTCTGTTGTATCAGTCAAACTTTGTTCTTTTCTTTAATATATTATTGGTTATTCTGAGTCTTTTACTTACCCATGCAAATTCTAGAAAAAATTTACCTTTTATTATATTCCATAATATTTTCCTAATTTTCATTTTTTGGTACATTATTACAAGGTTCCTACTTAAGGAAATTAGGTCAATTACTTTGAATACTTTATTATCATGCATATGCATATTCATTTTTAATTTCCTTAGTTCTCTAATGAAAGGTCTCTATAAAAGAAAATTTGTCCCTGTTCCTCCAATTTAAGCACACCAGCGTTTTTCCACATGTTGTACTTTTGGTTTATTAGAGTTTTTGCTTCTTTGTTTTAATTCATTTTTGTATTTTGCTTTACTTTTTCCTCTCATAGAGTGGCATTATCTGTGTTTGTGTCTGTTTCTGCCTCTCTATACTCAAATGAACATAAATTAAAAGCTGACCTCTATATCTGACAAATAGCTGATCCCATATTTAATATTCTATTCAATATACCATAATCAATATTATTGAAAAAACTGAACAGAATTTGCATGAATTAAATTATTAGTTAAGAAATATTAACTTACTCCCAAACACACACCTCTTCCAAATATATGGGATAAGTATGTTTTCCTGATTCCTCAACACAAGCAAAAGCCATGTGACTTATCTAATAAAATGTGGATAGTTATATCATACTTAAAGGGTCTGTCTAACAAAAAGAACTAACACTTTTAAATATCTATGCCCTAACATGGGAGCAAGCAACTATATAAATAAATTAATAACAAAACCAAAGAAACACATGAAGAATAAAATAATAATAGTAGGGGATTTGAACATGCCCCTCACTGAAATGGACAGATCATCTAAGCAAAAGATCAACAAGGAAAGAAACGGTTTAAATGATGCATTGGACCAGATTGACACCACAGATACATTCAGAACATTCCATCCCAAAACAACAGAATGCACAGTATTCTCTAGTGCACATGGGAAATTCCCCAGAATAGATCAAATCCTAGATTATAAATCAGGTTTCAACTGGTACCAAAATATTGGGATCATTCCCCACAATTTTTCAGACCACAATGCTTTAAAACTAGAGCTCAAGCATAAGAGGAAAGTTGGAAAGAACTCAAATATAGAAGCTAAAGAGCATTCTACTAAGGAATGAATGTGTCAACAGGAAATTGATAAAGAAATAAGGAAAATCTATTGAAACAAGTGAAAATGAAAACACAACTGTCCCCAATCTTTGGGACAGGAAAGGCCATCCTGAGAGGAAAGTATATGGCAATACAAGATTTTCTCAAGAAACAGGAAAGTTCTCAAATACACAATCTAAACCTACACCTGAAGGAGTAGGAGAAGGAACAACAAATATAGCCTAAACCCAGCGGGATAAGAGAAATAATAAAGGTAAGAGCAGAAATCAATGAAATGGAAACCAAAAGAACAGTTCAAGGAAACTAGGAGCTTGTTCTTTGCAAGAATTAATAAGATTGATAAATACCTGGCCAGACTTATCAAAAAGAAAAGAGAAATGATCCAAATTAATAAAATCATGAATGAAAGAGGAAAGATCACATCAAACACCAATGAAATGCAAATAATTAGAAGGACATATTATGAATAACTATACGCCAGCAAATTTGACAACCTGGAAGAAATGGATACATTCATAGTGACTTATAAACTACCAAAACTGAACCAGCAAGAGATAGAAAACCTGAACAGACCCATAACCAGTAAGGAGATTGAAACAGTCATCAAAAATATCCCAAGAAACAAGAGCCCAGAGCCAGAGAGCTTCAGAGGGGAATTCTACCAAACATTGAAAGAATAATTAATGCTTATTCTCCTGAAACTAATCCAAAAAACAGAAATATAAGGAAAACTTTCAAATTCATTTCATGAGGCCAGCATTACCTTGATTCTAAAACCAGGAAAATATCTCATCTAAAAGGAGAATTAAAGAACAATAACCCTAATGAACATGGACATAAAAATTCTCACCAAAATACTAACCAATAGGATCCAACAGTACACTAAAAGTATTATTTACCATGACCAAGTGGGATTTATTTCTGGACTGAAAGGTTGGTGCAACATCAGCAATCAATAAGTGTGATATAATACATTCATAAAAGAAAGATTAAGAACCTTTTGAAACGCTCAATAGATGCTGAAAGAGCATTTCACAAAAAAACAGCATCCTTTCTTGATAAAAACTCTTCAAAGTGTAGGGATAGAGGGAGACTGCCTCAATATATTCAAGGTGTATGTATGAATATATATTTCATACATATTCATGTATGAAAAATCTACAGCAAACATCATTCTCAATTTGGAAAAACTGAGAGCTTTTCCCTAAGGTCAGAACTATAGAAGGGTTGTCCACTATCACCATTGTCATTTACCATAGTACTAGAAGTCCTAGCCTCAACAATCAGATCACAAAAAGAAATAAAAAGCATCTTAATTAGCAAATAAGAAGTCAAACTCTCACTCTTTGTAAATGGTATGATAATTTATGTGGAAAACCCAAAGGACTCCACTCCAAAACTGCTAGACCTCATACATAAATTCAGTGAACTATCATGATATAAAGTCAATGCACAGAAATCAGTTGCATTTATATAAACCAACGAGAGAAGAAATAGAAATTAAAGAGGTGAACTCATTTACAATTATACCCCAAACCATAAGATACATAGGAATAAATCTAACCCAAGAGGCAAAGAACTTGTACTCAGAAAACTACAGAGCATTCATGAAAGAAATTGAGGAAGACACAAAGAAATAGAAAAAAGAATGTTCCATGCTCATGGATTGAAAGAACAAATATTGGGAAAATGTCTATGCTATTTAGAGAAATATGCTATGCAGTCCCTATCAGAATACCATTAACTTTTTTCAAAGAAATGGATCAAATAATCTCTAAATTTATATGGAACGAGAAAATACCTTGAATAGCAAGAGGAATGTTGGAAAAGAAAATGAAAGTTGATGGCATTACAATTCCAGACTTCAAACTCTATTACAAAGCTGTAACCATCAGGTCAGTATGGTACTGGCACAAAAACAAACACATAGATCAATGGAACAGAATAGAGAGCCCAGGAATGGACTCAACTCTAGGGTCAACTAATATTTGACAAACAGGAAAAAAATGATCAATGTTCAATGAAAAAACGACAGTCTTTTTTTTAAAAAATGGTGTTAGGAAATTGGACAGTCACATACAGAAAAAAGACAGTCACACTCAAAATGGGTGATAGACCTCAATATGAGACAAGAATACACAAAATCCTTGAAGAGTTCACATGTAGCAACCTCTTCAACCTCAGCTGCAGCAACTACTTCCTAGGAACAAAGCCAAAGGCAAAGGAAGCAAGGGCAAAAATGAACTTTTGGGACATCAACAAGATAAAAAGTTTTTGTATAGCAAAGGAAACAGTCAACAAGACCAAAATAACAATGACAGAATGGGAGAAGATATTTGCAAGTGACATATATCGTAAAGGGCTAGTATCCAAAATCTATAAAGAACTTATCAACCTCAATATTCAAAGAACAAATAATCCAATCAAGAAATGGGCAGAAGACATGAACAGACATTTCTGCAAAGAAGACATCCAGATGGCCCACAGACATGAAAAAGTGCTTGACGTCTCTCAGCATCAGGGAAATACAAACCAGTACCACTGTGAGATACCACCTCACAAGAGTCAGAATGGCTAAAATTAACCAGTCAGAAAATGACGGGTGTTGGCAAAGATGCAGAGAATGGGAAACCCTCCTACACTGTTCGTGGGAATGCAAGCTGGTACAGCCACTCCTGGAAAACAGTATGGAGGTTCTTCAAAAAGTTTCAAATGGAGCAAATGAAAGTAGGGGAAAGATGGTGGAGAAGTAGGAGACCCTGTTTCAACTGGTCCCCTAAAGTGAGCTAATTATCTACCAGAACACTCTGAACTCCCATGTAGTCAGCCTGAGATGTAAGATTATACACTTCTGGTTCCCTACAGGGACAGAAGACATCTGTGGAGAGGTAAAGTGGATTGGGAATGCTCTGACTGATATTGTCAGATAAACAGAAGGGGGAGGGAGCAAACAGAAATGACCACTTGGAAAGAGACAACCCAATATTAAAGTGCCCTTTGAATGTAGACCATCATTGACTTGGAGTCTGGATAACAGCACTCAAAAAAAAAAAAAAGAAAAGCAAAAGATCTTAAAGGTCCACTGGTATAAATCAGTAAGTAAGTCATGGGCACAGACCTAAGCCCACAGACCCAAGATGATCTCTACTGATGACCATTGTTGCCAGAGAGAGTCCAGCAGAGCCTCCTGAGCCCATGGATTTCAACTGTTTGCACCACCACTCAGCTGGGCACACTCCTGCCCAAGCCCGAGAAAGCTTAGTGTGGGTACCAGCCAGCATTCTCTAGGATTGCAGGTTTCTTTGACTGACTGCAGGGTCTGAACTTGCACAGCCCACGCCTGAGACAACCTGGCATGATCTCCGTTCGGCATCCCTTAGAGGCAGCCTTCCTTGACCTGCACAGCCACTGGGTCTGAGCACTTTGGCGTGGGCCTGGACTCCAAAGAGCAGTCCCAGCAGGGCTGTCACCAGAAGCAGGCTCCCTGGACCAAAATCACTCCCAGTTTTAGTGTCACGGGGTGCAGATACAAGTGGGGGGCTCAGTTGACCACTGGGATGGTGGCTGGCAGTACACACTGCCTGTGGGAAGTTGCACTGTTAGGCAGAGTTTGCAGAGGGGGAGTCTGTGTGTTCTGGACCACCCAGAGGGGAAAAGTCTGAGGCTTCTCTCTCAGGTGAAGTTCTGGGTGCAGACAGATACTTTCTTTGCTCTGACCCTCTAGAAAGCCACAAAAAGCCCCCAAAGAACAAAAACCTACAGAGAGTAAAAAAAACTGAAAAACCTGTTTTTACAGAGCACAGCACCTTGATAACCTGCAGGGCAACTCAACCCAAGCAAAACTAAAGGGAGAACAACTCAACAGGCCCCTCCTCCAAAAGGCAAGCCAAAAGAACAAGAGAACAACCACCACAGAGTACCCATAAAACTGCAAAACCCCAACATCAGTGGAGAACAAAATACTAAGCTCATGGTATTACCCTACAACCTGTATATTTCATAGATTCAACTTTCTTTTTTTTTAATTCATTTTCACAATTGTTCTATTAATTTTTTAACCTATTTATCATTGCAACTAAAGTTTTAATACAACATAAGCCATAATAAGTTTTTAACTTGAACTTTTTTCATACATATACCTATGTTTTTTTTTCCTTTCTTTTTCTTTTTCTTTTCATTTTTTAATATACATATCGATATAAGCTTTAAGGTAATCCTTTTCCCCTATTCAATACTACCCCTATATATAAATCAGTTTTAATTTCCCTTTATCTTTGGAAAGTTGAGTCTCTTAACAAAGATATAAAGGTACACCCAGGAAGAACTGAAATAAGCTTTCTTTCCCACATTGAGGATTTGTAACCACCCTCCCATCATATTTTTCTGTCAGTGTTTCTGGGTATTTGATTTTGTTCAGGTATTACATAAATCTTATTCTTGGGGTTCGTTTTGGCTGGCTTCTCTTTTATTCTAGCCATTTGCTTTTGTTGGTCTTTTTGTTTGTTTGTTTCTTGTTTATATACCCCATAAATCTTACTTTGGGGCTCATTTTTCCTGTATTTTCTCCAATCTCTCTCTCTCTCTTTCGCAATCTCTCTCTTTTCCTATCTCATTTCTTTCTATTTGGTGGTGACTTCTGACTGCCCCCAAACTTTCCAGGATGCAACTGGCCTGGATTTTGGTTGACATATTCAGCTATACATCCCCTCAACTACCTCTCATGAAAATGAGTAGGAGGAGGAACACCCAAAAGAGGAACAATTCAGAGATAGTGCCCTCTCCCACAGAATTATTGGACATAGACATAAAATGTATGTTGGAAAGGGAATTCAGGGTAACAATTATCCAAGCAATGGCTAGGTTGGAGAAAACAATTAGTGACAACTTAGAATCTCTAAAGGCAGAAGTGAGAGCCAATCTAGCAGAATTTAAAAAGGCTATCAAAGAGAATTGGTATAATTTAATAGTATAACAGCTAGGGTAATCAAGTCAGAAGATAGAATTAGTGATTGAGAGGACAAATTGATCGAGAAGAAGGATCAGGAGGAGGCCTGGAAGAAACAGCTTAGAAGCCATGAAATCAGAATTAGGTGGGAAAAAATGATGTCATGAAACGTTCCAATGTTAGAATTATTGGGAAGCCTTAGGGGGTGGAGAAAGAGAGAAGAGTAGAATATATACTCAAATAAATTCTGGATGAAAATTTTCCCAATCAGGGGAATGGAACAATTGTTCATGTCCTCAAAGAAGAAAGGTCAACTCCCAAGAACAACAAATTTAGAAAAACCACCAAACACTTGATTTTGAAATTTATGAAGCATAATCGTAGACATGAGTTCTTAAGGACAGCTAGTTGAAAGAGATTCCTTATATACAGAGGAAGGCCCATCAGAATAAGGTCAGACCTGTCCACAAAAACCTGGCAAGCCAGAATGGACTGGTAAAACATATTCAAGGCAATATATAAGAAGAACATGCAGCCATGAATACTTTATTCAGCAAGGCTGACATTCAGAATGGATAGAGAAATAAAGATCTTCCAAGACCGACAAGGTTTAAAAGAGTATATGATCTTTGGCATAAATACCCAGGAGTGCGATTGCAGGGTCATAGGGAAGTTCTAGATTTAATTTCTTGAGGAATCTCTACACTCTTCTCCAAAGAGGCAGCATCAACTTGCATTCCCACCAACAGTGAAAGAGGGTTCCCCTTTCTCCAAATCCCCTCCAACACATGTTGATTCCTGTCTTGCTAATTTTGGCCATTCTAACTGGTGTAAGGTGATATCTCAATGTGGTTTTAATTTGAATCTCCCTGAGGGCTAATGATGATTAACATTTTTAATGTGTCTGATAGCCATTTGTATGTCTTGATTGGAGAAGTGTCTGTCCATATCTTCTGCCCATTTTTTTTTTATATGCTTGTCTGTTTTGTGTGTGTTGAGTTTGAGAAGTTCATTATAGATCCTGGATATCAAACTTTTGTCTGTACTGTCATTTGCAAATATCTTCTCCCATTCTGTGGATTGCCTCTATGTTTTCTTGACTGTTTCCTTTGCTGTGCAGAAGCATTTGTTTTTGATGAAGTCCCAAAAGTTTATTTTCGCGTTTGTTTCCTTGGCCTTTGGAGACATATCTTGAAAGAAGTTGCTATGGATGATATCGAAGAGATTACTGCATATGTTATCCACTAGAATTCTGATGGATTCCTGTCTCACGTTGAGGTCTTTTATCCATTTTGAGTTTATCTTTGTGTACGGAAAATGGTCGAGTTCCATTCTTCTACATATAGCTATCTAGTTTTCCCAGCACCATTTATTGGAGAGACTGTCTTTATTCCACTGTATATTTTTTCCTGCTTTGTCGAAGATTATTTGCCCATAGTGTTGAGGGTTCATATCTGGGCTCTCTATTCAGTTCCACTGGTCTATATGTCTGTTTTTATGCCAGTACCATGCTGTCTTAGTGAACATAGCTTTGAAGTAAAGCTTGAAATCAGGTAGCCTGATGCCCCCAGTTTTATTTTTGTTTTTCAACATTTCCTTAGCGATTCGAAGTCTCTTCTGGTTCCATACAAATTTTTGGATTATTTGATCCAGCTCTTTGAAGAATACCGGTGGAATTTTGATCAGAATGGCATTAGAAGTATAGATTGCTGTAGGCAGTATCAACATTTTAACAATGTTTATTCTTCCAATCCAAGAGCATGGAGTGGTCTTCCATCTTTTTGTGTCTTCTTCAATTTCTTCCCTATGTCCCTGCAATTTCACTCCTGGGTATTTACCCCAAGGATACAGATGTAGTGAAAAGAAGGGCCATCTGTACCCCAATGTTTATAGCAGCAATGGCCACAGTCGCCGAACTGTGGAAAGAACCAAGATGCCCTTCAACGGACAAATAGATAAGGAAGATGTGGTCCATATACACAATGGAGTATTATGCCTCCATCATAAAGGAAGAATACTCAACTTTTCTAGCAACATAAATGGGACTGGAAGAGATTATGCTGAGTGAAATATGTCAAGCAGAGAGAGTCAATTATCATATGGTTTCACTTATTTGTGGAGCATAACAAATATCATGCAGGACAAGGGGTGTAAGAGAGGAGAAGGGAGTTGGGGGAAATTGGAAGGGGAGTTGAATCATGAGAGACTATGGACTCTATAAAACAATCTGAGGGGTTTGAATTGGCGGGTGGATGGGAGGTTGGGGAACAAGGTGGTGGGTATTATAGAGGGCAGAGATGACATGGAGCACTGGGTGTGGTGAAAAAATAATGAATACTGTTATGTTGAAAATAAATAAAAAATAAATTTAAAAAATACAAAAAAATAAAAAAGAGTATATGATCGCCAAGCCAACACTACAAGAAATATTAAGGGGGGGGGTTCTATAAAAGAAGAAAGAACCCAAGTGACATAGAACAGAAATTTACATTCTATAGAAACAAGGACTTCACAGTCAACATGAGGTCAATAAAAACTTATCTTTCAATAATTACTTTCAATGTGAATAGTCTAAATGCTCCCATGAAACAGAACAGGGTTCCAGACTGGAAAAAAACGACAGGAGTCATCCATATACTGTCTACAAGAGACAAATTTGGAACCTAAAGATACATCCAGACTGACATAAAGGGATGGAGAAGAACTATTTATGCCACCAGGCCTCAAAAGAAAGCAGGGGTAGTGATTCCCATATCAGATAAATTAGATTTTAACCTGAATGCTGTAGTCAGAGACACAGAAAGACACTACATCATTCTTAAAGGGTCCATCCAACAAGAAGATCAAAGATTTCCCACCATGATCAGGTGGGATTCATCCCTGGACTACACGGATGGTTCAACATTTGCAAATCAATCAATGTGATACAACAAATTAATATGAGAAGAGAGAAGAACCACATGGTCCTCTCAATTGATTCATATAAAGCATTTGACAAAATTCCGCATCCTTTCTTGATTAAAACGCTTCAAATTATAGGGATAGAGGGAACATTCCTGAACCTCATCAAATCTATCTATGAAAGACCCACAGAAAATATCATCCTCAGGGGCGCCTGGGTGGCTCAGTGGGTTAAGCCGCTGCCTTCGGCTCAGGTCATGATCTCAGGGTCCTGGGATCGAGTCCCGCATCGGGCTCTCTGCTCAGCAGGGAGCCTGCTTCCCCTCTCTCTATCTGCCTGCCTCTCCATCTACTTGTGATTTCTCTCTGTCAAATAAATAAATAAAATCTTTAAAAAAAAAAAGAAAGAAAAAGAAAATATCATCCTCAATGGGAAAAAGGTTGCAGCCTTCCCATTGAGATCAGGAACAAGACAAGGATGCCCACTATCACCACTCTTGTTCAACATAGTATTAGAAGTCCTAGCAACAGCAAACAGACAACAAAGAGAAATAAAACGTATCCAAATTGGTAATGAAGAAGTCAAACTCTCTCTCTTGGCAGACGACATGATTCTTTATATGGAAAACCCAAAAGACTCCACCCCCAAACTACTAGAACTCATACAGCAATTCAGCAACGTGGCAGGATACGAAGTCAATGTGCAGAAATCAGTGGCTTTCTTATACACTAACAATGAAAATACAGAAAGGGAAATTAGAGAATCGATTCCATATACTATAGCACCAAGAACCATAAGATACCTGGGAATAAAACTAACCAAAGAGGTAAAGGATCTGTATTTGAGGAACTACAGAACACTCATGAAAGAAATTGAAGAAGACACAAATAGATGGAAGACCATTCCACGCTCTTGGATCAGAAGAATAAACATTGTTGAAATGTTTATACTGCCTAGAGCAATATATACTTGTAATGCCATTTCAATCAAAATTCCACCGGTATTCTTCAAAGAGCTAGAGCAAATAATCCTAAAATTTGTATGGAATCAGAAGAGATCCCGAATCACTAAGGAAATGTTGAAAAACAAAAATAAAGCTGGGGGCATCACGTTACCTGATTTCAAGCTTTATTACAAAGCTGTGATCACCAAGACAGTATGGTCCTGGCATAAAAAAAGACACATAGACCAGTGGAACAGAGTAGAGAGCCCGGATATGGACCCTCAACTCTATGGTCAATTAATCTTCGACAAAACAGGAAAAAATATACAGTGGAAAAAAGACAGTCTCTTCAATAAATGGTGCTGGGAAAACTGAACAGCTATATGTGGAAGAATGAAACTCAACCATTCTCTTACACCGTATGCAAAGATAAACTCAAAATGGATAAAAGACCTCAACGTGAGACAGGAATCCATCAGAACCCTAGAGGAGAACACAGGCAGTAATCTCTTCGATATCAGCCACAGCAACTTCTTTCAAGATACGTCTCCAAAGGCAAAGGAAACAAAAGCGAAAATAAACTTTTGGGACTTCATAAAAATCAAAAGCTTCTGCACAGCAAAGGAAATAATAATAAAAAAAAACACAAAAAAACAAAGAGGCAACCCACGGAATGATGAAGATATTTGCAAATGACAGTACATACAAAAGGTTGATATCCAGGATCTATAATGAACTCCTCAACCTCAACACACATGAAACAGCAAACGTATCAAGAAATGGGCAGAAGATATGAACAGACATTTCTCCAATCAAGTCATACAAATGGCTATCAGACACATGAAAATATCTTCATCATCCTGAGCCCTCAGGGAGATTCAAATGAAAACCACATTGACATATCACCTTACACCAGTTAGAATGGCCAAAATTAACAAAACAGGAAACAACATGTGTTGGAGAGGATGTGGAGAAAGGGGAAGTCTCTTCCACTGTTGGTGGGAATGCAAGTTGGTGCAGCCTCTTTGGAGAACAGTGTGGAGATTCCTCAAGAAATTAAAAATAGGGGCGCCTGGGTGGCTCAGTGGGTTAAGCCGCTGCCTTCGGCTCAGGTCATGATCTCAGAGTCCTTGGATCGAGCCTGCTCTCTGCTCAGCAGGGAGCCTGCTTCCCCCTTCTCTCTCTCTGCCTGCCTCTCTGCCTGCTTGTGCTTTCTCTCTCTGTCTAATAAATAAATAAAATCTTAAAAAAATAAATTAAAAATAGAGCTTCCCTATGACCCTGCAATTGCACTCCTGGGTATTTACCCCAAAGATACAGATGTCGTGTAAAGAAGGGCCATCTGTACCCCAATGTTTATAGCAGCAATGGCCACAGTCGCCAAACTATGGAAAGAACCAAGATGCCCTTCAACGGATGAATGGATAAGGAAGATGTGGTCCATGTACCCTATGGAGTATTATGCCTCCATCAGAAAGGATGAATACCCAACTTTTGTAGCAACTTGGACGGGACTGGAAGAGATTATGCTGAGTGAAATATGTCAAGCAGAGAAAGTCAATTATCATATGGTTTCACTTATTTGTGGAGCATAACAAATATCATGGAGGACAAGGGGTGTTAGAGAGGAGAAGGGAGTTGGGGTAAATTGGAAGGGGAGATGAATCATGAGATACTATGGACTCTGTAAAACAATCTGAGGGGTTTGACGTGGTGGGCGGTGGGAGGTTGGGGTACCAGGTGGTGGGTATTATAGATGGCACGGACTGCGTGGAGCATTGGGTGTGGTGAAAAAATAATGAATACTGTTTTTCTGAAAATAAATAAATTGAAAAAAGAACAAAAAAGAAAAAAAATCATAAATATTTATGCTTCCACTATGAGAGCAGCCAACTGTTAATCAAAATAAAGTCATGTTGATATGAACACATTAATTCCAGAGGATCTTAATATGACATTCTCAGTAAAAGTCAGATCATACAATTAAAACATAAAAAAAGAAACAGGAGCTTTGAATGACTCATTTGACTAGTTGGACCGCAAAATTATATACAGAACATTCCACCCTAAAACAGCAGACTACTCATTCTTCTCAAGTGTACATGGAATTTTCTCTAGAGTCAACCACATAGTGGATCACAAATCAGTGCTCAACGGTTAACAAATTATTGATATTATTCCCTGCATACTCTCAGAGCACAATTCTTTGAAACTGGAACTCAAGTATAAGAAAAACATTTGGAAGGAATTAGAACACTTGGAAACTAAAGACCATCCTGTTCAAGAATGTTTGGATCAACCAGTAAATCAAAGCAGAACTTAGTGAATTCATGGAAACCAATTAGAATGAAGTCACATTCATCCAAAACATATAGGATACATCAAAGGTGGCTCTAAGGGGGAAATACATAGTCATCCAAGCCTCACTCAAAAAATTGAAAAATCACAAATATATCAGCTCTGTTATGCCTTAAGGAACTGAAAATCAACAACAAATTAAGCCAACTCCATGCACAAGAAGGGAAATAATCAATATTTGAACAAAGATAAATGAGTCAGAAACTAAAGATACATTAGAACACATCACAGAAATGAGAGATACATTTGAACGATCCCTGGAAGCTGGTTCTTTAAAAGAATAAATAATATCAATAAATCACTGGTCAAGCCAATCCATAAAAAAAGGAGAGAAAACTCAGACTAATAAAATTATTAATAAAAGGGGAGAGGTCATGACTAACTCCAAGAAAATAGATACAGTCATCAGAAATTATTATCAACAGCTATACACCAATAAGTCTAGCAACCTAGAAGAAATAAATGCATTCTTGGATACCTATAGCATTCCAAGACTAAAACAGGAAGAAATTGACAACCTGAATTAACCAATATCTGGTAAGGAGATTAAAACAGTGACCTAAAACCTCCCACAAAGCAAGAGCCCAGGACCTGATGTACTCCCTAGGGAATTCAATCAAAGAATCAAGGAAGAAAATATACCAAATTCTTATGAAGTTGTTTTTCCAAAAATAGAATTAGAATGAAACTTCCAGACTCTTTCTATGAAATCAGCATTACCATGATCCCCAAATAAGGGAAAGACTCCATCAAAAAGGAGAGTTTTAGATCAATATCCATGATCAATATACATGTCAAGATTCTCAACGAGATCCTACCTAACAGGATCCAACTGTGCATTAAAAATATTATCTACTGTGACAAGGTGGGATTTATCTCTAGGATGCAAGAGTGGTTCAACATTCCCAAATTAATCAATGTAATCAAGCAAATCAATAAGAGAATGACAAAGATCCACACGGCCCTCAAAACTGAAGCAGAAAAAGAATTTGACAAAATACAACATCCTTCCCTGACAAACAAAAACAAAAACAAAGACAAAAATCTTCAAAGTATATGATTAAAGGGAATATTCGTCGATTTCATAAAATCTTTCAATGAAAGGGGCACCTGGGTGGCTCAGTGGTTTAAAGTCTCTGCCTTTGGCTCAGGTCATGATCCCAGGGTCCTGGGATCGAGCCCCACATCGGGAACTCTGCTCCGCGGCGAGCCTGCTTCCTCCTCTTTCTCTCTCTCTGCCTGCTTCTCTGCCTACTTGTGATCTCTGTCTGTCAAATAAATAAATGAAATCTTAAAAAAAATCTTTCTATGAAAAACCCACAGGAAATATCGTTCTCAAAGGGGAAAAGCTAACATTCGTACTTTTGAGATCAAAAACACAAGATGATCACTCCTGTCTCTGTTGTTCCCCATAGTTCTAGAAATCTTATAAACAGCAGTCACCTAAAAGAAAACAAAATGCATTCAGATTGGCAAAGAAGAAGTCAAACTCTCCCTTTGAAGATGACGTGATACATGACACAAGAAAACCCAAAATACTCCATTTCCAAACTACTAGAACTCATACAGAAATTGCATAATGTGGCAGGATATGAAATCAATGCACAGAAATCAGTTTATTTCTTTTACACTAATAATCAAAAAACAGAAAGGGAAATTAAAGAATTGATTCCACTTACTATAGCAACATGAATCATAAGATACATGGGAATAAACCTAACCAAAAAGGTAAAGGATCTGTACTCAAGGAACTTCAGAAAACTTATTAAAGAAATTGAAGAAGAAACAAAAAGATGGAAAAGCATTCCATAATTTTTGATTGGAAGAATAAACGTTGTTAAAATGTCTTTACTGCCCAGAGCAATCTATACTTTCAATGCTATCCCAGTCAAATTTCAACCAGTATTATCTACAGTGCTGAACCAAACAATCTTAAAATTTGTATGGACCTGCAAATGACTCCTAATTGCTAAGGAAATGTTGAAAAGAAAAACAAAGCTGGGTTCATCATGTTGTCTGATTTCAAGCTTTATTATAAAGCTATGATCATCAAGACAGCATAGTACTGGCATAAAAACAGAATGATAGACCAATGGAGCAGAGTAGAGAGTCTGGATATAGACCCACAACTCTGTGATCAACTAATCTTTGACTAGGCAGCAAAAATACCGAGTGGAAAAAAGACAGTGTCTTCAATAAATGGTGCTGGGAAAATTAGGCAGCTATATATAGAAGAAGGAAACACGACAATTATTTTACATCATACACAAAGATAAACTTGAAATTGGTTTAAAAGAAAACAAAAAAAAAAACAAAAAAATAAAAACAAAACAAAAACATACAAACAAACAAACAAAACCCTCAATGTAAGCAGGAATCTATCAAAATCCCCATGGAGAACATAGGCAGTAACCTCTTCTACATCGACCACAGCAAATTCTCTCAATACAAGTTTCCAAATGTAAAGGAAACAGAAGCAAAACTGAACTTTTGGGACTTCATCAAGATCTAAAGCTTCTGATCTTCAAAGGAAACAGTCAACAAAACAAAGAGGCAATCCAAGGAATGGGAGAAGATATTCACAAATGACAGTACAGACAGAGGGCTGATAATCAATATCTATAAAGAACTCCTCAAACTCAACACTCAAAAAACAGTTAATCATGCCAAAAGATGGGCAAAATACATGAACAGATACTTCTCCATATAAGACATACAAATGGCTAACAGACACATGAAAAATTGTTCATCATCTTTAGCCATTAGGGAGATTGAAACCAGAACCACATTGAAATTTCACCTTTAAAAAGTTAGAATGACTAAATTTAACAAGACAGTAAACAACAAGTGTTGGAGAGGATGTGGAGAAAGGGGAACCCTCTTTCACTGTTGGTGAGAATGCAAGTTGGTGCAGCCATTTTGAAAAACATGTGGAGATACCTTAAGAAATTAAAAATAGAGCTACCCTTTGACCCTGCAATTTCACTACTGGGTATTTACATAGAGAGGTAATGAAAAGAAGGGCAGTCTGTACCCAATGTCCCTAATTTTCATAGCAACAATGGCCACAATTGTTGGCAAGATGACCTTCAACAGATGAATGGTTAAAGAAGATATGGTTTATATATACAATGAAATATTACACCTCTATCAGAAAGGATTAATACCTAACTTTGGATCAACAAGGACAGGGCTGGAGGAGGTTATGTTGAGTGAAATAAGTCAAGTAGAGAAAGTCAATTATCATATGGTTTCACTTACTTGTGGAGCATAAGGCATAACATAGAACACATTAAGAGAAGGAAAGGAAAGTGAATTGGGGGAAAATCTAGAGGAAGGCTAATTTGGACAGACTGTGGACTCTGAGAAACAAACTGAGTGCAAGAAAAAAATATTTAATGGCAAAAAAGAGTCTTTTCAATGAGCTGTGCAGCGAAAATTGGACAGCCACATGCAGAAGAATGAAACTGGACCACTCTCTTACACCATACAGAAAGATAAACTCAAAATGAATGACAGAGCTAAATGTGAAACAGAAATCCATTAAATTCCTAGAAGAGAACACAGGCAGTAGGACATATGTCTAAAGGCAAGGGAAACAAAAGAAAATGAACTACTGGGACTCATCAAGATAAAATGCTTCTGCACAGCAATGGATACCATCAACAAAATTAAAAGGAAACCTATGGAATGGGAGACTTTATTTCAAATGACAAAGGAAGTAAAAGGCTCCTAACTAAGAATTATAAAGAATATGTGAAACTCAACACCCAAAAAACAAAGAACTAAGTCAATAGCAGAAGATATGAACAGACATTCCTCCAAACTAGACATAAGAATGGCCAATAGACACATGTTAAAATGCTCCATATCACTTGGCATCAGGGAAATACATATCCAAACCACAACTAGATTCCACCTTACACCTTTCAGAATGGCTGAGGTCAACAAGACAGGGAACAACAAACATTGGCAAGGATGTGGAGAAAATAGAACTCTCTTACATGTTGGTGGGAATGCAAGCTGGTAGAGTCACCTGGAAAAACAGTATGGAGAATCCTCAAAAAGTTAAAGATGGAGTTACCCAATGACCAGAACCTGTAGTACTGGGTATTTATTCCAAATACACAATTGTAGTGATCCAAGGGGGCACATGCACCCCATGGTTCATAGTAGCAATGTCCACAATAGTCAAACAGTGGAAATAGCTAAGATGTCCTTTGACAGAAGAATAGATAAAGAAGATGTGAGGTGGATATATGTGCATGCATATGCACATCTTCTTTATCTATTCTTCTGTCAAAGGACATCTTAGCTATTTCCACTGTTTGACACTGAATCACTAAGGAAATGTTGAAAAACAAAAATAAAGCTGGAGGCATCACGTTACCTGATTTCAAGCTTTATTACAAAGCTGTGATCACCAAGACAGCATGGTCCTGGCATAAAAACAGACACATAGAACAGTGGAACAGAATAGAGAGCCCGGATATGGACCCTCAACTCTATGGTCAATTAATCTTCGTCAAAACAGGAAAAAATACACAGTGGAAAAAATACAGTCTCTTCAATAAATGGTGCTGGGAAAACTGGACAGCTATATGGAGAAGAATGAAACTCGACCATTCTCTTACACTGTACACAAAGATCAACTCAAAATGGATAAAAGACCTCAGCGTTGGACAGGAATCCATCAGAATCCTAGAGGAGAACATAGGCAGTAATCTCTTTGATATCAGCCACAGCAACTTCTTTCAAGATACGTCTCCAAAGGCAAAGGAAACAAAAGCGAAAATAAACTTTTGGGACTTCATCAAAATCAAAAGCTTCTGCACAGCACAGGAAACAGTCAAAAGAACAAAGAGGCAACCCACAGAATGGGAGAAGATATTTGCAAATGACAGTACAGACAAAAGGTTGATATCCAGGATCTATAATGAACTCCTCAAACTCAACCCACACGAAACAGACAAACACATCAAAAAATGGGCAAAAGAAAGAGCCTCTCCACAAAAAACAATTTCTGGAATCTGAAGCCTCAGAGGACTTTTTGCTTTAGTTGTCTTATTAATACATTTCAACTACAGAGAAAACCTGCAGTTGTTAGAATATTGCAGGGCTTCTGTCTTTTTTTTAATTTTTTTATTGTTTATAAACATATATTTTTATTTGAGAGAGAGAGAGAGAGAGCACAAGAGCAGTGTGAGGGGCAGAGGGAGAATTGGGCTCCTTGGTCTCCCCACTGAGCAGGGAGCCCAATGTGGGGCTTGAGCCCAAAACTCTGGGATCACAACCTGACCCAAAGGCAGATGTGTAAGCGACTGAGCCACCCAGGCATCCCTTGTCTGTCAATTCTTCTAGCCATTATTGTACTTCCCCTTCCCACAGTCCAAATCAGGAGTGATAAGCAATTATAAAGGTATCTTAGTTCTGGGGGATGACAACAAGCTGTCCTCAATGCACAAAACACGTAATTCTAAGCCATGCATTTGAAATTTTAAAATTACAAAATCCCTGGAGTACAGAATCAGGGAAGACCTCAATTCATGTTCATAAGCCTCATTTCCAGTAAGTCCAAAATTCTGAAAAGACAAAGGGAATACAGAATAGACATTTGTCATTTTGCTTAAAATACCAGAAATATTTTAAAATATTAATTATAAGAACTAGAAGTTTCTTGATACATATTCCCCAAGTAAGCCTGTGAATAAGTGTTCTGAAAGCTAATTTCTCCCCCCTGGGCAGACCTGGAGATGTCATTCAGCCAAAGATATTAAAGGATTGGTGATAATTCAGCCACAGAGCTCCCTTTCTCTGAACACATACTCAGAAACTGTACTTCTGAAAAGTGGGCCAGACAAGATATTCTCATCTGGGTATCTGTGATAATGAGGGCTGTGCAGCAAAGAAATTCTGGGAAATGCTTTGATGTCTGTGAGACAAGAAGATATAAAATAGGTAAGAGGTAGGGGAAAAGCAGCTCAGTAATGATTTAGAATTAGGAGGTAACAGATGGTCAAACGGGAAGTTCTCAGTGGGGCTCAGGGAGCAAGGATGGGAAAAACCTTCCCCTAACCCTACAACTTACAACAGTTAATATATGTTTGTGATTATCATCACATTGTCATCAGCCTGTTACTACTACTTTTGAGGCAGTAATTTATGGTTTCTTTCCTCTAGAAACAAGGAGGTAGGCATTCTACCTGACATGTAGCTCAGGTGACAAATTTGGCCCCTATATGTGTAATTAGCAAGCCTGGGTGTAGCATCTAAGTGACAGGGCTGTATACTAGGAATGTTCAACTAGGAGATTGCAGTGGGTGACAGCTCTTCAGGTACTGGGCAGATGTCCGGAGGACAGCTCCCATTGCTCTACTCCAGGGTGTAAAAGTTGCAATTGATAAAATTTTTGGTCCTATCGTGTAGAAAGTTCCTGAGGATGATCCATCCCACCTTGGCAAATAATGCTGGTCAAATGACTTAGGAATCTTTCTACCATTTAAATTTTAAATATGCATCTGTTTTCTTAATAACAATACTATTTTTATGAAACCTGCCTGAATAATTCCTTCTGTATCTGGAGACTGAATGGAATTTGTGGAAAAGATCAGAAACATTTAATGACTTCCATTAGAGAAACATTCTTCCCTACTGGTGTAGTATAACCTAGATGCTGCCTCTGATACTTGGGAAAACCTTCACAGAGCCACTTCTACATACAGAATGGGATGTGGTTCTTAGAGCTTCACTTATCCTAACTTGGAATGAAGCTTTCTGCGTGGCTCTGCCTTCAGTGGACAGGTAAAGGAAGGCCAGGAATTCTTGACAGTGCAAAGGTGACAGGAGGTTTTTGTCTGTGAGGGGAAATCATCTATTTCAACAAAGCCATCTTCCTTATAGTTTTATGTGTTTAGGAAGAGCCCATGATTTTCAAAAATGATTCAAAAGACAGTGATTTCTAGGTATAAGCCTATATATATATTTTTACCTATTACACACTGACTCCGGTTTCTGTCACATCTAGAATCTGTCCATGTCTTGACCTGGATGATGCTGAAATTTTCATGCATTTGTCATTTCATTTCATCATTATTGCATTTTTTTCTTGTTGTTTTTGTTTAGTGGTGTTTTGTTTTAGGGGAAAATGGTTAGATTTACAGCCTTGGGAATGAGCTGTCTCATTTCAGAAAACAGAATAAATATTGTGGATAGTGAGAGTATCTGTACTACTGCCAGCAAGGAGTTGTATGTGCTCCTGTGGGCTCTTCAGCATGTGGGTTCCTGCCAGCAATTGCTGACATTTTTTATAACTATTACAGTGGCCAAGAAAGCAACTGAAGACCACCTTGGTCTGGGAAAAATGCATAATAGAAAAAAGAAGTGTAATTAAATTGTCTCTCTGGGATAATGCAGTCAGAGCATTGGAGCAGAGAACCAAATTATCATTGTTGAACTTACTTTCCTTTGGGATGTTTTCAATAAAACGTTTTTGTGTCCGAAAAAAAAAATGGGCAGAAGATATGAACAGACACTTCTCCAATCAAGACATACAAATGGCTATCAGACACATGAAAAAATGCTCATCATCATTAGCCCTCAGGGAGATTCAAATTAAAACCACATTGAGATATCACCTTACACCAGTTAGAATGGCCAAAATTAACAAAACAAGAAACAACATGTGTTGGAGAGGATGTGGAGAAAGGGGAACCCTCTTCCACTGTTGGTGGGAATGCAAGTTGGTGCCGCCCTTTTGGAGAACAGTGTGGAGATTCCTCAAGAAATTAAAAGTAGACCTTTCCTATGACCCTGCAATTGCACTCCTGGGTATTTACCCCAAAGATACAGATGTCTTGAAAAGAAGGGCCACCCAATGTTTATAGCAACAATGGCCACAGTCGCCAAACTATGGAAAGAACCAAGATGCCCTTCAACGGATGAATGGATAAGGAAGATGTGGTCCATATACACTATGGAGTATAATGCCTCCATCAGAAAGGATGAATACCCAACTTTTGTAGCAACATGGACGGGACTGGAAAAGATTATGCTGAGTGAAATATGTCAAGCAGAGATAGTCAATTATCATATGGTTTCACTTATTTGTGGAGCATAACAAATATCATGGAGGAGAAGGGGTGTTAGAGAGGAGAAGGGAGTTGAGGTAAATTGGAAGGGGAGGTGAACCATGAGAGACTATGGACTCTGAAAAACAATCTGAGGGGTTTGAAGTGGCGGGGGGGTGGGAGGTTGGGGTACCAGGTGGTGGGTCTTATAGAGGGCACGGATTTCATGGAGCACTGGGTGTGGTGTAAAAATAATGAATACTGTTTTTCTGAAAATAAATAAATTGGGAAAAATAAAATAAAATAAAACACACAAAAAAACCCACATTGAGATATCACCTTACATCAGTTAGAATGGCCAAAATTAACAAAACAGGAAACAACATGTGTTGGAGAAGATGTGTAGAAAGGGGAACCCTCTTCCACTGTTGGTGGGAATGCAAGTTTTTGCAGTCTCTTTGGAGAACAGTGTGGAGATTCCTCAAGAAATTAAAAATACAACTTCCCTATGACCCTGCCATTGCTCTCCTGGGTATTTACCGCAAAGACACAGATGTCATGAAAATAAGGGCCATCTGTACCCCAATGTTTATAGCTGCAATGGCCATGGTCAACAAACTGTGGAAAGAACCAAGATACCCTTCAACGGACGAATGGATAAGGAAGATGTGATCCATATACACTATGGAGTATTATGCTTCCATCAGAAAGGATGAATACCCAGCTTTTGTAGCAACTTGGACGGGACTGCAAGAGATTATGCTGAGTGCATTAAGTCAAGCAGAGAGAGTCAATTATCATATGGTTTCACTTATTTTTGGAGCATAACAAATATAATGGAGGAAAGGGGGTGTTAGAGAGGAGAAGGGAGTTGGGGTAAATTGGCAGGGGTGGTGAATCATGAGAGACTATGAACTCTGAAAAACAACTGAAGGGTTTGAAGTGGCGGGGGGTTCGGACGTTTTGGTAACAGGTGGTGGTTATTATAGAGGGCACAGATTGCATGGAGCACTGGGTGTGGTGAGAAAATAATGAATACTGTTTTTCTGAAAATAAATAAAGTAATTTAATAATTAAAAAAAATATATATATACTGTTATTGCTATATATACTCTCTATACATATAATATACTCTCATTATAGCATATATATTAAAAGACAATATATATGTGTGTGAAGAGAATTCAAGGAATTGATCACATTTATGAGTGTTCCAAACACAATAAGACACATAAGAATAAATGTACCCCCAAATTTAAAGATCTTTCCTCTGAAAACTATAGAATTCTTATGAAAGGCATTGAAGATAACACAAAGAAATGGAAAAACATTGCATGATCCTGGATTAGAAGAACAAACATTGTTAAAATATGTATAATACCTGGGGTACCAGGTGGTGGGTATTATAGAGGGCACGGCTTGCATGGAGCACTGGGTGTGGTGAAAAAATAATGAATAATGTTTTTCTGAAAATAAATAAATTGAAAAAATATTTCAGAAAAAAAATATATGTATAATACCAAAATCAATCAACACATTTAAAGCAATCCCTATGAAAATGCCATGAGCGTTTTTTAAATAACTATAAAAAGCAATCCTGAACTATGTATGTAAACAAAAAAGACCATGAATAGCCAATGAAATCTTTTTTTTCCAATTTATTTATTTTCAGAAAAACAGTATTCATTATTTTTTCACCACACCCAGTGCTCCATGCAAGCTTTGCCCTCTATAATACCCACCACCTGGTACCCCAACCTCCCACCCCCCCGCCACTTCAAACACCTCAGATTGTTTTTCAGAGTCCATAGTCTCTCATGGTTCACCTCCCCTTCCAATTTACCCAAAAGCACATACCCTCCCCAATGTCCATAACCCTACCCCCCTTCTCCCAAGCCCCCTCCCCCCAGCAACCCACAGTTTGTTTCGTGAGATTAAGAGTCACTTACAGTTTGTCTCCCTTCCTATCCCGTCTTGTTTCATGGATTCTTCTCCTACCCACTTAAGCCCCCATGTTGCATCACCACTTCCTCATATCAGGGAGATCATATGATAGTTGTCTTTCTCTGCCAATGAAATCTTGAAAAACAAAATCAAAACTGAAATCAAAATCAAAACAGTCAAAATAAAAAATAAAATCAAAACTGAGATTATTGACATTATGGACTTCAGGTTGTATTATGAAGCTGTAGCCATCAAAACAGTATGGTTCAGGCACAAAAACAGACATATACTTCAATGAAACCGAGTAGAAAACCCAGAAATGGTTCCACGATTCTATGTTATTTTAACAACACAGTAAAGCATATCCAGTGGAAAAAAGAATATCCATGGGGTGCCTGGTGGCTCAGTGTGCTAATCTTCTGCCTTCAGCTCAGGTCATGAACTCAGAGTCCTGCGATTGAGTCCCACATCAGGCTCTCTGCTCAGGGGGGTCTGCTTCCCCTCTCTCTCTGCCTGCCTGTCTGCCTACCTGTGATTTCTCTCTGTGTCAAATAAATAAATAAAAAATCTAAGGAAAATTAAAAAAAAGAAATAAAGAAAAAAGAATATCCAGTGGAAAAAATGACAGTCTCTTCAATAAATGATTTTGGGAAAACTGGACAGCAACATGCAAAAGAATGAACCATTTTCTTACAACATATACAAAAATAAAATGAAAATGCAGGAACGACCTTAAATGCAAGACAGGAATCCCTAAAAATCCTGGAGGAGAAAAGAGGTAGAAGTTCTTTGACCTTGGCCATTGCAACTTTTTACTAGACATGTATCTGATGACAAAAAAGAAAATAAAAAATGTACTATTGAGATTTCATCAAGATAAAAAGCTTCTGCACAGTTAAGAACTATCAACAGAATTAAAATGTAACCTAAAGAATTGGAGAATATATTTGCAGACATCTTATCTGATAATTTTTAGTAAGTATCCTAAATATGTAAAAAACTTATCAAACTCACAACTCTCCAGAAAAAAAAAAATATATATATATGGTTAAGAAATTGAGAAATATAAATATTTTTCAAAGAACAGATTAGATGGCTAACAGACATATGAAATGATGCTCAAGACTCATTTTCAGGAAATGCAAATTGGAACCAAGATTAGGTTCCACATTACATGGGTCAGAATGACTAAAATTAACAATACAGGAAACACGATATTTTGTTCAGGATGTGAAGAAAGGGGAAACCCTCTACATTGTTTGTGGGAATTTGAACTCGAGAAGCCACACTAGACTAGAATATGGAGGCTCCTCATAAAGTTAATAATGGAACTACCCTATGACCCAGAAATTGCACTAATAAGATTTATCCAAAGGATAGAAACTGAGGGATTCAAAGGAGTGCATACACCCCTATGTTTATAACAGTAATGTCCACAATAGCCAAACTATGCAAAAAGCTCTAATGTCCATCAACTGGATAAATGGATAAAGTAGAACTGGGACATACACACACACACACACACACACACTGGGCTATTAGTAATAATAAAAAAGAATGAAATCTTTCCTTTCTAACCATGTGGATAGAGCTAGAGCGTATCATGCTAAACAAGCTATTTCAGTAACAGAAAAACAAATGCTATATGATTTAACTCATACATGGTATTTAAGAAGGAAAGATGGACATAGTAGAAGGAAGAAAAAGACCAAAAGAGAGGCAAATTGTAAGAGACTATTATCTATAGAGAATAAACTGAGAGTTGCTACAGGGGAGGTTGGCAGTGGAAGGGCTAGATGGATGATGGTTATTAAGAAAGGCACTTGTGATGAGAGCTGGTTGTTATATGTAAATGATAGATCATGAAAATTCTACTATTGAACCAATATTACACTATATTTAACAAAATAGATTTAAATAGAGACTTGAAAAAATAAAATGAAATAAAAAATAAAATAAAATAAAGCTCAGTAGACATAGAAAAACATTGAAAACTAGAGTAGAAGTTACCCCTTTGAAAGACGCGTGTGTGTGTGTTTTTTTAAAGATTTTATTTATTTATTTGACAGAGAGAAATCACAAGTAGGCAGAGAGAGAGAGAGAGAGAGAGAGAGAGAGAGAGGAGGAGGAAGCAGGCTCCCTGCTGAGCAGAGAGCCCGATGTTGGACTTGATCCCAGGACCCTGAGATCATGACCTGAGCCGAAGGCAGTGGCTTAACCCACTGAGCCACCCAGGCGCCCGAGACGTGTGTGTTTTTAAGATAATTTTCATTTGTAAGGTTGTCTGTCTCTCTGTACCAGTAAATGAAGGATAGACAAATCTCTAGGAACCTTACTAATGGGGAAGCCAGGGACTTCAGTTTGCACAACTACCATACTATGGTTGATTCTTTCTTTTCTGATAAGCTCCCATAAGTGGCTCTTTCGTCCCTACTACATGTTTTATCTTTATCTGAAGGTGGTTTTTAAAGTAATGTCTATGGACGCCTGGGTGGCTCAGTTGGTTAAGCGGCTGCCTTTGGCTCAGGTCATGATCCCAGCCTCCTGGGATCGAGTCCCACATCGGGCTCCTTGCTCGGCAGGGAGCCGGCTTCTCCCTCCGCCTCTGCCTGCCATTCTGTCTGCCTGTGCTCGTTCTCCCTCTCGCTCTCTGACAAATAAATAAAATCTTTAAAAAAATAAAGTAATGTCTAGAACAATTTCAGGGTGTTACTCAGTTTTTCTTGGTCTCTACATATACAAAAGATAGAAAGTGTTATTAAACTTTTGTTTGGTCTTCTGTTAATCTATTTTTTTTTTAATTGCAGGTGGTGTCTCAGCCAAGTATCTAGAAATGTAGAATCATTATTCTTCCGACCACACAATATATACTGTTACTATCAAGTGCTATGTCTCCATTTTCTCTCTATAAAACCAAGTCCAGAGACATGGTGTGGCTTTCCTTAGGCCATGGTATATCAGGGTCAACAAGATATCAAGGTCTCCTGATTCCCTCCATTATTACTGCCTGTAAGAAAAAAGGAGTCTGTATGGAGTATTTTGGCTAAATTCCAGATATGCTCAGATTATTTACAATGATAATACTGATAGAAAGCAGATATTCCTATTATTTTCCTGATTTGCATGATAACAATCCCTTCCTACTCACTCATTTTAACTTTCTCAGAGTCCCACAATCAGAAAGTTTCCTGTTTGGCTTAATGGCTTGTTTTTGCCATCTTAATGTTCTTAACAATTTTGTCTCTGAGTCCACATGTGAAAGAAGGGCCGGGGGTGGTGGTGGGCAGCAGCACTGGAATGTGATTTTGGTCCAGAAACAGTGCCTTCTCATATGGGCTCAAGCAGCATGCTCACCTAGCAGTCACCCTGGTCTCCTTATAGGAACACACACATCTTGCTGAGGGCGCCATAGGACCCCAATGGAGTAGGTCTTCTGGGACTGGGGCCAGATTAGTGAGATTGATGACAGCAAGAACTGAAGAGGCAGCAACAATTGTGGAAGAGACCACAGCCAAGAGAGAGGAGCTCTGCCTCACGACCCACAAAAGTGACTCATGGTGAGGGCATGGGAGGACTTCCATCCCGAAGCCCAATCCTGTGTCATTTGCAAAATTAATTATCTTGCTTGAGAACCAGGATAGAAAATGTTATGCAGCTTAAGCAGTAATGCTTGTTAGTAAATTATCACGAATAAAACCACATACATTGTCATTACAATAAGTCATATTGGGAAGCTATTAGAATTAATAAAATAACCCAAAATCTATAGTTTAAAAAAGTGTGGTGACATTGGAAAGTCAATATGAATAGGCTTACAAATATACAATTTAAAAATAAATATTTAAATATTTAAAATTAATATAAAATATTATTGATAAGAAAGAAAACTTTTCCTATAAAGTTTCAGAAACCAAAAAGAAAAAAAAATAACAACAATTTGTCTTCTCATTGAAGACACAGTGATATAATGAATAAATGGGTTTTTTAAACATGAAGTGCCTCCCAGATTCTATATAAAGAACATGGTTTATCAGAAATTAGAAAGGATTCATTAAGTGTCATATATTCAATATACATTTAAACCCAAATTCAGTTTTATGTATAAATTGATGGTTTGAAATCAAATGGGATTTATAGTCTCTTTAGAAATTTCTTTTTTTTTTTTTTACTTTTTCAGGGTTCCAAGATTCATTATTTATATAGCACACACAGTGACCCATGCAATACATGCCTTCCTTGATACCACGAACCAGGCTCACCTAACCCCCTATTCTCCCTCCCCTCTAAATCCCTCAGTTTTTTTTCCTTAGAGTCCAAAATTGTAAAATATATTGACAGAAAAATGAAGTTACTAAAAGTATAAACTTTTAGAAAAATAGAATGAGCCAAAAAATGGCACGTTTTCCTACTTTTTGAACAAGAGGCCTCATATTTTCTTTTCTTTTCTTTTTTTTTTTTTTTTTTTTTGCTGCACCCTGTATATTATTCAGGCTATGATGTGTCTCCTCTTTTCCAATCCTGAGAAAGTAAAGACCATTTCTTTGATTACCACTGATGAAAAATTACAGCATTCTGCTTAAGCTGGATGTTCATGTGAGCTGAGAGGTTTTTATTGGATTCAATGGTGGGAGCAGTTTTGAAAAGTGACTTAACAATGAGTAAAACAGGTATACATAGTAGGTGATTTTCCTTCAACAACTATGAATTGTACTGAGTGGAAAGTAAAATCTCATATGAGAGACATGATTTAACACAAGGATAACAGTGGCCCTTGAATATGTGATTAGGTTTGGGAGTAGACCGGAAATATCCTTGAAATTCCTGAATCCTAACAACTAGACTAAACTTTTGACCCACTCATCTTATATTTTGGCTTCAATTTCTTGATCTCTGTTGACACATCTAAGCCCTTATACTTGATCTTGTGGAATACCTGAGATGAATCAATTTTCTAGGATTCCTCTCCCTAAAAATACCATAATATTATTTTATTCTGCTCAGGATGGTATAAAGGCTATAGAATCCCTAATGATGTTTCAGCTAAATCTTTCTAAAGATAATCTACCCTAATTTAAAAATATGACAGTAATAATAATAATAATAATAACTGGCATAGATAAGTCACAAGTCAACCATGAGAAGAAGTTTTCTGAGTTTTAATTAGATCTAGATATTCAGTAAACATTTTTCTCTTTTGATATATTGGAAAATACTAGAACTGTTATGTTTAATGACAGCTTCAGTAAGGTGGTTTCCATTTTCTTTTTTTTTCCGATTTATTTATTTTCAGAAAAACAGTATTCATTATTTTTTCACCACACCCAGTGCTCCATGCAAGCCGTGCCCTGTATAATACCTGCCACCTGGTACCCCAGCCTCCCACCCCCCCCGCCTCTTCTGCCCATTTTTTGATGTATTTGTCTGTTTCGTGTGGGTTGAGTTTGAGGAGTTCATTATAGATCCTGGATATCAACCTTTTGTCTGTACTGTCATTTGCAAATATCTTCTCCCATTCTGTGGGTTGCCTCTTTGTTTTTTTGCAAAAATGAGTTCACTTGACATTTATGGAAAAAAATAAAGAGTAAAAAAAGAGAAAAGTTTTGCAAATTTTTAAAGATTTATTTATTTTAAGAGAGAGAGAGAAAGAGAGAGTAAAAGTGGAGGAGGGGCAGAGAGAGACAGATAGAAAGAGAGAAGCAGACTCTCTGCTGAGTGCAGATCTTGTTGCAAGGCTCAGTTCCATAAGCTTGAGATCATGACTTGAGCCAAAACCAAGGTTCCAATTCTTCTAACTAAGTCAGTAAGGAGGCATGACAAGCCTTTTAATTACATATATATTTGCAACACAGATTTTTTCCAGACATGAGTAATATTTCTCTTCTAATTTTAGTCCTTCCACTCTTAGCATAAAATAATTTAGTTACTATACACTGATGAATGGACTTATAACCACATTTTGGGTAAATATGAAAAGAGCTGTGTATATATTTTTACAAAGCAAAGTCTCTGAGTCACCCTTCTCAGGGCCCCTATCACCTCCTTATTTCTCAGGCTGTAGATTATGGGGTTGAGCATTGGAGTCAGGATGGTGTAGAAGACAGCCAGAACCTTGTCCTCTGTTGGAGATCGGAAGGATCTTGGGTGTAGATAAGTATAAGCAAAAGGCACATAGTATAAAGTGACCACAGTGAGGTGGGTGCTGCAGGTAGAATAGGTTTTCTTCCTCCCTTCTGTTGACCGCATGTGGCAGATTGCAAGGAGAACACGGCCATAGGAAGATGCAATGCAAATGAAAGGAAACACAAGGAAGAGGGTGGTACTCACAAACACTGTGTACTCATAGGCCCAGGTGTCCATGCAGGCTAGAGTCAACATGGCAGGGACATCACAAAAGAAATGGTTGATTGTCCTGGATTGACAATAAGGTATGTGGAGGGCATATACAGTGTGGGCACAGGAGTTGACTGAGCCCATTAACCAAGATCCTGTTATCATCAACACACACACTCTTTTGTTCATACGAATGGAATAATGAAGAGGAAAACAAATAGCCACATAACGATCGTAGGCCATACATATCAGGAGCAATGCTTCTGCACCTCCTAAAGTCAAGAACAAGAAGCTCTGAAGACCACACCCAATAATGGAGATAGTTTTGTTTCCAAACACAAAATTGGAAACCATCTTGGGGACGATGGTGGAGATGTAGTTTAGGTCAATGAGAGAGAGCTGACTGAGTAATAAATACATGGGTGTGTGGAGATGTGTGTCTAGGAAGATGAGGAGAATCATAGACAGGTTGCCAAACAGAGCAATTAGAAAAATAAGAATGACGACAATAAAGAGGAATAGGCCAATTCTTGTTGGCGGGAACAACCCCAATAAGATGAAATCAGTTGATGTTTGAGTATAATTTTCCATGGGGCATTGATAGGATTTTCCTAAAAGCAGACATAAAAATAAGTCAAATATAGAACAAAAATCTCATTTTAACGTATAGTTTTAAACGTACTGTGTATTATTTAAAATGTTACAACTCTTTTTTTAATTGCTTTGGTTTTTTTAATTAATTAATTAATTAATTTGACAGACAGATCACAAGTAGGCAGAGAGGCAGGCAGAGAGAGAGAGGAGGAAGCAGACTCCCCCTGAGCACAAAGCACGATGTGGGGCTTAATCCCAAGACCCTGGGATCATGACCTGAGCCGAAGGCAGAGGCTTTAACCCACTGAACCACTGAGCCACCCAGGTGCCCCTGAGCCACTGAGCCACCCAGGTGCCCCTAAAATGTTACAACTCTTAAGTGAATTACTAGACTTTTCAATATTGGAAAAATGTATGTATGTATATATATATATATATATATATATATATATATATATATATATTTTTTTTTTTTTTTTTCCTCCATCCAACTTAAGCAGAGTCTTGAAGCATCCTTCTGGAGCAGGAGGAATGGGACTGTTCCGGAGGGATGCCAATGAAGATGAGAAAGGGGAGAGACTGAGGTCTCTTCAGAGGATACAAATTAGCACTTTATGGACTATATATATCTATATATATATATAGATATAGATGTATATATATATACACATATATGGAAATAAATTAGCACTCTACGGGCTATATATATATATATATCCATATACAATATATACAAAGATAAATATATATATATGATCTATATAGATCATATATATATGATCTATATATAGATATATATATGTATACAATATATATGGATACAAATTAGCACTTTATGGACTATATATATATAAAAGACTTTATATTTATATGGACTTTAGAGTATATATATATATATATGGACTTTATAGCCTATATATATATATATATATATCCATAAAGTGTATATATATATCCATAAAGTCTTATAGCCCATATGGACTATAGTCCATAAAGTGGACTCTCTCTCTCTATATATATATGTATATATATATACATACATATACTATATATAGTCAATATATATATATGAATTTTATAGTATATGTCCGTATATATATAAAGTCTATAGTATATATATATATATAGAGAGAGAGAGAGAGTCCATAAAGTGGACTCTCTCTCTCTCTCTCTATATATATATATATATGGACTATAAAGTCCATATATATATATAAAGTCTATAGTATATATATATATATATATTCCATAAAGTGCTAATTTGTATCCATATATATAAGTATCCATATATATAAGTATCCATATACTTTTATTTATATATATATATATATATATATATATGATGGAAGCATTATATGATGGAGGCATTAGTAGCCTAAATATTTCCAAAGAAAACTTTAAAGTTACTTAAAAGCCATGTATATTTGTTAAGAATTCATTAGGATAAGTATGCTTTACTAATGTATACAAACACAAATACTGTGGAAATCAGATATTTATTCAAAATATATGAATAGAATATCAATGTGTATATATATATATATATATATATATATATATAGCTACTTTAAGGAAAATGTTTATGATTCATAAAGAACCACTTTTCCTTTATATCTAAGACTTACTTCTAAAGATGCAACAGTCTCTCATCTTATGTTGAGAAATATTTCCTTCTTGAGTCCTCTTTTCACAAGTAACAGCTAATCAAACATCTTTGAAGTTAGGTAACATAAAACTCATCTGTTCCGAAATCTTGAATGAATCCTTATTCCCAAGTACCATTTATAGCAAATCATTCTCTTCTGCCTTCTCAACCAATTTCTGAATGATGCAGTTCAAATAGACCCATCAACTAAACACTGATACACCATACTCATGATAGGGTTCATAAATCTGCCTAATTTCTTCCAAATAGAATATTTTATATTTCTCTACTTCTCTAACACTTATGTGATATAAACTATTCTATGGTGCTTTATCTTACTCATTTTTTCCTTTTTTTATTTTTCTTTTTTTCTTTTTTTTTGTATTTAAAACGTTCTAATTCTAGATAGGTATGTGAATTTAATCACATGTATGCAACCTCTGCCTCTTAAATGTCAAATATCACATGAAAAAAACAATGTATAAGTCTAAATAGAGCAGGTGTCAAAGGCAGAATGGGAAATAAAATAGATCAGGACCCTTTGAATGGAATGGTCAGTCACTTAATAGGAGGAAAATAAAATAAGATCATAACTCTCATGGAGGTGGGAAGAGTATTTCTTCACTGACATCATATGTGAACAAACTCTATGCAGTATACAGTATTTTATCATAAATTTTATTCTAGAGCCAAATGATACCAGGCTTTTAAGGAATTCTCCCACAAGAAACAGGAATAGTCATATATATGTGTACATAAACACAGACATATTCACAAACTTACACTCATTCACAAATATAAAATGATCCAAAATGTTCTGGAAAATGCAATAAGAATTTTTTAATAGGATTCGTGTGTTCAAAGAATTATGAAATGCTATTAATTCACCATATAAATACCACTAGATAAATAAAAAAGTGAGTATAAAAGAAAGTCTATTGCAAATAAATATAAATATAAACATATATGAAAAATGATAAAGTGAATGGCTTTTATTTGTTTACTTTTAGACAGAGAGCATGCACTAGTTGCGGGAGGGGTTGAGGGAGAGGAAGAGGGAAAGAGGAGCAGACTCCCTGCCGAGTAGGGAGCCTGACACGGGGCTCCATATCAAGACCTTGAGATCATGACCCGAGTTGAAACCAAGAGATGGACTCCTAACCAACAGAGCCACACAACCACGCTGTGGATTAAATAAAATATTTAAAGACATGATGGAGAAAAAAAATCTGCCATTGTTAAAAGAAAACAACAGCAAATCATAAAAGATGTTCATTTTGAAAAGTTTGGAGAACTGGAGAATTAAAATGCAGGAACATATGTATGCCTATTGTCATTCTTAGAAATGTATATACCTAAAAATTATGGAATTATGAAAACATCTTGCCTTGGTGGCTCAGTGGGTTGAGCCTCTGTGTTCGGCTCAGGTCATGATCCCAGGGTCATGGGTTCAGGTCCTGCATTGGGCTCTCTGCTCAGCGGGGAGCTTGCTTCCTCCTCTCTCTCTCTCTCTCTGCCTACTTGTGATCTCTGTCTGTCAAGTAAATAAATAAAATCTTAAAAAAAGAAAACATTTTGCAATAAAATATTTTTTTTATTTTGCAATATTTCTATTGCAGGATGTTTTCTTAACAATTCTAAATGTCTCCTTGAAAACCTTTGTTAAAGATTCTGAATATTATCCATAAACATATGATCCTAAAAATGTCTTGAAAGAGATAATAATAACAATGATGAGAAATAAGAGCAAGGAGATTGTATTCTATATATAGAAATAGTAACTAAAATATGACATTTTTTTAAAGATTTTAGTTATTTATTTGACAGACAGAAATCACAAGTAGACAGAGAGGCAGACAGAGAGAGAGGGGGAAGCAGGCTCCCTACTGAGCAGAGAGCCCGATGCGGGACTTGATCCCAGGACTCTGAGATCATGACCCGAGCCGAAGGCAGAGGCTTTAAACCACTGAGCCACCCAGGCGCCCTAAAATATGACATTTTATAGAAATTTATATTTTTTGTATCTCAGCAATATATACTAGAAGATGGAACAATGCTGTCAATCTTGCCATTCTAAACACAATATGGGATGTCACTATTTTGAAAGGATGTGGAAAGGGAAAATGAGTTGGATGTAATTATACATGAGGGGTTATTTCTCCATCCACAGTGGCTGGATTGATGAGTCAATAGGTGGTATTTGATATTTAGAACTTACTTATTAAAAATAAACACATTGGTGGAAAATACAGGTAAATAGAAACAAAAAGTGATAAAATAATGTGAAATATTGTCCTTGGAGATCAGAAAGAGTGGGTAATGGGATCATACCCACGAGGTGTTGAGATCATGTTCTTACCTAACTTGAGTAAAATACTAAAGTAAAACAAAAACTGGTACAGTAAAATGTAACTCACAATATCATTGACAAGTCAACCATCATTCTTCTCAATGTTGAAAACTGAAAGCTTTTCCTCTAAAATAAAAAACAAAGCAAAAATGCCACTGTGTAACTTCTAATCAACATTATAATGGAAATACAGCCAGAGCCTTTAGGCAAAAATCAAAACAAAACAAAATAATTAAAATCGGAAATGAAAAGGTAAAACTATCTTGGTTCACAAACAACATTAGCTTATAGGTAGAAAATTTTAAAGAGTCCACAAAAATATGCTGGAACTAATAAATTTAACAGCATTTCAGGACAAAAAACACCCCACATTTGTACTTCTATATAGAAATAAAGTACATTCATAAGAATCATTTTAAAAAGTGAAAATTACATTTACAATGCCACTCAAAACCATAATAACTTGGAAATAATCTTAAGAAGGGGAAGAAATTTTTGCAATGAAATTCACAAAACATCACTGAAAAAATAGAAGAGACAAATAATTGAATAGAAACATCCCGTGTTCATGGCTTGCTAAACTTGGTATTGTTAAGAGGCCAATGTTACCATAAACAAATTACAGATTTAGTGAATACACATTAGAATTACAAATGTATATAGAATCTGGAATAGAATACATAGAATATATATTCTATGTATTCTATATATACATATATATTATATGTATATATAATATATATAATATATTATATATATATATATGTGTATATATATATATATATATATATATAATCTCAAGATACCCTGAATAGCCAAAATAATCTAATGAAACAATTAGAGAATTCACTTTTTCCAAAAAAAAAAAAGAATTCACTTTTTCTGACCAAAAACTTATTTAAAAAGCTATGACAATAAAAAAAGTACTATTAGCATAAACACAGACACAAACCAATAAAATAGATACATCAGAAGAAATATTCCACATATGATTTTCTCAAGTGTCCAAATATTTATGTGTGAATGTCTTCTCAAAAATTATGCAGAAAAACAAGAATGAATATGAAAACTCCCTTAAAACAAGATAAAATTATTTTAGTGTCAACAGTTTACTTATTTGAGCACATTCTATTTTCTCAGATACACTGACTTTTCTATATTTTCACGTGACCCCAGCACAGCCACATACATTACCTGATAAAAAATATTGTCTCAAAGCCTCTAAATAAAATTCAGTTCATGTTCTATTCCCAATGCAAAGTTTCTATACCGAGGAGATTTTGCTTACAAAGGCACACCCATATTATCTCATGTGTAATTTGTATTGTAGATGTCCATATTCTGAATAATGAGTGAAATCTTCCAAATAATGCCAAAGTTCCATATGAATTACATATTCTTGTCTCTTGAATTCAATGTGCATCAATGTGTTTTCACACCTTTTCCCCCATGTTTATATTTAGAGTAGGATGTTAAATATTGAAAAAGCCTAATTTTACTGATTCATAAATTTATTGAACATATTCTTTTTAAAATTATTTCTCATTATTAAAAATAAAGAAACAAAATCATAGATTTATGGAGTTATTCAAGTCCAGAAATGATACAGTGATAGAGTTGGAATATGACCTCTCAACCTAGATAATACAGAATTTTCCACTGAAGCATGATTTTTTATGCCATACATGCTCTACACTTTTGATCAAAAGAATGTACAAAGAAAAATCATTCATGGTCACACAACAAGGCTGATCATTTACACAGGTGCAGAAAAGATCTGGATTTACCTAAGATGCATCCTTAATTTGGCTTTCATGGGAGAGATGTAAGAAATCTCTGATTAGAATTCTAAGAGCATAATGCACAAAACACTTTCCACCATGTCTCACAAAAATCTGAATTCATTACTTTTTCTCAAGATCTTAGTAATAGTCTAAAATTCTGTATCTTCCCCAAGGACTTTCTTTATTGACCTAGAGGCCTGAGAAATGAGTAAACCAAGTTACTGGGTCAGCTTTCCAAGGAGGGCTTTGAATGCATTAACTACATAAAGTGAATCATAATTCCAGAAAAAAAATGGCTGATCATGTGTGCATGTCTACAATAGTAATTATTTTTAAAAGAATGGAGCACTGGGTGTGGTGAAAAATAATGAATAATGTTTTTCTGAAAATAAATAAATTAAAAAAAAAAAAGAATTTTTGTGCATAACTCAAAGTTATGTAAATTTACAGCATTTTAAATGGTTTTTGTAGAATCAGAATCAGATGATTCAGAAGAGGGTCCTGTGTGTTCTAGATAAGGGTAAATACCCACAATATCCTTTCCTCGGTTTATACATTAGATTTCACATCTATTTATTGTTTTCCAATGGATTCTACTGAACAGACAAAGAGTATATAGCTCTCATTACTTTAACAAATTGGGAATTTTGATAATAGCATTTAATTTTCGAGCAATGCGTATGTTCACTTTTAAAAAGAAATGTACTATTTTAGGGCATAAAGAGATCTGGAACACAGTGATTATTTGTGCTGATGCATGTATGTGTGATTCCAATCAATATAATTTCCACATTGGTGAAATAGTATTAATAGATAAGTAAGTAATTCTATCGGCAGGTATTTTCAAAGATAGACACTAAGAATTAGTGTCAATTACAAGAATTAGTGACAATTACAAGAATTGTCTTTCAAAATATGCTTTGCAGTGAGAATGGGTTTACTTTTGTTCATTCTACCTGTGCACTGGAGAAACTAGGTTTAAACTAGATGTAATTCTATCTCATCTACTTAAAAGAAATATGAGATTGCTTTAAAGAATTCATCTATTAGAGCCTCTACATTGCATGTAGAACAAATATAAAGAAACATGGGATATTACAAGTAATCTTTGAGATAAGACATAATAAAAATGTACTGAATATTTTGCTATAAATTATCACTGAAGAGTAGTGGTAATATTCAGCAACTTACCATAATCATTGTTATGACAATGTTTTATTTTCACTTCAGTTTTCATCCAATACGCCCATATGATGAAATTTTTAAATTATTTCCGTATGTTATTCACTAAAACTCTGCAAGACTTAGTTCAGATATTATTGTTTTTCACTGGAAATGTGTTCATGTGTATGAAAGTAAAATATAAATAAATGCTGCTGTTACAAACATAAATGGATCATTTTCACTTAGTTTGTGTTTAAAACACCAAATAGATTACCAAAACTAAATTTACACATGCCATTAGACCTTTTCTTTTTTTTTAACCTTTACTACATACAGGTTTTCCTTGGTCTCTGAAAGTAGAGCACTTGACTAAAAGCTTCCATATGCTGAAAGTGCATGAACTGAAGAAGCAATTACCACTAATTTTTATGAAAACCTGTTCATTTTCTCAACTCAAAAAATAACCTCTCCTGGGATTTTCAGATACCTTAGAACACATTTTGCTGATGTGAGTTTAAAATAAATTATGTAAACAGAAGCTCATGCACACAGATCAAAGCCATGCAGGATGTATGCTGAGATTTTTAATGTAGTTCTTAGGGAAGTTCCTTGTCAGTGTCACATTCACTGCTCTGCATGCATGTTGCTTTTCTTATGGCTTGCTGTCAAACACACACTGAATGTCAATTTCAACTTTCATAATTTTTTAAAGTGGGAATCTTTTTATATTTTTGGGGTTGGCATGAACAGTAATGAAGTAAGTCTTTTGAAAAGCAAATTGGCATAACAGAATTTTTTTTTAAAAGGAAATACCTTTATTCTGATATCTATTTTTATATAAAATCTAGACAAGTAATTTCTAGGCTTTCATTAGAAAGAGTGAATGTATGTTTGGTAAAAAGCAGGAAAGAAGCAACATTAAGATGCAGGGGCTCTGGGGGCACCTGGGTATCTCGGTCCTTAAACTGCTTTTGGCTCAAATGATGATCCCAGTGTCCTGGGATCCAGCCCCACATTGGGCTCCCTGCTCAGTGGGGAGCTTGCTTCTCTCTCTCCTATTCTCCCTGCTTGTGTTCTCTCTCTTGCTTGGTCTCTCTTTGTCAAATAAATAAATAAAATCTTAAAAAAAATTTCCATGGGGGTCATGTAAGCATTTTTCTTTCATGGAAAAAGAAAAAAAGAAAGAAAAAAAAAGATACTGATAAAGGAAAGATTATTATCCTCCACAAACAGATTGATGATTTTGACCCTTAAGTGTTAGTTTTCTTTCACTATCACTTGAGGATATCCAAAACATACTCCATCAGGATGCTCATCTCATTTCCCATCCAGAGAGGATATTTGTAAAGCAACTCCCAAACCATGTTTTGTTGTCTATTTTATAGTCTACAGCTTCTGCTGGTATTTTAGAAAGTGTAGCCACTCTGTCAACCTCAAACTCCATTTCAAATAATCTATATTACATAGATTATGTCATTTATTTCCTAAACATATCACTTTAAAGTGTAGAATAATTTTAATCCAACTGCAACAAATACTACCAGAGGAATTAATGCAATGTGATCAACACCTATGTGACCACATCATAAATTTGCATGAAAACATCTTCACATCTGAAGAATATAATTTATGTTACCAAACCTTTTATTTTAGTATTGTAATTTTATAATTTCAGAATAGTTTACATACAGTGTTAAATTAGTCTCATGTGTACAGTATAGTGACACAAAACTTCCATACATTACCCAGTGCTCAATGACAAGCACATTCTCTAATATCAATTCAATACCATGTTTTATAACATTCTTGACTAAGCTGCTTCCCCATTTCCAGAAGATGCATCATTGGCCGTGCCTAAAACGAACCCTCCATTCTCTAATGAATATTGTTTCTTCCAAATTTTTTCCTATAAATTCTTGGTTCAATTATCACCAAAATATTATTCTTATATTTTGGGTACCATTTTAACATATTAATTCTCATAGATTTTATCACTGCGTATCATAATAATTATTGATTGTATTCCAGAATATGTTATAGTTAGGTGTAGGCTCATGTAGTGTTCATAATAAATCCAGAGAATTAGTTCATAGATTATACCAGCAGTAGCTTTTATTATCAATTTCACTGTGTTTCAAAATTATTTCACAGTCTTTCACAGCCAGACTAATTCTCAGAATTGTATAAAATTTTAAGTTTAAAAAACAAAACAAAACTTAGTAACTTAAAAAATGAACAAGTGCTTAAGAAGTCAATTGATTTCTTTAATTTTCACATTATGTACTCTAATATAAATCATTTATATTGTTTAACCCTACTTCACTCAAATAAATTGAGTTCTCTGGTTAATGAGATGTACCTATTGCTTATTATAAACCAATATTAAATTACACATAAAATTAACTTAAGCACTTGCTGAGAAGACTCACTTCTTGTATCATTATTGAAAATTTAAAAAAAAATAATATTACTGGAATACCTTGTATTATCTCTGCACTTTCACAAACCTTGGCCACAAACTGTCACAGACTTGGTTAGCTGACAGTCGTTCAATCATACTCATATGAACAAAGTCATTTTATGAGTAAATGCCTTTGAATATTTTCCAAACACGTGTTAATCTTTCACCTCTGCACATAACTTTTTAGGTATCTCCAAGAAAGACAATACCAACAATGATTCTATGCCTTCTTTACCTGGAGATAGAATCTATTGCATTTGTTTTGCTTAGTTTTGTTTGGTTTGATTGGTTGGTTTTTCTTTCCTTTTGTATTCACTTGGGAATGCTCACTGAGACTTGGACAATACAGGTTAAGTTACTAATAGCCCAAAATAGATGGAGGATAAGGTTGGGAAGGTGTACAACTAATTTCTTTAAATATTTAACAGGTGTGTTAAAGATCAATTTGGTGGTCAAAGAATCAAATATATTTATTCAGTTTGTTCCAGTATTATTGTGTCTCTAAAGTTTTATGAATAATGTATTTATATATTTTAACAAGTAAATTTACAGAAATTATGTGCCTGTAGATATTAATGTATTTCCCAATTTTAATTATATTGGCCAACAGATTTAATAATTCAATGAAATATGTTAGTTTAATAAAACAGAAATTCTGAAAATATCACAAATATGAGTTCTCTTTTATTTATTTTATAGATGAATTGCTTTCAAATTTTCCACTCTGTTGCAAAACACAACTATACACACATTATAAAATAATTTTTACTCAATAAACTAAATAATGAAAACAATTATATTACTCCTTTTGAAGCAATAATATTTTAAAAGATGTTTAACAATGCAATTTCATTTCAGGAAACAACAAATATTCTTTTTTTTTTAAAGATTTTATTTATTTATTTGACAGAGAGAGATTACAAGTAGGCAGAGAGGCAGGCAGAGAGACATAGGAGGAAGCAGGCTCCCTGCTGAGCAGAGAGCCCGATGCGGGACTCCATCCCAGGACCCTGAGATCATGACCTGAGCCGAAGGCAGCGGCTTAACCCACTGAGCCACCCAGGCGCCCCGAGGAAATAACAAATATTCTTGTATTTTTCTTGGCTTCCAGTAACTGAATTAACTAGACTTTTTACTTGGGAAAAGGTAACAATGGCTCAGTTTTATTTTACTTTTTTTTTTTGTTTTCATTTTTTCATTTAAATTCATTTAGCCAAGATATAGTATGCCATTAGATTCAGACGTAGTGTTCAATTATTAATCAGTTGCTCTTGATACCTAATACTCGTATCATGTGCTGTCCTCAATGCACATCACCTGGTTCCCAAATTCTATGACCCACATCCCTTCCAGCAGCCTTCAGTTTGTTTCCTAGAGTTAAAAGTCTTGCATGGTCTGTCTCCCTCTCTGATTTCTTCCCAGTCAATTTTCATTTCCTTACCTTATGATCCTCTACACTGTTTCTTATATTCCACATATGAGTGAAATCATATAATTGTCTTTTTTCCAATTGACTTATTTCATTTAGCACAATAACCAACAATTCCATTCTTGTTGATGTAAATGGTAAGTATTCATTCTTTCTGATGACTGGGTAATATTTCATTTTTTATATATATTACCAAATATTCTTTATCCATTCATCCACTGAAGGACATCTCAGCTTCATTCACAGTTTGACTATTGTGGACATTGCTGCTTCTTTTTAAGATTGTATTTATTTATTTGACAGATACCCAGCAGAGGAGGGAACACAAGTAAGGGGAGTGGGAGAGGGAGAAGCAGACTTCCCGCTGAGCAGGGATCCCAGTGTGGGGCTCAATCCCAGGACTCTGGGATCATGACATGAGATGAAAGAAGACACTTAATGACTGAGCCACCCAGGTGTCCAGACATTGCTGCTACTAACATTAGGGTATAGGTGACCCTTTGTTTCACTACATTTGTATGTTTGTAAATACCCAGTAGTGCAATTGCTGGGTCATAGGGTAGGTCTGTTTTTAACTTCTTGAGGAACCTCCCTACTGTTTTCTAGAGTGGCTATACAAGCTTGAATTTCCACCAACAGTGTAAGAAGGTAATGTTTTCTCCACATCCATGCAAACATTTGTTGTTTCAAGTCTTCGTAATTTTAGCCATACAAACTGGTGTGAGGTGCTATCTCATTGTGATTTGGATTTCAATTACTCTAATGCTGAGTGATGTGGAGCATTTTTTCAGGTGTTTGGTGGCTATTTTTATGTCTTCTTTGAAGAAATCTATATTCATGTATTCTGTCTGTTTCTTGACTGAATTCTTTCTTGATTGGGTGTTGGGTTTGATAACTTCTTCATAGATCTTGGATAGAAGTCCTTTATCTGATAAGTCATTTGCAAATATCATCTCACATTCTGTAGATTACCTTTTATTTTTTAAAAGATTTGATTTCTTTACTTGTCAGAGAGAAAGAGCGAATGAGCACAAGCATGGAGAGAAGCAGGCAGAGGGAGAAGCAGGCTCCACACTGAGCTGGCAGTCCAATGTGGGACTTGATTCCATGAACATTACCTGAGCCAAAGGCAGTTGCTTAACTGACTGAGCCACCCAGCTGCTCCTGTAGGTTACCTTTTAGTTGTGTTAACTATTTCCTTTGCTGTGCACTAGATTTTCATATTGATGAAGTCCCAATAGTTTATTTTAGCTTTTGTTCCATTTGCTTTTAGAGCTGTGTCCTGCAAGAGATTGCTCCAGCTGACATTGAAGAGGTCCTCCATGTATTCTCAATTAGGGTTTTGCTGGATTCCTCTCTCAAATTTAGGTCATCCATAGATTTAACTTTATTTTTGCACATGATGTAAGATATTAATCCAGTAACATTCCTCTGCATGTGACTGTCCAGGTTTTCCAGGACCATTTATTGAAGAGACTGTTCTGTTTCCATTAGATACTCTTTCCTATTTTGTCATAGATTAGCTGGCCATAGACTTAAGAGTCAATTACTGGGTTCTCTATTCTGCTCCACTGAGCTATGTGTCTGTTTTTGTCCCAGTACCATACTGTCTTGTTGATCACAGCTTTGTTATATAGCTTGAAGTTAGACATTTTGATGTCTCCACCTTTAGTTTTCACTTTCAACATTACTCTGTGGATTTGCTTTTAAGGTTCCATTAAAATTTTAGGATTACTGGGGCGCCTGGGTGGCTCAGTGGGTTAAAGTCTCTGCCTTCGGCTCAGGTCATCATCACAGGGTCCTGGAATTGAGCCCCGCATCGGGCTGTCTGCTGTATGGAGAGACTGCTTCCTCCTATCTTTCTCTCTGCCTGCCTCTCTGCCTACTTGTGATCTCTGTCTGTCAAATAAATAAATAAGAAATCTTTAAAAAAATTTAGGATTACTTGTTCCAGCTCTCTGAAAAATGTAAATGATATTTTGATAGTGATTGAGTTGAATGGGTAGATTCTTATGGGAAGCATAGACATTTTCGTAATATTTATTTCTCCAATCCATGAAGATGAAATGTGTTCCTGTCTCTTCATGTAACCTCAATTTCTTTCATAAGTTTTTTTTTCTTAAAAAAAGGTTATTTAAAATAAAACGGATCTTTTTATTAAAATATTTAATTTAAAAAATGTTTAAATGTTTTCAAGTCTTTTTGTTTGTTTGTTTGAGGAAAGCCTTTATTTCTCCTTCAATTTTTTTTTTGTTTGTTTGAGGAAAGCCTTTATTTCTCATTCACTTTTTTGTTTGTATTTTTGTTTTTTTTCCCCAATTTATTTATTTTCAGAAAAATATTATTCATTATTTTTTCACCACACCCAGGGCTCCCTGCAAACATCCTCTATAATACCCACCACTTGGTACCACAACCTCCCATCCCCCCGCCACATCAAACCCCTCAGATTGTTTTCAGAGTCCAGAGTCTCTCGTGGTTCACCTCCCCATCCAATTTACCCAAATTCCCTACTCCTCTCTAACACCCCTTGTCCTCCATGCTATTTGTTATGCTCCACAAATAAGTGAAACCATATGATAATTGCCTCTCTCTGCTTGACTGATTTCACTCAGCATAATCTCTTCCAGTCCCGTCCATGTTGCTACAAAAGTTGGGTATTCATCCTTTCTGATGGAGACATAATACTCCATAGTGTATATGGACCATATCTTCCTTCCATTCATCCGTTGAAGGGCATCTTGGTTCTTTCCATAGTTTGGCGACTGTGTCCATTGCTGCTATAAACTTTGGGGTACAGATGGCCCTTCTTTTCACGACATCTGTGTCTTTGAGGTAAATTCCCAGGAGTGCAATTGCAGGGTCGTAGGGAAGCTCTACTTTTAATTTCTTGAGGAATCTCCACACTGTTCTCCAAAGAGGCTGCACCAACTTGCATTCCCACCAACAGTGGAAGAGGGTTCCCCGTTCTCCACATCCTCTCCAACACATGTTGTTTCCTGTTTTGTTAATTTTGGCCATTCTAACTGGTGTAAGGTGATATCTCAATGTGGTTTTAATTTGAATCTCCCTGAGGGCTAATCATGATGAGCATTTTTTCATGTGTCTGATAGCCATTTGTATGTCTTGATGGGAGAAGTGTCTGTTCATATCTTCTGCCCATTTTTTGATGTGTTTGTCTGTTTCGTGTGGGTTGAGTTTGAGGAGTACATTATAGATCCTGGATATCAACCTTTTGTCTGTACTGTCATTTGCAAATATCTTCTCCCATTCCGTGGGTTGCCTCTTTGTTTTCTTGACTGTTTCCTTCGCTGTGCAGAAGCTTTTGATTTTGATGAAGTCCCAGAAATTTATTTTCACTTTTGTTTCCTTTGCCTTTGGAGACGTATCTTGAAAGAAGTTGCTGTGGCTGATATCAAAGAGATTACTGCCTATGTTCTCCTCTAGGATTCTGATGTATTCCTGTCTCACGTTGAGGTCTTTTATCCATTGTGATTTTATCTTTGTGTACGCTGTAAGAGAATGGTCGATTTTCATTATTCTACATATAGTTGTACGTTTTTCCCAACACCACTTATTGAAGAGACTGTTTTTTTCCACTGTATATTTTTTCCTGTTTTGTCAAAGATTAATTGATCATAGAGTCGAGGGTCCATATCAGGGCTTTCTACTCTGTTCCACTGGTCTATGTGTCTGTTTTTAGGCCAGTACCATGGTGTCTTGGTGATCAAAGCTTTGTAATAAAGCTTGAAATCAGGTAAGGTGATGCCGCCAGCTTTATTTTTGTTTTTCAACATTTCCTTAGTGATTTGGGGTCTCTTCTGATTCCATACAAATTTTAGGATTATTTGCTCCAGCTCTCTGAAGAATACCGGTGGAATATTGATCGGAATGGCATTAAAATATAGATTGCTCTAGGCAGTATAGATATTATTTTCCCAATTTATTTATTTTCAGAAAAACAGTATTCATTATTTTTTTACCACACCCAGTGCTCCATGCAAGCTGTGCCCTCTATAATACCCACCACCTGGTACCGCAGCCTCCCGCCACTTCAAACCCCTCAACTGTTTTTCAGAGTCCATAGTCTCTCATGGTTCACCTCCCCTTCCAATTTACCCAAATTCCCTACTCCTCTCTAACGCCCCTTGTCCTCCATGCTATTGGTTATGCTCCACAAATGAGTGAAACCATATGATAATTGACTCTCTCTGCTTGACTTATTTCACTCAGCATAATCTCTTCCAGTCCCGTCCATGTTGCTACAAAAGTTGGATATTCGTCCTTTCTGATGGAGGCATAATACTCCATAGTGTATATGGACCACATCTTCCTTATCCATTCATCCGTTGAAGGGCATCTTGGTTCTTTCCATAGTTAGGCGACTGTGGCCATTGCTGCTATAAACATTGGGGTACAGATGGCCCTTCTTTTCACGACATCTGTATCTTTGGGGTAAATACCCAGGAGTGCAATTGCAGGGTCGTAGGGAAGCTCTATTTTTAAATTCTTGAGGAATCTCCACACTGTTCTCCAAAGAGGCTGCACCAACTTGCATTCCCACCAACAGTGGAAGAGGGTTCCCCGTTCTCCACATCCTCTCCAACACATGTTGTTTCCTGTTTTGTTAATTTTGGCCATTCTAACTGGTGTAAGGTGATATCTCAATGTGGTTTTAATTTGAATCTCCCTGAGGGCTAATCATGATGAGCATTTTTTCATGTGTCTGATAGCCATTTGTATGTCTTGATTGGAGAAGTGTCTGTTCATATCTTCTGCCCATCTTTTGACGTATTTGTCTGTTTCGTGTGGGTTGAGTTTGAGGAGTTCATTATAGATCCTGGATATCAACCTTTTGTCTGTACTGTCATTTGCAAATATCTTCTCCCATTCCGTGGGTTGCCTCTCTGTTTTTTTTGACTGTATCCTTTGCTGTGCAGAAGCTTTTGATTTTGATGAAGTCCCAGAAGTTTATTTTCGCTTTTGTTTCCTTTGCCTTTGGAGACGTATCTTGAAAGAAGTTGCTGTGGCTGATATCGAAGAGATTACTGCCTATGTTCTCCTCTAAGATTCTGATAGATTCCTGTCTCACGTTGAGGTCTTTTATCCATTTTGAGTTGATCTTTGTGTACGGTGTAAGAGAATGGTCGAGTTTCATTCTTCTACATATAGCTGTCCAGTTTTCCCAGCACCATTTATTGAAGAGACTCTCTTTTTTCCACTGTATATTTTTTCCTGTTTTGTCGAAGATTAATTGACCATAGAGTTGAGGGCCCATATCAGGGCTCTCTACTCTGTTCCACTGGTCTATGTGTCTGTTTTTATGCCAGTACCATGCTGTCTTGGTGATCACAGCTTTGTAATAAAGCTTGAAATCAGGTAACATGATGCCCCCAGCTTTATTTTTGTTTTTCAACATTTCCTTAGCGATTCGGGGTCTCTTCTGATTCCATACAAATTTTAGGATTATTTGCTCCAGCTCTTTGAAGAATGCCGGTGGAATTTTGATCGGAATGGCATTAAAAGTATAGATTGCTCTAGGCAGTATAGACATTTTAACAATGTTTATTCTTCCGATCCAAGAGCATGGAATGGTCTTCCATCTATTTGTGTCTTCTTCAATTTCTTTCATGAGTGTTCTATAGTTCCTCAAGTATAGATCCTTTACCCCTTTAGTTAGGTTTATTCCCAGGTATCTTATGGTTCTTGGTGCTATAGTAAATGGAATCGATTCTCTAATTTCCCTTTCTGTATTTTCATTGTTAGTGTATAAGAAAGCCACTGATTTCTGCTCATTGACTTTGTATCCTGCCACGCTGCTGAATTGCTGTATGAGTTCTAGTAGTTTGGGGGTGGAGTCTTTTGGGTTTTCCATATAAAGAATCATGTCATCTGCGAAGAGAGAGAGTTTGACTTCTTCATTACCAATTTGGATACCTTTTATTTCTCTCTGTTGTCTGATTGCTGTTGCTAGGACTTCTAATACTATGTTGAATAAGAGTGGTGAAAGTGGGCATCCTTGTCTTGTTCCTGATCTCAAGGAGAAGGCTGCAAGCTCTTTCCCATTGAGGACGATATTTGCTGTGGGTCTTTCATAGATAGATTTGATGAGGTTCAGGAATGTTCCCTCTATCCCTATACTTTGAAGCGTTTTAATCAGGAACGGATGTTGGATTTTGTCAAATGCTTTTTCTGCATCAATAGAGAGGACCATGTGGTTCTTCTCTCTTCTCATATTAATTTGTTGTATCACATTGATTGATTTACGAATGTTGAACCATCCTTGTAGCCCAGGGATGAATCCCACCTGATCATGGTGGATAATCTTTTTAATGTGTTGTTGGATCCTGTTGGCTAGGATCTTGTTGAGAATCTTAGCATCCATATTCATCAATGATATTGGTCTGAAATTCTCCTTTTTGGTATGGTCCTTGCCTGGTTTGGGGATCAGGGTAATGCTGGCTTCATAGAAAGAGTCTGGAAGTTTTCCTTCTGCTTCAATTTTTTGAAACAGCTTCAGGAGAATAGGTGTTATTTCTTCTTGGAAGGTTTGGTAGAATTCCCCAGGGAATCCGTCAGGTCCTGGGCTCTTGTTTTTTGGGAGATTTTTGATCACTGCTTCAATCTCGTTATTAGATATCGGTCTATTCAGGTTGTCGATTTCTTCCTGGTTCAATTTTGGTAGTTTATATTTTTCCAGGAATGCATCCATTTCATCTAGGTTGCTAAGCTTATTGGCATATAACTGTTCGTAATAACTTCTGATGATTGTTTCTACTTCCTTGGTGTTAGTTGTGATCTCTCCCTTTTCATTCATAATTTTATGAATTTGGGATTTCTCTCTTTTCTTTTGGATTAGTGTAGCCAGTGGCTTATCGATCTTATTGATTCTTTCAAAAAACCAGCTTCTATTTTCATTGATACTTTCTACTGTATCTCTGGTTTCTCCCTCATTGATCTCAGCTCTAATCTTGATGATTTCCCTTCTTATGTGTGGACTTGGTTTGATTTGTTGTTGATCCTCCAGTTCTTTAAGGTGTAGAGACAGCTGGTGTGTTCTGGATTTTTCAATTTTTTTGAGCAAAGCTTGGATGGCTATATATTTTCCCCTTAGGACCGCCTTTGCTGTATCCCATAGGTTTTGGACCGAAGTGTCTTCATTCTCATTGGTTTCCATGAATTGTTTCAGTTCTTCTTTGATCTCCTGGTTGTTCCAAGCATTCTTAAGCAAGGTGGTCTTTAGCTTCCAGGTGTTTGACTTCCTTCTGAACTTTTCCTTGTGATTGAGCTCCAGTTTCAAAGCTTTGTGGTCTGAGAATATGCAGGGAATCATCTCAGTCTTTTGGTATCGGCTCAGTCCTGATTTGTGACCCAGTATGTGGTCTATTCTGGAGAAGGTTCCGTGTGCACTTGAGAAGAATGAGTATTCTGCTGTTTTAGGGTGGAATGTTCTGTATATATCTATGAGGTCCATCTGGTCCAATGTGTCATTCAATGCTCTTGTTTCTTTATTGATTTTCTGCTTCGATGATCTGTCTAATTCTGAAAGAGGCGTGTTAAGATGTCCTACAATTAGTGTTCTCATATCAATATGACTCTTTATCTTGATTAACAGTTTTCTTAAGTAATTGGCTGCTCCCATATTGGGAGCATAGATATTTACAATTGTTAGATCATCTTGGTGGATAGTCCCTTTAAGGATTATGTAGTGTCCTTCTGTATCTCTGACTACAGTCTTTAGTTTGAAGTCTAATTTATCTGATATGAGAATCGCTACCCCATCCTTCTTTTGAGTCCCATTGGCATGAAAGATGCTTCTCCACCCCTTCACTTTCAGTCTGCGTGTATCTTTAGGTTCAAAATGGGTCTCTTGTAGACAGCATATTGATGAGTCCGGTCGTTTTATCCAATCTGCAACCCTGTGCCGTTTTATGGATGCATTTAGGCCATTCACATTGAGAGTGATTATTGATAGATACGTTTTTATTGACATCGAGTTACCTTTGAAGTCTTTCTTTCTGTAGACTGTCTCTATATTTCTGTTCAATGCTATTCTTGGGATTTTTCCTCTTTTATAGAACCCCCCTTAATATTTCCTGCAGTATCGGCTTGGTGGTTGCATAGTCTTTTAAGCCATGCCGGTCTTGGAAACTCTTTATCTCTCCATCCATTTTGAATGTCAGTCTTGCTGGGTAAAGTATTCTTGGCTGCATGTTCTTCTCATTTAGTGCCCTGAATATATCTTCCCAGGCTCTTCTGGCTTGCCAGGTCTCTGTGGACAGGTCTGACATTATTCTGATGGGCTTCCCTCTGTAAGTAAGGAGCCTCTTTGCCCTGTCGGATTTCAGGAGATTATACCTACAATTATAATTTCTCAATTTGACTATCAAGTGTTGTGATGTTTTATTGGAGTGTATAATCTTGGGTGGAGACCGTTCAGCCTCTAGTACATGAACGCTGGTTTCATTCGCGAGATTTGGAAAACTATCATGAAGGATTTGTTCCACTATATCTTCTAGACTTCTTTCTTTCTCCTCCCCTTCAGGAATTCCAATAATTCTGACGTTGGAATGCTACATGGCATCATTTATTTTCCTGATTCTGTTTTCGTTGTTTCTAAGCTGTTTGTTCCAGGCTTCCTCCTGATCCTTTCTCTCTATCTGTTTGTCTTCCAGATCACTAATTCTATCTTCTGTCTCAGTTACCCTAGCTTTGAGAGAGTTTAGATTAGTTTGGACCTCATTCAGAGCATTGTGGACCTCCTCCCTGTTAGCTTTATGCTCTGCCCTAACATTGCGAACTTCCTGTCTAGTCGCTTTCAGTTCGGCCCTAATCAATTCTGTTTGGTCATCCATGGCTTTCTCCAACCTAGCTATTGCCTGGATAATTGTTAGCCTGAATTCTCTTTCCGACATATTGTCTATGTTGATAGCCGTTAGCTCTGTTGCAGAAGGTCCATCCTCTGTATTTTTCTTCTGTTGGGCATTCCTCCTCCTAGTCATTTTGGTGGGAGAAGACTGAACAGATGTAGCTGGATGTATCAACTCTGGTGCAGTCAAGGTGCACCGTGGAACACTTCTGAGCAATCACGATTCCCCACCCAAACGAGAGACAAAAGAATAGAAAAAGAAAAAGAAAAAAAATGAAAGAAGAAAAAGTAAAAGAATAAAAAGAAAAAAGAGAGAGAGAGATAGGAAAGAAAGGGAAGATGAAAAAAAGGTTCAGCCCAGATGGGCCCCAAAGTAAGATTTATGAAGTTGACAAACCAAAGAGATAAAAAGTCTGATGCAATTATATGTCAAGAGAAAGAAAAAAAAAAAAAATATATATATATATATATATATATATATATGCAAATAAAGAGAGAACCTCGTCAAAAAGAACCACAAGTATAAAATTTATATGCTATCAGGACAAACACAAATACACAGAAACACTGGTGTAAGAAGATGGGAGAGTTCTTATAAATTCTCAGTGTGTGCGAGGAAGGTTGTTTTGATTCTTCCTGGATGTATCTTGATATCTTTGTTAAAGGACTCAACTTTCCTAAGATAAAGGGGATTAAAAATTGGTTTACCTATAGGGGTAGTATTGATTGGGGAAAGGGGATTACTTTGAAGTTAACTCTATATGAATGTTAGAGGATAAAAATAAAAAGGAATATACTAGACTAAACTAAACTAAAATTAAAAAAAAGGAATTCAAAAAAATAAAAATGCAAAAGAAAAACATAGGTGTATGTATCAAAAAGTTCAGGTAAGAAAGGTATTATGGAATTTGATGTACTGTACAGCTCGCTGTGATGGTAAACAAGTTAAAAAATTACCTATGTGTAAAAAAAAAAAATGAACCAGAATTGTGGAAACGAGTGAACAATACAAGTTTTCCTATGAAGTAGTGTTGGTTCTCTTGTAGTCCTTTTTTTTTTTTTCCTTTCTTGGTTTGTTTTCTGGGGGAGGGGCCTGCCATGTGGGTTGTCAGTCAATGATGTTTCCTGAGTTGAGTCCTCCCGCCCCACTCAAGGGGGTGGGCTTGGGGAAACTGGTTTTTTTCAGGCTTTTGTTCTCTGGCGGTTTTTATGCTTGTTCACTTTTTTTCCTCTCACCTTGACCGCCTTTGATGGTTTTTGTAGTATTAGAAGAAATCAAACCACACCCTGATCTCCCTCTCAGAGAGAAGCCTCAGTCTGCGTTCAGAAGCTGAATAAATTCCCCCTTGGCCGCTGGCAGAGCAGGTTCCAAGTTGCAGACCCTGGGGGCGCAGGATCTTTTGCTTGTACCCAAAGCCAAGGCAGTGGCGGCTGTCTGGGAGCCAGAGAGTTTCCAAGCAGCGATTGCACACTGAGATTTTGCCGCCGGCCCAGGCTGGGAGTGCCCGGCTTGTGCGCATCTCTTTTCAGAGGCGGCTGTGGGTCGGGCACGCATCTGGGGCACTGAGAATGGGGCGCTGGTCCGTAAGCCCCAGGCTGGGCTTTTGTGCGCCTCTGTCAGGGGAAGAGTTTCGTGCAGGCAGCTTAGGCTTTGAAACAATGGCGTGGGTCAAAGAGCGCTGGCCGGGCCTCAGTAACTCAGGGAAGCTTGAGGGATGTGCGCGCGTATTTCTAGCTTTGTGATAGGGCTAGCCGCGTTCTGCAGACCGGCGCAGCTCCCATCCCCTCACAGGAGCCGGAACCCACGCGCTCTGGGGAGCGCTGGCGGCTTAGGGACCAGGAGCTGGTTTCTCCACCACACTCTCTCTGCCTCCACGCCGGGGAGGCCATCTGCGAGCGGGGACTTAAGCCCTTGTCCCTAGCCGCCCTGATTCGCACAATTTCCCCCCACGATCCTTTGCTCTTTTGGAGTGCTTTCAACCAGTCTCCAAGTTACTGCTGGTCCCCAGACGCAGGGCACTCTAGCTCGTATTGGGGTATTACTTTCCCACCAGTCGCCACTGGTGGCTCCCTTCCCCTTTTGTTTATCTTCCGATATCAGTCCGCAGTTCCCGTTCCGCTTTATCTGCCTAGTGATTGAGTTGAATGTGTAGATTCTTATGGGAAGCATAGACATTTTCATAATATTTATATTCCAATCCATGTACATGAAATGTTTTTCTGTCTCTTCATGTCTACCTCAATTTCTTTCATAAGTTTTTCTGTATTTTTTAGAGTACAGATCTTTAACTCTTTGGTTAAATTTATTCTTAGTTATGTTATGATTTTGTTGCAATTGAAAATGGGATTGAGTCCTTAATTTGTTTTTCTTCAGTCTCATAACTAGTGCATAAAATTGAAACTGATTTCTGTGCATTGATTTTGTATCCTATTATGTTTCTGAATAGCTGTCAGAGTTCTATCAATGTTCAGGTGAAGTCTTTGGGTTTTCCACATTAAATATCAAATCATGTAAGAAGAGTGAGAATTTGACATCTTCCTTACCAATTTGAATGCATTTTTATTTCATTTGTTGTCTGGTTGATGAATCTAAAACTTCCAATACTATGGTGAACAACAGTGGTGAGAGAGGGCTTTCCATTTATGTCCCAGACCTTAAGGAAAAGCTCTCACTTTTTCCCAATTTAGAAAGATATCCACTGTGGGAATATCATATATGGGTTTGTGCTATTGAGGTATGTTCCTTCTATCTCTACACTGTGTAAAATTTTATAGACAGGATGCTGGATGTTGTCAAATGCTTTTTCTGCATCAATTGAGAGGATTATATGGTTCTTGCTTTTCTTTTATTAATGTGATGTATCACGTTGTTTGATTTGTGAATGTTGACAAATTCTTCCATCCCCGGAATAAGTCCCACCTGCTCGTGGTGAATAGTTCTTTTAATATACTGTTAGATCTTATTGACCAATATCTTGATAAGTATGTTGACAGCCATGTTAATCAGGAGTATTGGTTTTGGGCAGGTTTGATTTCTGCTTCAACTAACTTACTGGTTATGAATCTGTTCAGATTATCTATTTCTTCTTGTTTCAGTTTTGGTAGTTTATAAATTTCCAAGAATGCATCTATTTTTTAGCAAATTGCCTAATTTGTTACCATATAGTTGATGATAATAAGTTCTACTAATTGTCTCTATTTCCTTTCCATTTTATTAATTCACGTCCTTCTCTTTTAGTTTATATAAGTCTAGCCAGAGGTTTATTGAACTTATTATTTTTTTCCAAAGAACCAGCTTCTAATTCCGTTGTGTTTTTTCCCTATTCTTCTAGTTTCTATTTCATTTATTTCTGCTCTAATCTTTATTCTTTCTATTCACCTTCTTGGTTTAAGCTTTATTCAGTGTTCTGACTCCAGGTCCTTTAGGTTTAAGGGAAGCTTGTGTATTTGAGATTTTTCTAGTTTTTTTGAGAGAAGATCCTATTGCATTTCACGTCCTTCTTATGATGGTTTTGCTGTATTCCTATTGTATTGAAAAGTTGTTTTCTTTTTCATTTGTTTTGATAAATTAGTTTAATCCTTCCTTAATTTCCTGATTGACCAATTCATTGTTTAGTGGGATGTTATTTAACGCCCATGTGTTTCGGTTCCTTCTATATTTCCTCTTGTGATCAAGTTCAAAATTTAAAGCATTGTGGTCTTAAAATAGGAAGGGGGTTATGGCAATCTTTTGGTACCAGTTGAGACCTGATTTGTGACCCAACATATGAACTATCCTGGAGAATGTTCCCTGTGCACTTGAGAAGCATGATTGTTCTTTTTCTTTGGATTGGAATGCTCTCTATATATTTGTGAAGTTCACCTGGTCCACTGCATCATTAAAAACCCTTATTTCCTTACTGGCCTTCTACTTAGATGGTCTGTCCATAGCTGTGAGTGGGGTGTTGAAGTCCAATACTATTAATGTGCTATCAATTTGGTTTTCTTTTTTTTTTTACATTGGTTATTAATGATTGATATAATTGGCTGCACCCAAATTAAGAAAATAAATATTTATAATGGTCTGCCATTCGTGTTTGGTAGACACTTTATGTATGATATCATGTCCCTCTTCATCTCTTACTGCAGTCTTTGTTTTAAAGTCAAATTTTCCTGACATGAGGATTATTATACCAGGTTTCTTTTGAGGTACATTAGCATGGTTAATTGTTCTCCAACCCCTCGTTTTCAGTCTGCAGGTGTCTTTTGGTCTAAAATCACTCTGTTCTAGACAGCATATGGATGGGTCTTGCTTTTTTATACAGGCCGATTCCTTTGTCTTTTAATTGGAGAATTTAGCCCATTTATATTCAGAGTAATTATTGAAATATTTGAATTTAGTTGCATTGTATTACATGAAAGTCCATGTATCTATAGATTATTTCTTTCTGGTCTATGTTACTATTGGGATCTTTCTCCACTGAATCATGTCTGGGTGCTGCCCTAATATCTTTTCTGGGATGCCACCATCCCACAGGATGTTCTCTGCTTACAGAAACAGGTTCCATTCTTTTTCAGGCTGCTCAAAAAAAAGAGTGATTACTGACCATCCCATCTTGAGCTTTATGATGACCCAAGCTGAGAACCCCTCTTGAGCTCGCTGACCCTAACCTGCTTCCCTGCTACACTACTGGGGCACTCTACCACTTCAGACATCCCCATTCACTCTATGACTCTTTGGATCCTGGGAGACCACAATGCCTCTCCTAGAATTCTGCTATTTAATTTTCAGTTCACTTTTAAGAAAGGGATATATCTCCCTATAGCAGATTTCTAAGGGTTTTGATTCTGTGTTTCTGTGTCATAGCACTTTCCTATTACCAGCTTGTGGAGGCTCCCTCCCACATCTGTTCATCTACTGATATATCCCCACAGATTCAAAACTTCCTAAGTCCTGCCTTCTAAAAAACATTCATCTTTCTGCTTGTACATCTATCTATCTATATATTCCTATATATCAAGCTGATTACATGGGTGTTCAAAATGGTTTCATAGATATCACTCGGCGGTCCAAAATTGAAATGAGGTCCCATACTCCTCCACCATCATGCCCTAGAAATTCAATTTTTTTTTAAAAAAATTCTTATTTGATTTCCTTTTTTAACTGTTCATTTTTCAGTAACATGTTGTTTAATCTCTTAATATTTGTGGTCTTTACAGAATTGTTCTTTTTTCTTTTTCACTTCAATTTTCTTAGTGCTATGGTCAGAAAATATGCAAGGAATTATCTCAATAATTTTGTGTTTGTTGAGGCCTGATTGGTAACCTAGCATGTGTTCTATTTTGGAGGATGTGTCACAAGTATTTAAAAAGACTGTGTTTCAGGATAGAGTGTTTCAAGTTTTTCTGTTAAGTCCATTCAGACTAGTGTTCAATTCAAAGCCATTTTAACTTGGAGATTTTTTGTTTAAGTGATCTGTTCATGGTTGTAAGTGGAGTTTTAAAGTTCCATACTAATACTATATTATTATCAGTAAGTTCCTTTGTGGTTATTATTATATGTCTTATACATTTGTGTTTTCCTATGTTGGGTACAGAAGTATTTAAAATTGTTAGATCTTCTTGTTGGATTCTCCAACTTATGAGTATAGAATGTCTTCTTTGTCTTTTGTTATAGTCTTTAAAAAAATCTAGTATGTCAAGTGTGCCTGGGTGGCTCCATTGGATAAACATCCAAATCTTGAATTTTCTTAGGTCTTGATTGCCTGGGTCATGAGATCAAGCCCCATGTCAGGCTCCTCAAACAGTGGAGATTCTGTTTGAAATTATATTTTTCCCTTGTCTTTTCCCCTGCTTGTGTGTTCCTCTCTCTCTCAAATGAATGAGTGAATGAATTAATGAATGAACAAAAAATTAAATAAATAAATAAGTAATAAAATATTTAAAAACAAATTAAGAAAATTAAGTCTACTGTTTCAGATATAAGTATTGGTAGTTCAGCTTTCCTTTGTTGTCCATTTGCATGACAAATGGTTCTCTATCCCCTCACTTTCAACCTATAGGTGTGTTTGGTTCTAAAATTAGTATTTGTAGGCAGCATACAGATGGACAGTTTTTGGTACGTTCTGACACCCAATGTCCTTTGATTAGAGCATTTACTCTATTAGCATTCAGAGTAATTATTGAAATATATATATATTAGTGCCATTTGATCAGTTAGTTTTTTCATTGTATCTGGAGATATTATCTGATCTCTTCTTGTTTTCATCACTTTTTATCTTCCCTTTCTGTTCAAAGTGTCTCCTTTAATATTTATTGCAGTGCTGGTTTAGTGGTGATAATCTCCTTTAGCTTTTCTTTTTTCATTTTTTTTTTTTTTTGGTCTGGGAAATTATTTATGTCTCCTTCCATTTTGAATAATATCCTTGTTGGATAGAATATTCTTGGGTACATATTTCCCCATTCAGCAATTAGAATATGCCATGTCACATCCTTCTGACTTGTGAGGTTCGTCTTAGGAAATCTGCAGCTATTTTTGGCAATTCATAGTGTCGGGCTAGATAAGATTTAATAAACACATGCTTCCCTGTATGAGGCTAGTTAAGGCAAAGAATGTGTATCTGGAAAGCTGGGTCCCCTTTCAGGTTTCTTGACTGAAAAGAGCCAGATCCTCATTGTGGCTCAATGCCCTCACCCAGGGAGTAAATGCTTCACTTGGGAGAAACATTTGACTTTAGAGGTTACACACTCCCTGTGTGCATGACTGTTCTGATTATTGAAACTTCACAATCCTACTTTTCTTATTCCCTCATTGTACTGTTAACATTCGCAACAAATGTGAATGCAAAGTGTGGCTTAAAACCTTTTGCCAATAGAGAGTTTGGTCCCTACACCTTCTCCTTTCTCTTACTAAGGTGTCTGGAGTCATCTTTTCATTCACCCCCTCAGAGTTTTCTAGCCAAATCCAATGGCTAACCTTATGGGTCCCTTCTTGTAAGTTACAGATTTTTTTTTGTATTACTGATTTTAAGAAAAATTTCTTTCCTTTTTTTTAAAGATTTTTTAAAATATCACTGTATTTCTTTTTTTCCAATTTATTTATTTTCAGAAAAACATTATTCATTATTTTTTCACCACACCCAGTGCTCCATGCAAGCCGTGTCCTCTATAATACCCACCACCTGGTACCCCACCCTCCCACCCCCCCACCACTTCAAACCCCTCAGACTGTTTTTCAGAGTCCATAGTCTCTCATGGTTCACCTCCCCTTCCAATTTACCCAAATTCCCTACTCCTCTCTAACGCCCCTTGTCCTCCATGCTATTTGTTATGCTCCACAAATAAGTGAAACCATATGATAATTGACTCTCTCTGCTTGACTTATTTCACTCAGCATAATCTCTTCAAGTCCCGTCCATGTTGCTACAAAAGTTGGGTATTCATCCTTTCTGATGGAGGCATAATACTCCATAGTGTATATGGACCACATCTTCCTTATCCATTTACTGTATTTCTTAAAATTTATTGCAATAGGTATTGGTGTTGGCCTGTTATTATTTTTGTTTTGTTTGGTTTGGTTTGGTTTTTTTGTTTGTTTGTTTGTTTGATGTGCTTTTTTGTTTTATTTTTTATTTGTTTGTTTTAGTGGTGTTTGTTTGATTGATTTGGGGGGAGTTCTCTGTGCCTCCTTGATCTGGATGTCTGTTTCCTTCTACAGATTAGTATGGCTTTCAGATATTATTTCCTTCAATAAATTTTCTGTGTCCATTTCTCTCTCTTTTACTTTTGGGAGTCCTATTATCCAAATAATATATTTGATAGAATCATTGAGTTCCCTAAGCCTGTTCTTTTCTTGATAATTCTTTGTTCTCTCTTCTGTTCAGCTTCGATATACTCCATTATTTTGTCTTCTAAGTCACTTGTTCCTTACTTTGTTTCATCCAGCCTTGTGTTCATTGCATAAGCTTGTTGCTAACCTCAGTTGTTGAGCTTGCATTTGTGACTGATATTTTTTAAACACTTTTACCTCTGTGGTAATGGTATCCCTGAATCCTTTCATTATTTTTACTACCCAGTATATATCCTATGACTGTTCCTTTAAATTCTCCATCATGTATGTTACTTAAAATTATTTCACTAAAATCTCTGGATGTAACTTCTGTGTGTTAGAAAAGTCTATTATGTTTCCTGCTTCCGAGAATGATGACTTTATTAAGAAGATGTCATATAGTTTCCAGGGCCTGAAGTTTCAAGTAATTTTCTGGTGTGTACTGTGTGAGATATATATAGATAGATAGATATCTATAGATATAGATAGATATCTAAATCTATCTATATCTATCTATCTAGATAGATAGATTCAGATATCTATCTATCGATCTAGATAGATATAGATAGATTTAAATATCTATCTATATATCTATACATATGTATATATATAGAGAGAGATCGATCTAGACCTATCTATATATATATGTATAGATAGATATCTAGATCCATAGATCTAGATATCTATATATCTATATCTATATATCTATATGTCTATATCTATATATAAACACTGTGTGTTCCAGGCATTATATATATATATATATATATATATTATATATACATACATATACATATATATATATATTTTTTTTGACTATTCTATCCTTCAGGCCAGTTATCTGCAAAGGTGATCCTTGACTACTATGGGCAGTTTTTGTCCCTGGCCTTAAAGAGGTGACTTTTAAATGGGTGTTCTCTGGTCTGCTTGTGAAATAGTCTTCATACCAGTTCCATCAGAACTGAGCCCCTGCAGAACTCTGATAGGAGCACTGGTATGGACAGGGATTTGTGCTTTTCTTCTGGGAGAGGGGCCCACTGTGCTGGGACTGAGGCAAACTTGATTAAGAGTGGAGTCCCTCCAGAGCACAGGTGTGTGGGATTTGGTGTAAGCAAGATAAGCAACATGTATGGGTGCTGCACTGCTTCCTGTGAATGGCTCTGTGATTATAATAAAAAAAAGGGGAAGAAAAATTGCACAAGCCTGGTCCCTGTCACCAGAGAAGCATCTACCAGAATGCTTTCTTTCAAGAACTTGCTATAAGTGGAAATAATCTCTCCACTGTGTGTTCCAGGCATTCCTCAAGTGTCTATTCTCATTTTACCTGCACCTTGGCCATTTACTTTCCTTCTGTCCAGGGCTAGGGCAGTGTTCTCCTGGCTCTATGCCATCTGATCCCTCTGATGTTTAGAAGTCCAATCTTTAAGCCCCACTGGTTGCAGGAACTCGTGAATATTAGCCCCTCTCATTTCACCACTCAGTGAATTCTTGGTAATGCTCTTCTTACGAATTTTCCTTTGGGACTCCTGTCTCTCTTGTCTTCTACTATGACCAGTGCTCCCTCCCCTCTTCCAAAACTGTAATACCTTTCTATTCCAAACCAGGTATCCACACTTCCTAAATTTTTTGATGTGACATCTACTCTTCCTTTAGTTGTGGAATTTGTTCTGTCAGTCTTCTGGTTGATTTCTGAATTATTTAGAATGATTTGATATTTATCAGTTTTGTTCCTGGTAGGAGATGCTCTTAGTATCCTCCTACTCCTTTGCCATTTTCCAGTACCATTTTCTTTTTTTTTTCAATTTATTTATTTTTAGAAAAACAGTATTCATTATTTTTTCACCACACCCAGTGCTCCATGCAATCCATGCCCTCTATAATACCCACCACCTGGTACCCCAACCTCCCACCCCCCCCCGCCACTTCAAACCCCTCAGATTGTTTTTCAGAGTCCATAGTCTCTCGTCCAGTACCATTTTCAACTTTATTTTTGAAAAAAAAAATTCCAGAATACAGAATCTATGTTATTGTTGTTGTTGTGGTTTGTTGTTGTTGTTTTACCTTCAAAACATCAGATATTTCACTTCAGTCTTTTCTTGCTTGCACGTTTTCTGAGAAATCAGAAGCAATTCTTATCTTTTGTCATCCTTATGTAATGTCCCTCCCCCCAGCTTCTTTAAGGACTATTTTTATGTTTATTTTTTAAAATTTGATTTATTAACATATGATATTATTTGTTTCAGAGGCAGAATTTAATGATTCATTGACTGCATACAACACCCAGTGCTCATTTCATCAAATGCCCTCCTTAATTCCCATCAGCCAGACACCCTCTTGCCCACCCACCTTCTTTCCACCTACTCTCAGTTTGTTTCCTATAGGTAAGTGTCTCTTATGGTTTATCTCTCTCTCTCTCTCCTCTCTCTCTCTCTGTTTTTGTCTTATTTGATTTTTCCTTCTCTTCCTCTGTGTTCATGCTTCCTTCTTAAATTCCACATATGAATGAAATCATATGCTATTTGTCTTTCTCTGACTTCTTTTGCTTAGAAAAATACCATTCAGTTCCATCCAAGTCATTGTAATAAACATTTTAATATGATATGTCTACATGTGTTAGTTTTTCCATTTTTAAAAATTTCCTCTTCGTTCTCACTTTAGTATCTCTATTTTTGTATGTTTTATGCATTTTGTTTTGTCTTCCACTTATCCTTTTTGGAATTCTCTGAACTTCCATACTCCTTGGTTAGTTTTCAATTATTTACCATTTTTCCTTTTTTTTGGTCTCATTGTGGTATTTTCATTACACTTGTGTTACACTTTTTATAGTATCCCACTGATTTAAATATTCTATATTTTCCTATTATTTGTTTTTGTTTGCTTCAGCTTTTGAGGGTTGTATTGATAAACATCTAGCTCAAAGATTTATTTTCCAACCATTTCCTGTCTAGTAATAAACACTTGTCATTCATTTCTTTTATTTGTTACAGCTTTTCTTAAATATCTAGCATTTATTTTTGTTTGTTTTTTAGCATTTCCAAATTCTGCTTACATAAGCTATCTGTTTTTGGATGTAGTCCACTTAATTATAGAACTTAGCATATTAATTATAGTCTACTTTAAAAATCTGGTTTAATAATTATAACACTTCTGACACATGTGCTTCTTATGGTTCTGACCTATATTCTGTCACATCGCAAATTATTTACTTATTTATTTATTTTGCTTTCTGGGTACTTTTTTTTTTTAATGACAAGAGTAATGTGCCCCTTAAAATAAACTGCTGTAAATAGATCTTCAGTTATTTGATGGTGAAGTTTGTAGGGAAGTGTAGTATTTGATAGTCATAACCTGTCTTTAATTTTTAATAAGCCTGTGCTTCTGGACTTTGAACTTCACGAGTTTTTCTCTTCTTCTCTCTTCATGGGGAGGAAATATGTGTACTTGCCATGCAGTTGGGTGATTTTTTTCTCCCATATGGAAGGCTGTACCAGCTTGGTGTTTGGTTATTTCAATTACCACAGGTCAGTTAAATTGTGATAATTACCCATGCTAGGGCAGATTAGTACATTAGCCTCAGGTTAATAAGTTCCTTCTGAGCACTGGATTGGATGGAAAAAAAATAAATAAATAAAGTGCTGTAGAATATTTGTAAATTTTTTTGGGGGGACAAGATGGCGGGGGAATAGGAAGAGGCGCCTTTTCAGCTGGTACCCCAAAGTTAGCTGATTACCTACCAAAAAACTCCGATCACCCATGAAATCAGCCTGAGATCAGAATTATACATGTCTGGATCTCTACAGGGGCAGAAGACACCAGTGGGCAGGTAAAGCAGGATGGGAACAGCGGACTGATATCGGAAGATAAACAAAAGGGGAAGGGAACCACCAGTGGTGACCGGTGGGAAAGTAATACCCCAATACGAGGGAGAGTGCCCTGCGTCTGGAGACCAGCAGTAACTTGGAGACTGGTTGAAAGCACTCCAAAAGAGCAAAGGATAACCGGGGAAATTGTGGGAATCGGGGAGGCTAGGGACAGGGGCTTAAGTCTCTGGTCCCAGACAGCCTCCCCGGCGTGGAGGCAGAGAGAGTGCGGTGGAGAAACCGCTCTTGGTCCCTAAGCCGCCAGCGCACCGAGAAAGCGTGGGTTCTAGTTCGTGTGAGGGGATGGAAGCCGCGTCGGTCTGCAGAATGCGTGCTAGCCCTACCACAAAGCTCGAGATACGTGCGCACGTCCCTCAAGCTCCCCTGAGTTAAAAGGCCCAGCCGGCGCTCTTTGCCCCGTGCCATTGTTTCAAAGCCTAAGCCCTGCGCCTGAAACACTTCCCTCCACAGAGGCGTGCAAAAGCCCAGCCTGGGGCTTACGGACCAGCGCCCCATTCTCAGTGCCCCAGACGCGCGCCCGACCCCTAGCCGCCTCTGAAAAGAGGTGCGCACAAGCCGGGCACTCCCAGCCTGGGCCGGCGGCAAAATCTCAGTGTGCAATCGCTGCTTGGAAACTCTCTGGCGGTCAGGAGCTCACAGACAGCCGCCACTGCCTTGGCTTTGGGTACAAGCAAAAGATCCTGCGCCCCCAGGGTCTGCAACTTGGAACCTGCTCTGCCAGCGGCAAGGTGGAATTTATACAGCTTTTGCACCCAGACTGAGGCTTCTCTCTGAGAGGGAGATCAGGGTGCGGTTTGATTTCTTCTAATACTACAAAAACCATCAAAGGCAGTCAAGGTGAAAGGAAAAAAGTGAACAAGCATAAAAACCGCCAGAGAAAAAAGCCTGAAAAAAAAAAAAAAAAAAAAAAAACAAAAAACAGTTTCCCCAGAGCTGACCCCCTTGAGGGGGGCTGGAGGACTCAATTCAGGAAACATCATTGACTGACAACCCACGTGGCAGGCCCCTCCCCCAGAAAATAAACCGAGAAAGAAAAAAGAAAAAGGACTACAAGAGAACCACCACTACTTCATAGGAAAACTTGTATAGTTCACTTGTTTCCACTATTCCGGATTATATATATATATATATATATTTTTTTTACACATAGGTAACTTTTATTAGCCTATTTACCATCACAGCGAGCTGTAAAGTACATCAAATTCCATAATACCTTTCTAACCTGAACTTTTTGATACATACACCTATGTTTTTGTTTTGCATTTTTATTTTTTTGAATTCCTTCTTTTAAAATTTTAGTTTAGTTTAGTAAAGTATATTACTTTTTATTTTTATCCTCTAATGTTCATATAGAGTTGACTTCAAAGTATATCCCCTTTACCCCTATAGGTAAACCAATTTTTAATCCCCTTTATCTTAGGAAAGTTGAGTCCTTTAACAAAGATATCAAGATACATCCAGGAAGAATCAAAACAACCTTCCTCGCACACACTGAGAATTTATAAGAACTCTCCCATCTTCTTCCACCAGTGTTTCTCTGTATTTGTGTTTCTCCTGATAGCATATAAATTTTACACTTGTGGTTCTTTTTGATGAGGTTATTTCTTTATATGCATATATATATATTTTCTTGCCACAAACCTCGATCAGTCTTTTTATCTCTTTTTGTTTGTCTACTTCATAAATCTTACCTTGGGGCATATCTGGGCTGAACCTGCTTTTTCATCTTCCTTTCTTTCCTGTCTCTCTCTCTCTCTCTCTCTCTCTTTTTCTTTTTTTCTTTTTCTTTTTCTTTTTCTTCTTATCCTTTTTTTTTTCTTTTTCTTTTCATTTTCTCTCATTTGGGTAGGGAATACTGATTGCTCAGAAGTGTTCCAGGGTGCACCTTGACAGCATAAGATTTGATATATCCAGCTACATGTGTTCAGTCATCTCCCACCAAAATGACTAGGAGGAGGAATTCCCAACAAAAGAAAATAAAGAGGATGGACCTTCTGCAACAGAGCTAATGGCTATCAACAAAGACAATATGTTGGAAAGATAATTCAGGCTAACAATTATCCAGGCAATAGCTAGGTTGGAGAAAGCCATGGATAACCAAACAGAATTGATTAGGGCCGAACTGAAAGCCACCATATAGGATGTTCACAGTGTTAGGGCGGAGCTTAAAGCTACCAGGGAGGAGGTCCACAATGCTCTCAATGAGTTCCAATCTAATCTAAACTCTCTCAAAGCTAGGGTAACTGAGACAGAAGATAGAATTAGTGACCTGGAAGACAAACAGATAGAGAGAAATGATCAGGAGGAAGCCTGGAACAAACAGCTTAGATCCCACGAAAGCAGAATCAGGGAAATAAATGATGCCATGAAGCGTTCCAACGTCAGAATTATTGGAATACCTGAAGGGGAGGAGAAAGAAAGAAGTCTAGAAGATATAGTGGAAATAGGCCTTCATGAACACTTTCCGAATCTCGCGAATGAAACCAGCGTTCATGTACTAGAGGCTGAACGGTCTCCACCCAAGATTATACATTCAAAAAAAACATCATGACACCTGATAGTCAAATTGAGGAATTATAATTGTAGGTATAATCTCTTGAAAGCCTCCAGGGCAAAGAGGCTCCTTACTTACAGAGGGAATCCCATCAGAATAATGTCAGACCTGTCCACAGAGACCTGGCAAGCCAGAAGAGGCTGGCAAGATATATTCAGTGCACTAAATGAGAAGAACATGCAGCCAAGAATACTTTATCCAGCAAGACTGACAATCAAAATGGATGGAGAGATAAAGAGTTTCCAAGACCGGCAAGGCTTAAAAGACTATGCAACCACCAAGCTGACACTGCAGGAAATATTAAGGGGGGTTCTATAAAAGAGGAAAATCCCAAGAATAGCATTGAACAGAAATATAGAGACAGTCTACAGCAAGAAAGACTTCAAAGGTAAATCGATGTCTCTAAAAACGTGTCTATCAATAATCACTCTCAATGTGAATGGCATAAATGCACCCATAAAACGGCACAGGGTTGCAGATTGGATAAAACGACAGGACCCATCCATATGTTGTCTACAAGAGACCCATTTTGAACTGAAAGATACACGCAGACTGAAAGTGAAGGGGTGGAGAAGCATCTTTCATGCCAACGGGACTCAAAAGAAGGATGGGGTAGCGATTCTCATATCAGATAAATTAGACTTCAAACTAAAGACTGTAGTCAGAGATACAGAAGGACACTACATAATCCTTAAAGGGACTATCCACCAAGATGATCTAACAATTGTAAATATCTATGCTCCCAATATGGGAACAGCCAATTACTTAAGAATAATGTTAATCAAGATAAAGAGACATATTGATATGAATACACTAATCGTAGGAGATCTTAACACGCCTCTTTCAGAATTAGACAGATCATCGAAGCAGAAAATCAATAAAGAAACAAGAGCATTGAATGACATATTGGACCAGATGGACCTCATAGATATATACAGAACATTCCACCCTAAAACAGCAGAATACTAATTCTTCTCAAGTGCACATGGAACCTTCTCCAGATTAGACCACATACTGGGTCACAAATCAGGACTCAAACGATACCAAAAAACTGAGATTATTCCCTGCATATTCTCAGATCACAAGGCTTTGAAACTGGAGCTCAATTACAAGGAAAAGTTCTGAAGGAACCCTAACACCTGGAAGCTAAAGACCACCTTGCTTAAGAATGCTTGGATCATTCAGGAGATCAAAGAAGACTGAAACAATTAATGGAAACCAATGAGAATGAAGACACTTCGGTCCAAAACCTATGGGATACAGCAAAGGCGGTCCTAAGGGGAAAAAAAAAAAAAAAAGTAGCCTTCCAAGCCTTGCTTTAAAAAATTGAAAAATCCAGAACACACCAGCTGTCTCTACACCTTAAAAAACTGGAGGATCAACAACAAATCAAACCAACTCCACACATAAGAAGGGAAATCATCAAGATTAGAGCTGAGATCAATGAGGGAGAAACCAGAGATACAGTAGAACGTATCAATAAAACTAGAAGCTGTTTTTTTGAAAGAATCAGTAAGATCGATAAGCCACTGGCTACACTAATCCAAAAGAAAAGAGAGAAATCCCAAATTCATAAAATTATGAATGAAAAGGGAGAGATCACAACTAACGCCAAGGAAGTAGAAACAATCATCAGAAGTTATTACGAACAGTTATATGCCAATAAGCTTAGTAACCTAGATGAAATGGATGCATTCCTGGAAAAATATAAACTACCAAAATTGAACCAGGAAGAAATTGACAACATGAATAGACCAATATCTAATAACGAGATTGAATCAGTGATCAAAAACCTCCCAAAAAACAAGAGCCCAGGACCGGACGGATTCCCTGGGGAATTCTACCAAACCTTCCAAGAAGAAATAACACCTATTCTCCTGAAGCTGTTTAAAAAATTGAAGCAGAAGGAAAACTTCCAGACTCTTTCTATGAAGCCAACATTACCCTGAACCCCAAACCAGGCAAGGACCGTACCAAAAAGGAGAATTTCAGACCAATATCACTGATGAATATGGATGCTAAGATTCTCAACAAGATCCTAGCCAACAGGATCCAACAGCACATTAAAAAGATTATCCACCATGATCAGGTGGGATTCATCCCTGGGCTACAAGGATGGTTCAACATTCCAAATCAATCAATGTGATACAACAAATTAATATGAGAAGAGAGAAGAACCACATGGTCCTCTCAACTGATGCAGAAAAAGCATTTGACAAAATCCAGCATCCATTCCTGATTATAATGCTTCAAAGTATAGGGATAGAGGGAACATTCCTGAACCTCATCAAATCTATCTAAGAAAGAACCACAGCAAATATCATCCTCAATGGGAAAAAACTTGCAGTCTTCCCATTGGGATCAGGAACAAGACAAGGATGCCCACTTTCACCACTCTTGTTCAACATAATATTAGAAGTACGAGCAACAGCAATCATACAACAGAGAGAAATAGAAGGTATCCCAATTGGTAATGAAGAAGTCAACTCTCTCTTCGCAGATGGCATGATTCTTTATATGGAAAACCCAAAAGACTTCACCCACAAACTACTAGAACTCATACACCAATTCAGCAACGTGGCAGCATACAAAGTCAATGTGCAGAAATCAGTGACTTTCTTATACACTAACAATGAAAATACAGAAATGGAAATTAGAGAATCGATTCCATTTACTATAGCACCAAGAACCATAATATACCTGGGAATAAACATAACTAAAGAGGTAAAGGATCTGTACTTGAGGAACTACAGAACACTCATGAAAGAAATTGAAGAAGACACAAATAGATGGAAGACCATTCCATGCTCTTGGATCGGAAGAATAAACATTGTTAAAATGTCTATACTGCCTAGAGCAATCTACACTTTTAATGCCATTCCGATCAAAATTCCACCGGCATTCTTCAAAGAGCTTGAGCAAATAATCCTAAAATCTGTATGGAATCAGAAGAGACCCCGAATCGCTAAGGAAATGTTGAAAACCAAAAATAAAGCTGGCGGCATCACCTTACCTGATTTCAAGCTTTATTACAAAGCTGTGATCACCAAGACAGCATGGTACTTGCATAAAAACAGACACATAGACCAGTGGAACAGAGTAGAGAGCCAAGTTATGAACCCTCAACTCTATGGTCAATTAATTTTTGACAATACAAGAAAAAATATACAGTGGAAAAAAGACAGTCTCTTCAATAAATGGTGCTGGGAAAACTGGACAGCTATATGTAGAGGAATGAAACTCGACTATTCCCTTACACCGTACACAAAGATAAAATCACAATGGATAAAAGACCTCAACGTGAGACAGGAATCCATCAGAATCCTAGAGGAGAACATAGGCAGTAATCTCTTTGATATCAGCCACAGCAACTTCTTTCAAGATATGTCTCCAAAGGCCAAGGAAAGAAAAGTGAAAATAAACTTCTGGGACTTCATCAAAATCAAAAGCTTCTGCACAGCAAAGGAAACAGTCAAATAAAACAAACAAACAGAAAAAACAAAACAACAACAACAACAAAAAAAAAACCAAAGAGGCAACCCGCGGAATGGGAGAAGATATTTGCAAATGACAGTACAGACAGAAGGTTGATATCCAGGATCTATAACGAACTCCTCAAACTCAACACACACGAAACAGAAAAAACACATCAAAAAAATGGGCAGAAGATATGAACAGACACTTCTCCAATCAAGACATACAAATGGCTATCAGACACATGAAAAAATGCTCATCATCATTAGCCCTCAGGGAGATTCAAATTAAAACCATACTGAGATATCACCTTACACCAGTTATAATGGCCAAAATTAAGAAAACAGGAAACAACATGTGTCGGAGAGGATATGGAATAAGGGGAACCCTCTTACACTCTTGTTGGGAATACAGGTTGGTGCAGCCTCTTTGGAGAACAGTGTGGAGATTCCTCAAGAAATTAAAAATAGAGCTTCCCTACGACCCTGCAATTGCACTCCTGGGTATTTACCCCAAAGACACAGATGTCGTGAAAAGAAGGGCCATCTGTACCCCAATGTTTGTAGTAGCAATGGCCACAGTCGCCAAACTATGGAAAGAACCAAGATGCCCTTCAACGGATGAATGGATAAGGAAGATGTGGTCCATATACACTATGGAGTATTATGCCTCCATCAGAAAGGATGAATACCCGTCTTTTGTAGCAACATGGACGAGACTGGAAGAGATTATGCTGAGTGAAATAAGTCAAGCAGAGAGAGTCAATTATCATATGGTTTCACTTATTTGTGGAGCATAACAAATAGCATGGAGGACAAGGGGCGTTAGAGAGGAGTAGGGAATTTGGGTAAATTGGAAGGGGAAGGTGAACCATGAGAGACTATGAACTCTGAAAAACAATCTGAGGGGTTTGAAGTGGCGGGGGTGTGCGAGGTTTGGGTACCAGGTGTTGGGTATTATAGTGGCCACGGCTTGCAAGGAGCACTGGGTGTGGTGAAAAAATAATGAATACTGTTTTTCTGAAAATAAATAAATTGAAAAAAAAAAGAATATTTGTTAATTTTTTTGTATTGTTTCTCTTCCCCTGCTGAGAGCTTCAGGATTTTTTAAGCTATTAATGTGGTAACTTTACTGACATCTCAAAAGCATGGAGGGCCCGTATTACTGGATTCTCTTGGAGTTTTTGTTCTGTTTTAACTTTCTGAGTTGTCCATACTAAGATTTTACCAATGGGTCAATTTCACTTTATGTTTTCCCATCTCAACACTGGTTCCTGCTCCAGTATTGGTTCTAATGAGTCTTTGCTTCCGTAAACTAAAATCTCTTTATTCAACTGTGTCTCTATCTACCATTAAGGTGAATGATTTCCTCCTATCTCATTCTTTAACTTGTGGATCTAAAGAATTCTTGATATTTGAATCAGTATACCTTTTTATTTGTTAAAATAACCAGTGACTTCCAGGTTTCTTATAGGAAGAACCAGAAATTGAATATTTTAGTAATTTCTACAAAGGCAGTTATCTGAATGTGTTTTACACTAAATTTTTAATAATCTGGTCTATGAGAAGATTTTCCCCCTAAGGGAAAAAATTATTGAATATAAAAACACACCTACACATGGTGTATTTAGGTCATTGGATATAATTATTCTTTGCAGCATTAAACACATGTGTATCAAGATGAGGAAAAATATTTTATTTAGTGTATGGATATGGTTGTGCTACACTGAATTTGTATAGGAAATTATGACATTTTATTACATAACTCAGAACAACCCACAATATGTATAGGGTTAAGTTAGAAATTCAGAAGCATTTGGGTATGAGTTACCATGGAATTTGTTGGTGACAAAATCATCCATGGGACAGACTCATCCATGGGGAACCACAACAACCAATGGGTGACCACTGGATGATAATAGACATATTGAGAAGGCTCTTTGTTTAATCAAAGAAGCACTGAGTCTCAAACAACCCATAAAATCCAGATAATATAGTGATCTTAAAATATCCCTGTGCTTTCTGAACAGTATGGAGGTGTTATGGATGCATACTTCTCCAGGATACAAAAAAGCAGTGAGCATGGCATGGCATCATGACATTCAGCCTATTATGAAGGATAAGAAGGAATAAAAAAAAAATCCAAGACCATAAATAAATCCATGAATAGATGGTCAATCTCACCTTCACGAGGTGGGGATTATGGTGAATGAAGCTGGACTACCAACTGATGATCAGTAGACATCTTTACTTCTTATAATCACTTCTTTAATACCTTCTACAAAATGCATATTCTACAAACCATATATAGATTTATGTGCAGGGCATAGGCTATGTGAGATGTGATTTATGTGCAAGCAATCAAGTGAGACAAGTGAACAACAATGATTATCTCTTAGCTTTGAATGATAGTATCTCTTAGCTTCAAAAGACAAGAGCAAGTTAAGGATTCTCCACATTTATCAGATCTATCTAAATGATGACATGAAAACACTACAGGGACACTCCCATGTTTATTCTGGCCCAGGAAGCCTCTTGCCCTCCATCTCTTCAAGTTTTCTCACATAATTCAACCAGACCCCAGTCACTTTGGTGAGAATCAGGTTTTTTTCTAACAGTCAACGAATTTACAACAAAGAAGCCAAGAATACATCATGGGGAGATATGTTCTATTAAAGTAAACAGCTATTCTATGTATTTCTCTTTTGGAAAACTGGAAGGTCAGAGGCAAAATAATTAAATTGAATCATGATCTGAAACCATACACACACACACACACACACACACACACACACACACACACAGTGTAAAATGGATTAAAGAGGTTAAGGAAAGAAGATGGTAAAAGAATAGGGGGCCCACGTTTCTTCTTGTACCTTAAATTCAGCTAGTTATCTATCAAATCATTCTGATGACCCATGAATTCAACTTAAGATCTAATAAAAGATTTGCTGCAATTCTACAAATAGAAAAGCAACGACTTTTGCAAGATAAGAGGTGTGGAGATATGAACCATGGGGGGAAGGAACCTCCATAAGCCAACTACAAAAAAGTGATATAGTGGTGGAGGGCAAAATTGGAACTCAGAAGTTTGCTCCTGTGAGGAACCTCCCTACCTGAAAGGTACTCAGGTGGCAAAGTGATGCAAAATCCTAGGTGGGAGACTGTGGTCTCAGGATCTCCAGGATCACAGAAAGAGTGGTGCCTGAATGTACCAGATTTCCCAAGCAGTGGAGTATGGAAACTGACTATAAACTAGCCAATTTCTGAGTGGCCTCTCAGCTAGGTATTGCCATAAACAATGAACTATGGCTCAATCAGGAGACTGTTCTCCAAGAAATGTACCAGCAAGACAAAACCTTGGGAGACCATTCTTTTTCCCCTTGGAAGAGTGACATAGGGGTACAAATGATCAGACAACCACTCTCTAAGCAGTGACCACAGCATGCTGTGGGGGCACAGTAAGACCCTCTTTCTCTGCCCTGGAGCATCAGAATAGGTGTGCTACAGAAGACTATGAGGAATTTGGTGCACACAAAAGGGATTGACTGTACTTCCCTGAGGGTACATTGAAGAATGAAGGTTGTGATCTTTCAGGTCTCGAGCTCGAGACCAGTGGCTACTATTTTTCTTCTGTTGGGCATTCCTCCTCCTAGTCATTTTGGTGAGAGATGGCTGAACATGTGTAGCTGGATGTATCGACTGTGGTGCAGTCGAGGTGTACCCTTGAACGCTTCTGAGCAATCAGGGTTCCCCACCCAAATGAGAGGAAAAATAAAAGGAAAAGAAAACAAAGAGAGAGGGAGAGAGACAGGAACAAAAGGTGAGATAAAAGAGAAGATTCAGCTCAAATGGACCCCAAGGTAAGATTTATAAAAAATAGAAACACAGAAAAACAAAAAGACTGATAAAATTATATGACAAGAGAAAAAAATATATATATATTTGCATATACATATATGCAAATAAAGGAAGAACCTCATCAAAACGAACCCCGAGCGTAAGATTTATATACTATCAGGACAAACACAAAAACACAGAAATACTGGTGGAAGAATAAGATGGAAGAGTGGTTGTAAATTCTCAGTGTGGGTGAGGAATGTTGTTTTGATTCTTCCTGGATGTATCTTGATATCTTTGTTAAAGGAGTCAACTTTCCTAAGATAAAGGTTGATTAGGAATTGGTTTACCTATAGAGGTGGCATTGTTTGGGGAAAGGGGATTACCTTGATGTTTAACTCTATATGCATATTAGAAAATAAAAATTAAAAATGGAATAAACTAGACTAAATTAAATTAAAAAAGAAATTATAAAATAGAAATGCAAAAGGAAAATACAGGTGTGTGTATCAGAAATTTCAGGTTAGAAGGTTATTATGGAAATTGATGTACTGGATATCTCACTGTGACAGTAAATAGGTTAAAATTATCTATATAATAATAAAAAATTATATATATATATATATATATATATATATATATATATATATACCTGTGCCAGAATAGTGGGATCAGATTACTAATAAAAATTGTCCTATGAAGTAGTAATGGTTCTTCTCTTGTTGTCTTTTTTTTTTTTTTTTCCCTCCCGGTTCGTTTTCTGGGAGAGGGTCCTGCCACGTGGGTTTTCAGTCCCTGAAGTTCTCTCAGCTAAGTTCTCCTGCCCTCTCAAGGGGGTGGGCTCTGAGGAAACTGTTTTTTTCAGGCTTTTGTTCTCTGGAGGTTATTATATTTGTTCACTTTTGTTTTTCTCTCTCGCCTTGACCGCTTTTGATGGTTTTTGTAGGTTTAGAGGAAAGCAAACTGCACCCTGACCTCCCTCTCAGAGAGAAGCCTCAATCTGACTGCAGAGCCCATATAAATCCCCCCTTGGCCACTGGCAGAGCAGGTTCCCAGTTGCGGTCCCTGGGGACTCAGGATTCTTTGCTTGTACACAAAACCACGGCAGAGGCGGCTGTCTGGGCAGCTCCAGACTGCCAGAGGAGTACCAAGCAGTGATCACACACTGAGATTTTCCCACTGGCCCGGGCTGGGAGTGCCTGGTGTTTCCCGTCCGAGAGCACCCGACTGGCGCCTGTGTGCACCTCACTCAGTGGAGGGTGCAGGGCATGACTTGGACTCTAATGGCATGGCAGGGCACTCGAGTGGGGAATGCAAAAAGGCTGTGCTTCTGTTGGCTGTCGAGGCTCCCAGCACTTCAGGGGAGCCGGGCGCTAAGCACTCTCAGGCACGCTGGTGGTTCAGTGACCAAGACATTGTTTCTCTGCCACACTCTGTCTAGCTCTGTGCCAGGGGTAGCTGTCCTGGGTCTGGGGACTTAAGCCCCTGACCCTAACACACCGATTCCTACAATTTCCCCCTGGTTATCCTTTGTTCTTTTTTTTTCCAATTTATTTATTTTCAGAAAAACAGTATTCATTATTCTTTCACCACACCCAGTGATCCATGCAAGCCGTGCTCTCTACAATACCCACCACCTGGTACCACAACCTCCCACCCCCCCGCCATTTCAAACCCCTCAGATTGTTTTTCAAAGTCCATAGTCTCTCATGGTTCACCTCCCCTTCCAATTTACCCAAATTCCCTACTCCTCTCTAACACCCCTTGTCCTCCATGCTATTTGTTATGCTCCACAAATAAGTGAAACCATATGATAATTGACTCTCTCCTTTGTACTTTTTGAGTGCTTTCTAGCAGAGTCCGAGTTAATGCTGGTCCCCAGGTGCAGGGCACTCTCATATTGAGATATCACCTTCCAACTGTTCACTCTGGTGGCTCCCTCCCCCCTTTGTTTATCTTCTGATATCAGTGTGAATTTCCCACTCCTCTTTACCTGCTCACTGCTGTCTTCTGCGCCGGTAGAGATCCAGACGTCTATAATTCTGATCTCAGGCTGATTTTGTGGGTGATTGGAGTTCTTTGGAAGGTAATCAGCTCACTTTAGGGTACAGGTTGAAATGGCGCCGCCTCCTACTTCCCCGCCATCTTGTCTTCCCACCAAAATTTCACATTTTTATCAGAAGAATAAACATTGTTAAAATGTCTATACTTCCAAGAACAATGTATACTTTTAAGGCCATTTGATCAAAATTCCACCAGTATTTTTCAAAGAGCTGAAGCAAATAATCCTAAAATTTGTATAGAATCAGAAGAGACCCTGAATCACTAAGGAAATGTTGAAAAACAAAAATAAAACTGGTGGCATCATGTTACCTGATTTAAAGCTTTACTACAAAGCTGTGATAAAGAAGACAGCACAGTAATGGCATAAAAACAGACAAATAGACCAGTGGAACAGAGTAGAGAGCCCAGGTATGGACCCTCAACCCTATATTCAATTAATCTTCGATAAAACAGGAAAAAAAATATACAGTGGAAAAAAGACAGTCTCTTCAATGAATGGTGCTGGGAAAACTGGGCAGCTATTTGTAGAAGAATGAAACTCGACCATTCTATTACACAGTACACAAGTATAAACTCAAAATGGGTAAAAGACCTCAATGTGAGACAGGAATCCATCAGGATCCTAGAGGAAATCATAGGCAGTAACCTCTTCGATATCAGCCACAGCAACTTCTTTCAAGATATGTCTCCAAAGGCAAAGGAAACAAAAGCAAAAATAAACTTTTGGGACTTCATCAAAATCAAAAGCTTCTGCACAGCAAAGGAAACAGTCAACAAAACAAAGAGGCAACCATGGAATGGGAGAAGATATTTGCAAATGACAGTACAGACAAAATATTGATATCCAAGGTCTATAAAGAACTCCTCAAACTCAAAACACACAAAAGAGACAATCATATAACAACAATGGGCAGAAGACACAAACAGACACTTCTCCAATGAAGACATACAAATGGCTATCACACACATGAAAAAATGTTCATCATCACTAGCCCTCAGGGAGATTCAAATGAAAACCACATTGAGATACCACCTCACACCAGTTAGAATGGCCAAAATTAGCAAGACAGGAAACAACGTATGTTGGAGAGGGTGTGGAGAACGGCGCACCTTCTTCCACTGTTGGTGGGAATGCAGGTTGGCACAGCCCCTTTGGAGAACAGTGTGGAGATTCCTCAAGAAATTAAAAATAGAGCTTCCCTATGACCCTGCAATTGCACTACTGGGTATTTACGCCAAAGATACAGATGTAGTGAAAAGAAGGGCCATCTGAACCCTAATGTTTATAGCAACAATGGCCACGGTCGCCAAACTGTGGAAAGAACCAAGATGCCCTTCAGTGTATGAATGGATAAGGGAGATGTGGTCCATATACACTATGGAGTATTATGCCTCCTTCAGAAAGGATGAATACCCAACTTTTGTAGCTACATGCACGGGACTGGAAGAGATTATGCTGAGTGAAATCAGTCAAGCAGAGAGAGTCAATTATCATATGGTTTCACTTATTTGTGGAGCATAACAAATAGCTTGGAGGACAAGGGAAGAAGGAGAGGAGAAGGGAATTGGGGTAAATTGAAAGGGGAGGTGAACCATGAGAGACTATGGACTCTGAAAAACAACCTGAGGGTTTTGAAGGGTCAGGGTGTAGGCTGTTGGGGGAACAGGTGGTGGGTATTATAGAGGGCATGGATTGCATGGAGTACTGGGTGTGGTGCAAAAACAATGAATACTGTTATGCTTTAAAGGAATAAAAATCTCAAAAAAGAAAAGAAAATACCATCTATTTTTTTTTCAAAGAAATGGAACAAATAATCCTAAAATTTACATGGAACCAGAAACGACCCTGAATAATTAGAGGAATGTTGAAAATAAAACCAAAATCAGAAGTATAAAAATTGCAGACTTCAAGCTCTATTACAAAGCTATTATCATCAGCACAGTGTGGTTCTAGCACAAAAACAGACACATAGATCAATGTAACAGATTAGAGAACCCAAAAATGGACTCTCAACTTTATGGTCAACTAATCTTCAACAAAATAGGAAGGAATATCTAATGGGAAAAAGACAGTCTCTTAACAAATGTTGTTGGAAAATTGGACAGCTGCATGCAGAATGAAAACGGACCATTTCCTTATACCAAACACACACACAAAGCTTCAAAATGTATGACAGACCTCAATGTAAGACAGGAAACATCAAAATCCTTGACGTGAACACACACAAAAACCTCCTCAACCTCAGCCACAGCAACTTCTTCCTAGAAACATCACCAAAGGCAAGGGAAGCAGGAAAAAATAAACTCTTGGGGCTTCATTGAGGTAAACAGCTTTTGCACAGCAAAGGAAACAGTCAATAAAACCCAAAGACAACCCACAGATTGGGGAACATATTTGCAAATGGCATATCAGAAAAAGGGCTAGTATCCAAAATCTGTAAAGAACTTCTCAAACTCAACACCCAAAGAACAAATAATCTAATCAAGAAGTGGACAGAGACATAAACAGACATTTCTGCTTAGAAGACATCCCAAATGGCTAACTGACACATGAAAACGTGCTTTACGTCACTGGGAATCAGGAAAGGATGAGTCAAAACCAAAATGATATACCACCTCACACCAGTCTGCATGGCTAAATTTAACAAGTTAGGAAATGACTGATGGTGGTTAGGATGTGGAGAAAGGGGAATACAAGCTGGTTCAACCAATCTGGAAAACGGTGTGAGGGTTTCTCAAAAAGTTGAAAAAAGAGGTACCTGATGACCCAACAATCACACTACTGGGTATTTAACCTAAAGGTACAAATGGAGTTATCTGAAGGGGCACGTGCACCCAAATGATTACAGCAGCAATGTCCACAATAGCCAAACTGTGGAAAAAATCCTGGATATCCATCAAATGGATAAAGAAGATATATATATATATATCTTCTTTATCCATTTGATGGATATCCAGGATATATATTATATATATATAATATATATATTATATATATATATATAGTGATTATATATATAAAAATATTATATATATAATAAAGAATACTATATATTTAAAGAAGATTATATATGAGATTATATATATGATTATATATAAAAAGAATATTATATATATAATAAAGAACATTATATATTTAAAGAAGATTATATATATATATATATATATATATATATATACAAAGAAGAGATATATAATATATATGTATATGTATATATACACACACAGCATGGAGTAGTATGCAGCCATTTGAAGAAACAAAATCTTGCCATTTTCAGTGAGGTGGATGGAACTAGAAGGTACAAGGCTAAGTGAAGTAAGTCAATCAGAGAAAGACAATTATCATATGATCTTTCTGATATGAGGAACTTGAGAGGAAGGACGGGGGTCATGTGAGGTAGGGAAGGAAAAAAATGAAACAATATGGGCCTGGAGAGAAAGATAAACCATAAGAGATTCTTAATTTCAGGAAACAAACTGAGGGTTCCTGGGGTGTGGAGGGATAGGGTGGCTGGGTTTTGAACATTGGGTAGGGTATGTGCTATGGTGAATACTATGAATTGTGTAAGACCGGTGATTCACAGACCTGTACCTCTGAAGCAAATAATACATTATATGTTAATAAAAATTAAAAAGGTATATTAATAATGAATAAATAAATAAATACATTTTTTAAAAATCCTCAGAATGATTTGACAGATATCCAGCTAAATTCGAGGGACCAGATAAAACCAGGTCTCTAATCAGCTGCTATCTTGCCCCAAGGAACAGTGTTTTATAATGTATATCCTCTGGAAATATCTACACTCTACACAGATATGAGTATAGGGTGATTTTTTCTTTTTGTTTTTTTTTTAATTGAAAAATTAATAAATCTTACTATCTACAACAAATTGATGGATGGTTAAAAAAAAGTGTTGGGGTGCCTGGGTGGCTCAGTGGGTTTAGCTTCTGCCTACAGCTCAGGTCATGATCTCAGGGTCCTGGGATTGAGCCCTGTATCGGGCTCTCTGCTTGCAGGGAGCCTGCTTCCCCCTCTCTCTGCCTGCCTCTCTGCCTACTTGTGATCTCTCTCTCTCTGTCAAATAAATAAATAAAATATTTAAAAACAAACAAACAAAAACAACAAGTGTCATATATACACAGTAGAAAATTACTCAGTCATAGTGATTTTACCTTTTGGAACAAGACAGATGGACCCAGATTGCACACACTTAAGTGAATTAGGTTAGACAGAGAAAGAAAAATACTACAGGATATCACTCCTATGTGAAATCTGAAAAGCAAAACAATGAATAAGCAATCAAACAAAAAGCAGAATCAGAAGTGTAAATACAAGGAACAAATAGATCGTTCTCTAAGGCAAGGTGAGGAGGGCATGGGAAAATGTTTGAAAGGAAGTAGGAGACACTGACTGCCCCTTATGGGATGAATAAATCACGGGGATAAGAAGCACAACATAGGAAATATGGTCAATGGTATTGTAATAGTGTCTCTGGTTATGGATGGTAGGTACATGTGTAGTCATCATAGTATAAGGTAAAAACCTGTCAATTCACTACAATATGACCTGAAGTTAACTCAATATTGTGTGTCATCTGTGCTTCCAAAAAATGAGTCAGGAAGTATGTACATATAAAATAGAATTCGGTTTGTCTGAGAGTGATGGAAACGCAAAGGCAATCCAGCTGGAATTACCTTCACTCAGCCTATCTAGGGGTCAAAGATAACTGGGCCTTCAGGGACAACCCACTCTTCAATTCTGTGATAATTTTCCTTTAGTTCCCTTCTTTGATGATTTCTGTTTCAGGTTCTTTTGTCTTGTGTGCCCTTTTGGTTGGTGTCAAGTCCTAGGCCAATTGTTCTTCTCTCCATGGTCCTCATGGGGAAGCCACTCTATCCCTGGTTTCAGAAAGCCCCTCTTTTCTCCTATTATTCTCTCCCCTGAGCTCTAGAGCCTGTGTATCTTCTCAGGGATGAGACAGCTCCATTTGGCAGCTCACTCTTTCAAGTAATGAACGGGACCTTCCTATGTGCTGGTGGGAAACAACTATAGAAGGTTCCTGGACATTACTTTTTTTCTTTTTAATTAGTTTCAGGGGTAAAATTTAGTGATGCATCAGTTGCATATAATACCTAGTGCTCATTCCATCAAGTTCCCCTCAAAATGCCCATCACCCTGTTACCCCATGTCTCAGCCATCTCCCCTCCAGCCACCCACAGTTTGTTCCCTACAGTTGAGTTTCCTATGCTTTGTTTGCCTCCCTATCAATATTCATATTGTTTTTTTCTTGTTTCCCTTATGTTCATCGGTTTTGTTTCTTAAATTACACATACAAGAGAAATCATATGGTATTTGTCCTTCTCTGACAGACTTAGTTCCATCTACATCATTGCAAATCGCAAGCTTTCATTATTCTTGGTGGATGAGTAATATTTCATTGTATGTTTCTACCTTATCTTCATTATCCAGACATTAAAAAGTTCTGAATTTGTACCTGCTGTTTGCAATACTTTGTGGTATCTTTCTCAAATGCACTCCCTCCTTTCCAATGTGTCCTCATCTAAGTCATACCAGATAAACCTCTCCAACCTCCTGCCTTCCAAATTGTGGTCACATTTCTACTGGTATATTTGCAGCCTTCACATTCTCATGTCTCTGATTGATTTCCTTGGTGTTCAGAATGATTTAAGTATTCAGTTGTATTTGAGGTATAGGACAAATTTAGCTCCTCTTTCCAGAATGTTCTGATTAGATATTGGACATTAAGTCTGAACCTGGAGACAGGCTGGATTTTTTGTTCCTTTTCTATGAGAGCTGAATAACATTTTGACAATTAGATAATTACTTGTGGCACAGTTTCATCCCTTTAAGATTCAGATGTGGCAAACATAATGCGTATCATATTCTTCAGTTATGTTTAAACTTTGATAGATGATTTGAGAGTAGCATTTGCTTTATTACCATGCTATCTGACTTACCCCACAACTGTGACCATTTCTAATGGCCCATGTCTTCGTTAATATCCATGTCAGTGTTTTAATGAATGGTGCCTCTCAGTGACACATTTAGCTTTGTACTGGTTGAATCTTTCAGCATCACCATGACCTTCACTATAAATATAAGTCAAATATTAACTTTTCACCCTGAAGCACAGCTTATCTGCTTTCCTTTAAAACATAGTTTCCAGGTTATGAGAGCAGGAGTGTCACTGAGAAAGCCATCAGTAATTAGCCAGCTGATCTGCCTGCTGATTGGTCACCAGAATGAGGAACTCTGAGAAATCCCTGACGATTGGCCAGGGCATAGTGGTGACATTACACGGTGGTCACATCACATGAAGATGGCATTTTGATGCCCTGGGGCAATTATAAAAGCTCAGCAACAGCCCAGGTTGCACTGAGGAGAGAGATGGCACTTCAGTCACAGTTCTACCTGTCCTTCCTCAACTTCTGTGCCCTGTTCTCTGACTCTGCCCTTGGCAAGCACAATGCCCACTCCCCCTGCCCCAGGCCTCTCAACAACACTCTACACACCACCTTAATGTTGGTACCTACCTTTGAGCCCCTTTGTGGTCCTGAGAGTTCTCAAAACTGCACATGGTAACTCCTAGAGCCATGTCCCCAGGTCCTCGGGGACACATTCTCACTTGGCATGTGGGAGTGGGATACTGGAAATCAGAGTATCATGGGCTCTCAGCCAGCTGGGCCCCTCAGTTCTGGGGTCGCAACTGTACCCAGTACAGGAAAGGCGAATCCACGTCCTGATGGAACACTGGGAACACTACTACTCTGGAACCCTCCAACCCGGCTTAGCACAGGGCACATGAATACCCTGAACATCCCACAGACCCAGGTGTGCATAACGTGTACAATGTCTCCAGACACCTGGAAGATAGTGAATTTTACAAAACAAGTAAGTACTGGGAGAAGGAATCATGGTGTTGCTGTATATAGTATGAGTCATTGGAACACAAGTCCTCAGACCATGAACTGTGTGAGCCAGCTCAGCAGTGGACAAGCTAATTTCCCAGAAATCTGGCCAACCTGGATCCCACATACCATAAACCCTCAAACACAGCATGACAAACAGAAATTCAGTCCTCCAAAGAGAGCGCCCACCAGGACCCTAAGAGTGGGACCCTTCTGAGCCCATTTGGCCCTGGGTAGATTAGTCACACAGACGCTGGGTGGACAAAGAATCCACATGCCTCAAACTGGACATCCCTGGATGGCACATAGAAGTGTTAGGGTCCATAATCAAAGGAGAAATACTGATTCAAAGTGAAGGTCAAGCAAAGCTTTATTTCACGCCAAGCATCCAGAATCAAACTGACCAGTCATGGCTGTCCTTGCAAAGAGGCAACCTCTCCCAGCCTCACAGACTAACTTTTATAGAGATAGTTTAGCCGGACTATACACAGGTGGTCAATGAGATTGCAATACAGATAAAACTGCACAGTCATGTTAGGTTACACACAGGCAGCCAATTGAATTATGATTCACCCTAGTAGATATATGTGTGCCTCACTGATTGGCTGTCTCTACTTGGCATGACCTGCCCTTGTATCTGGGTTTTGCAAGTAAGTTCCTCTGGGAGGGGCAGGGTCAATCTATGTTTACTGCATAGGGTAAATCTAGGCTTACTGCATAAACAACAAAATGGCTCCCTCTGATTAATTAGACCCTTATATTCCCCCCTTTTCTTTGGAAATTAGTCAAATATTTGACTTTTCAGCCAGTTCTATGTTATATTGAACATATAAGTCTAACATTTTTATCACTCTAGTTTTCTTTTGTACAAATGACACTAGTGCACAGTTGGCTGATTAGCCATTTACCGCTTTGTATAACCTTTTCCATTTTTCCTAATTTCGTTCATCTAATTTCCCACCTATACTTTAGATAAAAAGGTAACAATAGGAGCAACGACAAACTCATAGTCTTTTGAGTCTTAGCTTTAGTCCATGATCAGCAGGGTCCATTGGCTGCAGATTCCATCTCTGGGGGACATTCCAGCCTCAACTCGTTTGACGTGACCCACATGAATCCAGGCCCCGATGCCTTCTACTTTTATTGCCGTGGGGGTAGTCAGGATGACTGTAAATGGCTCCAAGTTTCCCATTTGGTGGTGACGTATCTAAACCAAGTCCCCGGGTTGGTGAAGATGTGGTATTGCCTCCACCTCTGTCTCAGTGTGGGCAGTTCAGATCCCTGCATGGATTCTTTTTAGGACATACTGTAATGCCTGCAGTGACTGGAGTACAGACTGGTCAATCATTTCTGCTAGGACAGCCTCTTGTAGCCGAGGGCAGAGCATTGTGGGGTCCTCTGAACATTATTTCAAATGAGGTCACCTTGTTTAAGTAGGGTATACATCATGCCCTGAGGAGAGCAAAAGGAAGGAGACCCACCCATCCACCACCAGTCTCCAGAATTAGCTTTGCAAGGTTTCTTTAAGAGTCCAGTTCATTCTCTCTATTTGCCCAGAGCTTTGGGGCCAGTAGGCATAATGTAGTTTCCAATTAGTGCCCACAGCCTTGGCCAATACCTGTGAGACTGAACTCACAAATGCAGGGCCGTTCTCTGACCCAATCGTAAGAGGCAGTCCAAACCTATAAATTATCTCTTCTAATAGCTTTTAGGCTACCAATACTGCCATCTCATGTTTGGTGGAAAAAGCCTCTACCCAGCCTGAAAATATATCAACAAAAACTAAAATATACTTGTGCCCATATTTTGCAGGTTTCATTTCTGTAAAAAACATTTCCGAATAAATTCCTGGTTCCTTACTTCTTTCTCTTTTCCCTCTTCCCATTCTAGTCCCTCCCACATTAACTGCCTGGCATAGAGCACATCTATCAACTATATCCTGAACCATGCACCCTAATTTAGAAACCTGATACTGCTTGCCTATAAGTTCCTTGAGTTTTTGTGTCCCCAAATGAGTACCCTGGTGTGTCTGGTCTACTAACTTCTTACCTAATCTCTGAGGAAGAATTAACTTTCCTGTTTTAGTTTTAGCCCAATCCCCTTCATGGTCTAATTTAGCCCATTTTTGTAAAAATTACTTTAAATCTTCCTCTGAATAGTCCATTTTTTTCTGGTAGGGCTGGAGCCAGGAGTGCAACCAGCTCTTGCACTGTTTCTCAGGCTGCTAGCTTTGTGGCTTGATCTGCCAATTGTTTTTTGTTGTTGTTGTTGTTGGTGGTGGTGGTGGTGGTTTTTTGTTTTTTTGTTTTTTTGTTTTTTTTGTTTGTTTGTTTTGAAATCAGATCAGTCCCCATTTGGTGTCCTGGGCAATGCATAATTGCCACCTCTTTGGGGTCCCAAATAGCCTGGAGGAGAGCCAATATTTTTCCTCTGTTTTTAATTTCTTTTCCTTCTGCTGTTAATAGGCCCCTTTACTTATAAATAGCCCCACGTATATGGAGAGTAGCAAAGGCACACCTGCTGTCTGTATAGATGTTGGAGGTTTTACCTTTGGCCATCTGGAGTGCCTTGATAAGTGCAATCAGCTCTGCTTTTTGCGCCAATGTTCCATGTGGCAAGGCTGCCATCCAGAGTTCCTGCTCAGGGGAGACCACCACGGCCCCCACATACCTCTTTCCATCGACCATGTAGCTACTCACGCTGTGAACAGAGTCATCTCCACATCTGGAAGGAGAACGTCTCTGAGGTCTGGCCTTACTCCTTTGGTTAGGTTAGTACTTCCCCACAATCATGTGGCTGGTCAGCCAGCTCCTCTGGCAGCAGTGTGGCTGGATTTAGCACTGCCGGGGGCTGGAAGGTCACTCTTTGTTCGTTGAGGAGGAGGGTCTGATACCCTGTCACTCAGATGCTCGTCATCCATTGATTGGGTGGAGTCCAGAGAAGGCCTTCGATAGTGTGGGTGGTGGTCAAGATGAGATTTTTGACCCAAAGTCAATTTACTTGCATCCTTGACCAGGAGGGCCATGGCAGCAATTATGCAGAGGCATGGGGGAAACCAGGCACTACTGGATCTAGTTTCTTGCTACAATAGGCTACTGGCCTTTGCCAAGGCCCCAAAGTCTGAGTCAAAACTCCTTTGGCCACCCCTGATTTTTCATCCACATACAAAGGGAAGGGCCTGGTAACATCTGGGATGGCCAATGCTGGGGCACTCAGTAAGGCTCTTTGTAATTCCCAGAATGCTCCTTCTGCCTCAGCTGTCCACTCTATCATAGTGAGCCCCCCTTTTGCCATTTCATAGAGAGGTTTGGCAATCTCTGCAAACTGAAGTATCCACAGGCTACAGTAGCCCACCATCCCAAGAAACACCCTCACTTGTCGGGATGTGGTATCAGGTGATCACGTGTTTCCTGGACTCAGACAGTGAACACAATCCCTCATGGAGATCAAAGTCTATATAAGTGGCATGGCTCTAACAGAGCTGTGCTTTCTTTGCTGACACCCGATAACCTTTTTTCTTCTGAGTCTGTAAGAGAGCTCTTGTCCCCAGCAAGCCTGACTCATAGTTCTCAATGGCTATCAGCAAGTCATCAACATACTTTAACAGAATGACTCCCAGATTTGGGGTTCTGTATTGATGCAAATCATCATGTAGGGCCTTGGTGAAGATAGTGGGTGGATTCTTGAATCCTTGGGGAAGTCTTATCCAGGTGATCTGCCCTTGGAATCCTTCCTGTAGGTTGGACCACTCAAAAGCAAAAGGGGGCTAAGACTCCTTTGCTAAAGATATGCAGAAAAATGAATCCTTGAGATCTAAGATTGTATACACAATTCTTCTGGGGCCCAGGAAGGAGAGGAGGGTATAGGGGATAGACCCTATTGGATGGATATCTTCAACCCATTTATTAACTTCCTGCATGTCCTGAACAGGTCTATACTCCCCAGTCTTGGCCTTTTTTGACGGGCAGCAAAGTGTGTTCCATGGATATTTGCAAGGAACTAGGATTCTGTCCCCTTGGAGGCAGTTAATGTACTTTCTGATCCTTTCCTTTGCTTCCCGAGGGAGGGAGTACTGCCGGACCTGAACAGCCATAGCTGTTGCTTTTAATTTTACCACCTTTTAGGCTGTCCCTTGGCCAAGCCAGGGGGCTTCCCTTATGCCTAGACTTCAGAAAATTCGACCTGTAAGGTTTGGAGAAGACTCACTTCTCTTGCCTCCTCTGGTTCTGAGACTGGCTCGTTAAGAAGGTATTCATCAACTGCTGCCCCCAATTTCTGCACAGTCATCCATTTATGTCTTCATATGCCATTTGCTCCTTGTACCCAGACTTCCTCTCCAGATAGTTTTACCACAGGTTTCAATTGGTTTCCCCTCCACTTCAATTTTTACCCAATGTTCGGGGAGGGGCTCCTAACCACAGTCCCTTTAGTCTCTGGAGGCCAGCATGTCCAACTTCCTTTTGGGGCACTCCCTGGCCCAATGTCCTTTTTCCTTACAGAAGATGCACTGATCTGAATCTTAGTCTTCCCACTTGCCTTCTCTGTGCTTAGGCTTTTCCTTCTTTTTTACAATCCCCTACCTGCCTCATGTAATACCAAAACCTTTCTCCTGTGCATCCCTGTTGTTAAACAGCTTTTATGCTATTCCCACTAAGTCAGTCAGATTATTCCCTTCAAATCCTTCAATTTTCTGAAGTTTCCTCTATCTGGGGCTGACTGGCAAAGCAAAATCATTTAAATGAGCTATCATGCAACTTCCCTGAAGTTTACCTCAAGTTGTCTAGCTTAGGTAAACAAATATTTAAAGATAATCAAATCTAGAATTTAACACCCTTAAAGTTGTGTTATTAAAACATATTTTTCTCTCTACAATAACTCTTGTTTCCAGAGATAGCCAAATCAGGACTAATTTATTTGAAAAACAAGTCCAGTTTCAACAAACTTGGCCTAATTATTTACATAAGCTCAGCAAGAACAGTGAGTAATCATATAAATCTTTTAGAACCTGCTTTTCTGGAACTTCTCATCAGGAATATCTAGGTTGAACTTATAGTAGCATCACCAGGCCAGAAGCCAAGCTATGTACTTGCCATCAGACATGCCTGCAATACATGTAGATTTGGGTGAATTCCTTGTCCTGAGGTCTCCAAAGTATCCTGAGGTTTCTGCACCTGCCAGGAAGTAGCGTCCTTTACTCTTCTGGTGAGGCTGCTGGGAACTCTGTAAGCAAGGTATGAAGCCAACAGTTCCAAAGGGCTTTATGGGTCCAGATTTTATAAAATCAACCTTAGTTTCTTTAAGCTGTCTAGTCATATCTGAGTCTTTTCAAATATGACATTCCAGTCAAAGCCTCGGTAAAATAGCCAGTGTTTCCAGCCTGTGTCCTTTTACAAGAAGAACAGATTCTTATTGAACGTATGAAAATGACTGATTGCCATGACAGAAAAATACTTGCTGAGACCTTTTGGTTTCAGAGGGTTCAGATAGAGAAAAAGAGTTGAATACCTTGATTTGTTTACCAATGACTACATTTACATCTCTGTAAGTTACAGATAAGTTAAGAAAAAAGTTCCCCTAGTCTGGAAGAAAAATATTACAGAATGATTAATGTTTGAAATAAGAAAAAACATCAAGAGATACGACATTACAATCTTTCAGTTCACCTAGTCTCATGTTACTAATTCTGGCTTAGTCAAAATGCAGATTTTACCTCTGTAAATTCTTACCCATTTCAGTTCAATGACCTGTATTTGTCCTGAAAGTCTTTCCATATTAATTCCCTTTAAGGCGGAAGTCATTTACAAGAGAATTCTTAGAAGGCAAATTTATGAATCAGCTAAGCACAAAGCATGTTCCCCAACAGATTTCAAAAGCACAAACCCATCCTTTCTGATGGAGGCATAATACTCCATAGTGTATATGGACCACATCTTCCTTATCCATTTGTCCGTTGAAGGGCATCTTAGTTCTTTCCGTAGTTTGGCGACCATGGCCATTGCTGCTATAATCATTGGGGTACAGATGGCCCTTCTTTTCACTACATCTGTATCTTTGGGCTAAATACCCAGGATTGCAATGACAGGGTCATAGGGAAGTTCTATTTTTAATTTCTTGAGGAATCTCCACACTGTTCTCCAAAGAGGCTGCAACAACCTGCATTCCCACCAACAGTGGAAGAGGGTTCCCATTTCTCCACATCTTCTCCAACACATGTTGTTTCCCGTTTTGTTAATTTTGGCCATTCTAACTGGTGTAAGGTGATATCTCAATGTGGTTTTAATTTGAATCTTTCTGAGGGCTAGTGATGATGAACATTTTTTCATGTGTCTGATAGCCATTTGTATGTCTTCATTGGAGAAGTGTCTGTTCATATCTTCTGCCCATTTTTTGTTATGTTTGCCTGTTTCATGTGTGTTGAGTTTGAGGAGTTCATTATAGATTCTGGATATCAAACTTTGTAGCAACATGGACGGGACTGGAAGAGATTATGCTGAGTGAAATAATTCAAGCTGAGAGAGTCAATTATCATATGGTTTCACTTATTTTTGGAGCATAACAAATATCATGGAGGACAAGGGGTGTTAGAGAGAAGGGAGTTGGGGTAAATTGGAAGGGGAGGTGAATCATGAGAGACTATGGAGTCTGAAAAACAATCTGAGGGGTTTGAAGAGGCAGGGGAGTGGGAGATTGGGGTACCAGGTGGGTATTATAGAGGGCATGGATGGCATAGAGGACAGGGTGTGGTGAAAAAATGATGAATATTGTTTTTCTGAAAATAAATAAATTAATTTAATAAAAAAAGCACAAACCCAGTACCAGCAACCAATACTCTAGCATTTTATCCCATTTTGTTAAGACCTAGATGTCTAACAAATTTAATTCCATTTATCATTCAAACAAGCCTTCACAGTTTAAGGTTACCGAAGAATTCAAAATCCACTTTAAGAATTACTCATAAAAACCTTGAGACAGACAAATAACCATCTCCACTTCAGGCGCCATGCTCTCTCGCCAGCAAGCGGGAGGGGCTAGGCAGTCCACGTCAGGCCAGAGAAGGCAAAGAATTCCCCCCCAAAACAAAGGGGGTTTCAGCAGCTGCTTGGGAATATTCCTTAAAGTTTTTGTCTTCGTTTAGACTAACCTCAGTTGGCTCCATTCATAGCCCTTAACACACGAAATGAGGGAGGGAGAAGCCCTACATCTATTATGAGAAACAGAGAGACGAAAGTCAGAGTCCCCTTAGTCTCTGCTTGCCTCATTCCTTCAAACACAACAAACAACACAACAGGCCACAAAAAGACAGGACAAAACAACCACAGACCCAGCGGCCCTCACCCAGAACCTGCCACTGGTGGTTTTTTGTGTTTTTTTTTTTTTAATTTTCTCTCTCTTTTTTTAAAAATTTTATAAACATATATTTTTATTGCCAGGGGTACAGGTCTGTGAATCTCCAGGTTTACACACTTCACAGCACTCACCATAGCACATACCCTTCCCAATGTCCATAACCCCATCCCCCTTTTCCCAACCCCCCTCCCTCCAGCAACCCTCAGTTTGTTTTGTGAGATTAAGAGTCACTTATGGTTTATCTCCCTCCCAAACCCATCTTGTTTCATTTATTCTTCTCTTACCCCCTTTACCCCCATGTTGCATCTGCACTTCCTCATATCAGGGAGATCATATGATAGTTGTCTTTCTCTGATTGACTTATTTCCCTCAGCATGATACCCTCTAGTTCCATCCATTTGCGTTATCGCAAATGGCAAGATTTCATTTCTTTTGATGGCTTCATAGTATTGCATTGTGTATATATACCACTTCTTCTTTATCCATTCATCTGTTGATGGGCATCTAGGTTCTTTCCATAGTTTGGCTATTGTAGACATTGCTGCTATAAACATTCGGGTGCACGTGCCCCTTCGGATCACTACGTTTGTATCTTTAGGGTAAATACTAAGTAGTTCAATTTCTGGGTCATAAGGTAGTTCTATTTTCAACATTTTGAGGAACCTCCATACTGTTTTCCAGAGTGGTTGCACCAGATTGCATTCCCACCATTAGTGTAGGAGAGTTTCCCTTTCTCCGCATCCTTGCCAGCATCTGTCATTTCCTGACTTGTTAATTTTAGCCATTCTGACTAGTGTCATGTGATATCTCATTGTGGTTCTGATTTGTATTTCCCTGATGCTGAGTGATATGGAGCACTTTTTCATGTGTCTATTGGCCATCTGGATGTCTTCTTTGCAGAAATGTCTGTTCATATCTTCTCCCCATTTCTTGATTGGATTATTTGTTCTTTGGGTGTTGAGTTTGCTAAGCTCTTTATAGATTTTGGACACTAGCCCTTTATCTGATATGTCGTTTGCAAATACCTTCCCTCATTCTATCAGTTGTCTTTTGGTTTTGTTAACTGTTTCCTTTGCCTTGCAAAAGCTTTTAATCTTGATAAAATCCCAATAGTTCATTTTTGCCCTTGTTTCACTTGCCTTTGGTGATATTCCTAGGAAGATGTTGATGCAGCTGAGATCAAAGAGGTTTCTGCCTGTGTTCTCCTCAAGGATTTTGTGGATTCCTGTCACATTGAGGTCCTTCATTCTCCTTACTGTTTATGGGTCTGTTCAGGTTTTATATTTCTTCCTGGTTCAGTTGTGGTAGTTTATATGTCTCTAGGAATGTATCCATTTCTTCCAGATTGTCAAATTTGTTGGCGTAGAGTTGCTCATAGTATGTTCTTATAATTGTCTGTATTTCTTTGGTGTTAGTTGTGATCTCTCCTCTTTCATTCATGATTTTATTTATTTGGGTCCTTTCTCTTTCTTTTAGTAAGTTTGGTCAGGGGTTTATCAATCTTATTAATTCTTTCAAAGAAGCAGCTCCTAGTTTCATTGATTCGTTCTATTATTTGTTGTTGTTGTTGTTTATTCATTTGTTTTTTTTGGTTTCTATTTCATTGATTTCTGCTCTGATCTTTATGATTTCTCTTCTACTGCTGGGTTTAGGGTGGTTTTCTTGTTCTTTCTCCAGCTCTTTTAGGTGTAGGGTTAGTTTGTGTATTTGAGACCTTTCTTGTTTCTTGAGAGAGGCTTATACTGCTATATATTTTTCTCTCAGGACTGCCTTTGCTGTGTCCCACAGATTTTGAACCGTTGTATTTTCATTATCATATGTTTCCATAAATTTTTCAATTCTTCTTTAATTTCCTGGTTGACCCATTCATTCTTTAGAAAGATGCTGTTTAGTCTCCATGTATTTGGGTTCTTTCCAAATTTCCTCTTGTCATTCAATTCTAGCTTCAGAGCATTGTGGTCTGAAAATATGCAGGAAATGTTTCCACTCTTTTGATACCGGTTGAGACCTGATTTAGGAACCAGGATTTGATCTCTTCTGGAGAATGTTCCATGTGCACTAGAGAAGAATGTGTATTCTGTTGCTTTGGGATAAAATGTTCTGAATATATCTGTGATGTCCATCTGGTCCAGTCTATCATTTAAGGCCTTTATTTCCTTGTTGATCTTTTGCTTGGATTATCTGTCCATTTCCGTGAGGGGAGTGTTAAAGTCCCCTAATATTATTGTATTATTGTTTATGTGTCTTTGATTTTTTTATTAACTGGTTTATATAGTTGGCTGCTCCCACGTTAGGAGCATAGATGTTTAAAATTGTTAGATCTTCTTGTTGGACAGATCCTTTGAGTATGATATAGTGTCCTTCCTCATCTCTTATTGTAATCTTTGCCTTAAAATCTAATTGATCTGATATAAGGATTGTCACTCCTGCTTTCTTCTGATGTCCATTAGCATGGTTAATTCTTTTCCACCCCTCACTTTAAATCTGGAGGTGTCTTCGGGTTTAAAATGAGTTTCTTGTAGGCAACATATAGATGGATTTTGTTTTTTTATCCATTCTGATACCCTGTGTCTTTTGTTTGGGGCATTTAGCCCATTAACATTCAGGGTAACTATTGATAGATATGAATTTATTGTGATTGTATTGTCTGTAAGGTGACTGTTACTGTATATTGTCTCTGTTCCTTTCTGATCTATTACTTTTAGGCTCTCTCTTTGCTTAGAGGACCCCTTTCAGTATTTCCTGTAGAGCTGGTTTGGTGTTTGCAAATTCAGTTTTTGTTTGTCCTGGAAGCTTTTTATCTCTCCTTCTATTTTCAATGATAGCTTCACTGGATATCGTATTCTAGGCTGCACGTGTTTCTCTTTTAGTGCTCTGAAAATATCATGCCAGCTCTTTCTGGCCTGCCAGGTCTCTGTGGATAAGTCAGCTGCCAATCTAATATTTTTACCATTGTATGTTACAGACTTCTTTTCCCGGGCTGCTTTCAGGATTTTCTCTTTGTCACTAAGACTTGTAAATTTTACTATTAGGTGATGGGGTGTGGTCCTATTCTTTTTGATTTTGATGGGCATTCTCTGCACCTCCTGGATTTTGATGCTTGTTTCCTTTGACATATTGGGGAAATTCTCTCCAATAATTCTCTCCAATATACCTTCTGCTCCCCTCTCTCTTTCTTCTTCTTCTGGAATCCCAATTATTCTAATGTTGTTTCGTCTTATGGTGTCACTTATCTCTCGAATTCTGCCCTCATGGTCCATTAGATGTTTGCCCTTCTTTTGCTCAGCTTCTTTATTCTGTGTCATTTGGTCTTCTATATCACTAATTCTTTCTTCTGCCTCATTTATCCTAGCTTTCAGAGCCTCCTTTTTTATTACACCTCATTTATAGATTTTTTTATTTCAACTTGGTTAGATTTTAGTTCTTTTATTTCTCCAGAAAGGGCTTTTATATCTCCCGAGAGGATTTCTCTAATATCTTCCATGCCTTTTTTGAGCCCAGTTAGAACTTTTAGAATCATCATTCTGAACTCTAGATCTGACATATTACCAATGTCTCTATTGGTTAGGTCCCTAGCCTTCGGTACTGTCTCTTGTTCTTTTTTTTTTTTTTTTTGTGAATTTTTTCCGTCTTGTCATTTTGTCCATATAAGAGTATTGAATGATCAAGTAAAATACTAAAAAGGTGGCAAAGTCCCCAGGAATATATGCTTTAACCAAATCATAAGATATCCCAAATCGTGAGGGGGGGGGAGAAATGGGATAAAATAAAAATAAAATAAAATAAAAATAAATAAAAAATGAAAGAAACATTTCAAAAAAAATAAAATGAATAAAGGAAAATACATAAAAAAGAAAAAAAAAAATATATATATATATATATATATTAGATAAACTAGTTTAAAAACGTTAAAAAATGTAAAGGGTGAAAATTAAAAAACATTTAATAGAAAAAGAGAGAAAAAATTGAAAAAGAAAAAAAAATTAAATGCACTGCAAGAATAAAGAATCATGGGGAGAAAGCCATGAGTTCTGTGCTTTGCTTTCTCCTCCTCTGGAATTCCACTGCTCTCCTTGGTATTGAAACTGCACTCCTTGGTAGGTGGACTTGGTCCTGGCTGAATTTCTTGTTGATCTTCTCAGGGAGGGGCCTGTTGTAGTGAGTCTCACTTGTCTTTTCCCCAGGCGGAATTGCACCGCCCTTACCAGGGGTTGGACTGAGTAATCCGCTCAGATTTGCTTTCAGGAGCTTTTGTTTCCCGAGCACTTTCCTTAGATTTCCAAAGGACGGGAATGAAAATGGTGGCCTCCTGGTCTCTGGCCCGGAGGAGCCGAAAGCCCAGGCCCCCACTCCTCAGTGCACCCTCAGAGAACAGCGTCCAATAACTCCCGTCTCCCTGGCCTCTGGCCGTGCTCCGTGCTCACCGAACCTGTGATCAGTTCAAGGTAATGCCGAGCTGTGAGCTCATTCCTTGTCTCTGTCTCTATAGCTGGCTTCCCTGTTCTAATACCAGTAAACTCTGTGACACTCAGACACTCCCGATCCTTCTGTGAACCTGTGGGACCTGAGGCCATGCTGACCCTGCATCGACTTCAACCTAGTTTAGCCTTTGCAGCTATGTCTGTCAGTGGAACAGACTTTTAAATGTCCTGATTTTGTGCTCCGTTGCTCTGCCATTTGCCAGGAGCCGGCCTCTCCCCCAACATTCTATCTTCCTGTCGCTTTGGATTCACTTCTCCGGCAGTCCTACCTTTCAAAAAGTGGTTTATTTTCTGTTTCTAGAATTGCTCTTCTTCTCTTCAATCTCCCATTGGATTTGTAGGTGTTTGCAATCTTTGGATAAGCTCTCTAGCTGATCTCCTGCTACATGAAGTAGCCTCAGCCTGCTACTTCTCCACCATCTTGACTCACCCTGCTGTGGGTTTTTCTTGGTTCCCCTAGAGATGCTCACCCGTGGGGATTTTCTTAGTCCCCTAGGGATGAGCAACTCAACAGGCAACAAAAAGACAAGACAAAAACAACCAGACTCAGCAGTTAGTGGAGATTTTCTCAGTCTCCTGCAACCATCCACTGGTGGGGGTTTTCTCGGGCCCTGACCACCCAGGGGGACTCGTACCCCCAGGCAGGACCCCTGACCTCCTAGGGGAACTCGAACCCCCTGGCAGGTCCCAGAAGAGGGATGGGGCGTCCCCTGCATCCACTCCAGCCCTGGGGAGAATGACTGCATCCAGGTTCTCCCCTGTGGGCCATACCATGGAGCTCCACAACCTGACAGACAGGATCCCATGATCTTACCTCCAGAGGCTTTTCCCAGAAATGCTGATGCTGGCTCAGGTCTCAATGTTTGATCCCGAACAAGCCCCCAGTGTTAGAGTCCATAATCCAAGGAGCAAGCCTGGTACAAAGTGAAGATCAAGCAAAGCTTTATTTCACGCCAAGCATCGAGAATCAAACTGACTGGTCACGGCCGTCTCTTGCAATGAGGCGACCCCTCCCAGCCTCACAGACTGTCTTTTATAGAGGTAGTTTAGCCGGACTACACACAGGTGACCAATGAGATTACAATACACAGAGAAAACTGCACAGTCATGTTAGGTCAAACATGGGTGGCCAATTGAATTACGATTCACCGTAGTAGATATATGCGTGCCCCACTGATTGGATGTCTACCTGGCCTGACCTGCCCTTTTATCTGGGCTTTGCAAGTAAGTTCCTCTGGGAGGGGCAGGGTCAATCTAAAGTTACTGCATAGGGTCAATCTAGGTTTACTGCATAAACAACAAAATGGCTCCCTCTGATTAAGTAGGCCTTTACGTTAGTAAGCCCAGAGAACAGGCTTGCCCTTTGGCAAGAAACTATGCGTTCTATGTCCCAGCTCTGTATTGGGAAAATGAATCAATTGAACAGAAGCATTTCCATGTGCCTTTAGACCTGCAGTTCAAAAACTCAGCTCTCTACTAGGCTAAGCAGTTACCTGGATATCAGGCTTAACATGAGCCCTTGTACCAGAAGGCTGACAATTCAGATCTCTCTTCAGCCAAAGAGGTACCTGAAACCTGGCTTACCGTGTTCCCATGGACATGGAGACCAATTAACCAGCTCTATATGAGGCCAAGAATCTATCTGGGCAGCAGGCTTACCATCATCCCTTGGGCCTAAATCAATATCTGAGCTATATAATGGGCCACACAGGAATCTAGTAAGCAGTCTCAGCACCTGCCATGGACCTCAATACCAACAACTCAGCTCTTTTCATGAGCAAGGAGGCAGCTTGTCAACAGGGTCATCATGTGCCCTTGGACCTGGAGACCAACAAGTGAGCTGTCTGATTGGCTAAGGAGGCACCTTGACAGTGGGCTATGTGTCCTTAGACCCTGAGTCCAGGAGAGGAGCTCTAGGCTAGGGCAAGCAGACACCTAGACAAGAGGTTTACCATGTGCCTTGTACCTGGAAACGAAAAAAAAAAAAAAAAAAAAAAAAGCTATTTGTTTGGCCAAGCAGGCATCATGAAAATGGGCTCACCATGCGTCCATGGACCTGGAGACTAACAACTGATCTGTATGATGGATATGTATGATGGATATGCAGGCATATTGACAATAGGCTAACCATGCACCTAAACTTGGACCTGGAGATGAACAAGCCAAGCAGGCAATTTGACAGCTGCTTCAACTAGGGGGTTGACAGACCAAGTAGGGAATTTGACAGTTGGTTCAACATCTGCCCACAGACCTGGAAACCAAAAAATCAGGTCTCTATTAGGCCAAGCAGACACTTAGCCAGGAGGCTTACCTTGGGTTCTTGGAGCTCGAGACCAACAACTCTGCTCTTTGCTTGGCCAAGTAGGAACCAATATAGTGGGATCACCGTGTCCCCATGGGCCTGTAGACCAATAATACAGCTCTGTGACAAACTAAACAGACAACTTGATAGCTGGCTCAACGTGTGACCACGGACCTGAAAATCAAAAATTCAGGTATCTACTAGGTGAAATAGGCACCTGGACAACAGGTTCATTTTGTACTCTTGGACCTAGAGCCCAAGAAAGGAACTCTGCAGTAGGCCAAGAAGACACACAGACTGGAGGATCATCATGTGCCCTTGGACCCTGAGACCAAGAAGTCAGCTCTTTGCTTGGGCAAAAATATACCGTGACAGCAGACTTACCATGTGCCCTTGGACCTGGAGACCAATAATGCAGCTGTGTAGCCATGTAGGCAAATTGATAATTGGCTCAACATTAGTCCACAGACCTGTAAACCAAGAAATCAGGTCTCTACTAGGCCATGCAGGCACCTGTACAGCAGACTCACCATGTATTCTTGGACCATGAGCCCAAGAAATAATCTCTGGCTTTGCCATGCAGACACCTATACAGCAGGCTCACCAAGTGCCTTGGACCTAGAGACCAAAAGTCTTTCCTTGGCCAAGCAGGCACCTTAAGAACAGGCTCAAAATGTGTCTTTGGACTTGGAGACAAACAATTGAGCCATCTTATAGGTTAATTAAACACCTTGATTGTGGCTAACCATGTGCCCTTGGACCTGGAGACAAATAATGCAACTCTGCACCAAGCAAAGCAGGCACTTGGACCACAAGACCACGTTGTGCCTTTGATCCTGGAGGCAAAAAAAAAATCAATTCTGGTCTAGCCCAAGCATACACATGGAAATCAGGCTTACCATGTGCCCTTGAACCTGGCAACCAATAAAGGACCCTTGCTATAGGCTAAGCAGATACATTGAGAGAGGTATTACCGTTAACTCTTGGACCTAGAGACCAACAAAACAGCACATTGTTAGATGTGTCACTTGGATAGCAGGCTCACTCTGTGTCCCTTGATGTCAATAATAACAACACAGATCTGCACTAAGACAAGCAGGCAAATTGACAGTGAGTTATTCAGTTGGCCTTGGACATGGAAACCAACAACTGAGCTGTCTGATAAGCTACACAGACACGTGGATAGTAAGCTCACCATGTGCCCTTGGGCCTGGAGACAAATTCAGCTGTCTGATAGGCCAAACCTGGTAAGCAGGCTCACCTTCGAGTTATTGGTCATCTGGGACCCAATAACTGAGATGTCTGATAGGACAAGGAGACACCTGAACAGTAGTTTTACCATGTGTCCTTGGACCTGGAGACCAATAATGCAGTTCTGCATTAGGTAAAGAAGACACCTGGTTAGCAGATTCACCATGTGCCCTTGGACAGAGATCCTTCCTTCTCTGCAGAGTACTGGGCAGTCAAATACTGTGCTTACCAGTTGGTGTCAGATTGTGAGACCTCCATACCTGCTCAGCATTGCTCACTGATGTGTCCATTAGAGTCATGGACACCAGGGAGATTTCAAACCAAAAGACCTGCATCTCAGGATAGCACTGGGCTAAGAATCCACAGGGACACAAACTTGACCCAAAACTCTATGACTGGTTGCCTTTCAACTCTCCAGAAAAGTGAGCATTTGAGTCCCTTCTCACCTTAGATTTACTACAGTCTAAGGTCTTTTGTGGCCTGTTATCTGTGCATTATTCACTTTGGGGGTAGTTCTCCTCAGAATAAAACTACACTATGCCCTAGGAGATGAAACAATCCAATGGTATGAAGACTTTGTATTAAAACATACTGCAGGAAATGAAGAGGCACAATGGGAGGAAGTTGTAGAGGAGACCCAGGTGCTGAACACTTGGAGTCTTTGGCTGAGATCTTCCAGTTGAAGGAGAAGTTTACATCCTCAAGGGAGAGGTGAAGGCTTTAAAACAATAAGCTACACACTGCAGTGAGAGGCAAGCTCAGCTCCATGAGGTGGAAAGGTTCTTCATTCAGGTGAAGGTTTTCCTGGATGTTACTGCCTTACATATGGTGCCCAAGGGCTAATATTTGAACACCCACCTACTATAGCAAAGAAAGGGAGTTGGGAAATGTGTGGTCATCTCCTGGAGTAGTGGTGTAGTATGAATTTGAATATTGGGTAAATAAACACTTTAAAATGATTATTTCTGAATAGCTAATTTACAAGAAACAACCCCTGGATGAGTGTAATTTGCAACATGCCTTAGAGTCACTACTGTGCCTTATGAGTCTTCACATTGACACTGAGACTGGGGTCTCCATCGCTCTGAGAATATACTGGTGATGTATGCAGAGCTGCTCCTGAGCAAAACCTGCATTTCCCATCAACTCTTTCAAAAATATTATTCTCTAGAACCAAAGCATGGCAGCTGAGGTCAGTACCATTCTGATTGGAAAGAATAGAAAAGCAATATGTCTCTACACAGGTTCTGCATAAAACATTTGGCGGTGACATAATTTAGTAGATTTTTGCTAAATTTGAGGTTGGACCATGATGCTATGGCTTCAGATTGTTGCCACTACATTGGGTGTTTCTCTGTAGAGCATTATTGCACTACAATAATGTGACAGGTTCCTGTGTGAGGCAGTCCTTGGAAGAGCAAATGTGACAAGACCAGGAAAGCAGGGTGGAACGAGCTCAGAGGCATTGGACTATTTCCTATCTCTGGGTGAGGAGGTTTGGGGTCAGGATGGTAGGTAGGGTTGTATGAGTAACAAGGATTGTGTACTACATTCTTACCCATGAGGCACTGTTGGAATTGAGATAGACATGTGGTAATCACATTGGGTGCTTTACGCACATGGGTGTTTGCACAGAGTAAGGTATAGTGGGAATGAGGTGGGGACAGGTGCACCTTGGAGAATGTAGGGTCTACTTGGACATGAAGAAAGGGGCCAATTTCCATGAGACAGTGCTGAGATTATGATAAATTGGACAGAGTGTTCAGAATGGATTTGGAATGTGAGATTCCTGGCTGGGCCCTCCTGCATCCATCTTAGCTCCAGGGATGTGGGGTGGAAGTGCAAGTGTGGTGCAAATCCCAGTTATCTGGGCTCCACCTTTGGCTCTGACTGAGATTGTACAGGAAAGTCCTAGAGCTGTAGCTTCTGGACTGAGCTCAGTCATGGCAGTGTGCTCATAGAACCTGGTCATACAGAGATGGTAACTGTAAGGAAGCTTCCACTGGCCATGGAGAGTGAAATTCAGGAGGACATGGGAAGTGGGAGGTTTACATCCCTAAGATGAACGATATCTGATTTGATTTATGGGTGTTGCTTTCAGGAACCAGTGTGGTGGCTGGTAGAGCCCAGGTCACTTAAATGTAAGTGGGATATGTGTTGATTACGTGATCCTAACACTTGGCACCTCCTGTGCTGAGCTTGTACTCCTGTACTCAGACCTTGCTCAATGTACCCTGGGTTCAACAAACATCAGGCTGCTGGATGGGCTGACACCCCAGTGCTTCTCACCCCTTGAGTACCCATTCCTTCATCTCTAAAATGGGGACAACATTGGTGGGAGGTTGTTGTGTGAGCAGGAGAAAGGAGGCTCAGTTGTGGAGGGGATCTACAAGAGCAGGAGCAGATGTAGTCTAGATGAGTGAGGGAAGCAGGAAGGGTAGACTGTGAGCCAGTCCTGGACTTTCCTCCCAAAACGCAGACCATCAGCTTTGGGTGCATATCATTGGGGGATTTGCCTTTGTCCCATATCTGGTCTTCTCTGCCCCTTAGGGCTACAGGCATCACAGCACAGTGATATCCAAGTTGCAGGCCATTCACCAGACACATCCTGTCTCCTTCCCTGCTGCTGAAAACCCATACCTTAGGGTTCTAGAGTTTTTAGGGATGCTTGGAGCTCCAGCGAGCCAGGGTAAGATTACTAGCCTTAGGGAACTATTCTGAGGTGTGCTGACAGGTACAGCACTACTACAGATAGGTATAGAGGTACAGAGGTAGATTTATAGATTCAAAGAAGCCACAGGTATTTTAGAAGCTTCCTTCATGGAGGCACTCTTCACCCTTTTTGCCTGTTTCCATTCATTTCAGGAGTTACAAATAAATCTGAAATTAGAGATTATGCACAGTGTTTCATGGCATCTCAAATTTTCATTCTCTGGGTCCAGGAGAGTGCTTGCTAGGTTATAGGGTTTATGTTTTTTTTTTTTTTTTTATCTGTAGAACGTATCAAACTGTCTTACCACAATGGCTCTTCCATTTACCTTCCCACCAGCAATGTAGGAGAGCTGGCTTTTTCCAACATTTGAAGTATTTAGTGTGTTTTATATTATTAAGCTGTCTTAACATGCAGGTAGTAGTGACAACTCAGTCAGGTTTTCATTTGTGTTTTCTCATGGCTAGAGATGTTGAACATTTTTTTTTTCCTTGTGCTTATTTGCATCTGCATGTTGCTTTTGGTGTAATGCCTGTTCATGTCTTTCTGTCCATTTTCTGTTTGGATAGTTTATTTTTTCCATGATGAATATTGAGTGTTGTTTACATATTCTACATAGAAGTTCTTTGTCAGATATTGGTTTGCAAATATGTTCACCTAGCTTATATAGCTTCTATTTTTGTGCTATAATATGATCAAAAATCTTAGTAGAGTAAAATTTTCCATACTGGTAAATTCCTCTTTATTAAATGCTTTCTTTTATGCTATGGTTAAGAACCCACCAATCTCTAGGCTCTGAAGATATTTTCCTGTGCTTCCTTTCTAAAAATTTTATACTTTTTTGCTTTAATTTGATTTGATGAAGTTATAAGTTTTAGTTCGCTATTGTATAAAGGTTGATATTTAGGTGTAGGTATTTTGGTTTCTTTGGTTTTCTTTCTATGCCAGTGGGTGTCTGTCTAATGGTTCTAAGACACATTGTTGAAAAGACTATCCTTCTCATCAAGTGCATCATTTACCATTATCAATATCAGTGAGTAATACAGGCAGTGGTCTACTTCCGGATCCTTTCTTCTCTTTTATTGATCACTTCCTCTACCAATCTTCAGGGGGAACATACTGGTTGCTGCTGTTTCTCCTCCTCCTCCTTCTCCTCCTCCTCCTCCTCCTTCTTCCTCTTGTTCCTTATTTTTTACCTTTTTAATTTAAATTCAAATTCGTTAACATATTGTGTATTTTTAGATTCAGGGGTAGAACTTAGAGATTCATCAGTTTCATATTATCCAATCATTTGTTAAGGGAACCCCAGGATTTTTCCATATTTTGGCAACTGTGGACATTTCTGCTATAAAGATTGGGGTGCAGGTGACACCTTGAATAACTAGGTTTGTATCCTTTGAATAAATATTTGTGCAATTCCTCGGTTGTAGGGTAGTTCTATTTTTAACTTTCGGAGTAACCTCTATCCTGTTTTCCAGAATTGCTGCACCAGTTTGCATCCTCAACAATAGGTAAGAGGACTCCCCCTTTTCTTACTTCTTTTTTATTTTTTTAAAGATTTTATTTATTTATTTGACAGACAGAGATCACAAGTAGGCAGAGAGGCAGGCAGAGAGAGAGAGGATGAAGCAGGCTCCCCGCTGAGCAGAGAGCCCGATGTGGGGTTCGATCCCAGGACTCTGAGACCATGACCTGAGCTGAAGGCAGAGGCTTTAACCCACTGAGCCACCCAGGCGCCCCCCCCTTTTTTAAATATTTTATCTATTTATTTGACAGACAGAGATCACAAGTAGGCAGAGAGGCAGGCAGAGAGAGAGAGGAGGAAGCAGGCTCCCCGAGGAATCCCCCTTTTCTGCATTGTTGCCAACATCTCTTGTTTCCTTGCTTGTTAATTTTAGCCACTATGACATGTATGAATTGTTATCTCACTCTGGTTTTGATTTGGATTTCCCTTATGATAAACAATGTTCAGCATTTTTTCATCTGTCTGTTGGCCATCTGTATCTCTTCCATTGGGAAATGTATGTTAATGTATTCTGCCCATTTCTTGAGTGGATTATTTGTTTTTTTTTTTTGTTTTTTTTTTTTTTTGGTGTTGATTTTGAGAAGTTCTTTGTAGGTTTTGGAAAATAGCCCTTTATCTGAAAAGTCATTTGCAAATATCTTCTCCTATTCTGTGGGTTGCCTTTTAGTCCTGTTGACTATTTCCTTGGCTGTTCAAAAGCTTTTTATCTTGAGGAAGTCCCAATAGTTCATTTTTGCTTTCCTTTCCCTTGTCTTTAACCATATGTCTAGTATGAAGTTGCAGTTGGTGAGGCTAAAGAGGTTGCTGCTTATGTTCTGCTTGAGATTTCGATGAATTTCTGTCTCAAATTTTGGTCTGTCATCCGTTTTGAGTTTCTCTTTGTGCATGGTTTATATAATGTTCCAGTTTCATTCTTCTGCCTGTGCCTACCCAATTTTCCAAACATTTCTTGCTGAAAAGATCCCCCCGCCGCCCTTTGGGTACCCTTTCCTGCTTAGTTAGTTGACCATAGAGTTAATGGCCCATTTCTGTGTTCTTCATTCTGTCCCATGGATCTTGTGTCTGTTTTTGTGTGAGTGCTATACTGTCTTGATGATTACAGCTTTGTAATAGACCTTGAAATCAGGCAATGTGATGCCACATCTTCGGGTTATTTTTTGTTTTTGTTTTTGTTTTTTGTTTTTCAGTGATCCTTGGATATTCAGACTCTTTTCTGGTTCCATACAAATTTGAGGTTTGTTTCTCCAATTCTCTGAAAAATGCTGCTGGTACCTTTATAGGGATTAAATTGACTATGTAGAATATTTTGGATATATAGATATCTTAACAATATTTTTCTTCCAATCTATGAGCATGGAATGTTTTTCCCTGTCTATATCTCTTCCTCAATTCCTTTCGTAAGTGTTCTCTAGTTTTCAGAGTACATCTCTTGACCACTTTGGTAGGTTTATGATTCAGTATCTTATACTTTTTAATATAGTTATAAATTGGACAAATTCCTTTGTATGTCTTCCTGATGCTTCATTGTTAGTGTATACAAATACAGCTGCCTTCTGTACATCGATTTCATATTCTATGGGTTTGCTGGATTCCTTTAACATTTCTTGCAATTTTTGGTGGAATCTTTTTGGTTTTCTACATGCAGCATCATGTAATCTCAGAAGACTGAAAGTTTGATTCTTTCTTTGATGATTTGGATGACTTTTATTTATTTTTGTTGTCTGTTTGCTAAGGCTAGGACTTCCAGTACATCAAAAAAAAAATGGTGAAAATGGACATTCCTGTTATGTTCCTGACTTTTGGGGAAAATCTGATAGTTTTTTTTTTTCCTCACTGGGAATGATTTTCACTCTCAGCACTTCATATGTGACTTTTATGATATCGAGGTATGTTCCCTCTATCTCTATACACGGAGGGATTTTTTTCAAGAAAGGATATTGTGTTGTGTCATGCACATTCTCTGCATTTATTGAGAGGATCATATGGTTCTTGTTCTTTCTTATATTAATGTGGTTTATCACATTGATGGGTTTGCAGATGTTGAACCATTCCTGAAGGAACTGATGCCTCTTTGTCATGTTGAATATTCCTTCTAATGTACTGCTGGATCTTATTGGCTAGAATCTTCTTAAGAATTTTTACATCCATATTAATCAGGGATATTGGCCTATAATTTTCCTTTATGATCAAGTATTTGTCGGGTTTGGAGATTCATGTAATGATGGCCTCTTAGAATGAATTTGGAGGGTTTATTGACATGCAATTACTCATAATATTCTCTTATAAATGTTTCTATCTCTGTGGGGTTGGTTGTTATATCTCCTCTTTCATTTATGATTTTGAGTCCCTTCTCTCTTTTTGGTAAGTCTGGCTAGTGGTTTTTCAATCTCACTAATTCCTTCAAAGAACCAGCTCTTTGTATCATTGTTTATTTTTTAAATTTATGTATATTGTTTTCTAATGTAATTAATATCACTTTTTTTTTCTGATGCTGGATTTTGGCTTCCTTTGCTGTTATTTTTTAGCTCCTTTACATTACATTGTGTATTTCAGATTCTTTTGTTTGTTTGTTTGTTTGTTTCTTAAGGAGGTCCGGTACTACATTATTCTTTCCTCTTAGGACAGGCTTTGCTATAGCCCAAAGATTTTGGATTGTCATGTTTTCCTTTTAATTTTCTTCCCAGTGTTTTAAATAATATTTTATTTACTGATTGACCCATTCATCTTTTAGTAAGATATTCTTTAATCTACATGTATTTGTGGTCCTCCCCAATATTTCCTTGTGGTTGACTTCAGGTATTTAAGCCTTGTGGTTTGAAAAATCCATGATATGATCTCAATCTTTTTCAACCAGATGAAACCAATTGTGATCTATTATGGAGAATGTTCCCTGTGCACTCAAGAAGGATGTATACTCTGTTGCTTTAGGATGAAATGCTCTAAAGATATTTGTGAAGTTCATCTGTCCCAGTGTGTCATTCAAAGCACCTTTTTTCTTGGTGATCTATGTAGATAATATGTCCTTTGTTGTGAGTGGGTTGTTAAATTACCCTGCTATTATTGTATTATTATCAAAGTGTGTCTTTGGGGGGGACAAGATGGCGGGGGACTAGGAGGAGGTGCCTTTTCAGCTGGTACCCCAAAGTGAGCAGTTTACCTAGCAAAGAACTCCGATCACCCATGAAATCAGTCTGAGATCAGAATTATACACGTCTTGATCTCAACAGGGGCTAAAGGCGCCAGTGGGCAGGTAAAGTGGAGTGGGAACTGCGGACTGATATCGGAAGATAAACAAAAGGGGAAGGGAGCCACCAGAGGCGACCGGTTGGAAAGTAATACCACAATAAGAGCGAGAGTGTCCAGCGTCTGGGGACCAGCATTAACTTGGAGACTGGTTGAAAGCACTCCAAAAGAGCAAAGGATCGCAGGGGGAAATTGTGGGAATCGGGGAGGCTAGGGACAGGGGCTTAAGTCCCTGGGCCCAGGACAGCCTCCCTGGCGCTGAGGCAGAGAGAGTGCAGCGGAGAAACCAGCTCCTGGTAGCCCTAAGCCACCAGTGCGCCCGAGAATGCGTGTGTTTTAGTTCCTGTGAGGGGATGGGAGCCACGCCGGTTGGCAGAACATGCAAGACCTACCACAAAGCTTGAGATACGCGTGCACGTCCCTCATGCTCCCCTGAGTTACAAAGGCCCGGCTGGCACTCTTTGACCCGCACCATTGTTTCAGAGCCTAAGCTGCGCGCCCCAAATTCTCCCCTGACAGAGGTGCCCAAAAGCCCAGCCTGGTGCTTATGGACCAGCGCCCCATTCTCAGTGCCCAAGATGTGCACCAACTCTGAAAGAGGTGTGCACAAGCCAGGCACTCCCAGCCTGGGCCAGCGGCAAAATCTCAGTGTGCGATTGCTGCTTGGAACCTCTCTGGCAGTCGGGAGCTCCAACACAGTTGCCACTGCCTTGGCTTTGGGTACAAGCAAAAGATCCTGCGGCCCCAGCATCTGCAACTTGGAACCTGCTCTGCCAGCGGCCAAGGGGGAACGTATTTAGGCTCTGCACCCAGATTGAGGCTTCTCTCTGAGAGGGAGATCAGGGTGCGGTTTGTTTTCTTCTAAAACTACAAAAACCATCAAAGGCGGTCAAGGTGAGAGAAAAAAAGAAAGTGAACAAACATAAAAACCACCAGAGAAGAAAAACCTGAAAAAAAAAACAGTTTCCTCAGAGTCCACCTCCTTGAGGGTGGCGGGAGGACTTAACTCAGGAAACATCATTGACTGAAAACCCACGCGGCAGGCCCCTCCCACAGAAAATAAACCAGAGGGAAAAAAAAAAAAAGGGACCACAAGAGAACAATCACTACTTCATAGGAAAACTTGTATTGTTCATTCGTTCCCACTATTTTGGTTCAATATATATATATTTATATATATATATATATATATATATATATATTTTTACAGAGAGGTAATTTTTTAACCTTTTTACAATCACGGCGAGTTGTACAGTACATCAAATTCCATAATACCTTTCTAACCTGAACTTTATGATACATACACCTATGTTTTTGTTTTTCATTTTTATTTTTTGAATTCCTTTTTTCAAATTTTAGTTTAGTTTAGTCTAGTTTAATCCTTTTTATTTTTATCCTCTAATACTTATATAGAGTTAAACTTCAAAGTAATCCATTTTCCCCAATCAATACTACCCCTATAGGTAAACTATTTTTTAATCCCCTTTATCTTAGGAAAGTTGAGTCCTTTAACAAAGATATCAAGATATATCCAGGAAGAATCAAAACAACCTGCCTCGCACAAACTGAGAATTTATAAGAAGTCTCCCATCTTCTTCCACCAGTGTTTCTGTGTTTTTTGGGTTTGTCCTGATAGCATATAAATTTTACACTTGTGGTTCTTTTTGATGAGGTTCTTTCTTTACTTGCATATATACATATTTTTTCTATTGTCATATACTTGTATCAGTCTTTTTATTTATTTTTGTTTGTCTACATCATAAATCTTATATTGGGGTCCATCTGGGCTGAATCTTCTTTTTCATCTTCCATTTCTTTCCTCTCTCTCTCTCTCTTCTTTCCTTTTCTTTTTTATCTTCTTTTTCTTTTTCTTTTCTCTCGTTTGGGTGAGGAATCCTGATTGCTCAGAAGTGTTCCAGGGTGCACCTTGACTGCACCACAGTTCATACATCCAGTTACATCTGTTCAGTCATCTCCCACCAAAATGACTAGGAGGAGGAATGCCCAAAGAATAAAAAAATACAGAGGATGGACCTTCTTCAACAGAGCTAATGGCTATCAACATAGACAATATGTCAGAAAGAGAATGCAGGCTAACAATTATCCAGGCAATAGCTAAGTTGGAGAAAGTCATGGATGACCAAACAAAATTGATGAGGGCCCAACTGAAATCCACCAGACAGGATGTTCATAATGTTAGTGCAAATCTTAAAGCTACAAGGGAGGAGGTTCACAATGCTCTCAATGAGATCCAATCTAATCTACAATCTCCCAAAGCTAGGGTAACTGAGACAGAGGATAGAATTAGTGATCTGGAAGACAAACAGATAGAGAGAAAGGATCAGGAGGAAGCCTGGAACAAACAGCTTAGAAACCACGAAAACAGAATCAGGGAAATAATTGATGCCAAGAAGCGTTCCAACGCCAGAATTATTGGAATCCCTGAAGGGGAGGATAAAGAAAGAAATCTGGAAGATATTGAGGAACAAGTCCTTCATGAAAATTTTCCCAATCTCACGAATGGAACCAGCATTCATGTACTAGAGGCTGACTGGTCTCCACCTAAGATTATCCATTCCAAAAAAAAAAAAAATCACGACACCTGATAGTCAAATTAAGGAATTATAATTGTAGGTATAATCTCATGAAAGCTGCCAGGGAAAAGAGGCTCCTTATTACAGAGAGAAGCCCATCAGAATAACGTCAGACCTGTCCACAGAGACCAAGCAAGCCAGAAGGAGCTGGCAAGATATATTCAGGGCACTAAATGAGAAGAACATGTAGCCAAGAATACTTTATCCAGCAAGACTGACATTCAAAATGGATGGAGAGATAAAGAGTTTTCAAGACCGGCAAGGCTTAAAGGACTATGCAACCACCAAGCCGACACTGCAGGAAATATTAAGGGGGGTTCTATAAAAGAGGAAAAATCCCAAGAATAGCATTGAACAGAAATATAGAGACATTCTACAGAAAGAAAGACTTCAAAGGTAACTCGATGTCAATAAAAACGTATCTATCAATAATAACTTTCAATGTCAATGGCCTAAAAGCACCCATAAAACAGCACAGAGTTGCAGATTGGACAAACCAATAGGACCAATCCATATGTTGTCTACAAGAGACCCATTTTGAACCTAAAGATACATGCAGACTGAGAGTGAAGGGATGGAGAAGCATCTTTCATGCCAATGGGCTTCAAAAGAAGGCTGGGGTAGCGATTCTCATATCAGATAAATTAGACTTCAAACTAAAGACTGTAGTCAGAGATACAGAAGGACACTACATAACACTTAAAGGGACTATCCACCAAGATGATCTAACAATTGTAAATATCTATGCTCCAATATGGGAGCAGACAATTACTTAAAGGAACTGTTAATCAAGATATAGAGTCATATTGATATGAATACACTAATCGTAGGCGATCTTAACATGCCTCTCTCAGAATTAGACAGATCATCGAAGCAGAAAATCAATAAAGAAACAAGAGCATTGAATGACACATTGGACCAGATGGACCTCATAGATATATACAGAACATCCCACCCAAAACAATAGAATACTCATTCTTCTCAAGTGCACACGGAACCTTCTCCAGAATAGACCACATACTGGGTCACAAATCAGGACTCAACCGATACCAAAAGACTGAGATTATTCCCTGCATATTCTCAGACCACAATGCTTTTAACTGGAGCTCAATCTTAAGGAAAAGTTCAGAAGGAACTCAAACACTTGGAAGCTAAAGGCCAACTTGCTTAAGAATGCTTGGATCAACCAGGAGATCAAAGAAGAACTGAAACAATTCATGGAAACCAATGAGTATGAAGACACTTCGGTCCAAATCCTATGGGATACAGCAAAGGCGGTCCTAAGGGGAAAATATATAGCCATCCAAGACTCCCTCAAAAAAATTGAGCTGTCTCTACACCTTAAACAACTGGTGTGTCTCTACACACCAGCTGTCTCTACACCTTAAACAACTGGAGAATCAATAATGAATCAAACCAACTCCACACATAAGAAAGAATATCATCAAGATTAAAGCTGGGATCAATGAGATAGAAACCAGAGATACAGTAGAACGTATCAATGAAACTAGAAGCTGGTTTTTTGAAAGAATCAATAAGATTGATAAACCATTGGCCACACTAATCCAAAAGAAAAGAGAGAAAGCCCAAATTCATAAAATTATGAATGAAAAGGGAGAGATCACAACTAACACCAAGGAAGTAGAAACAATCATCAGAAGTTATTATCAAGAGTTATATGCCAATAATCTAAGCAACCTAGATGAAATGGATGCATTCCTGGAAAAATATAAACTCCCAAAATTGAACCAGGAAAAAATCAACAACCTGAATAGACCGATATCTAGTAACGAGATTGAAGCAGTGATCAAAAACCTCCCAAAATACAAGAGCCCAGGACCTGATGGATTCCCTGGGGAATTCTACCAAACCCTTAAAGAAGAAATAATACCTATTCTTAAGAAGCTGTTTCAAAAAAATTGAAGCAGAAGGAAAACTTCCAGACTCTTTCTATGAAACCAGCATTAACCTGATCCCAGACCCAGGCAAAGACCCTATCAAAAAGGAGAATTTTAGACCAGTATAACTGATGAATATGGATACCATGATTCTCAACAAGATACTAGCCAACAGGAATGCAACAGCACATTAAAAAGTTTATCCACCATGATCAGGTGGGATTCATCCCTGGGCTACAAGGATGGTTCAACATTCACAAGTCAATCAATGTTCACAACAAATTAATATGAGAAGAGAGAAGAAACACATGGTCCTCTCAATTGATGCAGAAAAAGCATTTGACAAAATCCAGCATCCGTTCCTGATTAAAACACTTCAAAGTATAGGGATAGAGGGAACATTACTGAACCTCATCAAATCTATCTATGAATGACCCACAGCAAATATCATTCTCAATGGGAAAAAGCTTGCAGCCTTCCCATTTAGATCAGGAACAAGACAAGGATGCCCGCTTTCACTAGTCTTGTTCAACATAGTATTAGAATTCCTAGCAACAGCAATCAGACAACAAAGAGAAATAAAAGGTATCCAAATTGCTAATGAAGAAGTCAAACTCTGTCTCTTTACAGAGACATTCTGGAAAACCCAAAAGACTCCATCCCCAAACTAATAGAACTCATACAACAATTCAACAGCGTGGTAGGATACAAAGTCAATGTGCAGAAATTGGTGGCTTTCTTATACACTAACAATGAAAATACAGAAAGGGAAATTAGCGAATTTATTCCATTTACTATAGCACCAAGAACCATAAGATACCTGGGAATAAACCCAACCAACGAGGTAAAGGACCTGTACTCGAGGAACTACAGAACACTCATGAAAGAAATTGAAGAAGACCACAAATAAATGGAAGACCATTCCATGATCTTGGATCGGCAGAGTAATCAGTTTGAAAATGTCTTTACTGCCTAGAGCAATATATACTTTTAATGACATTCCTCCAAAATTCATCTGGCTTTCTTCAAAGAACTGGAACAAATACTCTAAAATTTGTATGGAATCAGACGAGACCCTGAATCACTAAGGAAATGTTGAAAAACAAAGATAAAGCTGGGGGCATCACATTACCTGATTTCAAGATTTTTTACAAAGCTGTGATCACCAAGACAGCATGGTACTGGCATAAAAACAAACACATAGACCAGAAGAGCAGAGTAGAGAGCCCAGATATGGACCCTCAACTCTATGGTCAATTAATCTTCGGCAAAACAGGAAAAAATATACAGTGGAAAAAAGACAGTCTCTTCAATAAATGGTGCTGGGAAAACTAGACAGCTATATGTAGAAGAATGAAACTCGAACATTCTCTTACACCGTACACAAAAATAAACTCAAAATGGATAAAAGACCTCAAGGTGAGACAGGAATCCATCAGAATTCTAGAGGAGAACATAGCCAGTAATCTCTTCGATATCAGCCACAGCAGCTTCTTTCAAGATAAGTCTCCAATGGCAAAGTAAAAAAAATAAAAAAAATAAAAAATAAACTTTTCAAAATCAAAAGCATCTGCACAACAAATGAAACAGTCATAAAAAAGAAAGAGGCAACCCACGGAATGGGAGAAGATATTTGAAAATGACAGTACAGACAAAAGGTTGATATCCAGGATCTATAATGAACTCCTCAAACTCAACCCACACGAAACAGGCAAACATATCAAAAAATGGGCAGAAGATATAAACAGACACTTCTCCAATGAAGACACACAAATGGCTATCAGACACATGAAAAAATGTTCATCATCACTAGCCCTCAGGGAGATTCAAATTAAAACTACATTAAGATATCTCCTTACACCAGTTAGAATGGCCAAAATTAACAAAACAGGAAACAACATGTGTTGGAGGTGATGTGAAGAAAGGGGAACCCTCTTACACTGTTGGTGGGAATGCAAGTTGGTGCAGCCTCTTTGGAGAACAATGTGGAGATTCCTCAAGAAATTAAAAATAGAACTTCCTTATGACCCTGCCATTGCACTCCTGGGTATTTACCTGGAAGATACAGATGTAGTTAAAAGAAGTGCCATATGTACCCCAATGTTTATAGAAGCAATGTTCATGGTTGCCAAACTATGGAATGAACCAAGATGCCGTTCAATGGATGAATGGATAAGGAAGATGTGGTCCATATACACTATGGAGTATTGTGCCTCCATCAGGAAGGACGAATACCCAAATTTTGTAGCAACATGGATGGGACTGGAAGAGATTTTGCTGAGTGAAATAAGTCAAGCAAAGAGCTCCAATTATCCTATGGTTTCACTTATTTGTGGAGCATAATAAATGTCATGGAGGACATGGGGAGATAGGAGAAGGTAGTTGGGGGAAATTGGAAGAGGAGGTGAACCATGAGAGACTATGGACTCTGGAAAAACAATCTGAGGGTTTTGAAGGGGTGGTGGGTGGCAGGCGGGGTACCAGTGGTGGGTATAGTAGAGGGCACAGATTGCATGGAGCACTGGGTGTGGTGCACAAATAATGAATACTGTTATGCTGAAAATAAATAAATAAATAAATAAATAGATAGATAGATAAATAAATAAATAATTAACATAAAGATTTTCAGATGATGTGGGAAAAGAATGGAGGATATCAATGAGACTCCTTTTTTTAAAGGATTTTGTTTACTTGTTGGAGAGACAGAGGAAGAGAGCACAGACAGCGTTGCTGTAGACATAGGTAAAGGTAGGTTCCCACTGAGCAGAGACCCCAATGCAGGACTACATTCAAGGACCTTTGGATCATGACCTGAGCTAAACACAGATGCTTAACCGGCTGAGTCACAGAGATGACCCAATCAGTGATACTCTTAACACAGAAATAAGAAAAGAAAAAGAAGAAGAAGAAGATGAAGAGATAAAGGAAACAATAAAGGAAATTAAAAATAAATTTTTGCTTGTTTTCTTTTTGTTTAGAAGTGGAATTTAGGAAATCCACCACCTATATATGACACCCAGTGCTCATCAAAACAACTACTCTCCTTATTACCTACCACCGATTTAACAAATCCCCCTCGTGTCTCACCTCTACCACTCAGCAGTTGGTTCTCTGTATTTAAGTTCCATCCACTTCATGTCCCATCTTAGATTCCAATGTATTATTTAAAAGAACTAAAAAACCAAAAACATGTGCCAATGAATTAAAGTTCACTTAGCCCTAAAGCTCAGGCATTGATGTGAAACATGTCACCAATGAACTTCTGGACTGGGAAGTACTACAGACTTACCTCACTGCAGGAATGAGCAAACGAGTCCAGAATTTTCACTCCTAGCCTTACTCGCCTTACTTACTGTGAAGCATCTTCAAAACTAAAATCTGGCTAACCTCCTTTCCCATGTGGGTTACTGCTATGACACCAACAGCTCTTGATTTATCTCACTCCTTTCTCTAAACAGCAGTGAGATTTGCAAATGCAAAATATATCCTGTCATTTCCTATTTGATACACTTTGGTAATCCATCACTTGTCTCAGTGTAAAATCCTGAAACCATTGTAGGCCTTTCAGTGATCTACAGGAACTAGCACTTGCTTTCCCTCCAAACTCGTCTCCTTATTCCATCCCTACATTACCCAGGCTTCTTCACCTGACATTTATGCCATACTCTCTGCTGGGGATGCTACTTCCATTCTTATTCTCCTCATCTGCAAAGTGTAGATTAAAGTACAACATAAACATAGAAAACTTTCTTAGCACTTTATGTTGATTCAGACTTTTTTGTTCCATGTAGATAACCAGCTTATATTTTATTGTTTCATGGCAAACATATGAAATAGACATAAATCTGTTATTCCTTGGATAAGTCATATATGTTTGTCCTTCAAAACTAGAGACTCCATTCAGGCAAAATACCTCCTGGTCTTTCCTTTATTTTGTGTCCCTGGGCAATCCAGACTGCATCAAGAAAGCTGACATATAAAAAAAAGGGCTTGAAAATATTTGTGGAATTAATGAATGAGATAGTAGGCAGGAGTAGCAGAGGTCTTCTAAATATTGGCTAAATAAAAGAAAGTTTGACTCCTTTCTTCCTGCCTTCTTTCCCACTTATATGTTCCATTCCCTTCACTTTTATTTCTTTTCCTTCCTTTTTTACATCTCCCCTGCTCTCTCTCTCTCTCTTTTTGTCTTCTTTTCCTCTACCCTTCTCCCTTTCTCTCTTTCTCTCTCCACCTATTCCTCCCCCTCCACTTATGCCTCCTTCCCTTTGTCTTCCTCTTTCCCATACTTCCTTCCTTGCTTAGGGTTTTATTAAACAGAAAACATTAAAATGTCTAAGTTCCTGTAGATAAACTGTGGCACTTCAAAAATCACTTGTTCTTGTCATGAAGAGATAATTTAGGTTAACAAAATTTTCTATAACTTTTCTTTCATTCATTTATTTATTTCATAGACATTTAATAGACAAGAGTACCACCAGGAATTGAATCTATAACAGCAGTTTCCTACTCGTTCTTCCACGATGTATAGCTTTTACCACATATGCTTTATGAGCTCAGGAGAAATTCTCCTGTAAAATCTGAAAATATGGTGTAAAATCATCATGCCCTTGAATCACTATTAGATTCTCGCCAGATTATGAAAGAAAGTGCCAATGGACAAAAATCCTTCTAAAATGATGTTGTAGGGGCACCTTAATGGCTCAGTGGGTTAAAGCCTCTGCCTTTGGCTCAGGTCATGATCCCAGAGTCCTGGGATCAAGCCCCACACCGAGCTCTCTGCTCAATGGGGAGCATGCCCCCCCGACTGCCTCTATGCCTCCTTGTGATCTCCGTCTGTCAAATAATAAACTTTACACTATAAAATAAACTTTCACAAATAAAAGTAAATTAATTTTGTAGAGACAATTTATCTCCTGAGGGGTTGTTGCCAAGAGGCAGTGAAGAAACGCTTTCATCATGGCATATGAAATTCAACATAGCACAAAGGATGACATTCAGGTTTGAAGGCTCTGAACCTGTTACTCACATATTCTGTGCTAATTTTCATTATCTGAAAAACAAACAAACAAAACAAACAAACAAACAAAAACCCTCCCCTTGACTCTTATTCCATAGATAACACATTTTTTTTTCATTTATTTTCTTACAGCCTCTTTGGATTTTTGTTTCCTCAAACTGTAAATAACCAAGTTCAGCAGTGGGGTGACCACAGTGTAGGAGACAGAAATGATCTTGATGATCTCAGGTGACAGGTTGTCATTGGGGTGAACGTACATGGAAATCATATCCCCATAGTAGATAGTGACAACAGCCAAATGGGAGCTATATGTGGAAAAGCTCATCATCAAGTCAGAGGCAGAGGGAGTTCTCAATATGGTAAATACAATGAAAACGGTACACGAGTATGAGAAAAAATCAAATGCACAGGACTGCAATTGACATGATAAAGGTGACGATCCTGTTAATATACAAACAGGAACATTTAAGCTGCACGAGGGGAGGGAGGTCACAGAAGAAATGATTGATCTGCTTAGGATCGCAGAAATCCAACCTAAAAATTATTAGGGAGGGCAGAAATCCTGTGCTAACACCTGTCAAACAGGAGATTTGCTACCAACTTGGTGCAGATCTCAGGACTCATCAGGAAAGAATAGTAGAATGGGTCGTAGATGGCCAGATATGGTCATAGGACATCATGGCCAGAACAAAGCAGTAAGCAATCCCAGAGCACACAAATAAGTAAAGATGTGCCATCCATACAGGTGGGGAAGAAGATTGCTTGGCCAAGAGAGAACAAGTTGGGTAAAAGAGGGAACACAATGGTGGATGTTTACCAGATCTCCAGAAAGGAGAGGTGTTTGAAAAATACATGCATGGATGAGTGCAGTCACTGGTCCTGGCTCACCACTGCAATGATGACAGCATTTCCTGTGACTGTGAGAAAGTAGGTGAATAGAAAAATAGCTAAAAACAGTTTCTTCCATTCAGGATTTTTCTAGAATCCTAGCAGCTGAAACTCAATGACACTAGACATATTTAGGAGCATCATTGTCTGTGGAAGGGAAAAAGTTTTGGAAAAACACTATACACAGCTACCCAAATATTTGTAGTTCTTCATGTTTAGCAGTTCAAACACTATTTTTTAATAGTTTAAATCTTTGTGTACATTTTATAGGAACAAGTGCATAATTTCACCTTGGTTTTCTAGGAAAATACTTTGGTATCACAAGCTGCAAGTGGATATTAGATCTTGGAAAGAACCTCAGCAAATTCCACTAATGCTCTCTGAAATTTAAAAGTCTTAGGCATAAATATTTAAAAAATATATACAACTCTGATGGAAACCAAATTTGGAAACTGAAAATAATAACAATGATTTTTAGGGGTGCTTGGGTGGCTCAGTGGGTTTAAGCCTCTGCCTTTGGCTCAGGTCATGGTCCAGGTGTTCTGGGGTCAGGCCCCACTTAGGGTTTTCTGTTTGGCAGGGAGCCTGCTCTACCCCCCCAACACTTGCCTTTCTGCCTACTTATGATCTCTGTCAAGTAAAAAAAGAAAATATTTTAAAAATATTTAAAAATAACAATCTTAAAAAGCAGGCCTATATGAAAGCAATGACTGAGCCTGGGTGGGTAAGTTGGTTAAACACCAGCCTTCAGCTCACTTCATAATCCCAGCATCCTGGGACTCTCTCTCTGCTTGTTACTCCCCCTGCTTGCATTTCTTTGATCTCTCTCCTCTGAAGAATAAATAAAGTATTTAAATAATAAAAATAAATAAAAAGAAAAACATTGTAGGAATTAAGATGGTGGAGGAGTAGGGGGACTCTAGCCTTATTGGATCCCACAAACATAGCTAGATAAATATCAGGTGATATTGAAAATGCAAAAAAAAAAATCAATCTGAAAACCGAAAGAACAAAAATCCATAGCAAGAGATAGAAAAGCAGCCACATTATGGAATGTAGGAGTTGCAGAAAGTTGATTTGGGGAAGAAAATAACTGTGGGTGTTGCAGGGGGGAGACCTGATGATGAAGGGAGGAACAAGAGATAGAGAAATAGTGCAAAGCCAAAGCAGGTGATTTCACAAGAAAAAAAAAAAATCCCAAAATATTGACTAGTAAAAGGAGAGGGGCTGACTATACCAAATTTTTGTAAGAAGAAGAGTGCAAATTCTGAAGTTTTAGAGGTTTTTGGTAGCACCAAGGTCATGCTTGGAGGGTTAGTGGTGCTCTGGTGAGGAAGGCAGGAGCAGTCAGGTTATCTGAGGATCCCACGGGTCATACAGGGAGAAACTGTTCTACCACTTGGAGTGAATTTGGGAGTGGTAGCACAACCTCTCTAAGGATAAAAGAAGTGGCAACACCACTGTGATGCCCTGTTCACTAGCACAGGAACAAATACAACAGCTGATGGCAGAAAGCTTGGTGATGGCTTTTTTGCTTCACTTTGCTTGAACTGCTGTGTGGTCAAAGGAATGATTTCGGGGACAAACCTGCACTGATCAGAGTGCAGAGAGACACTCCCACAGAGCATCGGTACAGATTCACACCATATATACCTTTAAAATTTGAAGTTATGAAACCCAACCACAAGCCTCAGATAAAACACAGGTTTGCTATGCTAAGTGGCACATGGAAAGTTCAGATATAAGTGGGGTGAAAGCAGAAATTTAGCAGAAGTGAAAATTACAAAAGAGGTTGATAATTTGATCTTCCGTGGGGTTTTCCTGAAAAGTGGCAGTCTGGAACTCCAGGGACAAGAGAGCTGGTAATGCATTTTACCCCCCACCTACCAGCACTGACTGACTTCAGTGGACAAAGCAGTGTCCCCTAGAAGAGGTCAGAGCTGCTTGCACCAAACCCTGACTCCCTTTGCCATGTAGGTGCATCTCTACTAGGACAAGTCCACTTGAGAACTAGACAGAAACCCAACCCCCAGAACATCAGCACAAACCCCTCACACACACCAACTCAACCAATCATAGAGTGCTCCAACCCTTCATATATATGTAAAGTAAGATATGCTGTCCTTTATTTTATTTATTTATTTACCTCTTCTTAATGTATTTGTTACTCTCAGAAGCAGGTACACAACATGCTTTCCTAACAATCACACACACACACACACACACACACACACACACACACACAGAGAGAGAGAGAGAGAGAGAGAAAACAAAGACAAAAACAGTGACCCAGACAAAATGACAAGAGAGGAGAGGAATTCACCTCAAAAGAAAGAAGAGGAAATAGTCATGGCCATGGATTTAATCAAAACAGATATGAGTAACATGTCTAAACCAGAATTTTACACACTAATAATAAGGATACTAGCTGGGTTTGAGAAAAACAAAGAAAACACTTGAGAATTTCTTATTGAAAGACAAATAAACTTAAAACTACTCAAGCTGATATAAAATATCCAAGATGTAAATCCAAACTAATGCAGTGAGACTGAGGATGAGCAAGCAGAGGAATGAATCAGTCATGTAGAAGATAACAATATGGAAAAGAATGAAGTTGAAAGGAAGCGGGAAAGTAAAGTATTGGATTTCAAATGTAGATGTAGGGAATTCAGTTATTCCTTAAAGCATAATGGCCTTTATATAATATAATCCCCAGAACAAGAAGAGAAAGGAAAAACAACACAAGGCTATTTGAGAAAATTATAGCTGAAATGTCCTCTAATAAGGGGATGGAACAGATATCAGAATCCAAGAACCATGGAACTTTATTAGATTAAAACAAACAAACAAAACAAAATGAACAAACAAAACTGCCTTTACAGTGGACATGGGCAAAATACATGGACAGGGAAAGAATCCTGAAAGAAGCAAGGGAGGGGGAAGTCCCTAAACTCCAAGTGAAGACAGATCAAGTTGCCAGCTGTTAAGTCCAAATAAATTTAACGGGCCAGAAGAAAATGGAAATTATATATATATATATATATATATATATATATATATGCATCATGAATACATTATACAGCAAGAATGACCTTAAGAATTGAAGGAGAGACGAGATACAGATAACGAAACCCTAAAGGAGTTCAGGACTACTAAACCAGTCCTGCAAGAAATATTAAAGGGGGTAAAGTAAGGATAGGGATAGAAACATAACTCAACATCATAAAAGCAGTACATGGAAGACCTACAACTAATATCATCCTCAATGGGGAAAAACTGAGACCTCTTCTTGTAATGTCAGGATCAAGACAGGAATATCCATTCTCACCATTACTACTTAAAATACTGCAGGAAGAAGTTGCTGTGGCTGATATCAAAGAGATTACTGCCTATGTTCTCCTCTAAGATTCTGATGGATTCCTGTCTCACGTTGAGGTCTTTTATCCATTTTGAGCTGATCTTTGTGTACGGTGTAAGAGAATGGTCGAGTTTCATTCTTCTACATATAGCTGTCCAGTTTTCCCAGCACCATTTATTGAAGAGACTCTCTTTTTTCCACTGTATATTTTTTCCTGTTTTGTCAAAAATTAATTGACCATAGAGTCGAGGGTCAATATCAGGGCTCTCTACTCTGTTCCACTGGTCTATGTGTCTGTTTTTATGCCAGTACCATGCTGTCTTGTTGATCACGGCTTTGTAATAAAGCTTGAAATCAGGTAAGGTGATGCCGCCAGCTTTATTTTTGTTTTTCAACATTTCCTTAGCGAATCTTAGAGGAGAACATAGGCAGTAATCTCTTTGATATCAGCCACAGCAACTTCTTTCAAGTCTCCAAAGGCAAATGAAACAAAAGCGAAGGCAAAGGAAACAAAAGCGAAAATAAACTTCTGGGACTTCATCAAAATCAAAAGCTTCTGCACAGCAAAGGAAACAGTCAAAAAAACAAAGAGGCAACCCACGGAATGGGAGAAGATATTTGCAAATGACAGTACAGACAAAAGGTTGATATCCAGCGGGGGGACAAGATGGCGGGGTACTAGGAAGAGGCGTCTTTTCAGCTGGTACCTCAAAGTGAGCTGATTACCTACCAAAGAACTCTGATCACCCATGAAATCAGCCTGAGATCAGAATTATACACGTCTGGATCTCTACAGGGGCAGAAGACGCCAGTGAGCAGGTAAAGCGGAATGGGAACAGCGGACTGATATCGGAAGATAAACAAAAGGGGGAGGGAGCCACCAGAGGCGACCGGTGGGAAAGTAATACCCCGATACGAGCGAGAGTGCCCTGCGTCTGGGGACCAGCATTAACTCGGAGACTGGTTGAAAGCACTCCAAAAGAGCAAAGGATCGCGGGGGCAAACTGTGGGAATCGGAGCGGCTAGGGACAGGGGCTTGAGTCCCCGGTCCCAGACGGCCTCCCCGGCGCGGAGGCAGAGAGAGTGCGGCGGAGAAACCGGCTCCTGGTCCCTAAGCCGCCAGCGTGCCCCAGAGCGCGGGGTTCCGGCTCCTGTGAGGGGATGGGAGCCGGTCTGCAGAACGCGCGCTAGACCTACCACAAAGCTTGAGATGCGCGTGCACGTCGCTCCAGCTCTCCTGGGTTTCTAAGGCCCTGGGGCGCTTCTTGACCCGGGCCATTGTTTCAAAGTCTAAGCCTCGCGCCCGCGAAACTCTTCCCCGGACAGAGGCGCGCAAAAGCCCAGCCTGCGGCTTATGGACCAGCGCCCCGTTCTCAGTGCCCCAGACGCGCGCCCGACCCACAGCCGCCTCTGAAAAGAGGTGCGCGCAAGCCGGGCACTCCCAGCCCTGGCCAGCGGCAAAATCTCAGTGTGCGATCGCTGCTTGGAACCTCTCTGGCGGTCAGGAGCTCCCAGACAGCCGCCACTGCCTTGGCTTTGGGGACGAGCAAAAGATCCTGCGCCCCCAGGGTCTTTAACTCGGAACCTGCACTGCCAGCATCCAAGGGGGAATTTATTCAGCTTCTGCACCCAGACTGAGGCTTCTGAGACGGAGATCAGGAAGTGTTCCAGGGTGCACCTTGACTGCACCAGAGTTGATACATCCAGCTACATCTGTTCAGTCTTCTCCCACCAAAATGACTAGGAGGAGGAATGCCCAACAGAAGAAAAATACAGAGGATGGACCTTCCGCAACAGAGCTAACGGCTATCAACATAGACAATATGTCGGAAAGAGAATTCAGGCTAACAATTATCCAGGCAATAGCTAGGTTGGAGAAAGCCATGGATGACCAAACAGAATTGATTAGAGCCGAACTGAAAGCGACCAGACAGGATGTTCACAATGTTAGGGCGGAGCTTAAAGCTACCAGGGAGGAGGTCCACAATGCTCTCAATGAGTTCCAATCCAATCTAAACTCTCTCAAAGCTAGGGTAACTGAGACAGAAGATAGAATTAGTGATCTGGAAGACAAACAGATAGAGAGAAAGGATCAGGAGGAAGCCTGGAACAAACAGCTTAGATCCCACGAAAGCAGAATTAGGGAAATAAGTGATGCCATGAAGCGTTCCAACGTCAGAATTATTGGAATTCCTGAAGGGGAGGAGAAAGAAAGAAGTCTAGAAGATGTCGTGGAACAAGTCCTTCATGAAAACTTTCCGAATCTCGCGAATGAAACCAGCGTTCATGTACTAGAGGCTGAACGGTCTCCACCCAAGATTATACACTCCAAAAAAACATCACGACACCTGATAGTCAAATTGAGAAATTATAATTGTAGGTATAATCTCTTGAAAGCTGCCAGGGCAAAGAGGCTCCTTACTTACAGAGGGAAGCCCATCAGAATAACGTCAGACCTGTCCACAGAGACCTGGCAAGCCAGAAGAGGCTGGCAAGATATATTCAGGGCACTAAATGAGAAGAACATGCAGCCAAGAATACTTTATCCAGCAAGACTGACATTCAAAATGGATGGAGAGATAAAGAGTTGCCAAGACCGGCAAGACTTAAAAGACTATGCAACCACCAAGCCGATACTGCAGGAAATATTAAGGGGGGTTCTATAAAAGAGGAAAAATCCCAAGAATAGCATTGAACAGAAATATAGAGACAGTCTACAGAAAGAAAGACTTCAAAGGTAACTCGATGTCAATAAAAACGTATCTATCAATAATCACTCTGAATGTGAATGGCCTCAATGCACCCATAAAACGGCACAGGGTTGCAGATTGGATAAAACGACAGGACCCATCCATATGCTGTCTACAAGAGACCCATTTTGAACCTAAAGATACACGCAGACTGAAAGTGAAGGGGTGGAGAAGCATCTTTCATGCCAATGGGACTCAAAAGAAGGCTGGGGTAGCGATTCTCATATCACATAAATTAGACTTCAAACTAAAGACTGTAGTCAGAGATACAGAAGGACACTACATAATCCTTAAAGGGACTATCCACCAAGATGATCTAACAATTGTAAATATCTATGCTCCCAATAAGGGAGCAGCCAATTACGTAAGAAAACTGTTAATCAAGATAAAGAGTCATATTGATATGAATACACTAATCGTAGGTGATCTTAACACGCCTCTTTCAGAATTAGATCATCGAAGCAGAAAATCAATAAAGAAACAAGAGCATTGAACGACACATTGGACCAGATGGACCTCATAGATATATACAGAACATTCCACCCTAAAACAGCAGAATACTCATTCTTCTCAAGTGCACACGGAACCTTCTCCAGAATAGACCACATACTGGGTCACAAATCAGGACTCAGCCGATACCAAAAGACTGAGATTATTCCCTGCATATTCTCAGAACACAATGCTTTGAAACTGGAGCTCAATCACAAGGAAAAGTTCCGAAGGAACTAAAACACCTGGAAGCTAAAGACCACCTTGCTTAAGAATGCTTGGATCAACCAGGAGATCAAAGAAGAACTGAAACAATTCATGGAAAGCAATGAGAATGAAGACACTTCGGTCCAAAACCTATGGGATACAGCAAAGGCGGTCCTAAGGGGAAAATATATAGCCATCCAAGCCTTGCTCAAAAAAATTGAAAAATCCAGAACACACCAGCTGTCTCTACACCTTAAAGAACTGGAGGATCAACAACAAATCAAACCAACTCCACACATAAGAAGGGAAATCATCAAGATTAGAGCTGAGATCAATGAGGGAGAAACCAGAGATACAGTAGAACGTATCAATGAAACTAGAAGCTGGTTTTTTGAAAGAATCAATAAGATCGATAAGCCACTGGCTACATTAATCCAAAAGAAAAGAGAGAAATCCCAAATTCATAAAATTATGAATGAAAGGGGAGAGATCACAACTAACACCAAGGAAGTAGAAACAATCATCAGAAGTTACTACGAACAGTTATATGCCAATAAGCTTAGCAACCTTGATGAAATGGATGCATTCCTGGAAAAATATAAACTACCAAAATTGAACCAGGAAGAAATCGACAACCTGAATAGACCGATATCTAATAACGAGATTGAAGCAGTGATCAAAAATCTCCCAAAAAACAAGAGCCCAGGACCTGAAGGATTCCCTGGGGAATTCTACCAAACCTTCCAAGAAGAAATAACACCTATTCTCCTGAAGCTGTTTCAAAAAATTGAAGCAGAAGGAAAACTTCCAGACTCTTTCTATGAAGCCAGCATTACCCTGATCCCCAAACCAGGCAAGGACCATACCAAAAAGGAGAATTTCAGACCAATATCACTGATGAATATGGATGCTAAGATTCTCAACAAGATCCTAGCCAACAGGATCCAACAACACATTAAAAAGATTATCCACCATGATCAGGTGGGATTCATCCCTGGGCTACAAGGATGGTTCAACATTCGTAAATCAATCAATGTGATACAACAAATTAATAGGAGAAGAGAGAAGAACCACATGGTCCTCTCAATTGATGCAGAAAAAGCATTTGACAAAATCCAACATCCGTTCCTGATTAAAACGCTTCAAAGTATAGGGATAGAGGGAACATTCCTGAACCTCATCAAATCTATCTATGAAAGACCCACAGCAAATATCATCCTCAATGGGAAAAAGCTTGCAGCCTTCCCGTTGAGATCAGGAACAAGACAAGGATGCCCACTTTCACCACTCTTGTTCAACATAGTATTAGAAGTCCTAGCAACAGCAATCAGACAACAGAGAGAAATAAAAGGTATCCAAATTGGTAATGAAGAAGTCAAACTCTCTCTCTTCGCAGATGACATGATTCTTTATATGGAAAACCCAAAAGACTCCACCCCCAAACTACTAGAACTCATACAGCAATTCAGCAGCGTGGCAGGATAAAAAGTCAATGTGCAGAAATCAGTTGCTTTCTTATACACTAACAAGGAAAATACAGAAAGGGAAATTAGAGAATCAATTCCATTTACTATAGCACCAAGAACCATAAGATACCTGGGAATAAACCTAACTGAAGAGGTAAAGGATCTATACTTGAGGAACTATAGAACACTCATGAAAGAAATTGAAGAAGACACAAAAAGATGGAAGACCATTCCATGCTCTTGGATCGGAAGAATAAACATCGTTAAAATGTCTATACTGCCTAGAGCAATCTATACTTTTAATGCCATTCCGATCAAAATTCCACCGGCATTCTTCAAAGAGCTGGAGCCAATAATCCAAAAATTTGTATGGAATCAGAAGAGACCCCGAATCGCTAAGGAAACGTTGAAAAACAAAAATAAAGCTGGCGGCATCACCTTACCTGATTTCAAGCTTTATTACAAAGCCGTGATCAACAAGACAGCATGGTACTGGCATAAAAACAGACACATAGACCAGTGGAACAGAGTAGAGAGCCCTGATATGGACCCTCAACTCTATGGTCAATTAATCTTCGACAAAACAGGAAAAAATATACAGTGGAAAAAAGACAGTCTCTTCAATAAATGGTGCTGGGAAAACTGGACAGCTATATGTAGAAGAATGAAACTCGACCATTCTCTTACACCGTACACAAAGATCAACTCAAAATGGATAAAAGACCTCAATGTGAGACAGGAATCTATCAGAATCTTAGAGGAGAACATAGGCAGTAATCTCTTCGATATCAGCCACAGCAACTTCTTTCAAGATACGTCTCCAAAGGCAAAGGAAACAAAAGCGAAAATAGACTTCTGGGACTTCATCAAAATCAAAAGCTTCTGCACAGCAAAGGAAACAGTCAAAAAAACAAAGAGGCAACCCACGGAATGGGAGAAGATATTTGCAAATGACAGTACAGACAAAAGGTTGATATCCAGGATCTATAATGAACTCCTCAAACTCAACCCACACGAAACAGACAAACACATCAAAAAATGGGCAGAAGATATGAACAGACACTTCTCCAATCAAGAAATACAAATGGCTATCAGACACATGAAAAAATGCTCATCATCATTAGCCCTCAGGGAGATTCAAATTAAAACCACATTGAGATATCACCTTACACCAGTTAGAATGGCCAAAATTAACAAAACAGGAAACAACATGTGTTGGAGAGGATGTGGAGAAAGGGGAACCCTCTTACACTGTTGGTGGGAATGCAAGTTGGTGCAGCCTCTTTGGAGAACAGTGTGGAGATTCCTCAAGAAATTAAAAATAGAGCTTCCCTACGACCCTGCAATTGCACTCCTGGGTATTTACCCCAAAGATACAGATGTCGTGAAAAGAAGGGCCATCTGTACCCCAATGTTTATAGCAGCAATGGCCACAGTCACCAAACTATGGAAAGAACCAAGATGCCCTTCAACGGATGAATGGATAAGGAAGATGTGGTCCATATACACTATGGAGTATTATGCCTCCATCAGAAAGGACGAATATCCAACTTTTGTAGCAACATGGACGGGACTGGAAGAGATTATGCTGAGTGAAATAAGTCAAGCAGAGAGAGTCAATTATCATATGGTTTCACTCATTTGTGGAGCATAAACAATAGCATGGAGGACAAGGGGCGTTAGAGAGTAGTAGGGAATTTGGGTAAATTGGAAGGGGAGGTGAACCATGAGAGACTATGGACTCTGAAAAACAGTCTGAGGGGTTTGAAGTGGCGGGGGGGTGGGAGGTTGGGGTACCAGGTGGTGGGTATTATAGAGGGCACAGCTTGCATGGAGCACTGGGTGTGGTGAAAAAATAATGAATACTGTTTTTCTGAAAATAAATAAATTGGGAAAAAAAAAAAAAAAGGTTGATATCCAGGAACTATAATGAACTCCTCAAACTCAACCCACACGAAAGAGACAAACACATCAAAAAATGGGCAGAAGATATGAACAGACACTTCTCCAATCAAGACATACAAATGGCTATCAGACACATGAAAAAATGCTCATCATCATTAGCCCTCAGGGAGATTCAAATTAAAACCACATTGAGATATCACCTTACACCAGTTAGAATGGCCAAAATTAACACAACAGGAAACAACATGTGTTGGAGAGGATGTGGAGAAAGGGGAACCCTCTTACACTGTTGGTGGGAATGCAAGTTGGTGCAGCCTCTTTGGAGAACAGTGTGGAGATTCCTCAATATATTAAAAATAGAGCTTCCCTACGACCCTGCAATTGCACTCCTGGGTATTTACCTGGAAGATACAGATGTAGTTAAAAGAAGTGCCATCTGTACCCCAATGTTTATAGCAGCAATGGCCACAGTTGCCAAACTATGGAAAGAACCAAGATGCCCTTCAACGGATGAATGGATAAGGAAGATGTGGTCCATATACACTATGGAGTATTATGCCTCCATCAGAAAGGATGAATACCCAACATTTGTAGCAACATGGACGGGACTGGAAGAGATGATGCTGAGTGAAATAAGTCAAGCAGAGAGAGTCAATTATCATATGGTTTCACTTATTTGTGGAGCCTAACAAATAGCATGGAGGACAAGGGGCGTTAGAGAGGAGTAGGGAATTTGGGTAAATTGGAAGGGGAGGTGAACCATGAGAGACTATGGACTCTGAAAAACAGTCTGAGGGGTTTGAAGTGGCGGGGGGGGGGGTGGGAGGTTGTGGTACCAGGTGGTGGGTATTATAGAGGGCACGGCTTGCATGGAGCACTGGGTGTGGTGAAAAAATAATGAACACTGTTTTTCTGAAAATAAATAAATTGGAAAAAAAATAAATAAAAAAAATACTGCAGGAATTTTTAGCCTCAGCAAGAGAATAACAAAAAGAAATAAGAGCATCCAAATTTGCACAGAATAAGGTGACACTTTACTATTTGCAGATGACGATACTCTGTATATTAAAAAAAAAAAAACTGATAGTATCTACTAGAAAATTTGCTAGGGCATCTGGGTGGCTTAGTGGGTTAAGCCTCTGGCTTCTACGTAGTCCATCCTCTCAGGGTCCTGGGATTGAGAGGCTCTCTGGTAAGTAGGGAACCTGCTTCCCCCTCCCTCCCTGCCTGTCTCCCTCCCTACTTGTTATCTCTCTCTCTCTCTTTCAAATAAAAAAAATCTCAAAAAAAATAAATTTTGCAAGATATCCAAATTCAGTAAAGCTGTAGGATATTAAATAAATGTACATGAATCTGATGCATTTCTGTACACAATAAATAAGCAGCAAATGGGTGCCTGGGTGTCTCACTGGGTTAAAGCCCCTGCCTTTGGCTCAGGTCATGATCCCAGGGTCCTGGGATCACCCCTGCATTGAGCTCTCTTCTCAGCAGGGAGTCTTCTTCCGTTCCTCTCTCTCTCTCTGCCTGCCTCTCTGCATACTTGAGATCTCTGTCTGTCAAATAAATAAGTAAAATATTTTTAAAAAGCAAACAAATAAATAAGCAGCAGAAAAATAGATCAAGGAATTGATATAATTTAAAATTACATCAGTGGGGTGTCTGGGTGAGTCAGTGGGTTAAGCCTCTGCCTTCAGCTCTGGTCATAATCTCAGAATCTTGGAATCAGGCCCTGCATCAGGCTCACTGCTCATCTGGGAGCTTGTTTCCCCTTCTCTCTCTGCCTGCCTCTCTGCTTATTTGTGATCTCTCTCTCCCTCTCTCTCTCTGTGTGCGTGTGTGTCAAATAAATAAAAAAAAATTTAAAAACTTACATAAAAATCTAGAAGATACCCAGAAATAAGCCTAATCAAAGAGGTGAAAAATCTATACTCTGAGGACTATAAAACAACATAGGAAAGTAATTGAAGGAGGTAAAAAGACATGGGAAATAATTGCATGGAAATTCATTAGAAGAACAAATGTTGCTAAAATATCTATACTAGTGAAACCCTTATACATTTTAATGCAATTCCTATCAAAATATCATGAGCAATTTTCACAGAGCAGAAAAAAACAGTCCTAAAATGTTTATGAGGCCACAAAGGAAGGAGTTAACAAAAAAGGAGGCAACACACAGAATGGGAGAAGATATTTGCAAATGTTAGTACAGACAAAAGGTTGATATCCAGGATCTATAAAGAACTCCTCAAGCTCAACACACACAAAACAGATAGTCATTTAAAAAATGGGCAGAAGATATGAACAGACACTTCTCCAATGAAGACATACAAATGGCTACCAGGCACGTGAAAAAATGTTCATCCTCACTAGCCATCAGAGAGATTCAAATTAAAACCACACTGAGATACTACCTTACACCAGTTAGAATGGCCAAATTTAGCAAGACAGGAAACAACATGTGCTGGAGAGGATGTGGAGAAAGGGGAACCCTCTTACACTGTTGGTGGGAATGCAAGTTGGTGCAGACACTTGGAGAACAGTGTGAGAATTCCTCAAGAAATTAAAAATAGAGCTTCCCTACGACCCTGAATTTGCACTCCTGGGTATTTACCCCAAAGATACAGATGTCATGAAAAGAAGGGCCATCTGTACACCAATTTTCATAGCAGTAATGGCCACGGTCACCAAACTGTGGAAAGAACCAAGATGCCCTTCAATGGATAAATGGATAAGGAAGATGTGGTCCATATACACTATGCAGTATTATGCTTCCATCAGGAAGGATGAGTACCCAACTTTTATAACAACATGGACGGGACTGGAAGAGATTATGCTGAGTGAAATAAGTTAAGCAGAGAGATTCAATTATCATATGGTTTCACTTATTTGTGGCGCATAACAAATAGCATGGAGGACAAGGGGAGATGGAGAGGAGAAGGGAATTGAGGGAAATTGAAAGGGGAGGTGAACCATGAGAGACTATGGACTCTGAAAACAATCTGAAGGTTTTGAAGGGGCAGGGTTTGGGAGGTTGAGGGAAACAGGTGGTGGGTTTTATAGAGGGCACAGATTGCATGGAGCACTGGGTGTGGTGCAAAAACAATGTATACTGTTATGCTGAAAAGAAATTTAAAAATAAAGAAAAAAAAAACCCTCCCATAAAACAAGAGCCCAGGACCTGATGGATTCCCTGCTGAATTATACCAAAAACTAAAGAAGAAATAATGCCTATTCTCCTGAAATTTTTCCAAAAATAGAAATGGAAGGAAAGCTTCCAGACTCTTTCTATCAGGCCAGCATTCCCTTGATCTCCAGACCAGGCAGAGACTCCATCAGAAAGGAGAATTTTGGACCAATATCCCTGATGAATTGGATGCCAAGATTCTCAACAAGATCCTAACTAATAGGATTCAACAGTACATTAAAAAGATTCTCCACCATGAACAGGTGAGATTTATCCCTGGGATGCAAGGGTGATTCAACATTCGCAAAACAATCAGTGTGATGGAAACATCAGCAAGAAAAAAGAGAAGAAACACATGGTCTTATCAGTTGATGGAGAAAAAGCATTTGACATGATACAGCATTCTTTTATGCTTTTATTAGGAGTTTTATTAGAGTTTATTAGAGTTTTATTAGAACTCTTCAAGGTTTATGGATGGAGGGAACATCCCTCAACTTCATAAAATATATCAATGAAAAACCCACAGTAAATATCATTCTTACTTTGGAAAATACAAAAGATCAGGAACATGACAAGGATATTCACTCTTTCCACTGTTGTTCAACAATATTAGAAGTCCTAGGAATAGCAATCAGACAAGAAGAAGAAATAAAAGGTATTCAAATTGGCAAAGAAGAAGTGAAACTCTCTCTCTTTACAGATGACATGATCCTTTATATGGAAAACCCAAAAGACTCCACCCCTAAACTACTAGAACTCTTACAGCAATTCAGTAATGTGGCAGGATACAAAATCAATGCACGGGAAATTAGTTGCTTTCTTATACACTAATGAA